>NC_079151.1:125074580-125720350 GCF_947563725.1 Argiope bruennichi | reverse complement strand
ATTTTTTTTTTATTTAAATCTAAATTATTATTCATGACTTAATTTTTCTGATGAGTAATATGTTCTTAATTTGGATACATGGACAATATCAGTAGCTTTGTTTGTTAATGCATTTGGTTTCGGTATTTCATAATTTACATCTGAAATTTTAGTTACTATTTCATATGGATCTGAAAATACTGGATATAATTTTCTACGATTTGGATAATTAAATTCCTCATACATTACATTGTCACCAGGTTTGAATGGAGAATCTATAAATCTAGCATCATATCTTATTTTATTTTTATCATGATATTTTATTGTATTATCTTTAGCTAATTTTCTGGCTTCTTCTGGAGAATAGAATTTATTTTGAGTTAAGGGAGGAGGATAATGTAAAGTGCCAAATAACAAATATGCAGGAGGAAATTTTGTAACTCAATGGGGTGTTAAATTATATTAATTGATTACTTTTTCTAAAAGTGTAGTCCAAGGAATTTTAGTAGAAGAATTGAACTTACAATTTAATTTAGTTATTATTTACTGGTTAACTCTTTCACATTTCCTATTAGTTTGTGGATGATGTGAAGATGTTAACAGATGCTTGACACTGTAATTTCTGAGGAAATATTTGAATTTAGATGAGGTAAAAACACCGTTTCTATCAGTTAATAATTTGGAAGGGACTTGAATTTGAAAAACTTGTTTTAATATATTAATATAAGTTTCAGAATTTTCATTTTTGGAAGGAAAAGCCCAAATATATCTAGTTGCATGATCAATTACTATATGAAGAAATTTTTTAGTTGAATTGTAATAATTAAATCCACTAACAGAAAGATATTGAAAATTACGATCTGCGGGGGACACAGCCTGTAAAAGGCCAAACCTTTTTTGCTTTTTCTTTTTATTTAATTGACAAACATCGCAATGTTTAACAAAAAGTGCAATATCTTGAGTAATATGGAGCCAATAATACTGAGGAGTAATTAAATTTATTATTTTTTGAGTGCCTGGATGCCTGAATTGTTCATGAGCATTTTGCAAAACTTTTCTCCTAAGAGAAAATGGCACAACTATTTTAAACAAATTTTTCTTTTTAACTACAAGTACATCATTAATACTTTTATATTTAGTATAATCTAAATTGTCTAAATTTTGATAGTGTTTTATCTCATCTAATTCTAATAAATGCACAGAATGTTGAAGATATTCAGCAGCAAGATATCTTGATAACATATCAGCTTCAACATTATTTGTTCCCTTTAAATATTTAACTTCATAATCAAACATGTTTAATTTTAAAGACCAACAAAATAATCTTCCCCTTAAATTCTTAACATTTTTAAAGCCAAACAATAACTGCATGATCAGTATGAATTATGAATTTTTTTCCCATGTAAAAAGAAATAAAATTAACCAAGTGCATCTACTATTGCTAAACATTCCAACTCAGTTATACAATAATTTTTTTCATAAGGGCTTAAAGTTTTTGAATGATAAGATACAGGATGTTATTTACCAGAACAGTCGGGCTGTTTTAGGACAGCTCCAATGGCTACCTGAGATGCATCACAAAAAACATGAAGAGGTAAATTAGGGTTATATAGTTGTAACACTGGTTTAGTTATCAATTTATTTTTTAATATTTCAAAAGCTTTTTGACAGTCTTCTGTCCATAAAATATACACCATTGCCATGGTGTATATTTTTTTAAGAAGATTATTTAAGAGTTCTCTAATTTTAGCATACGAATCAATAAACTTACTATAAACATTTACAGAGCCAAGAAAACCTTAAAGTTGTTTAACATTTCTTGCAGGTTGTAATTTTTTAATACTTTCAATATTATGATTATCAGGAGAAATAGACCCTTCTTTGACTTCATACCCCAAGAAATTAATTTTATCTTGAGCAAATACATATTTAGAAAATTTTAATCTAATGTTTCTTTTTTTACACATTTGATAAATCTGTTTTAAATGATCATAGTGTTCCTCTAATGAGTTAGAGAAAACTACTATGTCATCAAAATAGTGAGATGCAAAATTTGAAAACTTATGCTTATTTAAAATTCTACGAATAATTAATTCTATAAAATATTGCAGGTGCATTTTTAAGGCCAAAAGGTAGTACTTGAAATTCGTATAAACCTTCAGTTGTTACAAATGCAAATTTATGCTTATCTTGTTCATGCAAGGGTATGTGCCAATATCCAGATGCAAGATCCAAATTTGAAAAAACTTTAGCAGTGCTTAATTTATCTAATAAGGTATCTATTCTATGATGAGGCTGTGCCTCAGATTTGCAAAGGGAATTAATTTTACGATAATCAATACAGTGTCAACTTTTTATATTTTCATCTCTTTTATATGCTAATGTTACAGGGGAGAAATAATTACTAGTAGATTCTTTTATTAAACCTGCATCTAACAAATTTTTAATTTGCTTATTTATTTCCATTTCATGAGTAGCAGAGGTTCTATAAGCCTTTTGTGAAAATGGTAAATCAGATGTTAAATTTATTCTAGGGGTTCTATTCTTATTCTACAAAAATCATATTTTTTTTTTTTTTTTTTTTTTTTTTTTTTTTGCCAACACATGAGAATATTCTGAACCAGAGTTAACACAGGTTCTGATAGTTTGTTTATAGTCAGAGGTAGAAACATTTCCTCTCGGTTTATTCACTATCTTGACCTTATTATCACCAGTGTTATTATTTTCAACAATATGTAAAGACATATAATTATTATTGGTAAGCAAGTTGGTAATCGTCTTCCCATTTTTAAATATTTTATTTTTATTACAATTCATAATTAATTTATATAAACTACAATCTGGAAGTCCTAAGATGACATATAGTAAGGGAATGTCCATAATATGTAATTTGATTTTCTTATTTATTTGGCCAATTTTTAAATATATGTCATAAATTTGTGTTAATTCGAATATTCCATGAGCTTGTTTGACTCCAATAGGGTTTACATTATTTCTTGTCAAGTTAAGTTTTTTCACAATATCTGCAGACATAATTGAAAGAGTGGATCAATAAAAATATTTACATTGGTCTGAGGGTTATAAACATTGTCCAAGTTATCTAGACTTGGTAAAGTTGAGACGTGTTTGGACACTAATAATTGTCACTGTGTTGTTCTAACGAAAGAGAGAGAGAGAAAGAAATTAAAAGAAAAGAAAACACACAATATAAATCTTGATTTTCACCCGTTGAGCCAGGAAATACTAATCACTTTTTAAGAAATCACAAAAGGAAATTTTGAGCACTGAACTGGCACTGTAGACGACCACTGGCGAGTAAAGCAGGCGATTATTATACTGTGAAGATAATATAACACACAAGTGATCTGGGTGATTCAATTTGGCATAGATGAGCTAGAACTTCTTTATGATGACAAGGAGCACAAACACAAGTGTATTGAGCAGCAGAGCAGGAGTTTCGGATGAGGTCACAGGTCACGGGAGGCACAGAGTTGGGCATAACAACGGAGTCGGAAGAATTTCAGCGTCGTGGAACGGTGTAAAGCGGCGAAGGAGCTGTAGCGTCATTCATTTTCATTGCCTCTACCGCGGATTTAATTTTAATCATTTGTACAATTTTGCACAGATAAATCCTGTCGCTTCATTAAATATAAGCATATAATTTTTTAATCAGAATGCAGTTTCGAAGACTGTGAAGAGACTTTCGATTTTTTGACGTCGTTTTATTTCATCCCGGAGAGACACGCATTAGGTACAAGCAGAAGCGACGAGCATACACACAACACAAAACGACACAGAGCGAAAAGAAAAAAAAAGCTGATGAACATTTTATCCCTGGTCTTATATAACATGAGATTTCTGACGCGTGTCGATTCTGATAGGAATTTCTCACACGTGTCGACCTTGACAAGGGAAACAGAGGGGATCCTTTAGAAGAATCTGTTTACATCAGCGATTCTCAATCCCTTCACTCGGCACGTGGGAACTGCTGACGCAATCATTTTTACAAAACTTCAGTTGAATTAATTAAAAAGAAAAAGTGGAATGGGATCAGGAAATAAGAGAATATTTTAAAATGGCTTTGACATGGGCTGAATTAGGCTAAAAAAATTAGGAAATTAATTCAGATTAAATTAAATTTTAAAATATCATTACATATATAAGATACTTTAATATCTAATTTAATCCATATTAATTTCCTAAATTTATGTTTAATTCGACCCATGTTGGGGTCATTCTAAAATTCTAAAGTGTTCTCTTGTTTTCTGATCCCATTCCATTCTTGAAGCTTTGTAAAAATGATGCGCCATGAGTATCCAATCGACACGTGGCCAGAAATTCCATGTTATATAAGACTAGTGATCATTTGTTCCGTTCCTTCCTTACTTCTGCTTTTACTCCGCGCTGTTGTGGACGTGTTCTGTCTGCGCCTGCTTGTAAATAAATTGCTTTCCTGTGATGGATTAAAATGAATTTAAAAATGTGAGATGTCTCATCTGTGTCTTCGAACCTGACTTCCACTTTAAGAATTATATGCTTACATATTATTTAGTCGACAGGATAGTTTCCTGTAAAAAATTTTCAATTCGATGTTGCATTGCGCCTCCGCAACTTGCCGTACTCCAAAGATTTTTCCATGCCGCCTGCTTTACTCACCAGTGGTCTGCAGTGCCTCTTCAGTGCTCAAAATTTCCTTTTGTGATTTCTTAAAAAAGTTTAGTGTTTCCTGACTCAAACGGGTGAAAATCAAGATGTATATTCTGTACTTTTGATTTTATTTTGAATTGCATTTTTCCATTACAATATAATTGCAAATAATCTTTTTATATTATTATTTAAAATATTATGTTTAAATTTAAAATATTTTGATGGTTTTATATTTTTTCCTATTATTTAAAATTTATTCATAATATTATAATTTGTTGAATTTGGAATTTGTATACATGCTATTAAAATAAAGAAAGGTGATTTCCCCAAAGAAATTAAATTTATCTTTATATAAAAGAAAAAAATAAATAAATAAAAGTTATGACACATTACATCAGAGAAATTTAGTAAATACTTCACAGGAAAATTTGCTACACCTCTGATTGTAATGAAACTATACTCTGATATTTATTGTGTCAGAATTGCTTTTTGTTTTAATATGCATACAGACCTTGTGAACGAAAAAAGTAACATATCAAGATTCTTATATACTTATTAATTAATGGCACATGATAATTAGACTAATGTAGTAAATACCTCAAGGGAAATTTTTACACCTCTAACAGTTATTAAGCTACCTTCTATTATCACTGTGTCCAAATACCTGTTTTTTACAAAATACAAAAGTTTTTTTCCCTTTCAATTACCAAATATTTTTTATATATTTTATTTACCAAACACTTAATCATGTGAGTATTTTGAGTCTTCTGTTTGTTACA
Organism: Argiope bruennichi; assembly: GCF_947563725.1. Classification (NCBI taxonomy): domain Eukaryota; kingdom Metazoa; phylum Arthropoda; class Arachnida; order Araneae; family Araneidae; genus Argiope; species Argiope bruennichi. The sequence goes on along the minus strand of NC_079151.1, from coordinate 125,714,945 downwards.
TTCATTTACGAGTGTTTTGTTTGAAATACATGAATCTTACATTTATTTACATTTCCAAAAGTTTTTATATGAAACCATTCAATTTTACAAGTATTATTTTCCTAACCAAGTTCTTAATTAGATAATTTTGAATCTTATATTTATGGTTTCAATTCCAAGTGTTTAATATGAAATATTTCAATTCTGCAAGTAGTATTTTCATATCCAAGTTTTTTACCTGAAGTTTTGAATCTTGTGTTTTTATTTACAGCTAAACATACTTTATATGAAATCATAATTATAATCATGTTTCATTTGGGTGAAATCATAATATTGATATTATATTTAATAACCTAATACTTTATTTCTAATTTAATTATTTTGTTGAGTCAGACTTCTTAGAATTTAAGAATAATATAGGCAAATATACCATAGACTGTTTTCATTAAATTAAGTTGATCAAATTTAGTTTTTACAGAAAAATGGTCAAAATAACTTGTTGCAATATACTGTTTCATTTATTAATATTTTATTATTACTGTTGATTATTAAGGTTTTCATATACTATTTTCACAAATATTTTTATGCTTCTAATATAAAATGATGAATGGGATTTCTATATTAATGTTTGTATAATGTGAAGGTAAAGGAAAACTGAGGTGTCACTTTTAATATACTTTTAAGTTTAACCTCTTACTTTCACACCACTGTAAGGTATGGTTGTGTGTCAAAGGGCCTCGACGCACTTCCACGTCTTGCGGTGGGGGGGGGATTGTAATGATATTTTAATATCTAATTTAATCCAAATTAATTTCATAATTTTTTTGTCTAATTTGGCCCATGTTGGAGTCATTCGAAAGTGTTCTCTTGTTATCTGAACCCCATTCCACTGTTGTAGCTTTGTAAAAATGATGCGCCATCTGTTCCGCGTGGCGAGTGAAAGTGATCCCTCCGTTGACCTTGTCCAAGGTCAACACTAGTATTCAATTGACTCGTGGCCGGAAATCCCATGTTATATAAGACTAGTGATCATTTGTTCCGTTCCTTACTTCTGCTTTTGCTCCGCGCTGTTGTGGACGTGTTCTGTCCGTGCCTGCTTGTAAATAAATTGCTTTCCCAGGATAGATAAAATGAATTTAAAAATGTAAAATTAAAATGTCTCATCTATGTCTTCGAACCTGACTTCCACTTTAAGAATTATATGCAGCCTTAGCGCTCTCGAAATGCAATTGTATCTTTTTTAGTTTGATTCAAAAATAATTTTTAATTTTTTTAGTTTGTTTTCTGAAATAGATTTTAATTTTAATTGAAATTTCATAATGCGTATATTTTTGATTGTATATGTTTATATATATATATATGTGTGTGTGTGTGTGTAAAGTAAACATAATTTTTTTTAACAGAGGAAAAAGGCCGAAGAGAGAGATTACACTTTTGGGTTTTAAAATTTCGCTTTTATGTCATCCCGATAGACATAATTTATGTAACAGAACGACGACGGTCTAGCGTCCGTTCAACATCGATACAAGAGCAGACGAGTGTAAAATGGAGAAAATATTTTTTCCAGTATTTATATACTGTGATGTTCTGATAGGGATTCCTTTATTCGTGTCGATTTAGTTAAGGGAATTATAGGAACCTTTTAAAAAAATTTGTTTATGTTGGCAATTTTTTATTCCTTCACTTGGAGCGTTTGAACCGCTGAACTTAAGCATTTTTACAAAGCTTCTGTTGAATTAATCAATTAGAAAAAGTGTAATGGGATCAGGAAATAAGAGAATATTTTAGAATGAATTTAATATGGGCTAAATTAAGATAAAACTTTGGTAATTAATTAGGGTTAAATTAAAATTTCATAACATATATATATATATATATATATATATCGATATATATATATATATATATATATATATCGATTAGTTCTTTAGTTTTGGTTTTATCGCAATTTATAAATGGAAATACGAAACGCGTGCTTCAGACATATTTTATTATATTATTTCCGAAAAGGCAAGAACATATCGCAAGCACACAAGAAGTTATGTGTCGTATATCGGAATGAAGGCTTGAAAGAAATGCAGTGGCAAAATTGGTTTGCCATATTTCGTTCTGGTGATTTTTCATTGAAAAATTCTCAATGTTTCGGCGGTCTCTCTGTATAATATATATATATATATATATATATATATATATATATATATATATAGATTGATAGATGTAAAATTAATGAATTTGATTCATTTTAATAATCGAAACAGATTAATTAATCTAATAGTAAAATAAAATAGTAAAACATTTATAAACATTTTTATTATTATTAAAAGTTGTTAACTGTTCTGAATATAGTTAAAAGCTAAAATTCGAAATGAAACTTCAAAACATAATGATCCTGTCAAAATGTACCTGTATGTATGTTTGTTTGCATGTATCTTTGAAACTTACATGATAAATAAGTTACAGAACTGCGAAAGTTAAAAGATATATTTTATAGATATTTATGTTTTTAATAGCACTATAATTGCCTGGAAAGCGATTCATCTTTGGTCAGTTAGAAATCGAATATTTATAAATATATTAAATTATTACAACAAATTCTGATTCTTAAAAATAATTCCTTGGAAATATCTTTAACGTGGACTTATATATAAGATTTTTTATTGGATGTTGCCAGTGAACTTGTTGTTTACAGAAGAGTTATAATTGACAATGAAGGAACTTCACACGGTATTTTGCGTGATGTATATTTGTATTGAACATATTTTTAATCAGTTTCTTAAAGAACTTTTTGAAACATTTTTAGAATTGTCAAAAGATAACAATTAGACATCTTGATATATCCGTTTATTAAATGCTTTTTTTAAAGAAAAATTTCTACTTTATTTCTAATAAAAACGTGAATAATGTTAAACTTTCCGACAAAAGATTTTTTTTAGTTTTAAATTTTTGATAACATCGATTTACAAGTATCGCCAGAGACCTACCTTCTTAAACTAAAACCCAAGGCAAATGCTAAGGCACTACTCCCTCCTCATACTCTTCCTTCCTCGTTAAAAAATTTTATGTCGAAAGAGGAACGAGTAGAATTTAAAATTTATTTAAACATATTATTTTATCTTTATAAAAATTCATTAATACGTACGTTATTAAAAAAAATTATTTTTAACAGTAAGTAGAAAAAAAAAAGATTTAAATCTATGTAAGCATTTTTAATTATATATTTTATGTGTAATGACCGACAAGTCAAAATGTACATTTTTTTTTCAGAGAATCTCACTAGGACATAACGCTCTAGAGTGAACCGGCAACTTCATTCTACTTCTGACTAAATAATTGGAATTCATATTCGTCTGATATTTGTCTAAGGTATGAAAATTATTAGAATTTCTAAACTAAAGATAAGTATTAGAATTTCGCATTTAAGCTTTCTTTTTAGCAGTTTAAGGAATAAATATATCAAGCATCTCCTATCCAAGTATCGCAAAAGTCCATTATAACTTTTTGAAATGATTTTGATGTTTTTTTAAAAACATTCTTATGCTATATTATTATTATGCCTTTTAGAAAAGAAAAAAAAAACCCATCAATTTTTAATGTCTATTATGCAGTCTTTCGTTTTATTTATTTTAATAGGATAATTAATTGATAATTAATTAATCATTAATTAATAGGACAGTTAATTTGACTAGGATAACCTTTTCCTACAACTTTTGAGTCACAATTTCAGCAAAGAAAATATAATTAAAAAATTCCGAATTTTTTTTTCATTATTTTAGAAAAATAATTTTTCAGAAATCGATTCCGCGGTCATTGAAAATATTAAAAAAAAATTGGCAAGACGCTAATTAAAGTATTTATTTTTATGCCGAATAATAAAAAAACTAACTTTTTTTATAAAAAAAATCCAAAAATACTACTTTGAAATTCATTGGAAACTTGAGTTCAATTCAGAATTGTGTTTTTTAAAAATATGGTTAAATATTTATGGTTAAAGTCTTTGCTTCTTTGTTTTTATGAATCGTTAGAAAAATACACATATACTTCGGTAATTATGATCTTCAGAGCATTTTTCTTTTTTCTGTTCAAAGATGTATAGACTATAGGTTTATGTATAGACTAAAACGGTATGGAATTTATGTCGTCAATCATTCTCGTCTTCCAATATGATTCCTTAGTTTTTTTTTTTTGGTTCAAATAACGTTTGATCGAATTCAAAACGCTGATTTAGGGCGAATTTTTTAAAAATATTTCTTCTGCACTGATTTCTAAATAGTTTTCAAGAAAAGATAAGTATTCTCAAAACCTTTTAGTTATTCAGCGTCTAAAAGGTAAGTGAGATTTTTAAAATGTATATCTACCACAGAAGATTGGCCTTTCAGATCAGTGTGTGATTTGCCAATTTGGGTAGATATTCATACATTAAACATATCAGGAAAATGATTTAAGAATAATTATTCCAACTGGTAATGAAATCAGATGTAGAAATTAGTGACTTCTTTTTCTCCTTCAGCATGTAAGTGCTTTATTCATATTTTGGTTGGGGAAATATTAAAGGTACTCAATAATTTAATACCCTATTTACGTTAAAGAAATAAGGAGCTATTTATGAAATGTTCTGCTGCTCATATCTATTCATAAGCATGAAGTGAATAGTTTTTTTCTCAACGTATCACATTTGATTCTGTTGCAAATACCGTACTCTATGCATTATTTTATTGATAATTCTGTGCTATTTCATTTGGATATCTTTAATTTAATGGTGATAGTCTTTCATGCAGTCTTTCGCTATGATAGTTTTGGTTAAAGCAAAATAATATAATGATATAACGAAATTAATGGTGATAATTTTTCGTTAAAATGAAACGTTGATATAACTGAACTCTCTGATGATAATTTGAAATTATTTAACAGGTAAACGTCAAAAATATTAAGAACTGCTTAATTGATTGACTAATAATTTAACAATAATAATTGTCAAAGTAGTAAACATTTGTCTCCAAGATAGAAGAATCTAATGATGTAAAAGCATGTCTAAAAAGTGTTATGGAAAAAAAAATCATTTCTTTTTTTTTTCCATGCCTTTTTTTCCATGCCTTTTTTTTTCCTTCCCTTTCCATGGACCATGAAAAAAAGGCAAAAGAAGTGATTAGAATGAATTTATTACCAAAAAAAAAAGAAAGAAAAGAAAAAAGGGACAAACGTGATTACTTTTCGGCATATTCGTGCTGAAGATTCAAGCATTTGTTATATTGGTGGATTACATTTCCCATTACTTTTTCGATTAATGTCCCATTCCTTTTTCGATCCACCCATGCTCCATGTGAGAAAAGCCTTAGCGTTTGTCTGAAGCTTCTCAATAGTCAAAAAACTTTGATTTCCTTACCAATTCTTCATTACAAGGAAGTGATGAAAATCTAAGCTACTTTCTCAAAGGAAGATAATGAGGGCACAAGTCGGTTGCAAAGGAATATCTGCTTCTAGGATTTGATCGAGTGATTCGAGAAAAAAACAAAACAAGGGCTCTTAGAATTTTAGGAAAAAAGCTGAGAGATCTATCTGCATGCTAAATTTTTGACTTCGGGCGTTTGAATACCCCTAGATACCCCTGCTCCATACACTTTTCTCAAAAGAAAACTCAGAGAATATCCAGATTAATGAAAAGTTTGAAAGAAATAGACATATTTCACATCACCGGCGGCAATGTTCTATGATGAGAGGATCGGAAACTTGAACCACCAAAGCGATAAATGTCTGTATTTTCAAAATTTATAAGGCCAAAATATCAAAAAGTAACTATAATTGTATATAACTTTTGATAATGCATTTTATTCTTTATTATTTTCTTTTTAAATGGAAATCAGAACTTAAAAAAAAATTATGCATTTAAAACAGCAGGTTGATGCAGGTTGATTAATTTGAAGATTTAGTCCCCGAATTTATTTGGTTTCTTTTCTAACTACACTGTAATATGCTGTTTCTGGAAGTTTGAGAATTTAACTATCATTATAGACGCAATCACTTTTCATTGCTTTTTCTTAATCACGTGCATATTTTAAATTGATTGTGATTTGACCTGATTTGCTTGGGAAATGTTAATATACCTAATATTACTATTATAGTAGTTATTGTTTCACTCATGACTGAAAACTGGTAGCTCAGATGTGAGACGTTGTTTGCTAACTATTATGTGCATGGGCGTCTTTAACATTTCACATTCATAGTTTTCAACTTTCTATCTCGAGTGACTTTTCACCTGTACTTCAGCTACGTTATACTTATAGATCAAAATTAAATTGTTAAAACTAATATAAAAAATTTATTTTAGCAAAAAAAATGTATCAATGTTTTTTTAATTATAAAATGACCAGTTTATCAAAGTAATAAAAAATAAAATTTTAATTGGAATAATTATCATGCTATATAAATATTAGATTGGAAGAGGCTTATCAAGTTAATGTATCGCATTAGAAAATCTTAATTGTAATCTGTTGAGTCGTGTGTTCAAGAATGCTGAATTTTCTTTTCTCCTTTGTCCTGAAATTCTAATTATTTAGAGCTACAACAACAAACAAACATGAAAAACTTCGATTACAAGTATAGCTTGATATAGAAATCTCTTTATATATTTTATGAATACAATTTGAAATAATTGTGTTTTTGATTAATATATTAATAATATCAAAAATAATATTAAACAGTTGCTGATATAATTTTTTATAATATTCTTTTAAAGATATATTTTTATTGCTCCTGTGAGTAAAACAAAAATGGCTGCAGACAGAATGTCACATTTACACATCGGTTTTATTAAAATCTCCAATTCTCTTAATAATATCTTTTTTTGCTTTGATTCAGATGTTTTTTGGTAACTTTAAGATCGTAAATGCTGTATGTATTGCTTTCAAAATTCCTTATGCTAGTAATATGTTGAAATAATATATCGGATTTTGGATGTGGTAAAATTTTACTGTCCTAAAAAAATATTTGGAATTAATTCTTTATTTTTAGAAATTATTTTTTGGCAATTATTATGAGATAATTTTATGAATTCTGCAAGTTGAAATGATTATAACATGGATCAGAAGAATAAAATCATTTATATTTTCGACTTTAAATTGAAAAAAACGAGGTAAAATATGTAAATGTCGAAAAATGCGTATAAAGTAATAGATATTTAAATTTTAATCATTGTGCTTTATTAAATTTTTACTTTTCGTTAAATCCATCCATTTATTCATATAAAGTGCCTGAATTATTTTTAAAAAAATCCTTCTACAATCGGGTAGTAGAGATATTTTTATTGTACTAATTTGATTTTTTTTTTATTTCAGATGCTGGGATTCGAAGCAAGTAAGTTGTATTTATATATTTAATTTAAATTTTTTTATGCATACATAAATTTTTAATTTATAAAATGATACATTTCTAGATTTGCTTAATGCAATGGTCTTACATTTAAAAAAAATTAAAATGAAATATATGTTATTGAAATATAAATATATAAAATATAAGTATGAAAAATTGAAATAACTTTTTATTCAAGCTACAGTAATATTTTAAGAATTTACATATGCATATTGTTCAGAAAGAATACCTACCCTTCAATTGAATTGCCATAAATTCCATATCCAAACCCTGCAATTCTGTTAATTTGTAGCATGAGTATCTCCCTCCGAATCCAGGGCCGATGATATTTTATCTGTTAGACCGATTACTCCTAATAGAACCCGCTTCTAAATACTCCCACATCAGAATACATTCTACTCTCTGCTTAATTCTGTGGAAGAATTAGAATAGATCAGGTAAGAAACATGGTACGTAACCTAGAAGAAAAGCGCTCACAGTTTGAAGAACCATATTTTTGCTTCTTCTTAGCTCAAAATTCTTAGAATCTTTTTTGGGGTAATGTAAAGAAAGAATGGCCCATTTATTTGGCGCTACCTCTAAGATTTATAAGCGCGCCAGTTGTGGTATCGGAGTTCAGCAGAGAGCACGTCGGCCCATGCTCAGTCGGGGCCGCAGCGATGAAAATAATCCTAAATATGAAATTATTTTATTGCTTTCTTGGAGGCCCCGGCTCAGAACGTGTTTAGTTTTGATTGGCGTAAATGGGAGTGAACGTTATTTCAAATCCTATGATTGTTGCACTTAATTCTTTCACTGAGTTGACAGTACTGGATAGCATTTTTTCAGGTGACTTTCTTGTACTTTATTATATACTAGCCGCCTTTGGCGACCAGCCGGTTGGTCAATCTTAATGTTCGTTAAAATTTCAATAATTAAATATTTTATGCAATTTCTACTTTAATAGCTTCTTCATCAAAATATTTTAAAACTTCAAATTTTGATAGTCATATAATTCACTCATAATATTATAAATTATAATATTATATATTCATTCACAACGTAATATGTATCTCTCTAATTTTCTGTTAGCTCCCGTAGAATTTATGCTTTAAATTAAAGTGGAAAGGATTAATCTGCAATTAATATAATAATATTTTATCTGAAACAAAGAATTTTTTTATAATATGATTACTGAAAACAGAGTCATTGAGTGTTTAAACTTTATGGGCAGTTAAGAATATCTTTCTTAATTTATATAATATCTCAAGAATTTGTGAACAAAATTTTCTCAGATTTATCATGAGCAGATAGATTAATTAACAATGTTTAGTTTTAAATGCATCAAACAGTAAGAAAATAAACAGAATCGTTTAAAATAATCGGTCGAAAACGGGTTAAAAAAAACTTCTTAAAAAGTGATGTACTTAAAACTATAAGCATATACTAAAAATATATAACTAACATAAATACAATTTAATTACAAAAGCATACAACTAACCTAAAAATAATTTAAATCAAGTCCGCATCCGTTGAAAATATTTGCCAACAATCAAAACACAATGCGCATGCGTGAATTTTCAACGCCTGTTATGGTAACGCAAATGCGTGAATTTTTCTACGCCAGTTAGGGTAACGCAATGCAGATTAGAAATTTTTAATTTCCTTTATTCTGTTTTATTTTTATTCAAAAGTACTTTAGAATGAATCTGAAAGATCGATTAATTAACAATGTTTAATTTTAAAATGCATCAAACATTAAGAAAATAAACAGAATCGTTTGAAATAATCGGCCGAAAAATCTTACGCCTAGTCTCATTAGTGTGGGGGAAAAAAACTGAAGCCCTACTCATTTGGCGGTGGGAAAAATGAAAAGATTTTTTGGCGGGAAAGTTAGTTTTTAATTAATAATTAAAATTCTAATTAAAAATTCAAAAAAAGGGATCCCAGGTGCACATTCCCGACCTCCAAGGTATATATGTACCAAATTTGGTAGCTGTAGGTCCAACGGTCTGTCCTGTAGAGCGCCAACATACACACACACACACACATTGAGCTTTATATAAGTACTAGCCGCCTTTGGTGACCAGCCGGTTCGCCAATCTTAATGTTCGTTAAAATTTTAATAATTAAATATTTTATGCAATTCCTACTTTAATAGCTTCTTCATCAAAATATTTTAAAACTTCAAATTTTGATACTCATATAATTTACTCCTAATATTATAAAGGCCTTCAGTCATAACGTAATATGTATCTCTCTAATTTTCTGTTAGCTCCCGTAGAATTTATGCTTTAAATTAAAGTGGAAAGGATTAATCTGCAATTAATATAATAATATTTTTTACTGAAACAAAGCATTTTTTTTTAAATATGATTACTGAAAACAATCACCGAGTGTTTAAACTTTATGGGCACTAAAGAATATCTTTCTTAATTTATGTAATATTTCAAGAATTTGTCAACAAAATTATCTCGGACTCATCATGACCAGATCGATTAATTAACAATGTTTAGTTTTAAATGCATCAAACACTAAGAAAATGAAACGAATCGTTTAAAGTAATCGGTCGAAAACAGGTTAAAAAAAACTACTTAAAAAACGATGTACTTAAAATTAACTATAAGCATATACAAAAAATATATATAACTAACATAAATACAATTTAATTACAAAAGCATGCACCTAACCTAAAAATAATTTAAATCAAGTTCGCAATCAGTCACAACAATTAGAACACAATGCGCATGCGTGAATTTTCGACGCCAGTTACCGTTACCAGCAAATACATGATTTTTTCTACGCCAGTTGGGGTAGCGCTATGCGGATTAGAAATTTTTAGTTCCCTTTATTCTGTTTTATTTTAATTCATAAGTACTTTAGAAGGAATCTGAAAGATTGATTAATTAACAACGTTTAATTTTAAATGCATCAAACATTAAGAAAATAAACAGAATCGTTTGAAATAATCAGCCGAAAAATCTTAAGCCTAGCCTTATTAGCGTGGAGGAAAAAAAAAAAAAAAAAAAAAAAACTGAAGCCTTACTCATTTTTCGGTGAAGAAAATTAAAAGATGTTTTGGCGGGAAAGTTAGTTTTTAATTAATAATTAAAATTCTAATCAAAATTTTAAAAAAAGGGACCCCAGGTGCACATTCCCGATCTCCAAGGTATACAAGTACCAAATTTTGTAGCTGTAGGTCAAATGGTCTTTTCTGTAGAGCACCAACACACACACACACACACATTGAGATTTATATAAGTATAGATAGATATCTAAATCTAATATGTACTCATAATGATCTACGATGCTATTAGTATTGTTGAAAATGTGAATGAATGCGTATTGAGAAATGCTGTGTATGCAGTAAGGCTTTGTGCCATATTAGTTGCTTTAGGAAAGATAATTGTCTTAGAATGTTGTATGAAAGAGAGTTGCATTTGTTGTTGTTTTTGGTGGGAGACAAGGCGTTCCAACATTCGGCTCGCTTTCGCATCTTGTCTCTTAGAATTGTCGCGTCCACTCTTGCAAGGAGATTTTAGAAATCGCGCCAAGTAATGGGCGATTTTTCACGTCTTTTTTTTTTTTTTTTAAATGAAAGTTCCAAACAGTTATGAGAGGAACTAATGCACGCATTCTTTTATTATTACTGGATTCTTCTATCCCGGTAAGATTAAACTTCTAGATAATGTTTTTTTTTTTTTTGGGGGGGGGGGGGAGGTTCAAGTTCTCTTTTCTATTGCTAGTAGAAAAAAATTAGAAACATATGTAGACAGGTTAGATTAAAAACAAAGCATTTAAAAAATGAAGATAATTTTAAAAAATTACAGATTTCTTCATATTTTTCTTTAAATTGTGTTATTCTTCACTTCTTGCGTTACTCGCGGTTTATTATTATTTTTTCTCACTCAAAACTTAAAATTTAGAGTTAATTGGAAACCGAAGTGGCTGACTGATTGCGCTTCTAAATTGCCTCCGGATTTTTACTGAGTTGAGACAAAAATAAATTTCATCGAAAATGACTTGAATGTAAAAAAAGCAAATACTAAAATTATAATCGAAGGCTAAATGTCCCTGCTAAATTTAATTATTAGATTTTACTATTAGTCAAGACATATCTTCATGGGAACTAAACATTGCATCGAATCTCATGAGCCCATTATTCCTCACTATTTTTGTTTCATATAACCTTGCATTGTGATATAGTACATCTAACTTGAAATCTTTTTATATTTGTTTTTCAATAAATCTTTCTGCGCATATCCATCCATTCATTCAAATGACTACAAATCTAATCGGTGTTAGGTTTGGGAGATATACTGCAGTGAAAGGAAAAGTTTCCACATCTTTGAACTTCTTTTCTTTCTTAATTTTGACTAGATCACCGTTCTCAATACTATAGATAATTTTTGTTTTCGATGGAAGTCTTGCTATCGATTTTTTATTCTTTTGACTGCCAAGCATCATGCACAAACAGGTGAGTTAACACACGCAGAAAAACTGCACCTGCTAAGTTTATAAAGTTATATCTGAAACATTTGATCTGCTTAACTTAATAATTTGTCATTTTATTTCTTACAATATAAGAAGCACTTGAAATGTTGACAATTTTTCAACTGATCTTTGCAATTTTAAGACTACTTTCATTTAAATACAGATTCAAAACTGAAAATTCAATAATTCGACGTTCATGGTAGACACATTATGGTATGCGAAGAGGTTAGTAAAATTTAACACGAGAAAAGCAACTCGAAATGATAGCTGTGGCATGATTGTGGAAATGTTTCTTACATCAGTAATACAATTAATGTATATTTGAACCTGAGGCTGTAACGCTATGCCTCGACTTGATAGCATTTTTAATTCATTGTGGTCCTGCTAGAAACTAAAATTGCTTTTATGCATTGTATTTTGAAATTAAAATTTACTTCATGCATCTATTATACCGTTATAATCGTATAAGATATTCATTCATTATCATAACATAAACTTGCAATGTTCTTTTAAATTTGCATCGCACTTTCTGATGACTTTAATCGGCACACTTTTAATCGGCTAACAATATATACATATATATATATATTGTTGTTTAATCATATAATTGTTTAATCACATAATCATATAATTGTTGTTAATTTTCTGAGAACTGTTTACTATATTATTATTTCTTGTAAAAGCATTTCGATTGCTCGAACATTAATGAAATTTTGTAAATTGCATTTTCTATGTGCTTATTTATGATCTATTTTTCCTTCAAAACTGCCAAAATCTCTTTTTTCGGCAACTTCCTTTTTCAATCCCTCCAAAGTTTATAAATGAAAAGTGATGATATTGCCGCATTGAAGAAAGACAGTCGAATCTACATGGCCGAATGGTCATGGCACTGGTCTCATGATCAAGAGACCTGGGTTCGAATCCTGCTAGAGACAATGCGATTAATTGTATATGTAAATACTTAATTGTTTGATTTTATGTTTTCCTTTATTTCATGTTCCAGAAGATACTGGACATTTCTTTAGTTTACCAGACAAGTGTTCTGGACTTTTCTTACTGTCACCAGAAGAGTATTCTGGAACTTTCTCTGCTTGTATAAAAGCAGAAGATTGATCAGTTACTGTATTCTCTCATTTCTGAATTCAGTTAATAAATTGGTTAAGCTCTATACCCCTTGTGTGTGTCATTGAGTTCTATATCATAGTATCTACGTGACATTCTTTGGTGGAGGCGCCGGGTGCTATTCCAGTCAGTGTGGAAACGAATTTACGAAGAAGCGATCGCCTTAAAGGCTTTGAACCAGAATTTGGACTTTATTTCCCACCACCCAGAAAGATAAGGAAAATGCCTGTAGAACAGGAAACTAAACCTGTCATTCTGACATCTGCACAGCCACAATACAGAAATCCATCTGTATTTAAAGGAGACATGGGACAGGACCCAAACAAATGGGTAAAAGAATATGACAGAGTGTCGAAATTCAACAGATGGGATGACATGACTTGTCTCGCAAATGTGTTCTTCTTTCTGGACGGCACAGCGAAACTATGGTTTGAAAACAATGAAGACAAATTGACTTCTTGGGATGTTTTCAAATCAATGTTAAAAGAGGCATTTGGAGAAACGCAGCACTATGCAAAGAAGGCAGAAGATGAGCTAAAGAATAGAGCTCAAAAACCTGGAGAGAACACGCAGTCGTACATCCAAAGCGTGTTGGGGTTATGCAATCAAGTCAAACCAAATATGTCAAAAGAAGAGAAAGTGTCTCATCTTATGAAAGGAGTCACCGGAGATGTTTACCAGGCACTACTGACGAAAGAGATAACCAACACAGAAGACTTTATAAAATGGTGTAGAAAGATCGAAGAGATGCAGCAAAAGAGGATCCGTGGTAGGAAATTTGAAAGGCTCCCAAATGTGGTACCAATGGCTGCAATTGACCAACAACTGGATCTGGTATCATTGGTACGTCAAATAGTGCGTGAGGAGGTTCAGCGCCTCATATCTCCAATAGTCGATCCCGAACACCAAGACAAAGGCATTGAAAACATAGTTCGAGAGGAAGTGGAAAATGCTTTGGCTCCTTTGTCACAGACAGCACCAGAGTGGACAAAGGTCAAACCAAGACGCCAACCTACCTATGCTGACGTTGCTGGACGATCTACGCCCGTAGCACAACAACCACAGAGGAAGACGGATGTCTGGCGCACTCCTGATAGAAGACCCGTCTGTTTCCATTGTGGTCGCCCTGGACATGTAGTTCGATACTGCCGAGATCGCAAAGCTATTTTTGAGGCATATCGGGCTAATAGGAGAGATTTCGGCCGTCAGACGTCGAATGAGGGACGCTATGCTGACGAGTACAGCCGACCAGCAGTCCGAAGTTTGTCGCCCAGCCCATCACGAGGACGATCGCCGAAACGCCGCTACAGATCTCCGTCTCCATATAGAAGATCCAGTCAATCTCCTAGCCGCAGAAATGAGGGAAAACTAGGCAGTGCGACCTTTCTTGGGGGTGAGGCCGCTAGTGACAAAAATCCTCCGATTGCCGCAAAGATGTCTGGGAACAATATTGAAGTAATCATCGACAATGAGCCAGTACCTGCCCTTGTGGACTCTGGAGCCTCATTTTCTGTTATCTCGGAGAAGTATCGTCGCCTACTGAAGAAAGTTATGTTTCCAACGACTAACAATGTTCTTTTAAAAGTCGCCGATGGAAATTACGTGAGACCAGTGGGAAAATGTACGCTTCGTCTCGAAATCAATGGCCGACCTCAAGCTTTTGAATTTATTGTTTTACCGCAATGCAGTCACGATATCGTCCTTGGTTGGGACTTTCTGGACGCTTCTCAAGCTGTTATAGATCGTGGCTGTTCGGAGCTTTTGTTTCAAGACGTCATTCGAGAATCCCAAACTCCAGACTCCAGCCGTTTATTCACGTTGGAGGACTATCCAGTACTTGCTCATTCTATCAGAAAGATTACTGTCTTAGGCCGTAAGAACCATTGAGCTATCGACGTAATAACAGAGGGAAATAGGATGCTCCTCTTAAACAAGGAAGTTGATATTCCATCTACTGTAGTTACGCTCTTTGATGGTAAAGCCGAACTATGGGTTGCCAATGGACAAGGAGAACCTCAGATCATCCCTAAAGGCACGTGCATCGGGTATGCCGAACTCTCAAGCGAAGACTGCGTAAATACCATAGACGAAGGATCGCTTAATTCCACGACTACTTCAAAGGCAAGATTGGGTGTCCTCGACTGTACGACGATAGCTCCGGATTTGAGGATCGACCAAAAAGAAAGAATGTTGCACCTACTCCAGAGGTTTTCAAATATTTTCGATCAAGAAAGGACTTTCAAGAACGGAAGTCAACTCAATGTTAAGCACCGAATCAACACAGGCGACCACTTACCTATCAGTCAGAGAGCTTACAGAGTGTCCCCATCTGAACGCCGCATTATCAGTGAGGAGGTAACCAAAATGTTAGAAAAAGATATCATTTAACCATCAGAAAGTCCATGGTCATCTCCAGTCGTCTTGGTAAGGAAAAAAGATGGAAGCTGGCGTTTTTGTGTTGATTATCGCCGACTCAACAAAATTACCAAGAAAGACTTGTATCCATTGCCGCGTATTGACGACACCTTGGATTGCTTGAAGGGGGCAAAATATGTTTCGTCTATGGATCTCTACTCCGGTTACTGGCAAATAGAAGTTGATGAAGCCGATCGTGAGAAAACAGCTTTTATAACACCTGAGGAATTATACGAGTTTAAAGTGATCCATTTGGATTATGCAACGCTCCTGCAATTTTTGAAAGGATGATGGATAATCTCCTACGACATTTAAAATGGACAATGTGCCTTTGCTATTTAAATGACATTGTGGTGTTCTCAGAAACATTCGATGAACATCTTCAGAGGTTGAATACCGTCCTTCAGTGTATACAGAACGCCGGCCTTATCCTTAATCCAAAAAAATGTCGTTTTGGAGCACAAGAGATAAAGATCTTGGGACATCTAGTATCCAGTGATGGCGTACGACCGGACCCTGAAAAAAAAATAAAGGCTTTGAGTGACTTTCCCGTGCCTAGGAATATCCATGACATCAGAAGCTTTCTGAGACTCTGCTCTTACTATCGCCGATTTATAAAGGACTTTTGCCATAAAGCCGAACCTCTACAGTTGTTACTGAAGGGGGACACAAAATTCTGTTGGGGGCCTGAATAAGTGGAAGCTTTTAATACCTTAAAGAATAATCTTACCTCCGATCCTGCCTTAGGCCTTTATGACGAAACTGCACCAACGGAACTTCACACTGACGCGAGTGGATACGGAATCGGCGCAGTATTAGTCCAAATCCAAGATGGGAAGGAAAAAGTAATAGCTTATGCCTCGCGCACTCTGACGAAGGCTGAAAGAAACTATTCCACAACTGAAAGAGAATGCCTTGCGGCCATATGAGCTATAACCAAGTTTCGGGCATATCTCTTTGGAAAGGCTTTCAAGATTGTCACTGACCATCATTCCCTGTGTTGGCTGACAGGACTGAAGGATCCCTCTGGAAGACTCGCTAGATGGGCGCTGCAACTCCAAGAATACGATGTATCAGTGGTGTACAAAAGTGGAAGAAAACACAAAGATGCTGATAGTCTGTCCAGAAACCCATTGAAAGTCGATGCTTCATGGTCTGGGGATTGCATAGGTGCCACTTTATTCACTAATCTCTCAGAAGAACAGATGAAAGATCCGGTATTGGCAAAAATAATAAGAGACCAACAAAGTACCGAAACAAGTAGGCTGGGAAATTTTGAATTAATCAAAGGAGTCCTCTACAAGAAGAATTTTGATCCCTCCGGAAGGAAATTTCTACCAATGATTCCGAAGCACTTACGTCTCAGTATTCTAGAATCTCTCCATGACGACCGTACAGCCGGACATCTAGGATTCACCAGGACGTATGACAGAATAAGAAAACGATTTCATTGGCCAGGCTTGTACAGAAATGTTCGAAGATATGTGATGCACTGCCGAGAATGTCAAAGGAGAAAATCTATTTCTCAGAAGCCACCAGGTCATCTCGTGCCTATTCCACCAGCAGCCTCTCCTTTCCATCGCATCGGAATCGACTTGCTAGGACGATTTCCAAAATCTGACGATGGCAGCAAATGGATTGCAGTATGCACCGATTATTTGACACGGTACGCAGTCACCAGAGCTTTACCGACGGCTGAAGCTACACAAATCGCGAAATTCCTACTAGAGGACATAATCCTGAAGCATGGAGCTCCACGAGTTATCATTACAGACCGTGGACAAGTTTTCCAGTCCAAGCTGGTGTCCGATATTAATCGACTGTGCAATATCACTCATCGAATGACAACAGCCTATCATCCGCAAACAAATGGTCTCACAGAGCGGTTCAACAAAACGTTAGCAGATATGCTTTCTATGTATGTTGATGTCGAACAGAAGAACTGGGACTAGATATTGGCATTCGTCACATTCGCCTACAACACTGCCAAGCAAGACACGACAGGTTTTACGCCCTTCTACCTACTACATGAGCGAGAAGCTGAAACGCCTTTGGATACGCTGTTTCCTCTCTTCCCCAACGAGTTCAGCCAAGAAGACGATTACGTTAGTCATCTGATCAATAAGGCAGAAGAATCGAGGCAATTAGCTCGTGCACGAACTCTCGAGGCTCAGCAGAAAGATCGCCGGCATTATGACTCCAAACATCGGATAGTGGCATACGAACCAGGGGATTTGGTGTGGATTTTTATTCCATTTCATAAAAAAGGGGTTTCCGAGAAGCTCCTCAAGAGGTACTTCGGCCCATATCAAGTTTTGTGGCGGTTGTCCGACGTCACTTATGAAGTAGTCGATTTCGATCCTAATTCTAGAAGGCGGAAACCGAAGTAAGTTGTCCACGTTTTACGCATGAAGCCGCAACATGACCCAGAAGAACAAGACGACCAACATTCTTATGAAAGTATGGAGGTTCCGGAAAGAGATATTTCTCAAGAGACTACTCCCTGTGAAAACACGACAACTTATACTGGCCCTGTGACTCGATCAAGAACTAGAGCCACACAATGAAATGTCATAACATCGAGACGCTGTTCTTTAGGGAGGTAACAATGCCGCATTGAAGAAAGGTAGTGGAATCTCCATGGCCGAATGGTCATGGCACTGGTCTCATGATCAAGAGACCTGGGTTCGAATCCCGCTAGAGACAATGCGATTAATTGTATATGTAAGTACTTAATTCCTCGATTTTATGTTTTCCTTTATTTCATGTTCCAGAAGATACTGGACATTTCTTTAGTTTACCAGACAAGTGTTCTGGACTTTACTTACTGTCTTCAGAAGAGTATTCTGGAACTTTCTCTGCTTGTATAAAAGCAGAAGATTGATCAGTTACTGTATTCTCTCATTTCTGAATTCAGTTAATAAATTGGTTTAGCTCTACCCCTTGTGTGTGTGTCATTGAGTTCTATATCATAGTATCTACGTGACAATATCATTTCATTAATTTTAGTTGCAGATGCTTTCAAACATGTCTATTCTATATTTCCTGCTGTATTGAAGGTTCCTAATTATGATTATATTTTTTTTTCGTTTAGATGACCATGAGAGCAGCAGTGGATCGTCTTTTTTGGAGGAGAAGTACGCACCCGGGACCCTGGTGTGGGCGAAGGTCTTCGGTTACCCATAGTAATTTATATTTTCTTTTTCCAAAATAAATTTATAAAGAAGGCTGACATATTGCGGATAGCACGAGTTTGTTGGTGCTACTTGAAGAGGGGGGGAATATGAATCTTTGAATTGGGTTTGGTTTCATTAGTTCCAATTTTTCATTCATTTTGGACAATTAAAATAAATATAAGTATTTCCCTTTTCTGAAGCTTGTATTTAATTCTATAAAGTCGGCATTATGTTAAGACAATTAAAGCAATAATCATTCAGTAACTTTAAAAATATTTTTCTGTAAGAGTTGTCGGAAAAATTCTTTATTTAAAATCATTTCTCACTTTTAAAAAATCCTGCTAATATGAACAATGTGCAATCGTTTCCAAAAAGTGGTGTTTGAAACATTTCTGTATGCAATTGTAAAAATGTTTCTGTATGTAAAACAGCCAAAAATGTATTTTTACTTGCGAATTTTCATTTTCTAAATGATAATGAAACTTTTTATAAAATCGTCAGGAATCTTTGCATAATATTATTCTGAATCTCTTCTGTACTTCCCGGACTTTTCTATTGATACTACTTTAGCAAGGGGGAAAAAATCGAGTTTGTGGATATTAATCACAAAAAGAATTGAATGACATTGTTTAAAAATATTCTTAAAACAATATTTAATATTTCTTCCTGTTAAATATCACTTTTGTTTTTTAAAGCACAAGAGAATTCATTTATAAAAAGAATATACTCCTGCTCAAAAAATAAGGAACATATGTAAAACTTGGAATAAAACAAAAACTATTTAATAGCTATGCGTGAAAGCTGTACTCGAGGTAAGTGTGGCATTACTGGACAACATATCAAACAATAAGACTTAGAGATACAAAAATGTTTATATTACAGCTCCAATTTGTACGCAGAATGTACAATGAGAACCCAGCGCTAATAACGAATATGATACTTTAGCTGAAGTGCATCCTTGACAATGGCTGCGCTTGTTGGAGTTTATGGAGGGTGCCCGCCTGCACACTGCTTCCTACAACCCATCTTCTCAACGTGTTACACATATGCTCTATGGAAGTCGACTCCGGTGATCCAGCGGCCCACGCCATTTATGAATGGTTCCTCTCTAAATAATTCCGCATCAATCGTGGCTCTATGCAAGCGAACGTTATCGTCCATAATATCGCGTCAGTATCTATTGCAGCTATGAAAAGGCGCACAGGAGGTTGTAGGATTTCTTCGCAGTATCGGACAACTGTGACGGAACCCCCAAAGAATCGACAATGTTTGGAGTTTGATAGCATGTCCCTAACTCCCGCCATATACTTGTCCTTTGAGAATTGTTCTGGATGTTAAATCGAGGTTCATCCTTAAAGAGTATCTTTGCCCAATGCAACCGCGCTTTGAAAACAAAGGCATACAAACGACAGGTCGTCGGTCTAACAGGTCTAACAGTCCATCTTCATGCAGTTCGAGCGATACAATTTGGCGGAACATAGGCTTTTCTGCTGCAGCTGGGAACTGCGATGCCAGCTGTCACGCTGTTAGTGACCTTCGGCGTCAGGTACATTGCAATAGGTCTTCTTCTGGTGTTTTGATCCTTTTGATAATGTATCCATAGTCTATGGATGTCACAACGAGCACATTCAGCTCTCTGGCAACAGCAAATTGTCTTGCACCAGCTTACAACATACCGCCCGTCCTCCAACGCATCTAATCTTGCAAATTGTTCTACTGATGTTTTCCACTTTAACTACTTTTACTATCTCTGATTTCGAGAAATTATCTCTACTTACGAACTGAAGCATACGTCCGGTAAGCCCCTTTTTTAAGGTGTTTCGGTGTATTGTGAAATTGCGTTTTATGCTAATTTTGGCTACCCATTTCCAATCAGCGCTGCAACTTCTGTCTCATATGTAAATTGTGTGTTTTAATTCGCCGTTTTGTATGTGTATCTCGTTTGTTGTTTCTTTTTTGAGTAGAAGTCTATATCGTTTGCTTCAACATTTTAAGACTTCCGCATGATTTCGCATACGAGAAGGAGATTAAATTGGATTTCATGAAATCCTGCTAGAATCTGCTTCTGTATGGATTATGGTTGCAATGTTAGAGTTACTAATTAAATGACATCGTCAGATTTTCTCTTTTTATGCTTTTATTATTTGTAAGGTAAAGTGTAAAATGAAAATTTGACGATAGAATTTACTTTTTGTACAGCCATTAAGAATTTATCATAAAGCCCCTATCTTTCAATGTGAAACAAATTAGTTGTTGAAAATCTGAGAGCTATGATCAATATACTTTAAACTTTACAGCTGGCCCGCAATGATTGAAGATGATCCTGATGAAGGCACTCACAGCAAAGATCTTACAACAGCACCGGTATGTTCATTAAAAAATCTTGGATTTCCATATGATAATCCTTCTATCAGTTTTAGAATATATTTTTTGTTTGTATTAAAATGGATAATATTCTAGATGCAGAATCATCTGAAACTAAATTTCATTAATCCATATATATATATATATATTATCTTATGTGCTTATACTGTTGAATGTATTAGTTAAATATATTATTAGATGGAATCATAAGAGAGATCAAATCATAACCAACTAAATTTGATAGCTTAAAAAAAGGAAATTTAGGGTGGTGATAGATCCGGAAATTAGGGATATCAGGGAAAATTTGGAAATTTTATTGATCTGGGAAAAGTCAAACATTTTTTAGAGAAATTAAATTGGGCCGTTAACGTTTGAAAATTACATCCAGAAAACTTGCCGACAAGAACACTTCTCGCCAAATATGTGTGCAATCGTCGATATCGCACTATCTCTTCTTTATATCCCAAGCAATATGAGCAATTCACGAGATCAATATGAAGTGTATAAAGAAAAGGGAACAAAAAAAACTATAACCGGCTACTCCAATACGCCAAACAGGAAAATATGAATTA
Organism: Argiope bruennichi; assembly: GCF_947563725.1. Classification (NCBI taxonomy): domain Eukaryota; kingdom Metazoa; phylum Arthropoda; class Arachnida; order Araneae; family Araneidae; genus Argiope; species Argiope bruennichi. The sequence continues at coordinate 125,693,482 of NC_079151.1, read as the reverse complement.
CCGGATCCCCGCAACTGGCAGGAACTATGGCTGAGTCCTCGTCATAGATTTTTAAATACTTCTTGGATGATGCATAGAATTTCATCCGAAAAGTATACTTTTTAAAAATGTATAACAGAAAATCTAAATATTGGCATAAAATATGTAACGGTGATTTTTATACATCATCAATACTATGGTTGGCAGTGTAGTAAAGAAAAATGTTTCATTTATTATAATATTAATTTCGTTTTCAATGTAATGCAGATTACTCCGTAGCGGAAAAAATTATAATGTTCGCTTTAAAATTATTTATTTTAACTGATTCTTGTCTTTTTTTTCTATACATTATTTTTTCTTTAAGACATTTTTAATTCTAATGCAAAAGAAAATTGCCACTTTTAAATAAAATTTTTAATTAATAATTTTTATTTTTTTACCTATTTATCTTATGCTAAAAATTATTTCAGTGGCACAATATAAAAAGAAATGAAATTATTGGTTTTGTAGATTCGAAAATATAATAATTCATACCTTTGCTATAATTAAAAAAAAAATGCCGTAAATGCTAAATTTTAGTATCTAAAAAAAATCGAATAGAAACGATGAAAATAAAGGAAGTGATGAAAAAGGGTTGTAACCTGTCTTTTGACTGTCAGTTAACTATATTCCAGTGGGTAATGTCTACATGTTATTTTTATAGTAACTTGTTTTATTTTTTCAGAGAAAGTTTTAATAAGAAAAACAAACATCGATTATATTAAAAAATCATAAAATCTCATTAATTAAAAACATTTATTTGCAAAATAAAAGTATCTTCAATTTACCAATGTTAAATTTAAAAATAAATGCTACATTTTTTTAAAAAACATTTCTATTGTTAGTTTCTTAAATGTTTCATATAATTTTTTTTTTTTTTTTTACAAATTGTTATTTTGTATAAGTAGGCATAAATCTATATCGTTTTAGGAGTTAAAAGAACTTAACACTAAAGTTAAATATATTCGATAATATAAATAATAATTATATGTAATAACCTTAATACTTTCATATTTATAAATAAACTTGTAATTTCAAAATACTGTTCAACAAAATCATAATTCGAAAAAGTATCCTCCTTTCTTTGTGTATTTTACCCTTTAACAGTATAATATAGTAGAGGTCCACATGAATTTCATTCTATTTATATAATTTTCGAAAAAATCTTTCTTCTGTTGCTTAACGGTTCAAATATATAATTTAAAAATAAAAACTCATTATAGCGGTATTAGTAAAAATACTACTCTCTGTGGCTTGCTTATTCATTAAATCAAGCTGTCTATTATACAACTCACACAGTACGTAAAATTAGTTTACATTAATTTAATATATAAGATAAAAATTCCCAAGTTTTGTTTTTGCAGAGTATTGAGAAAACTTTAATAAATCGGATGAGTTAAATATAAAACTGAAAGCTATTTGAGCAAAATTTAAATCAGCTAATAATATAATTTAGTTGAATTTTATGAAAAAAAAGGTATACCATTTAAGAGATCCCTGTCCTGCAAATATCCTATATATATATATATATAAATGCATAAAATGAGTTAAATATTACTGATATCAATCGCAATAATAAAACACATTAAAAAATCGTGGTATTTAATTGCTTTTTTTATCTGGTCAACTAAACGTTTCCCCAGTTCTAAGTTCTCACAGAATTAAATAAATTAAATAGAAATAGATAATCCGCGATTTTTTTAATAACAAATATTTTCACTATTGTTATTTTTAAATATTTGTTAAAATAGCTATTATTTTAATCACACTTTTAATTAAAAATTATTAATCAATATTATTAATAAAATTTATTAATTATAATTAATATTTTATTTATTAATTTATATAAAGTGTGATTGACTTAATTTATTTATTTGTGCTAAATAATTCAGATTTTTTTTCGAAATCATTTATTTATTAGAATAAAGCATTTTCAGAAAATATTAAAATTTAAAAAAATGGCATTTTTTATTTTTACTTTAGTTCTATGTTTTACCAATACATGGCGGCAAAAAAGTAAATGCCAATAGAAATCATGTGATAAGCAATCAGAAATTTTCTTTATGGGATACTGGTATTGTTCAATGCGAAGTCAAAAAATTACTGATACCAATTACCAAGCAATGACTTTACACTTGCAAACACTATCTGTGAATAGCCCCAATTACCATGAAATGCGGTTTCGAATGATTTCAAAGATTCTGTAATTCTAAGAATAGCTGGTACTTTCACTTTTCAAACCATTCACATATTTCTCCCTTACCCGTTATGATTTCAATTAAGGGAATGGGAAATTAAGACTGAACATCTGTTTTCTGGCGTTCCCTATCTTCCTTCAGGGGACACCCTTTCTTTTCCATCTTTACACTCCTTCTTTCGGAGGTGTCAATCTGATTTCTGTCAGCAGTTGTTCTCTGTGGGGATTTGAGTTCTCTGACAATGATTGATGGCTCCGTCGATTAATTCTGTGGGAACTCAGAAAGATTGAACTGAGGAAACTTTAAACTGACCGGAAAAAAATCCAGGAAAAAAATACAATTAAATAACACTATTTTTTAATGCGTTTATATTATGCATTGCGATTGATATCATGAACATTTTGACTCATTTTAAGCATAAGATACATATAAAAACCTTATATCTGTTTTTGTAAATGATTAAAGAAAACTTTTTATATTTTAACATCATTTATTGATATAAATAAAATCAGATATTTGAAGGATAGGAATCTCTTAGATGGTATACCTTTTCTGTCTATAAATTAAACTAAATTATATTATTAGGTGATTTAATTTTGTTCGCATAGCTTCCAATTTTGTATTTAACTCATCAGATTTATTAAAGTTTTCTTAATGCTCTGCAAAAACCAAACTTGGGAATTATTTAACTTATATATTAAACTAGTGTAAACTAATTTTATGTACTATGCGAGTTATGTAGGAGTATCTTATAGACTCAGCGTAATTTTTACACTTAAAGACTAAGCAAGCCATAGAGAATATTATTTTTATTAATATCCCTATAACGTTATTTTTATTTATAAATTGTATATTTGAACATTTAAGCAACAAGATACAGATTTTTTCGAAAATTTTATTAATGGAATGAAATTGATTATGCGGCTCTCTTCTAGATTAATTTGTTAATTAGTAAAATACACAAAAGGGGGAGGAGATTTTTACAAATTACGATCTTTAGAACCTTTGATGATTTTGTTGAACAGTATTTTGAAATTATAGGTTTATTTTTAAATATAAAATTATTAATAATATATAGTTATCATTTATATTATCGAAATAATATATTAACTTTAATGTTAAATTCTTTGAACTACTAAAACTATACATTTGGAGAGTCACGAGCACAGCATTCTGCTGTGCATTACTTATAACAATAACCGATTTGTAAAATTTTTTCTAGGAAACATAGATAAAGATACAATAAAAATTTTTTTGAAATAGCATTTATTTTAACATTTAAAACTGGTAATTTGAATAGACTTTTATTTTCCTAATAAATATTTTGTAATTAATGATATTTTATGATTTTTAATACTTATTTTTGTTATATTATACTAATACTAATTATCTACTAATATTACTAATACTAATAATGCTAATTATCATAATTACTTTCTGATGTGTTTTTATTTGTAAATTGTATATTTAAGCAGTTAAGCAGCAGTAGAGAGATTTTTTTTTTCGAAAATTATGTAAATAGAATGAGATTCATTCGGATCTCTACTGGATTAGTTTGCTAAAGGATAAAATTCACAAAGGGGGAGGGGGAGGAGACTTTTACAAATTACCATTTTTAAAAACTTTGATTTTGTCAAACAGATTTTGAATTTATAGATTTCTTTTTAAATATGAAAGTATTAAGGTTATTATATATAATTATTATTTATATTATCCAAATAATGTGTTAACTTGGATGTTAAGTTTTTTAACTAATAAAACAATACAGTTTGGAGAGCCACGAACACCGCATTCTACTGTGCCTAACTTATAACGATATCAATTTATAGCTTAGAAACTTACTTCCTAATAACTTTATTTCAATTATATATATTTTCAAATATATATAATATTTTTTCAAAAAATGTAGCATTTTTTTAACATTTAAAATTGTAATTTGGTGATACTATTATTTTCCTAATAAATATTTTTTAATTAATGAGATTTTATGATTTTTTTTAATATAATCGATGTTTTTTTCTCTTATTAAAATTTTCTCTGAAAAAATAAAATAAAATTTCTACATAAATAAAGTAAAATTTCTACATAAATAAAAATAATATGTAGACATTAAGCACTGGAATATAGTTGATTGACAGGCAACCAGTTACAACCTTTTTCATCGATTAATTTATTTTCAAAAATTTCGTTTTTATTCGATTTTTTTAGATACTGAGACTTAGCATTAACGGCCTTTTTTGAAAGAGATTTATAGCTATTTTATGATTTATTATATTTTTGAGTTTACAAAATGAATGATTTCATATCTCTTTTATGTACCTCCCAAATAATTTTTAGCAAAAGATAAATAAATAAAGAATAAAATTTTTAATTAAAAACTTTATTTGAAAGTGGAAATTTTTTTTTCATTACAGTTAAAAATATTTTTAAATAAAAATTGGTTTTTTGAAAAAAAAAAAGTTAAAATAAATAATTTTAATGTGAACATAATTATTTCCGTTAAGGAGAAATCTACGTTACACTGATAACGAAATTAATATTATAATAAAAACTTAGAAATTTTAATAAACGGAACACTTTTCTTTACCATACTGCCAACCATAGTACTGATGCTGTATAAAAGTCACTGATACATACTTTATGCCAATATTTAAATTTTCTGTTACACATTTAAAAAAAAAAATATTCTTTTTGGGTGAAATTCTATGCATCAGCCAAGTTGTATTTAAAAACCTATGATGGAAAATTTATCAGTGACAATTTATTTTAAATATGACTTTAAAAAAAAGCACTTAAAAATAAGTCATACATCTGTTTAAATAAACTGGGCATTCTTTGGCGGCTGCGGAATTCTCACACTAACCGGTCAGAGGCAATTCAATTATGTGAATATCAAATCATTTCAGTCATGAAAAAATATTAAATATATAACAGTATTTTTGACTTTATATTCATTTAAGGGATATCATATATGGAATTTATTTGCAGCATTGAATGTCAGCAGAAACCTCTTTAAGAAAAAATAAATATTTTACTTTGGAACTCTTTTGTGCGAAAGAAATTTAGTTCATACACATTGAAATAAGTAGCTCATTGCATCCAGCGAATAGTCATTATCAAGCATGGTTTGAGGAGAGCTTGGGCCTAATCCCCGTTTTCACTGCCAGATGCCTTTACGGTTATGGTTGTAAATCTTCCATCTGACCCATTGTAGGTCCACTCTCCTGCAGTCACGTAACTATTAGATTATGACTCCGCCAATATTTAGAAAACGAAGTCCTCCCCCCATCTCAAAATCGTTCAAATTCCAGAACTTGATTTTTTTCAAAGTCTTTTTTTTTTTTTTTTTTTTTTTTTTTTTGAGAAAATCCGATTTAAACTTTGTTTGGAATAATCACTTGACTATTGTATAGCGCAATCGTCAATTTTTAGACTAGCTCCCGTCGCAGTTTCGTGTTCATTCCCATTTTTTTCTCTCTGTGCTTCTTCGGGCAATATCTTCCTGAAACCCTGCCTTATATTGGCCAGATAGGAGAATCGGCCTACATGACGGTCATTCGCGCGAAGTAGTAACTTTTTGTGGGCGATAAGTCGCCAGATGTGGCAATCTTCTTTAACAATTTCTAATAACGCTAAAAGTTAAAAATTCATGCCTCAAAAGCGATAAATCGCCAATTTTCTGCCCATGCATTTTTAGGCTCCAAAACAACATCATTTTCTTACATAAAAAAAAAAATAAACGATGTAAACAAACTAACAAAAAATGATTAAAAGAAAAAGGGAAGCAGCGTATCCGCTGAAACAATTAAAAGAAAAAGAAATTTTTTAGGTAGTTCAGGAAGATTTGAGAAAGAATTTGTCAGCTTCCATTTTTGCAAAAGAACCTTAGAATCTTTTTATTAAAAACATTTAAGTTTAATTTATTAATAGATTTTATTGTTTTAAATAAAGAATGTTTTTATTAGTATTAATAATTGATATTTCAATTTTGAAATTAACAATTGTTTGTATTTTTTGCATTTTAAGAGAAAGAAGCAAACAATAGTTATTTGTTATTTGAGTTATTAATTATAAATTATTTTCTTATATCTAACATTATTAGTAATAATAAATGAAAGTATAGAACACTTTAAAAAAATAATAAGTTGTTATAAAGCATTTTTGATTAGAATAATTGATTTCTTATGATTAGTGTAAGGAGTAATATTTTGGCCATTTCTGTTGTTAAAATCTATATTAGAGACAAATAATTTAGTATCATTTTATATTTTTGCTGAAATATAACTTGTGCAAAGAACACTAATTAGTTATTGAATTGTTATATCTGAGCAAAGGTTAGAAATACCAATTCTTCGTTATTGTGTTACAAAAGTAATTTTTAATGTTTCGTAGAATTATTTTTCAGTTTATTTAGAAAAAAAGTAATTTGTTAACATTTTCATTATATTTTATGCATAAAAATGTACTGTTAAACAACAGTATTATGATATTATGTACATAAATTATGTATATTATGTACAGTATTATTTACATAACACTGTATTAAATAATACAGTATAATGTACAGTATTATGTATACTGTTTTAAAAGAATTTTTAAATTGTCAGTTACATTTTTTTAAAAATTATATTAGAAATATATTACTTTTTTTGAGAAAAAAGCCGGTCAAAGTATTTTTGATAATACATATATACTTTATTTTCAGAAATTGCACGTTGTGTTCTTCGACACTCCTCCTTCTAGAGCTTGGCTTGCCTTTACATATATCAGACAATTTCACTTATCACCTCCGGTATGCTCTACCTTATATTTGAATCCTTTAAATTATAATATAAATTAAGTATAAATAACTTAAAAAACTCAAGCAGCTCATGTCTTCAATTTCTATTTTATATTTGTTTCTCCATGCTTTCCCTTAATGTACCAAATTGAACGTTATTTCTAATATTTTCTTATCAGCATTTTTAATTTTGTATTCGGTATTGCATTGTTTTCTGTTAGTGGGTTACTATTTATTTCAATCCGATTTTAATGATTAGTTTTTATTAGAGTATTCCTGTACCTTATGAATAAAGAAAATCTATTTGTAATGAATCAAAATTTTTGATGTTATTGTAAAATTACATAAAAATAACTATATGTGAAAAAAAAATAACTTACTTCTTCAGCATTCTGCCAATGTACGCGATATTTTTCTACTACAACTTTCTTTAGTAAATCTGTGATTATTCTATCTGATATAGTGTTAACAGGATAACAGTCTGTCAAGATGGGCACTTTCTCTAGTTAAAAATATTAATTGAAATTATTTTTATTAATACTTCATTGATTACTCGTTTTATAAGAAATAAAACTTGTGCAACTGCTTCCGTTCTATTATAACTATTATTTTCATTGCAATGACGCGTCGTAAAATTACCGCTGTATCCACAAGATATGATCTCAATTTATTCCTTTTACATTTAATGAAATCTCTTTAAATGTCAGATTAGATATAACACCTGTAGCTTCATGGTGTCATGGAAAATGGGGGATGAGGCATACCTTTTGTCTCTTCATTCAATTAAAATAAATATTTTTCCTGAAATTTTAATAAAAATAAAATTTTTAATTAAATTTAATAAATATTGATAATTATTTTAATAAATATTTGTATTTTTCATGTATTTTATATCGATGATTTTTATTATTTTAACGAAATTCAATTTTTTTTATCAAAGATATAAAGATTTCGATCGTTTCGTTTATTGAATACGTTAAATTGTGTGATATTAGCTTTAAATTAGCTTTAGCATAAATATTTGGTTTAAAACATAGCCTTACATTTTAATTTTTAAATTTTGTGTAAATTGGATATGAATTTAATTTTGAATTTAAAAAAAATTCATCATTACTTAATAGTTTGAATTATAAATGCGACTTCTCTCTTGACTTTTATTTAAATTTGAATATGATATATAAAAACAACTCTAACGATGAATGTGATTCTGCTATTAAACACTGCATATTTTACGAGAGTACTTGATCTATTACGCAAAATTATTGAGAGGACAAAAATTTGTGAGAAAGATGCAGCTAAATCATTTCTAGTTTCAAAATAAAGATCAACCTTCAAAAGAGATGATAGAAAAAGAACTGTGTAAATACATAATGAAGTGGACGAATGTACACTGTATAAAAACAGTAGAAGGATACTAGATTTTTTTCTTTAAATAAGACTTTTTGTTATTTTTAATGCAATTATTTTTATAAGAATATTTTTTAGATCATTCACCGAAAAAAATATTAGTATCATTACCATGATGTTCAAAAATAAAGTGTAAATGACAACAAAAAGTGTTTCGTTCATTTGAAACTTTCTAAAAAAAGGACAAGGACAATTTAAAAAAGAACAAAATATAAGCAGTCTTACTAATGAATACTCTTTCTATCAGCTTTCATGACTTCAAATATTCTGTTTGGAAGTGAATCATACAAAGATTGGATTTCTATTTGACAAAATTTATCCCATGTGGTATTTAAGTCACTCTATGCCCAGAACCATTGAGAAAGGCCAAACTTGTTCTTCCTCCATAACCATATAACCAATTGCTAACTAGACCATCAAACTTCCTCCTCCCATTTGTCTAGTTGAATAATATTGTTCTGCATTCTTCAGGCAATGCCAGTAGTATTGATAACCTTCTGGACCATCTAAGTTAAACTTTTTTCATCTGAAAATATTACAGAAGTCCATTCTGTGGTCCATGACAAGTGTTCCTGAGCCCAAGACTAACGATTATTAATATGTATTTGTTTACAGTTTAAATGTTTCATCCGGTTTTTTTTTTAATGAATCTTTTGGATGTAGTTGTATACTATTTGCTTTAAAACATGAATAAGTCCTGTTTGATTTCGAACTTTTGCAACACTTCCACTACTCTTTTTAAGCTCATGGGCAGGCTTTCTTTCATCACGAGGCATTAACTTTTTAGGCCTACCAGTGTTCTTTCTTATTCCGTTTCTGTTTAGAATTTTAATAAAGTTAGAAACTGTATTGGGACTGACGTGCAGTACACGAGCGATCTTTATCTTTATGTGCAACAATTTGACCTTTTTGAAAATCATTTAAGGGTATACCTCTAGGCATTCTGTAATTAAAGCATCAGTGAAATTTTTTACAAAATACTTTTTTCTGAAGAAAAACAGATTAAAAAAAGTATATACTTACTCTTCTATTCGTCACATTCCACCTAATAAAAAATGTAGTTGGGTGTTCTTCTACTTTTTTTACACACTGTAAATCGTATATTTTTGTCTTTTTAATTATAAATAGATGCTATTTCATTTTTACATGAAAATAAAGAAAGCATTGTTAAATAAAACCTGCATAAGAATCTATTAGCCAAGATAAAAATATAAAAGAAAATTTACAGAAAACGACTGTCCTTCTACTTTTTTTAAGCAGTGTAAGATTCTGAAATAATGAGTGAATGTCTATTGATATTTAAAATTACTTTGCTGGGATTACGAGATGAATAAAAATAAAGATTGAACTTCTGTCCCTGCGCACTGATCTTTATTTAGCGACTAGTTATCAACGGCGGTTATCTTTAAAAAAATCTATCTATCTTTAAAACAAATCATCCTCCCCATTATTTTTTATCAACGATGTCGTGCTTTTAACTACATCTTAAGCAATGACAAGACTCATATGTATAGATAGCTGAGTTAGTTCCTTCTGTTTTGCTACTAGAGGAAATGAAATTATACTTTCCGTCTCTTTATTCTCAATCCCTTTCAACAAATAAAATCAATATTATCCCTTACTATCCCTCAATTAGTCTTCATGTTAAAGATTCATTAAGCATCTTTAAAAGCATTAAAAAATAAATTATTAGGAGTTCACCTAAAAATTATTAAGAGTATTAGGTTCACTGAATTCTATCTCATTATTATGTTACTTTAAATGTACACATATGTTATATACACATAATACATTCTTAAAAAAAACTCTTACTTTTCCAGATACAGAAAAATAGAAAATCTGTATTGTCGAAAAAATACAGAAATGCTGTATTGGAGGCTGAGAAAGCCGAAAAGATGACAAATGAGGTAATTTCTATTGTTCACAAATTTTGAAGAAATTGAACCAAAATTTTAATTTGCTCAAAATGTGGTCACAACTAGGGATTGCAATATCGGACCAAAAGTTCAATACCGGTATTCGGTATATTTTAAATCTTAATACCGGGATACCGATTTTAATACCAGTAATAGAAATTTTAGAAAAAGAAAGAAAGAACAGGTGTTTCTTTGTTTTATTTGCCAATTTTATTGGAGTGTGTAAATATCACCAAAAATAATTTGTAACTTATAAATTATAACAGTATATAAAGAATCACAAAAAGAAGTTAACATCTTATTTATTTAAATAACAAAAAAGTGTAAATATCATTATTCAGCCTGTGGTGTAGTACTATTACAAATTTTTGAGATGTGATCTTAAAAAATATAATGCATCAATTGTACTGTCATTAAGCCTAGAACATAATTTTGTCCAAAAATTACCAACTGTCGAAACCTTTCTTTCGGCATCTACGCTAGTTGGTGGTACTGTTAGCAATGCGGGATATACTTTTTCCAAGTGTTTACCTCTGAATCCCTCATCTTCAAATAAATCGATTTCTCGTCGGATGGTTTTGGATATAGCTGGTTTCTGTAATATATTTTGGTTTGTTGACATTTTTTATTTATCGCTAATTATAATTTTTGTTCAAGAGACAATTCATTTTCATTATGAACATTAGTGTCGTCATAATCTTCGATAACTGTACCGAATTCTTCTGAATGTGGATAGGTTTGTGGGTAAAAAATTAAAAAAAAAAATTACTATAAACTTGATCAGATTTGAATTGGTTAGTCTCTTTTCTTCTTTTTCATTTTCATTTTTATAATCATTATAATTATGTAAATACCGTAAGACATTTTCTATTTCTGTTTGTCTTTCTTTTGTGCTATTTTTCAATGTAATATATAATTCTTCAGATAGTGATGTGCGCTGTTCTTTCAGAGACTGCAACATGAAATTTATCGTTGCATTAGCTGTTAATAAATTAGAATCTCTCCGACATAATGCCTCAACAGCCAGTATTCACCCTTGACCTTGGATTTCCCCCATTAGATACTTTTTAGTTCAATTTGTTTTCACGCGTATGTGAGTGTTGTGTTCTTCCTGACAGCATTTTATTTTAACTCAAAATTTCATATTGATATGTGTAGCCAAAAGTGATAAAAAAAAACTTTTAGGAATGGTGTAGTGATTGGATTTTGAAGCGTTAAGAAAATAAACGTTCATAGATGGCGCTAGGCAACTAGCGCGAGTGTAATTCAAAGAGTGATGTCATTCGAGTGTTGGCTCTTGGTGGAGAAGGAGTTACTGAGCAGAGTAACTCGAACGAATCTGAAATAAATCTGTTAAGTTTTCTATTTGCCTAATTTTTTTCAAAGCACTCACGAACCAGCCACGACATTTGGCGCAGTCGACCAGATTGAGAATCGAGTGCTATTTTTGACGAACTTGAAATCGAACTTTATTTGATAAAGGTGTGTGCTTTCGGTATCGATATGGCCTTCCTAGGCAGTGCGAAAAAGGAAGATTTGAAGTTGTTGGCGGAAGAGCTGGGTGAAACTGTTTCATTAGAGATGAAAATTGTGGACTTAAAAAAATTAATTACTGGAAGTGAAAATTACGAGGAAGAGTTTGTGAAGAAACAAATGATAGTTATCATAGAGGATAGAAAAGCGAGAGAAGATCAAAAACGAAAGCAAGAAGAACAAAAACGAAAGCAAGAAGAACGAGAATTGGAAGAAAGAAAAATTAAAGAAGAAAGAGAATTGGAAGAAAGAAAAATTAAAGAAGAACGAGAATTTGAAGAAAGAAAAATTAAAGAAGAACGAGAATTTGAAGAAAGAAAAATTAAAGAAGAACGAGAATTTGAAGAAAGAAAAATTAAAGAAGAGCGGGAATTGCAGGAGAAAAAGGCACAAGAAGAACGAGAATTCGAACTTGAGAAACTGAAGCTGCAATATTCCAGTGTACCCTTGGATGTCGAATTACCAACTCCCAAGATAGAACTCAGGCACGTGATGCAAAAATTCGATGAAAAGAACAGTGATATCAGTTTATATTTGCTGTTGTTCGAGAGGCAAGCCGAGTGGGCTCAAATAAAACGAGAAGATTACGTGTCGCATCTATTAGGATTATTGCCAACGGATATAACCCAACTAATCGCTCGAGAGCCAATCGAGAAAGTTAAGGACTATGACCACATCAAGAGTTTATTAGTGAAACGATTTAAACTCAGCCCGGAAAAATTCAGGCAAAAGTTTATGACTCATTTTAAAAGACCGGAGACTACCTGGTGCGATTTTACTTACGAACTTAAAAATTATTTTGAGCAATGGATTCAAGGATTGGAAATAACTACTTTTGAAAGTTTGTCGGGTTTAATCATAACAGAACAGATAAAGCGAAAAGTACCTACGGATATTAAAGAACATTTTATTGATGTTTGGTCACAATTCACGAATCCAAACGAAACTGCAAGCAAATTAGATGATTATGAAAATGTGCGATCAAACAGTGTGAGGAAAAAGAAAGAACTATATCAAGAGAATAACTTTTCTAAACATCAAACCTACGACGAAAGAGAAGAGAGACATTTTTCGGAACGGAAATATGTACCCCCGCATCAACGAGAATTCAGAAACAAAAACTTTCATAAAAACGAAACTACAAATTCAAGAAAAGTAACAAGGGACTGTTACGTTTGTGGATTGTCGCATTTTGCTAGAGACTGCCCAAATAGACATAAAAAATCGCAGTTGAGAGAATCTGCGGCAGAAAAGAAACGGGAAGACATTTTAACCGCGGAAATTCAGTCGGAATTAATTAATGGTGAAAAAAGCTTAAATATCAACCCTTTACAATACGTTGATATTTGTGTGGACAATAGAGAACTGAAAACCCTAGTTGACTCAGGTGCTATGATACCAGTTTTAAATTCTAAATATGTGTCGAGTGAACAAAAAGAAAAAGGAAAAATCATTTTAAAAAGTGCATTTGGAGAAAGGATTAACGCTACTCTTTCGAGTTTCCAAATATCATTAAAAGATAAAAACAACGAAGGATTTTCCAGACCTATTGAGATAGTTGCAGCTGTCACGGATAGAATTCAAGAGCAATTCATCATCCCCCCCTCTGTATTAAACTTATTGGGAGAAAGCATAAACCACAGCCGCAGCCAAAACACGTCTGGATTAGAGGCGCCGATGGAAGAGAGCTTTGATGAATTTATGATTTGTTGTGGAATTAGTCAGAGCGAAGAACAACCGAGCGGAAATGAAAGCGATTCTTTGGATAAGAAAAACAAAATTAATGCGTTGAAAGAAGAACAAAGAAAATGTGATACTTTGCTGTCAGTAAGAAAAAATTTATCCCTTGGAAAAGGAAACTTTTTTATGAATGATGAATTAATATTCCACCGGGATAAAATATTAGGCGAAAAAGTGAATCAGTTGGTTTTGCCCAAAAATAAGAGACAGCAAGTTCTTAAATTAGCACATGAATCAATTTTCGGATGCCATATGGGATTAAAAAAGACTAGTGAAAGAATTAAATACAGTTTTTATTGGCCAAATATGACAGATGATATTAAAAACTTTTGTAAATCCTGTAAAGAATGCCAGTTGAGGAGTCCGGAAAAAATGATTGATAAAATTCCTATTACTCCTGTTCTCCGTCCGGAATTGCCATTTGAGATAGTAAATATAGACCTAATAGGACCCATTGAACCCCCTTCTGCTCGTCGGCATAAGTATGTATTATGTCTAATGGACCAGCATTCTCGATGGCCTGAGGCTATCCCTCTTCGTTCGTTAACGGCTAAAGCTACGTGTGATGCTTTATTGGAGATATTCATGCGGACTGGAATACCCAATGTTATTGCAAGTGATAATGGAACGAACTTTATTTCTAAGTTAACCCAGGAATTCATGAAAAGATTAGGTTGTGCTCCCAGATTTACGACGCCTAACCATCCAGCTGGGAATGGCCTTATAGAAAGATATAATAGGGTGTTCAAAAATTCACTCCATCACATTATCAGAACTGATCCGAGTAATTGGGATAAATACATTCCATATATGCTTTTTGCGTACAGGGAAGTTCCTAACTGTACGACGGGTGTTTCGCCATTCAAGTTGATGTATGGACGTGAAGCACGAGGACCTCTCAGTGTTCTAAAATCGAGCTGGTGTGGTGATATTGCCATTCCGTTAAACATGGAGAAATCAGTTGTGGATTATTTACAGGAGCAAAAAATAAACTTAGAAAGAGCTGCAGAGGAAGCATCTCTCATCGCTTCTGGTAAACAACAGGCATATGCAGAATATTGTAACCGCCGAACCGCTTCTAAGGAATTTAAGCCAGGTGACCAAGTTTATTTATTAATACCTGATTCATCTAACAAATTATATGCCCGTTGGACTGGTCCTGGAGAAGTTATCGAGCATTGCCCTCCACATTCATATAAAGTAAAACTTAGCGATGGAAAAATTCGGCATTGTCATGCAAATAAAATGCGGAAATACTATCCAAGAATTAATGCTGTAGGCATGATCTTTGAAGATGATGCAGACTTTGGAGAAGTTTATTCATCCCCCAGTTATAAAAATGTATGTTACTGGAAAGAGATATTTGATCAAGTGGATTTGCGACATCTTTCTGAGGAAGTGAAATGCCAAATCCTGAACTTATTGCAGAATCATCATTCAATATTTACCGGACAAGTTAAAGTTGCAAAGGTTGGTCATCACAAGATAAAATTAGAGGACGATAAAGAAAGGAAAAAACCTTACGTGTACAGGATTCCTGAAGCGTTGAAACCTCAAATAGACTCCCAAATCGAAGAGCTCCTAAAACTAGATCTAATCGAAGAGAGCTCAGCTGACATTGCCTATCCTATAGTCTGTGTAAACAAGAAGGATGGATCTATCAGGATGTGCGTGGATTATCGAGCTTTGAATGCAGTGACTAAAACCGACGATTTCCCCATGGAAGACGCAACGGAATTAATATATTCCATAGGACAGGCAAATGTGATTAGTGTGTTAGATCTTTTGAAGGGGTACTATTCGCTTCCCATGGAAGAAGATTCGCGGGATTATACATCTTTTAAGACCCATAGAGCACAATATCGTTTTAAGGTAATGCCTTTTGGGCTGAAAAATGCAGCTGCTACTTTTCAAAGGGAAATGAATAAAGCATTGTCGCCATACAGAGAATTTTGCCGTGCTTATATTGATGACATTGCTATATTCTCCAATGATATTTCCTCTCACTTGAAACATCTTCATTTGGTGCTGGATAGATTGGAAGAGCTGCAATTCACCGTTAATCTTTCAAAGTGTGCTTTCGCGAAATCTGAAATTTCATACCTGGGACATATAATTGGCTCAGGAAAGCATCAAGCTGATCCAGCTAAGTTAGAAACGATCTCTCGTTTGCCCGTACCTGAAACCAAGAAACAACTACGTAGTGCTCTTGGCCTGTTCAACTATTATCGTGATTATATTGCGAATTTCGCCGAGATTGCCTTTCCATTAACGGAACTAACAAAGAAAAGAAGCCCTGATGTATTACCGTGGTGTGAAATGCATAGTGTTGCTTTTGAAAAATTAAAATCAGCATTGTTACACGCTCCTACTCTACACACTCCGAATATGAGCAAACCCTTTGTGATTCATTGTGATGCCTCGTCAATCGGGATTGGCTCGTGTTTATCACAGACTGTTGATGGAAATATGTGCCCTATCGCTTATGCAAGTCAAAAATTAAACAAAAGCCAACAATCTTGGTCGACAATCGAACGGGAAGCATTTGCAATAGTTTGGAGCTTGAAAAAGTTTGAAACCCTTGTGTTTGGATCCGAGATCCACATCTTTACCGATCATAACCCCCTTCCTTATCTGACCAAGTGCGCTCCTCAGTCATCGCGACTACAAAGGTGGGTATTTGCTTTGCAGAGATTCAACATAACATTAAAACATTGCCCTGGTTCTAAAATGCCGCATGCTGATGCCCTGTCACGTTTATTACCAAAATAGACTGAAAAACATTTCTTTAGTACTAATATCATTTTTCTGTTTTATATATCAATATGCGATTAGTGACTATAAAATAATAATAATTTATGCTTGATATTATGTATATTTGTTTTAATGTTTTTTGTTATTATCATTTTCTTAATATGTTGAATAATTGGTATTCGCAAGTTTAAGAGTATAATGTGCAAAACTGTTTGAAATAGGATTGGTTACAGGAATATAACTTTTTCTAGTGTTTGTTATAAATTTTCATTCAGCAGTTTTGGTTATATTTGAAATATTATTTGAGTAATGTTTATCAAGTGAAATCCTTTCTTAATTATGTATTAATGTTTACTAAGTGATTATATACATTATTAAGTATATATTAACTGATAAGTGAGTTTCTTATTATCAAGATGGTATTTATATTCAATTGTGCATTTCTTATTTTACCTCATTGCTTTCTTAAATGTTTGTTAGTAATTAGTTATTCATTCGAGTTAACTTTGCATTTGTGTTTATTTTTATTTGGATAATTTGATGTTATTAGATACGTTTTAAAATCCAATTCATAATTTTAATTCAGAGGTATGTTTATGTTTTCATATAAACACTACTCTTACGTTGGGGGTGTAGTGATTGGATTTTGAAGCGTTAAGAAAATAAACGTTCATAGATGGCGCTAGGCAACTAGCGCGAGTGTAATTCAAAGAGTGATGTCATTCGAGTGTTGGCTCTTGGTGGAGAAGGAGTTACTGAGCAGAGTAACTCGAACGAATCTGAAATAAATCTGTTAAGTTTTCTATTTGCCTAATTTTTTTCAAAGCACTCACGAACCAGCCACGACAAATGGTATGAAGAAAATTTTTCATAATATCATTAAATATTGTGACCAAGAAGCAGAAAATTAAGCAGGAATTAAAATATTCCTGAAAAAATTTATAAAATATTTTAATGTAAAAAATATCATTATTATTTTGTAAAAAAGTAATTACCAAATATGTCCCTTGGCAATCCCTTGGTGTCCCTTTTATTAAATAAAGATTTCTCTGAAATATTTTACTGTGCATTAGTACCTTTTCCATTCTGTATTACTAATTATCTGTAATGTCTGTGTCTCATAAAACCGCGAGTCTTCATTGTTAAATGTGAACTTTTCCTCCTTTTAGTTTTCCTCTCACCCTTATTTTGTCGAATTAAACCCAACCTAACGCATGCGCAAAAGAGTGGAGGGTTTTACAGTCCGTTGTCAAACAATATTTTATCACTTCTCTTGATTCTACGAGGCAACTTTATATTAACAGTCTAATTAGGGAGACATAATATTTTGCTATGTTGGTGATGCCTGAACATATAGTGGAGACAATTTTAAAAAGTTTTAGTAAATACTGAAAAAACGGTATTTAAACTTGTGAATACCGGTATTACAAAATTGTACAAATGGCTCAAAATACCGGTATTTGGTATACCGGTATTGCAATCCCTAGTTACAACAATGTTTTGTTTGTACGATAGATAATACTAGCTTCCATTTTGATGTGTTGATTTTAAAGTTGTTATTTGAAACGCAAGATATTTAGGTCTATATTTAACGATATTCTCAGATTTTTTCCCTCAGTTTAAACCTAATGTTGCAAATTAGCAACAAGGTTTCCTTCTCCAGAAACCAACGCTCAAAAACAAAATAGGGCGATTCAAAAATTTTGCTTATTCAAGAAATTCGTTATTATAGATAGCGTGGGTCCTTGATAAGAATTTTTTAAAATTCACTATGAATATTGAAGCCCAATAAAATTAATAGGTTAACTCTTTAAAGTCTGAAAATATTGAAATAGTGTATTGTCGTTGAGAATTCGTAAGTGTACGAAACTTCAAAGCATCAAGAAACAAATCAGAAATTTTTCGCAAAAAGTCATCACCACAACCATAAAATAATTTTAACTGTGTGAAGATATTGTATAAAAAGGCAATACTTCAGGGTTAAATTTTAATATAAAGACTAACATTTTTAACAGCAAATTAATTTTATTGCAGGAAAGGCTAGCCACTTACAGCTTCGCAATCCAGCGAAAAAGTCGCCAAGAAAATAAAGGTAACTTCAATTCTTTAATTTACAATATACCAATTTAGTAAAATTTCTTCTTTAAATACTAATGGTGAGGGAAATTGTCTTTTTGTCATTTATTATCAATTAATCAAGATTTTGAACTTATTGCTGAAGGTGGCTTAGAAGGGGGGGGGGATGAATAGTGATATAAATTGCATTTTGCCTTGAACAGAATCAATGGAGTATACTTACTTACTCATTTGAGAACAATTTGCATTTTGCCTTGAACAGAATCAATGGAGTATACTTACTTACTCATTTGAGAACAATTTGCAATCTTAAATTTCATTAATTATGGTGGTAATCTGTTATAATAACATTAAAATATAAAACATGATAAATAATTCTTTAATAGAAATTTTAGGATCTTCTGTAAATTTAGGCATGTGTTGTAGTAAAATTTTTAATTAAAATCTAGAAACATTCCAAGTGTTGTGAAGGGAATTTCAGTGCTTTGTTTCCACCTCACAGGCAAGGTTGAAGGGGAAATAAATAATGATAGTTAGTTTCACTATTAAAAATAATGCAAATTCTATTCTGAACTTAGATTTTAACTATTGTTTATATAGAGCTTGTTCTTCAAGGTTTTCCTCTTCTAATTTAATCCTCAAAGTCTCTTCTAAAGTAGTTTAATACGAAACATTTCCTTAGCTTTCTAAACTGTTTTACAAAACTTTAGCAGGACCTTCTCCCTCTCACTAAAGGCCAGATGAACTAAAATGAACAGAAATGAAGTCTTCTTAAATTTATTTTATAATTGCACTGAACACGCCGAAGGTTGTTTTTTTTAGCTGTGTGCTGTTACGAATTGGAGTATTGCTTACCAGCGCAGAAAGTCTGATAACAAAAGAGGGTTTCAGAGATATCTCTAATTAATGCTGCATGGAGGAGTGTTAATGATCCACTGCCTTGGTGACTATTTGGCGATTTTTTACCGAGTTTGAAAACAAGTGTTCTCGAAAATGCAGTCATTTTTCCGATATATCTGTTAAGAACAAAGATATGGCATCCTTCAAAAGGTTTCGACGTTCTGTCACTAAATCTATGAAAGCGGAGGCAGAACAGTCAGAAGCGAGCAGACTGAATTCTACCATTGATGTATTGATTACTTAGCGAGTTCTCTGCCTGCTGTTGCCTATGTTAGACATTTCTGCAAGTGTTTAGGTTTTGCTAGCCGTCTCTGATTTAATTGTAGAATAAAGCATCGTTTTCTGTTGTTGCAGTTGTTGGACTTTACTCCTTACCAGTATGAGGTGGATTTTCCTTGAAAATATAATAGTTTCAAATAAAGTATTTGAAGTTTGGAACTTTGTTTTGCGTATTGTTTTTTATGTCGTGTTTAGTTATCACCGTTTGTCGTCTATCCGCTTATACTTGAATTTTAACTAAATTAATTCCTTTTTATTTCCGCTATGTAAATGTAACTCAATTGCCACTGGGGTTAATGATTCATTTGGAGTCGGAACATTTGGTTGGTTATAGTTTTCCTCTTAGGCATTCTTGAAAGTGAATTTTTGTTTTCTTAAGTGCTCTCTTACCTCGTGACTTCAGGATGAAACATCTTTTTAAAACTTTGTTTCGCCTTGTTTTGTGTATTGGAAAATTTTGGAATTTAATCCAAACTGTGATGCAAAACTTTTATTTTAGAGTGTAGACGCATGGAAATTCCGTTAAGCCTTTTTTTTAGTTGAGATGTTTCGGTGCTCGAAGAGATGTACAAATAATTCCACCTGGCTGAATACCTGTGTATTTCTTCGCCCAGGCCAAATTTTTTGATGATTTCAGTCCACTTTGTGTGCAAAAAATTATTTTGTAAACGAATAAATTAAGTTAAGCAGTATATTTGATATGAAGGCGAAAGGTGTTTGCTTTGTTTCTTTCTATGATGCAAAATTCAGTTTTAAATATAGTTCTTTTTCCTCACATAAGTTTAAATCTCTCAATGAAATATAAACATAAATATGAGGATGCAAATCGTTAATCACTAAAGTAATTCTTGTCGATTTATTTGCATTTGATTTATGTGAGAAATTGTAAAGCGCCTTACTTGTATAGAATGTTTGATTAACAAATCCACTTGTTCGAGAGAGACGAATCATCCCGAAAAGGAACAAATGAATCTTAACCATAGCAATGAAAGTTGGGATTTTTTGCATAGATCCATACAATTCCGTGTCTGATTTTTATACTCTAGTAGTAGAATTGAAAAAACTGAAATGTATTTTCAAATGTAGAATTAATTTTTTTTATTCTCATTTTAGAATTTAAATTTCTTTTTTATTATTATTATTATTTTGCTATCCATATCCAACCGCGTGAATAGGACAGATTGTATGGGTATGATTATTTTGAAAGTATTAACAGTGGGGCAGGTTTTCAAATTTGTTAACTTATGATTTTTATATATAATTATAAAAAAAATTAACATGGTTAATTTAATATTTGAAATTTTAAGTTTGAATTGTGACATTTTTTCATATAATTGCTTTTTCTCTCTCTTAAAGCGAAGCGTGTAAGAAGGAAGAGGAGTGTCAAGAAAGGTACGTATAATTCAATTTTTTTTTTTTCTCTTATGAAAAATAGCATTAATGTAAATCTCAATGCTGAGGAGATAAATCAAAGGCTCCTTTTTGAGAGCGCCATATATTCATTTTTTGCTGTTGTTACTATAACGAAATAAGGAACAAATGTAGGAAAGTGTCTGGGACGACTAAAAAAAATATAACACAGCCACATCATCAAAGCGGACTCAAAAAATTATTAGGCTCATTCATATTATTTGAAACTGATTACTGATTATTTCTATATAACTGTATATATTTTAATCAGTAAAGAATCTATGTATCTATATCCGACTGAAACATACTTAGATTGATAGATAAGATCATACACATGATTTACCATTTTTCAAAACACATGTGCCCGCGAATAAGAAAAAGAAACCATTCGATATTTTAAATTTTGTCAGACAAAAAAAAAGAAAGAAAAAAAGCAGAATAAGTGATTGATTTGTCAAGGAAACCACAGAATTACTATCAAATCCCACATGAAATTAGTGGTTACAATGCAGTATTTTTATGAATTAATTTTTTTTTTAATTTCGCAGAATTACACTAGTTTTATTATCTATTAGTATAAATTTTTATAGAATGTATGGGAATAGTTATAATTAATTGTTTAATAATTGTTATAAATAATTCTAATTTAATTACAACCCTTTTTTTAATACTGTTAAGAAAAATTGGTGTCAAATTCTGCTTTCACATACATAGGCGATAGAAAGTTTTTCTTCACTTTTTGAAAGCATTGACATTAAGGAACTAATTTTTTTTTTTAATTTACCATAAATAAAAATACGAATTCGTAATTCAGAAATCAGTTCTCAAAATTTTGTAACATGCGACTTCCAACCAATGGGAAAGTGCATTTGAATGCTTAGTTTTGATAATATCTTTTTTTAATTAAGAATATTTTTTAAAAAAGATTTGAAATTCAAAACCTGGTTATTTCAGTTCGAATGATGACGTTATTTTTCATTAATAAGATTAATTTAATCATTGATATAAATTATTTTATATTTTAATTTTTTTACAGAAGTGCCTTCAGAAAAAGCATCTGTAACCATCCCAACAACGGGCCAGTTAAATTCAGGTAATTCTTTTTTTTATATAATGTGTAATAACATATGTACAGAGAATCACAAAAAATAAGCACAATTTCCTTTAAAGATTGAACTGAAACATTTACTTTCTATCTCAAAGCTTCATTAAATAAGCTGAATAAATTTTTGAAATTTGTTTTGGATATAGTGGAGATTGAAAATAAAAAGTTTTAAATTGTATGGCTCCCATACTAGAAAAGAAAATGTCAATTAGCAGTGTTTCTTTTACATTCTGTTATGCACATCCAAAGTTTCACTTTTTATCTAAAAGAATTAGCAGAGATATGCCTACTTTTACTTGATTACTTGAGAGTTAATCACACATTTAGATGGGACATTTATACAGTACCGAAACGGTCGTATGTAAATTTTTGTGCAGTTGATTTAGAGCCACAACAAGTCCTAAAAACAGAAAATCCATCACATGTCCAATCTTTTCTATCCGATGGGGAATTCATTCATTTCAAATTAATAAATAAATAAACATGGTGAATAGAGTATGGTATGGTAGAATATTGGTAAAAAATGGTTAATTACTCTTGATCAATTTGTCTGATTGGTATAAGGAGAGCGTACTGGCATGCAGAGCCAACCTTCTCTGTAAAGAGGCCTAGATGCGAGAAACCATTTGGGGCCCTAGATTTTTTGTAAAGTAAAAAAAAAAGTTACAAAAACGAATGTACAATACTATTGTATGTTTATTTAATTCATGCTTTTGATTTTGCTATTATTACTTCAGAAAAATAATCATCTTTATTTCATCTAAAAATGTTACATTTTGTTTTTAAATGTTGGATTTCAATTTTAATTTTTTGCTTAAATTAAAAGATGAGAGAAGGACGACTGTTTTTGCTTGAAATAGTTTACGGATAATGTTAATTTTGTACAATATTGCAAATCCTATTTTTACACATAAAATAAATGGCATTTCTTGTATTTGAATCCAATAGACTTTTAGCTTTGAATACCGTTGCGTTATTGTTATTTGCATGAATACATTCTACTAGGGCTTTACAAATTTGTTCAAATTGTGTGTACACTACTTTAACTGAATCTGTTTTGGCTTCCCAGAATATCACGTAATGGCATAAGGGTAATATTTAAATGTTTGTGTAGAATTTCCCATCATCATTTAGATGCATAAAATACGCAATTTAAAAGTTGCAGTATCCAAAATTTTACAATATATATAGCTGAAATTGACATCGCAAATTAATAAATAATAATTTGATAGGCAAGGGATATCAGTTTTATGAGGGTTTAGAGCAATTATTTTTGTTTATACATCTTTATATTTCCCTTTCACGTTTCTATCGTTGTTGTATGACTATCCTTTACAATTCATAATATTTAAATCAAGCCCATTTAATGACCGTTTAATTCAAATTAAACGCTCATGATCTTGAATTTCAGTTGACAGCTTTCACCAGTTATTATAGTCACATATAAATCGTGAAGGTTGTTCATTTCCGCTTCTTTTGGAAAATAGTGCACTTCAGAAACAAAATATAGGGTCCTGCGTTTTGAAATGAATTAACCAGCTGCGAACCCGCTTTCACCATTTTATATTTTTTTTAAGTAGTACGTAGTGGAAAATAATCTACTTTCAGCCGTCTTAACAAAAAAAATCTTATGTGTTGTAAGGGTCCGGTTTTAACCCAAATTATTTCAAATTCAACAGTTATGATACTTCGCCGTAAACCTAGATTATTATATTCACTTGTTATTGTTAGCCATAAACCTAGAGCATTAAATTTACTTGTTATTTTTAGCCATAAACCTAGAGCATTATATTCACTTGTTATATTAATTGTTATTGTAACTTTCTGATTGAATAAACATATAATACTTGAATAAACTTCACAGTTTCACTGTAAGACTGCGTAGTTTGTGCAAAACTTTCTTTTCCAGTTGAAACTTGAATTGAACTTCTAAAGTCGGAGCAATTTCATTATCAGAATGATTTCGTAGATAAGAAAACAGCTCTACATGTGACTTCTTAAAATTTAATTTTCCTACTTTTTTCTTTTCTTTTTTGACACTCAGAGTGACATTTCCTTGGCATGAACTTGATTAGATCTAATATTAAACATTTTATGGAATAAATTATTAAGATATTTTATACAATTTAACCTCGTAGATGAGGTAAGTGTCCGTAAATCTACTCACCTTTGTAATATATTACACACTTGCACTACACTGCAATATATCTATAAACTTAGTAATTTCCAAACTCGTCGATTGTTCCAATTAAATTTCTTACTCTCTTCTTTCCATCCCACTATTACTGTTCAGAACATTATTTTAGTTCTTGATAATGTTGGGGCCCCCTTGATCGTGGGGCCCAGGTGCATAGCATGTGCCGCATCCCTCAGATGGCCGGCTCTGCTGCCGTGCCTGTACGCGCTCCTTTCTTTTCATTAGTTTAAAAATAAGTATTCAGACGATAACGTCTGGTTTACCATTTTTTCCATTTTTAATAATAAAAAAAATTATATTATGTAATCCTATAATAACATTGCAACATCTTTTCAGAACTTCCGTCCAATGTGGTGGACGCAGGCATTGATAGGGTGAGCCAACACCTCACAGGTGAATACATTTAAAATTCTATCATTTTATATAAAACAACATCATGGTCTCCTTAAATAGCTCTTTATGTACTATGTTCATTCTCTTAATTTATATTTTCTTGAGTCATGATTATAGATATAAATAACGCTATTTTATTTTCAATTGATTACATTTATGTGGATGTAAAACTAGTAAAAACCGATAATACGTTAATTGCTGATAATGTGACTTTGGGAAATGCAGTTCAGGACCAGCCATTGAAGAGATTCAAAACCCATATCTCGCTCATTACAAGATTAGTATATTTTTCTAAGAATTGTGAATCATCTGAAGCAACCAACATGTTTTTCTATAAAGATACTGCAGATAGTAATTTTTTGACATTTGTAGGAACTCATGCAGGTAATGAAAAAAGAAATAGTTTAACCCTTTAGAAAACCATTTTTTTTTTTTTTATTGTCATGGTTATATTGAAATACTTTTAGGATTGAAATTTGCTTAAGAAAAGTGATTCATTTACCTTATTAGATAAATTTAACGTGATTTATTAATTATTTGTTTAATTAATAACTAAGTAATGACTCAATACATACAATTTTGTGTCAGATAAGTAACTGAAGCATCTAATTTTTTATCCTATTGATAAATTTCTCAGAACTTATGCCAACCTATATGACTTCAAAGATTAATGATTTTGATTTTAAGCAAGCTCTCCATTGTCATATAAAAGGTTAATAAAGAAAATTAAACTGAAAGAAAAGTATAATAAAGGCTTTCATGACATAAAAAAATGAAGAAAAATAATAATTAGGATAAAATATGGATACCTTTGTTTCGATTGGATAGATTTTTTAATTATTATAAAAATTATACTGAGTTGTATGTAGATAAGCCTATTGCCCAATATGAAATGAATATTTCTGATGTGGGTCTGTGGCTCCTCATGTGAAACAGAATCCAGATTCAGAAGCTTCATATCTGAAGAATATTTTGAATTGAGATCCAATTAATTTATTGAGTAGACTGAGACAGGCAAATGATTGTCGGACATTAATGGAACTATTCAAGTAAAGACCACAACAGATAGTATTCAAAGCATATATGTCATTCCTTAGTAAGCAAAGAAGGAAAATATCAAAAATATGATTTTTGAACATTTAGACTTCGCAAGATCTACTGGGTGTCCCAAAAAGATTGAAACGTGGTTTTATTCTTTAACCGTTAGAGATAAGTGGACAATGTAAGTTGCAAAATAGTTCAAAATGAAAAAGAAAATAAGGTTACGTTTACAAAAAAAAATCTGCCGTTATTTTTCAAAAAGTTATACATTTTAAAATTTTTATGTGGTTCCACTAGACAAATTTGATGAATTAAAAAGTTTTTCTTTTCCATCCTACAGGATCATTAAATAAAACCGCGTAATTGCACCTTTAAAATTAAATGAATTATGTATGATACAGTAAAAGAAATTGACTTATGCCATTCTTCACATCACTCAAAACGCTGTTTTTTCGGTAAAAATAGGGCCTATATGCATATTGATTGTGAAAATTTTTGGATCAAAAATGCGACAGCGTGTTATTATGTATAATATCCCAAATGCTTTTAAAGTTTTAATGGACAGAGATAAACAATGGTCTGCCTACGCTGGTATGCGGCTATAAATTTCATTTTATGTGGTCTCGCGATTGGCGCATACAATAAAAAAAAATCATGCATACAAACAGATCGAAATTTTATGAAAAGTATTTTGGAAAAATCTTTTCATAAAATTGGTGAAAGAAAATCGCCTGCATTTCGCTGTGCAAATTATTTTTAAAAAAAATTGAAACGTCTAAATTATAGTTAAATGAAAGAAAATAAATCGTCTGAGAATTAATATGTTATTTTGAAAAATTATAATAAAGTTAACAATAAATTACTGGTATATATTTATTTTGTATTTTAATTTTCACAAATAAAAATAACTGTCTGAACCTAAAAACAAAATCTTAAGAGTACTTGATGGTACCGCAAAAAAAGCCCTAAACAGTCAAAAAGGGCCTAATATAAACATTATTGTACATTTTATATTTTAATAATTTATAACAAATTTTATTTGTATTTTGGTATATAGTCCTTATGCAGCGCATTCAATTTTCAAATAAGTATAGCTCAATTTTAAACATACAAGTATGCGTGTTTTTTTTTTTTTGTAATGATATTGTTTTGTAAAAAAATTAAAGCTCTTTAATTGACTAAATTTGTTTAGAGGGGGCGCATAAAAATTTCAAAAAGTGTAACTTTTGAAAAATTAACTGAATTTTTTTTTTATTTCATGCTTTATTTTCACCTACTTTGGAATTTACATTGCCCACTTATTACTAATAGGTAAATAATTAAAACGCGTTTCAATCCTTGGACAATCTGTGTATTACTGTAAATAATGAAGTATATCCTCCACCCGATTGCAATATAAGCTTCAAAAACGGTGAACTGAATTATTGGGAATGTTTTTAAGACTTATTTAATATCTGATTTAAATACAAACTCTGAAAGTGGATGTTTGATTAATTAGTTAATTTGATGTATCTTGTCATTCCAGCAAAACCTTTCAAATTTTATTTTATTTTCGATTTAAAAAAAAGAAAGGGAAAAATGAAGATATGTAACAAAACATTTGAATATATGCCTATAATAGAATATTTCACCCTTAATGAATGATATAGTATCCTTTTGACATTGTCTTGAATGAAGAAAAGGACCTTCGGTCTCTCCAGAAAATAATTTAAATTATCAGAACAGAATTACGATATTAAAAAAAGCAATAAAAATGTAAGTGATCCGATTAATAGTCACAAAATTTCATTTGATTTAGTTCTAATAGATTTGAAATCTAAAATGGTTGAATTACAAAAAAAAGTCTTTATTTCGATTGATTTCGATAGAAGAGTTAAAATTACAAGAATTGTTAAAAATCCGGTGAATAACTTGAATGTCATCAATAAACTATATTAGACATTTAATCCCTTTAGGGGAAAAAAACATTTATTTTAAAAGAAAAATTTATGACGGAAAGAGTATTCCTATAAAACATCTTCCAAATCCTCAAAAAAAATAATTTTTTTAATGCCAATCCCAAACAATATGTCGATAAAAATCAAAACAAATAATAATAATAAACAGATGATCTTTTAACGAATGATCATGATGGACATTATGTAGAATATAAAATTTCTGGACTACTATAAAAGATTTTCAAAGTCAAGTTCAGATTTTAAAGCGGCTATAATCGAGATGATTGTACAGTCGATTTTAAGGTATTCATTTCTACTTCATTAATTCCTGAATATAAGACTGTAATGAAAATTACAGTCTATTTTAGATGAAATCATTATAAATATCAATAAATAAATGCTTCATCAATTACAAATGTCAATCCTTGAATTGATATCTAACTCGATAAAGATGGGGATTTGATATATAGAAGGAAATAAAATGAAATAAATCATGTTATCATTACTGATATGCTACACATGATTAAGAGTTTTTCCCTAAACATAATACCTAATAACCCCTTAGGATTGGCTCGATTGAAAACTTACTTTTATATTCAGAAATTATTTGACGAAGATTTATAAAAAACTTTCCCTAATACATAGACATGACAAATAAAAAGTTAAGAAGTTTCTAAAACTCCTGTCAGAAAATTTGATTAAAACATTAAGATGTTAATAGGAAATTAGTTAATTAAAATCGGAAATTATCGGAAGATTTTATTAGATAATTTCAAGATAAAATCAACTGGTAGAATGTTTCAGCTTATCAAGAGCTGTCCGAAAAATTATTTCTGATAATGAAAATTTAAAGAAATTTCATTTGATCGATGATCATAAAGTTCATTGAAAATGTTTCTCAATATCAAATATTAAATTATGTGTTTATAATTGAAAACTTTTGGAAATTAGATATGAATTTGATTTCTATGCATCAAAAAAAAATTGAGTATAAATACAATCGGAAAAAGTAACAAATACACTCAATGGTTGAAAGTAAATTTTGAGAAGGAATTAGCTGAAAAAATATACAAAAGAGCTCAATTTTGTCAAGATTTATTGTTAATTTAATTTTGTCAAGATAGTCATTGTATATTTGAGTTATCAAGTTTATATGTTTTTGGAAATACAGACCGACAGGCAGTAAATTCCTTGTTGGACGTGGCTCAAAATTTGAAAGCTGTCTAGACTATAGATGCTAAATCTGTGTACCGAATCTTAGAAATTATTCAGTGAACGTATATACTGTAACAACGTGATAGCGTGAAGATTAGATTTGCGCCCTTCAAAATGAACGAATTATATCTTGAGCAAAGGCGTTGCGTATCGTTTATGAATACAAAGGCAAATTGAGTATTCAGTTTTCAACTACCTTTAAGGGTGATCCTTAGTCTTTTTCTGCTCCATGGACCTACTGTTAAAGATCCCAGATCACATTGTCTCCCGAAATATCGCTTCAAAAAATATGAAATTTTTTGCAAAGGCAAATAGCAAAAATAAGGGCTAATTAAAACAAATATGAAGAATAAATAGTTTTGTTATTAACCTCATTTAAAGACATTTCTTTGTTGGCGCCATCTGTCGAATTTCACCTACAACATGCCCTTATTTATATTTTATACATGAATGTCATTATATTTATTTAACACTAGTCGCCTTTGGTGACCATCCGGTTCACCAGTATTAATGATCGCTAAAATTTTCAATTAATGTAACTTGTTCTCTTAGTAGCCTTTTCTGCAAAATATTTTTGAGCTTCATATTTTTGGTAGTTATATGATTCAGTCGTACTTTTATGTAGGCCTTAAACAGTTAGTTCTGTTTCATTGTACTACTTTCTCTAATGTCCTGTCAGTATCCATAAAATTTCTACTTTAAATTAAAGTGGAAATGTTAAACTGAAATCAATATAAAAGCTTTTTATATTGAAGCTTTTATAATTGTGTGTTTTATTATATTATATTTTAGTTGTTTATTTTTTTAAATATGAAAATTGAAATCAGAGTCGTTCGGCAGTGAAATTATATGTGCACTGCAGAATAATTTATATAATATCTTAAAGAATTATTCAACAAAAATTTCTCTGATTCATCGTAAAATTAATTTTTTACTTTCAAAAGGACGATGCAAATAAAAATATTTTATTTTATTTCAGTCAATAAATGAACTTATGAAATAAGTACGAATTTTAAATTTTACACAATCCTTTGATGCCAAGGAATCATATTCTGCGAAATACTCTTGACACCAACTTTTAAATAAATAAATAAACGTCCTTATCTTCTGAGATGAATCTGACCGATTTATGAAGTTTTTATGCATCAGTTTTAGAACAATCAACATTTTTATAATCGCAGGCCAATCACTATCGAGAAACCCTGCAGAGGATTAGCGTATCTTCATTGAGACAGTCGGTGAAGTAGTCTAAAATCGCCAGTTTTTATAGAAGAGTGATATTGAAATTTCATAAATCAGTCAGTTTTAGTGACTGATTTAGTCGGTTGGAGTTCAACAATTTTTATTAAAAATATTGGTGTCTCAAGAATATTTTGTTAAATATGATTCAAAGGGCAGAGGACCAATGTAAAAATTTAAAATTCCTGATTCATCGGAGCATTTATTGACTAAAGTTATATTAAATATAATTATTTAGTTCCTTTAGAACATTTTGTTAGCAAATGTATGCCCCAAATTAGCTGATGGTCGCTGATTATAATGATTATCCTAAGTATATTAAACTATGTTTACCTTAAATTAAAATGTTTTATAGAATTCATAATATAGGTATTGTCAAAGCTCATAAAAACTTTTCTTCCTTTTAATTTTCAGAAAATATCTTATTTCATTTTTTTTTTCATTTTATACAGACACCTGCCGAAAATTACAATTTTGTTTATTAAATTTGCAATAATAGTTGATTTATTTTTTAATTTAAACTTCTATCAATGTGATGGCAACACGTTGATAAAAGCTATTTTTTTTTTAATTTGACGTGCTCAATCTAAGCATAATTTATAAATTAAATTTTAAGCTTTAATTAAAAAAAGCTTTAATTTGATGCAAAAATCGATTTTGTGCTCTAATATTTTCTGGTTATAGCGACAAAACGCCGAAATTACGCTTAATTTTTAATTAAAATTCCAATTAAAAATTTTAAAAAGTCGCTCCACGGTGCATATTTCCGACCTCCAAGGTGCCATGTTTGATAACTGTATGTCAAACGGTTTGGACTGTAGAGCGCCAACACGCACAAACACACATTGAGCTTTGTTTATAAGTATAGATATCACATCGGGCTTTGGTCAAAGATTCCCGGCCACTTCGCGAAATGGCCAGCCAAAGTAGAAAATACAATATTAAGTGCAAGTATTTCGGACTTTGGCCAAACCTCTTGGCCAGTTCGCGAATTGGCTACTGGCCGTACTTCGGGCTTTGGCCGTAACATATATATATCTATGTTCCACATCTCCATTTTAATGACTTTCACCTAATTCACCTAAATTTTGCGCACTTATAAGACATGAAAAAGAATACTGATAATTTATCGAAGTACACAAATTAAATCTTAAAATGATTAAAAATTAAAAATTTGTTAATTTTTACACTGTTATTTTATTACGTGTCTTGATATCTTGTATTGGTCTTAAATTAGTGATTAACCCTGCTTAAAAGTTAGTTTAAGTAAATCGCTCAAACGAAGAAACTTTGTTATATTACTATAGTACAGGGTGCCCCACAATGTATGCAGTGTCTAATAAATATATTTACAGATTCAGATAGAACACATCAGAAAGAATATTTTGATGTATAACACGTTGTGTCTTCGAATATAGCATCGTAGTCTAATTAAAGTGAGAAGCTCGTGATCATAATACTCATTTTGACGTGTTTTATCCGAATTTGTAAATATTATATGCTTAATACTTAATAGGACACCTTGTATTTGTGAACAAAATTTGCAGTGGTAATATAACAATCAATATTTTATAGAGAGAATTTGCCACTGAAAATTTTTAAAAAATGTTTGATTCAACAGATATTTTAATATATATATACAATATGTAATGATATTTTAAAATCTAATTTAAACTCAATTAATTTCCTAACTTTCAGTTTAATTTAGCCCATATCAATTTCATTCTAAAATATTCTCTTATTTCCTGATCCATTCCACTTTTTCTATTTAATTAATTCAACACGAGTTCTAAAATTGCTAAATAGGCTAAAAGCCGATAAGTTCCCACGCTCCGAGTGAAAGGATAAAAACTGCCCAGTCAAGCACATTCCTTTTAAAAGATCCCTGTGTTTCCCTTGTCTAAATCGCCACGTGTTGGAAATCCCTATTAAAATCTCACAGTATATATTCACAGGATTATTACACATTTTCATTAGCTTTTCCTCATTACCTTTTGTATCTTTCTGTGTTGTGCTCGTCGCTTCTGCTTGTACAAAAAAAATCATGCCTTTCGGAATGGAACTAAAATGAAGTTAAAAATTCAAAGTGTCTTCTCTGACTTCGGCCACGACTCTTCTTCAATAATTATATATATAATATAGTTAATTAATCAGTTAATTTCTGCTAGTTATGTACTTGTATTATTTGTTCCTGTAGAAGCATTTTGATTGTTCGAACATTAATGAAATTTTGCATGTTACGTTTCCTATGTATATATTGTGATCGATGTCTTCCAAAGTTTATAAATGAAAATTGATTACATTCCTTAATTAAATTTAAATTCAGTTGCCTTCAAACAAGATAGTTATTTTCTGTTGAAGATTTATAATGACGATTTTATATTTTGAACTGTTTCTTTTAGATGATGTTGACCATGTTGACAGCTCACCAGTGCCTTCCCCCACATCGTTGGACTACACACCCGGGTCCCTCGTGTGGGCCAAACTGTTCGGACACCCGTAGTAATTTCTATTTTCTTTTTCCGAAACGTAAAGCCGACTGGATAGAACTAAATGCAAAATTCTGGAAAAGGCCATATCTATATGTATTTGTATTGTCCATAAATGAATGAAAAAAATAGGAATAATGAAACACTTCAGACGCACCCTAATACAAACATTCGTACCCCACCCCCCTTCTTTCGACTAGCACATGCAAACATATGCTATCCGCAATATTTTAAAGAAACCTGACATACTGCGGATAGCATGCGTTTGCATGTGCTAGTTGAAGGAAGGGGGGGGGAGACGAATGTTTGTATTAGTGTGCGTCTAAAGTGTTTCATTATTCCTATTTTTTTCATTCATTTATGGACAATACAAATAAATATAGATAAGGCCTTTCCCAGAATCTTGCATTCAGTTCTATCCAGTCGGCTTGATGTTTAGCAACATAGAGTGATCATTCAATAATCTTTAAAATGTTGTGTTATTTAAAATTTC
This sequence comes from Argiope bruennichi, assembly GCF_947563725.1. Lineage (NCBI taxonomy): Eukaryota > Metazoa > Arthropoda > Arachnida > Araneae > Araneidae > Argiope > Argiope bruennichi. The sequence continues at coordinate 125,660,362 of NC_079151.1, read as the reverse complement.
TAGGAAAATTTTCTTATTTTAAATCAATTATCAGTTTTTGGAAAACTTTAGCAATATGATCGATGTACGATCGTTTCCAAACGATATTATTTGAAATGTTTCTAAAAATCGTAAAATTTTGATATTCTACCACAAACAAATTGTGTTTATTTAGTCATCAGATCATTTAACTCTGTTCTAAAAACACATTTCAAAGGTTTGTGGATTATCTGAAAAGTATTCGGCCCTTAGATATTTTCGAAAAGAATCCGATAATACCCTTTAACTCCCAGTCCCCGTTAAAAAATGAATTTTTACTGGCGATTTTCAATTTTCTAAAGAGAGCAAAAAACTTTATAAAATCGTCAGAAATCTTTGCACAATCTTATCCTGAATATCTTCTCTATTTCTGTATTCTCATAATCTTACCGAGCAGAATTTCCCATAAAACCTCTATATATCGATGTAAAACGAATTACGACATCGCAAAAGTATAGAGATAGCGTCCGGACATACGAAATCGGGTGATTGCACAAATGACTCGATTTACTGTCCAGAATAGAGAAAAACACTATTTAGACCATTATCATTAAGACCACGCTCTTATTTATATTCAATCAGTGTTCGAACGAACATAGATAAATTTTTAAATATTTTCGAATTAACTTTTATAAAAATAAACGTCTAGTTAAAAATCTTGACAATTTGAGCAATATAACTTATAATTTTACAGCTGGCCGGCGATAATTGAGGCAGATCCAGACCTCGGAGAATTCCACCAACAAAAGGGGTCTAACCAGGTATGTTCATTAAAAATCTTGGATTTCGATAGGATAGACCTTTATGAATTTTAGAATAAATTTTTATGTTTGTATTAATAGGGATGTGATTGGAGATGTAGAATCATTTCTTTATCTTATGTTCTTACACTGCAATATGCATTAGGTTAATATATTATTAGATGAAATTATTAGAGTGTTCAAATCAGAATTAACTAGATTTTGGAGGTATTCAAAAAGGAAATTCAGATTGGTGATAGAACCAGGAAATCAGTAATATCAGGGAAAAGTCGGAAAATTTTTCCGATCAGAAAATATAAGTGGCAATCATAAGTATGTAAAAATATCCAAGTCCGGAAAAATTGCCGACGAGAATGTTATTATCTATAAATTAGTACCTTATATCTAGCCTGATTTATAATAATAAATGAAATGAATAAAGACTTTTATAAAAGCATAAGTTCTTGATTAGAGCAATTGATTTCTTATAGTTAGTTTAAAGAGTCATATTTTGGCCATTTCTCTTATTTAAGTCTTAGTTAAAATATTTTATTAGATATGTATTATCATATCTTCCTATGCTGCAACATAACGGATGCAAGGAGCACTCATTAGTTATTGACCTATTCATTTTGAGCAAAGGCTAGAATAACCTTTCTTCTTTATTGTGTCGTTAAAGTAATTTTAATGTTACTTAGAATTATTTTGCAGTATTAGAAACTAAGTAATTTCCAGTATTTTTTTATGTATAAGAAATGCAATACACAGTTTTAAAAGATTTTTTTAGGATGTTAGTTCCATTGTTTTTAATTTAAATTTCATTAGAAATATATTACTTTTTCATGAGAAAAAGTTGGTAACTATTTTCAATAATGATAGTAAACTTTATTTTCAGGAATACCACGTAGTGTTCCTGGATAAACCCCCATCCAGGTCTTGGATACGAGCTGCGTATATTAGATCCTATGACATTTCTCCGCCGGTATGTTATACTTCTTATGATTGAATCCTTTGAATTATAAATAACAGACCGGTTTTGTCTCCCAGAACATTTCTCGTCTATTCTCTAAAAAATGTACTTGTGTATCAACCGTATGATTTGGGTGAACAATAGTTACGAAAGATCCTGTTATCGTGTCATCTTTGGAAAATAATCACTGTGAAGCGGTTAATACACATGTACCAGAAAAATGAATATATATTTTGGCGTTTTTCCAAGATTTACTGAAATCAGTTTGACACGGAACTATTAACTGTAGTCAAAAGTTCACATACCGAATGTCATTTAATCATTACACTGTTTATTTTTCGCTTTTACATGTTTGAGAAAAGAACAGAACTCTTTGACGGATGTTCCAAATCTGATACAGATTTGATGTTAAATCCGTATATTTATCTATTTAGTTTTATTCTGTATTTATCGGGTTATCGTATTCAAATAGACTGGCGTAATTTCAAAAATGGGTTTTTTTTTTTTTTTCATGGAGGTCTAAAACTTGAAAATTCGTCAAATTCTCCAGTTTGCATTTTTTTGACAATCACAATTTCCTCTTTGACTTCTTCCGAGATCTTGATTAATATTTCTTGATATTCTAAGATGGCACTTTTTAATCTTTTTATCATATATGAAATGATTGAATTTCTAGGACTTCAATCTGTTATTCTCTGAACCCGTGCAAAGGCAGGCAGCAGAGTTGTTGAGAGTGAAATGAAGGAAAATTTTAATTAAATCCAAAATTTATAAATAAAAGCACCGTCTCGGTGTTTCTTTTAATCTTTAACTATTTAGATAAAAACAAGAAGACACAAAAGAAGCCTTTCCTTTACAGGCTAATTCATTTCTTAATCAATTTATAGAACATTATCACAATTAAATTATTTAACATTTTTTATCATGAAGTCTAGGATAAATTGTCGAAATTTACCCTAGGTATTCGGTATTGTGCCTACAAAATCACGCCTTGTCTCCTTGTTCGTAATTGCTTGCTTTGATAATAAGGTGTCATTTGATATCATATGGTATTTTTTTTTGTACATAGATTTGTATTGTTAAACTGCACTGTTATTCTGTAATGACTGGATTACTAAATTGGTAACTAAGGCCGCGGGATATTTAATGTGAGATATTTTGGTAACTGAAAAAATATCCGATTATAATACTTGTGAAGATAAGAGAGGAACTCCTCGATTGTTTAACCCTTCTCTGCTCCAAAACACTGAATGGACAACTTTGGGACTACATGTTTCTCTTGCCTCCGTCGCAGATCGCAGCTCAGAGCCCTTTTGTTAGCGCAGCTTAACCAGCTATAGAAAGACTATGAGCCATAATTATTTTGCCCATGACATCGGATTATGTTAGGGTAGGAAAGTACTGCTAATATATGAAATACTAATACTTTGAAGGTTAAAACTCAATTTTTTTTAACTCTTGAGAGATTAATAAATATAATTTTGAAATTTTAATGAAATAAAATTATTTTGAGGTAAAGAATATTCGAAGCTGTTATTATGAGTATCCTAAGGGTGTCCTAAAATTAACGCGCGATTTGAATTTGCCACCATTCGTGCAGTAAAGTGTTGGCAACCCTATTAAAAAACAATATGATAGCTGATTGTTTAAGGTTAGTAAAAATGGAGTGTCACACGATGGAACAACGTATTAACTCAAGACTTGAATTAAATAAAAAAGCACAGTTTTTTTTCCCCTAAATTGTTTTATTTTTATTGAATTGGAAAGCTCACAGGGTAGGGTTATGTATGGAATAACACATAGGGCAAATGGCCTCCCCGGCTTTGCTTGACACATATACACTCTTTTGTCGAAATTTTCCATGACCATTTTGCATAAAAGTGGCTTAATTTCGTTGATGCAGTGTTGAATTTCCTCCTTCAATGCATACGTGCTTGTGGGCTTGTTGGCCTTTGATTTCAAATGACACCATAAAAAGAAATCCAGTGGTTTAAATCACACTATCTAAGGGTCCGATTTTCAAATTTTTGAACTGTGGCTGCCAGACTTTTATTATTTTTCAAATATTATTCAATAATGTAAACATGTTGTTCTATCATGTAACGCTCCATTTTTACTAACCCTCAACTATCAGCTGTCAGATGGTTTTTTTTATTGTTTCCCGAACGCTTAACTGCACGAATGGTGACAAATTCGATTCTTTCGGTTATTGAATTGGTTCTATAGGTTTAATTAGTTTTATCATAATTATTTGGTTAAAATAAAAGCTTGCTTTTTGTTTTTAAATTTTGTGAAAATTGAATAAGTATTTAATTTTGAAATAAAAAATGTCATTCTTACTTGATAGTTTTGCATTTTTAAAGCAATTCCATTCCTTATCTTTTAATTAGATCCGTTTTAAAACATACGAAGAGAAAGCAATTTTTTCGATATTATATATTTAAAAAAAGCTAACGATGAATGTGATTCTACTAACCAACCTTATATGTGTTATGAGTGTATTTAACTCATTACACAAAATTATTGAATTGAAAAATGTTGAGAAAAAGTTGTAGTTAAATTATTTCTAGTTTCAAAATAAAGATCAAACTTCAGAGGAGATAATAAAAAAAGATGTGCAAATACATAACGAAGAGGGCAAGTGTAAGGCCTCTGAAGTAATGAGTGAATGTTTAATGAAAATTAAAATTACTTTGCTGGGATTATGAGACGAATAAAAAGAGATTGAACTTTTCTCCGTGTACTGATCTAAATAGATTAAGCGACTTTTCACAGAAGCCAGTTATCTTTTTAAAAAAAGTCTCTGTCTCTTTTTTTTAGTTGTGTCATGGTTTTAACCTGCATTTTAGACAATGACGAGGCACATGTGTATCGACTGCCGAGTTAAAATTAGCCCCATATGTTCTGCAGCTAGAGAAAAAAATATTATGTTTTTCATCACTTTATTCTCAATCCCTTTCAGCATCTAGTATCAATACTCCCAATTACTTGTCATGTTAAAGCTACATTACACATATTTAAATGAATATACAAAACAATTGCCCAGCTTTGCTGCACATTGAAGAATTCAATGAATTCATGGAAAAAAAATATAACGGGACACTTATGGTAGCTATTTAGGAAAATGGAGTTGAGGTTTCTCATAAACTTTCTAACTTGGATTTTATTATATGATTTCATTAGAGTTATAATGATTATATGAACAAAAAATTTTATCTTTTCAGGCGGAGCAAGTTAAAAAACGGTTGTCTACAGAAAAGTACAAAAGCGCAGTCCGAGAGGCGGAAACGGCTGCGAAAATGACGAATGAGGTAATGTTTAGTTTATGTATTTTCGAAGAATTTGAGTCAAAACAAGAAACGACTTAACCTTTTTTTTTCCTCGTAATTTTGACTTATTGTATAATTTTTAATAATTTAATTTTCTGATGCATAAATTCTATAGAAATTTTAGACATCTTCTCAAATTAAAACTCAGTCAATATTTCTTAATTTTACTGATACTTTGTGAAGTCATAACAGTGTATTTTGAATTACTATATACCTCGTGATTTTTATTCCATTAAAATAAACGAGTGGGAGTGCCCGCTCCCCCACGGAAGTTATTTGCATACTCTCTAATAAAGATGTTATGCTGAAGTGCAGAAATCAGTTAGTATGTAGATTAGCTAGCTAATCTGCATATTAACTAGGGTGATGATCCGTTAAAGTTCGAAAATTGTTTCATATCTTGAAATATTTAGGTAATCTACGAATTGCCTAGATAATCTGCACATTACTTATTAGACACTCGTTAATCTGCACATTACCTACTAGGCACTCATTAAACTAAAAAATAAGATCTTTGCTGGAACAACAGCAACGTTTCTGTACGCTTAAATTAAATGTTGTTTATTTATTTTTTGATATCTAAAGAATCAAGTTAAGACAGGTGAACAATCAACACATTAGTTGATAGAATCAACCATCAACCAATTGAAAAAAAACTGTAATACAAGGAATCAAAAGATTTAACATATTATTACAAATAAGGAAATGAATTTGCGAAATATATGATTCTATTATATGATTACTAGAGCAATTTACAAATTTGTAACACTTTGAGTCGCATCGCAATTGTTTTTTGAAACAAGCATACCTGTTTGTAGTACATTTAGATTTAGTCACATTTTTTGAAACCTTGCCCAGGAAGGCGTAGGGAAAGGAAATGAAAGAAACATTTTGAACTTAAGGATATGGAAGCCTCTGATGTGCATATAACCTAGTTGAAAGGCAGAAAACTATGTTAAACACTTTAATGGAGCAAATCGGTTAATGTACAGATTAGCTAGGTAATCTGCACATTAACGACTTTCTAGCTTTAACGGTAAAGTGTGTGTGTGTGTGTATATATATAATAAATGGCATTTAAGTTTTAATCGCATGCCTTTGGCGGCCAAATATCAGAAAATAGATCTAAATCAAAATTTGACAGAGAATACAATTGGAGTCTCAAGATCGGGCCAAATTTTATGTATTTAAATTATTCCATTTTTGAGTCTGCACTCCCATGTATGTGAAAGTATAAAATAAAAATCAGTCAACCAATCTACTGATATCCTTCAAAATTTTATATAATGTGCTAAATTTTACCTAACTTTTCAAGTTTTATAGTTGTCATATTTACTAATAATCAGATAGTGGGACTGATAGACTTTTTCCAAATGGTTTCCATCTAATACACAAATTTTATACCAAAGTCTCATACTAAACTTTATCCGTCTAGCTTACTTTTACTCGTTTCAGACACAGCAACAGATAGACAGACGGGCGGAAAGGGAGACATAATTCCTAATATTTGTCTTTTGGACTTGGTAAAATCCGAAATGTGGACCGAAAAAATATTGAATTCGGATTTTTGTGAATTGCAAAACTGTCTCTTCCTTCACTTCGTATAAGTGAAAGCAAAAATGTGAATGATATAATTTTAATTTTAAACGTGCATTGCCTTCAAGCAACATATATAATTTTGGCCTCTAAAATATCATGAGAATAAGTTTGAAAAACACTGATGCCTGTTGTTTCTAACAGGATACAATAATGAATATGTTATAAAATCAATTTACAACATGTGCATATCTGCTGATGAAAAATAATAATTAAAAAAATTGATTTCATTTATTACAGTATATCTAGTTTTTTTTTTTTTTTTTTTGGGGGGGGGGGGTTGTATGATTGATAATATTAACTTTTATTTTCCGATGTTAAATTTAATGTTGTTCTTTGAAAAGCCAGATAATGAAGCCCATCTTTAACCTTTTGTCAGATTTTTTTTTTCTCATTTTCAGCCTAATGTTGCCGATTTCGAACATTTGTTACTTGTGATTAAGCATACTCAAAAACAAATTATGATTTTTCTAAAACTATCCCTATGATTTCTTCAGAAATTTTGCAAACATTTTTAAATTTTTGAAATGTCTAGTATTGTGTTAATTAAATCATTAATTTTTTTAAAAAAAGCTTTCGTTGCTTTAATAAAAAGCAAGCTGTTTGAGATTAAATTTTTGTCTTTAATATATAATTCATTATTATAGATAGTATGAGCCCATGTTGGGAAAGTTTTTAAATTCCCTACGAAGTAAAGCACGGAATATGTAAGTAAAATTTAATCATATCAATGAGATAACTCTTTAAATCATGAAAATATTGAAATGGTATATTGTCGTCGAGATTGCGTAAGTTTACGAAACTTCAAAACATGAGCACATCAAGAAACAAATCAGAAATCCACCGCAAAATTATATCATCACAAATGTAAAATAAGTTTTTAAAATGTGTTAAAATGTTATATCAAAAGTCAATTTTTCAACTTTAAATTTTAGTTTAAAAACTAAGTTTTTAACAGCAAATTATTTTTATTGCAGGAGAGATTAGAAAACTATAGCTTTGCAGTACAACGAAGCAGATGCTTAGAAGGTAATTTCAATTCTTTAATCTACACTGTATCATAATAAAATTTCTAATTAAAAATTTCCTAATTGCGCGGGAAATTGTCTTTTTGTCATTGATTATCAACTAATGAAGTTTATGAAGTTATTGATGAAGTTGGTTTGAGAGGGGGGGAATGGAATTGTCATATAAATAATATAGTGTCTTGAAACAGCATCCATGGAGTATGCACTATACATTCGAGGATAATTTGCAATCTGAAACTTCATTAATTATAGTGATAATCTGTTTTAATTTATATATATATATATAATATTTAAAATATGATAAAGGGATTTTGAATAGAAATTTTAGAAACTTCTGTCAATTTAAGCACGATGTAGTAAATACTTTAAATTAAAATCTAAAAACATTCCAAGAGTTCTGAAAGGAAGTTAAATGCGTTGTTTCCTTCCCAAAGATGATGTTAAGGAGAAACTAAATAATGATAGTTAGTTTCACGATTAAAAGAAATGCAAATTCTATTCTGAACGATTTTAACTATTTTTTATGTAGAGCTTGTTCTTCAAGGTTTTTCTCTAATTTAATCTGCAAAGACTTTTCTAAAATAATTTAATACGAAATATTTCCTTAACTCACTAAACGGTTTTACAAAACTTGAAATTACTTCTTAGCAGCACCTTCACGCTCTCACTAAAGCCAAATGAACGGAAATGACGTCTCCTTAAATTTCTTTTATAATTGCTCTGAACACGCCGAAGGTTGTTTTTTTTAACTGTGTGCTGTTACGAATTGCAGTATTACTTACCAGCGCAGAAAGTCTGATATCAAAAGAGCTTTTCACAGATATCTCTAATGCTGCATGGAGGAGTGTTAATGATCCACTGCCTTGGTGACTATTTGGCGATTTCTTACCGAGTTTGACAACAAGCGTTCTCGAAAATGCAGTCATTTTTCCGATATATCTGTTAAGAACAAAGATATAGCATCCTTCAAAATGTTTCGACGTTCTGTAACTAAATCTATGAAAGCGGAGGCAGAACAGTCAAGCGAGCAGACTGAATTCTACCATTGATGTATTGATAACTTAGCGAGTTCTCTGCCTGCTGTTGCCTATGTTAGACATTTCTTCAAGTGCTTAGGTTTTGCTAGCCGTCTCTGATTTATTTGTAGAATAAAGCATCGTTTTCAGTTGTTACAGTTGTTGGACTTTATTCCTTACAACTATTGGGTGGATTTTCCTTGAAAGTATTATAGTTTCGAGTATAGCATTTGAAATTTGGAACTTCGTTTTGTTGATTTGAATTTTTAGGTCAGGGTTAGGTATCATCGTTAGTTGTATACCCAGTGATACTAGTATTTTTACTAAACTCGTTCCCTTTTATTACTATTGTGTACATGTTAATTGTATTCATTTGCCAATGGAGTTAAGGATTCATTTGGAGTTCAGAACCTTTGGTTTGTTGTAGTTTCCCACTTTCGCAATCTTGGAAATGAATTGTTTTTTTCTGAAGTGCTTTTTTTCTCCGAAACTTTGCGGTGACCCAACTTTTAAGGTTTTGCTTTGACTTGTTACTTGTATTGGTAAAGTTTCGAATTTAATTCAGGCTAGGATTCAAAACTGCTATTTTTTAGAGAAGACCACATTCAAATTTTACTTGTTAAACTTTTTTTAAGGTGAGGTATTTCAATGCTGGAAGATATGTACAGAAAATTCGGCCTGGCCGAATAGTTGTACAATTCTTCTCCCAGACTATATTTTTCGCCCTGGTTGAAGTCTGGTAACTGAGTTCGAATTTTTTGATGATTGCATTCGTAAACGAATAAATTAATTTTAGCAGTTTTTTTCGATATTTTGAACGAATTTCGAAGTTTCAGGTGTGTGCATACACCTTAAGTTAAAAAGTTGTTAATCACTAAAGTTATTCTTGACGATTTATTTGCATTTGATTCATGCGAGAAATTGTAAAGCGCCTTACTTTTATCGAATGTTTGATTTGGAAATCAATCAAATTAGAGAAAGACGAATCATCCTGAAAAGAAACAAATGAATTTTTTTCTATAGGTAATCAAAACTAGGATTTTTTGCATAGATCCATCCAATTCCTATTTCGTCTCCGATTCTCATTTCAGAATTAAAAATTTTTCTCCCTCATTTTTTTTATTATTATTTCTCTATTCTATCGATTGAGACAGGTTATATGAGTATTGGCATTCTGCAATCATTAACAATGTGGTAGGTTCCGAATTTGTTAACTCGTGATTTTAAAATATAGTGTTAAAAAGAATTTAACATTTTATTATTTTAATGAACTTTTTATTGAAATTTTAAATTTCAATTGTAACGTTTATTTATATAATTTAATTTCTTTTTTTTTCTGCCTATCAAAGAACGACGACAGAACAGGAAAACTCGACCACCTCAAAAAAGGAAAAGTAAGTATAATTTAACTTTTTCTCATACGAAAAATAGCATTAACGTTAATATTGAAAGGAGAAATCAAAGCCACTTTACTGCGAGAGTTATGTATTCATTTTTGTTGTCGTTACCATACCGAAAAAAGGGACAAAATTAGGAAAGAGGTCACAACGACTAGAAAAAAATATAATGCAGTCACTTCGCTGAAATGGCTTCTAACGTCATTCGGTTTATTGAAATTATTGAAACCATATAAACTGATAATTTCTTTATAACTGTATATATTTTGCTCAGTAAAGAATCTTCATATCTATGTTCGAGTGAAACTTACTTAGATTGATAACTAAAATCATACTCATGATCGACCATTTTTCATAACACATGTGCTCGCAAAAAAAAAAAAAAAAAATCAGTAATTCGATATTTTAAATTTCGTTGAACAAAACGTTATAAAGAATAAGTGATTGATTTGCCAAGGAAATCACATGGGCATGGCTTTCAGTATTTTTTATAAAACTCCACTTGAAATTAGTGGTTGCAATGCAGTATATCAATGAATTAAACATTTTTATTTTCGAGGAATTCTATTAATTTCATAATCTATTTATTTAAATTGTATTGAATATAGAAATAATATTCTCTTTTCATTCTGAAATTGTTATTTTTTAAACTATTAAAAAACATGTTAAATTCTGCTTTCACATATATAGGCGATATAATTTTGCAATTTTTTTTTTTTTCACTTTTTGAAAGTGTTGACATTAAGGAATTAAAATTTCTTTTAATTACCGAAACTAACAGACACTATTTTAATAAAGGAATTAAAATGTAATATGTATCACAAAATGATGTATCTTCAGAGGTTCAAATCTCGAAATAAACATTTGTATAAAAACAAATAATAAATAGGTCACTAATAATCAGAACAATTTGCAAAAAATATACCAAATTAAGAACAAATAAAACTTTTTTTTTGCTACATTCCTATTTACCTATGTTTTAATAGTTTAAAATGCGACAAATAGATCGATTTTGTTTTTGTAGAAAGCAATATTAGTTTAATATTCCATGGGTCGCCCAGCATACAATTTCATATACATTTTGGTTTAGGTTTTTAATAAGGTTTTAGGATTCTTAATAATGTTTAGTTAATACTTTATATTTTACAAAAACATTATCTGCATTGTGTAAATTTTTTTGTGATAGCAGCTTTAATAATTTAATTTTTAGTTGCTATTATTGGAGAACTCTAACTTTACAAATATTAAACAATAAAATTATGATAATTTTATTTGTACGATAATACGAATAATATCGTATAGATATATTTTACTTATTTTCTGCATTGAAACAAATTTGGTTCGGTTTTATCACATTTATCGTATGAACCATACTGCAGAACTGCTTTTTTATGTGATTATTTATACTTATGGTAATTTAAAACTGCCCTATTTCATAAAGTCGCCTTCTAGCAATTACAAATATTACTCAAATTAAGAATCTTGTTTCTGAGCTTCCTTATAAAGAGGAGAAAAAAACGTAATGTTGAATTTTTTTCAATTCTGAAGCGGTCTTTTGATTTCTAAACATTTGAAGAAAATAAGATGCAGAATTTTGTAACCTATGAGAGTATCTATGGGAAGTTGAATGTCTTTGTTGTGTTTTTTTGAAATTCAGGATTTTTTTTAAAAAATGCGAAAGTCAAAACTATTGGAATTTTCATTAGTGATGGTGTTTTTGTTTTCAAATTTTATTATTATAATTAAACTTTTACGTATTTATTCTTCTTGCAGGGGAACGTTCGGAATCAAAAAGACCCAAGAAAGACAACAAGAAGACGAAGACGAGAAAAAGAGAAAGAACCTCCCGAAGACGAGAAGCAGTGGAAAATGGTAATTTGAATTTATTTTCTAATGCAATGTAACATAGATACAGAGCATCCCCCTCCTCTCAAAAAAGGGGAATAACCATTTATTTCCCTAAAGATTGCACTGAGATGTATACTTCCAATTACAAATTTTCATCAAAGGAGATGAAAAATTGTTTTTCTTTCAGTGGGGATTTAAAATAAAATGTTCAAAATTATCTGTCCCTCATGGTATAATAAATATCAGTAAAATGTTTCTTCCTTATTCATTTATGCATATCTAGAATTTCTCTCCATAATTTTAAAAATCAGTATTGCTATGCTTATTTTTAAATTTAGCGAGAGTTATTTGGGAATTTAAATGGAAATATTTATTTCAAAAATTAAAATTTATTCAATACAGAAACTGGCATATTTAAATATTTGTTTAGTTTGACATCATCTGTGGCGATTTAGGACCCCAATAATGTCTAAAAAGGGAGAATACACGTCTTCTCTATCCGACTGGGGACACTGTATGAATAAATTAAAAACCCCATTTGAGCATGGGACTGATAATAATACTGTTTTAAAATGGATCTGGAACTGCAGGATGATTCGTATTAAAAAGAAAAAATAAAGAATACATCTGTGAATGATTTAGTTGAAACAGATTATTTCTCAAACGAAACTATACACGTTTTATCTGGAAACAACGAAAATTCTTTCAGTAGCGAAATCGCCGCTTAACGACGCTGGAGAAAGCGCCCGTCGCCGTCATTAATAAAATGTCGCCATCCATCCAGAAGAAAACATTCTATTTTTTTTAAAAAAAATATTATTATTAACGCCATTTTGTGCACCTAATACCCATATCACGGAAGGTCATCTTACCAGTTGGATGTGCATATGAAGGAAAAAGATACAACCAAACTCATTAATCATGATGAGAAGCCCGACCCAACCTGTCCTGTACCAAGCAATTTGTAGAGCTTTAAAAAATGATTTTTACATAAAGAACAAAAGAAAATGCGAAAAATGCTTAAATTTTAACAGAAAGTTACATTGACAGAGCCCAGGTGCAGCCTCTCAACAAGATATGAGGCCGTTCATTTAAATTGTGACAGGCACATTAACTTGGAAGTAAATTGTTCTAGAGATTTTACAATTTCTAAAGAACATAATTTGTGTAAAATTACAAAAAATAAATTTTTGAAGAGTATCAGAAATATACTTGAAATTAAAACATAATGACACTTAATCAGAAACATAAAGGAAGAAGGAAAAAATAATGAAAAAAGTTTTTAAACATTTTTAGAGAAAAAAAAATTGGAAAGACATTTATTGAGAAAGAATATTCTAAAATGCTACAGCTATTTATAGTGAACATTCAAATAACTACTTCTACTACAAAAGAAACCAAATAAAAAAGAGAACATTAAAAGTTAATCGCTATTTGAATTTTTTTTAAGGCATTATTTATATTGTTGACAAACAATACTTTACCACCGTTGTGCGAGTGCAAAACTGTGAATGTGCCTTAAGCAATAGCGTGGCGTGTGTTTAAAGAGATCTAGCATGTGTTAATTGTCGTATTCGCCTCATTAACTTTGAATACTCTTTATTAGTTACACACAGTTCACAGTTATAGAAAATTGGCCATAATAGGACCCAGTTATAAATGAAACTACAATTTGGTATTTGTTATTTCACGGTAATTTTATTTTATATCAGAATAAATCAATCACAGTATTCACTGATCTACTTTACTTTTGCCCCATTCAATAAGAATCACTCTGTATAATTTCTTTGTTTTTACACGTTAATTCCGTGTTCGTTAAATATTTATGACGGTGTAATGAAATATTAACAGACGAAAGGATTGATTATTTAGAATAACAGAAAGGCGGATTTGATATATCATCCATCACGATGATTTGAAATAAATTTGCTAATCACGCGTATTTTTCATTTTGATTAATCAACCTTTGCAACTTCGACTGGAAGAGAAGCAGTGGGAATATCGAAAATGAAAATAAAATTACTTGTTCGCAACTTCATGTATAATATCATGTACAATCTCAGTATTGATCTCGGTGTAAAATAAAAACACCGGTTTTTTTAAATCCCTGACATTTTTCCTCTCTAAATTGATAACAGAATGATTTCCCAATAATTTTAAATTATAAACTATAGGATCCTTACAATTATGAACTATAGGATCCTGGCAGTTATAAACTATAGGATCCTTACTTCTCCCGGTAGGAATGGAAAGGATGATTTTCTATAAAACTGTTACAGAAACTTACATTTTGGTATTTTTTAAGTTTTTCTCACGCTTAGTATATGAACAGTAAGTTCAGAATTCAACTGTCCCAAAACTGCTGTAAGAAGATACTTAAGAAATACTTCACGGGTACTTTTTACGATGGAGTCCATGAACTGATACATTTTTTTGAACAACTACACATCTAGACTTTTAAATATGCGCTCTGCTTTAGGTAAAAGGAAATCCTTTTCTGAAAAATATAATTTACGGAAATAAATGATGCTTCAATCTAGATAGAAATATTAATCATCAAAACTATCACTTTTGGAACAGTAAAAATACGTTCGAAATATTGTATTTTTCACCATTGACAATTTTCCACTAATGTGTAGGTGTAGAAATTTTAAAAACTCATTTAATTGGCACAGTTTTGTACAACAGTAAGCTGAAAAATTTGCCGATAGATTTAGTTTCGAATAGCATTCTATCTTAACTAATGGATGAGATACCAGTGGAAATTCATCCATTAATTCAGACATTCACTTGCAATAAGATGATGCCCCTCCTCATTAGGGCTGCGCCTTATTTTTGAATAAACTGTTTTCTGTTTCCTAACTGAATGATACCCTTATGGAAAAATAATCGCGGTTATCAGAAGGTTGTTGACGTTACTTTGTTTAATCACTAAATATATATCTTCAGAAATTGAAGCAAAAAGGATTAATTCAGATTAAATCCATAATTTTATTCGCAGCTCGCATTTTCACGTTCTAGCTTACTCGCATAAAAAAAAAAGAAGTGCTGTTATACCCTCGCTATCGCTTGGCAGCTGAATTGCTTGCTAAACTCCTTTTTTAAAACTAGTTTGAGTGATCTATCTGTCTTGATCGAACTTCCGATACTTATTGAATTTTTGATACATATCGGACTTTCGATACTTATTGAATTGTCGGTATATGTTGTACTTTCGATACTTATCGAATTTTGTGCGATGTCGAGATTTCGATAGTGATCAAATTCGCATGACTATTGACAGTCAATCCTGGCAATGCTTTACAAATATTTTTTGAGGGGAGGAATGGGGGAATCGATACATCCAGCTTTAACAGACGTGAATGATATAATTCAATTTTATAAATTTTAGTTTTTCTTCTATATAATTGTTTTCTAAAACTAAAGAAAAAATATGAAACGATTTATAGAGCGATTCTAATGTTAAAAAAAAGCATCCTAAAATTAAACTTGCAAGACCAAAGAACTGAATTTAACAGTTGAATTTTAGAAGTTAAATTTACTATCACAAGAAAGGTGATACTAAAACACAATAATAAATCTGTTAATAAAAATTAGAAACATAGGCACTTTTATACTGAATAAAGAGAAAATGAAACTTTTAAAAGTAATTACGAGTCCAATATTCAGCTATATTCCATTTACTACAGATTAAAATGTAATAAAATATCTTTTCAGGTATGCAGAAAACTTTTAGTTTAATATTTTATTCTATAATACGATCCCTCTTTGGCAATATGATTTCATATGCATCCTCGAAATAAGTAATTTTAGGTTTTATTAAAGTAATTTAGGTAATTTTAGGTATTAATGTATAGTTAATACTTTATATCTTTTATAAAACCCTATATACGTTGTGCAATTTTCTGTCATAATAGTTTCAATAATTTAATTCTTTGGCTGACATTATTCGAAAAATTTTAACTTTGCGAAAGAATAATGACTAATAAGACTGATAAATGCTTGATAATTGATTTTCATATTTGAGATTGTAAATATGCATTCTATCGTATATTTTCAATATTTATATAAGTAGTATGCTTAATATTATATATATATATATATATATATATATATATATATATATATATATATATATATATATATATATATATATATATATATATATATATATATATAATGAAAGTTATTTCAATAGATTTTAGTATAATTTAATCGTCCATGTAAAATTTCATCTTGAATTAACTTTGGTTCTGTTTTATCACATTTACCATATGAAAACTATATCGCAGATCTTCTTTTGTACGTGATTATTTATACTTATGGTAATTGAAAGCTGTCCTATCTCATAAAGTGGCTTTTTAGCAATTGCTCGTGTTACTGAGATAGATATCTTGGTTCCGAGCTTCTCTAAAATGAAGATGAAAAAAAACAAAAAACGGAATGTAGAATTTTTTTCAATTCTCAAGCGGATCTTTTGATTCCCAAGCACTCAAAGAAAATAAAGTATATAATTTTGTAACATGTGAGAGTATCGATGGAAAGTTGAATGTCTGAGTTTTAGTTTTTTTGAAATGCAGGTTTAAAAAATAACTGAGAGTCAAAATCTGGTTATTGCAATTTGAACAGTGACGTTATTTTCCATATTTTATTAATAAAATTATTATAATCAAATTTTCACCTATTTTTATCTTCTTGCAGAACAATATTTGCAGATGGAAGCTGCGATGAGGGAGATTTCCCTGCAAGAACGACAAGGTAATTTGAATTCCTTTTTTTAATGCAAAGTATCATAAGTAATATATGGCTTACCCTTATATGACAGTAATATTTCATTTATATATATATTTAAACAGTGATATTAAGACATTCATTTCATATCATTTTTTAAGCCAAAACATATAGATATCGGGGAAATCAAGCATATAGAGATCATGGAGGACGACCTATTTGATTTTTTGTGCTCTGTTAAAAAAAATAATTAAAGCTTATCTCTCTGTAGTAGTCCAAAGATGTATTGTTGTCAAAACTGTTGCAAATTTTATCTATTCAAATCTTTTCATAGCTTTTAATTTTAATCGTGTTTAGATGCACAGATATATTTCCTTTAAACGGATTTTGATCGATAGTTAGACAAAATTCTACTAATTTGGTATGAATACCAAATTCCATCTACCTAATTCAAAGGATTTGAGCTATCGTGCTCCCAAGGAGTTCGGCACTACTCTAAAAATGCTCGTTGGTGAAATAGACTTCTAAAACAAGCTGATTAATTCGTATTCGATTCGTCCTCTCTAGCGGATTTGTATTCGAATTTTTGTTATCCTTCATATGCAAAGTGCCGCTGTGACCTCGTGGCCAGATTTCGGCTTCAGAACTCGAGGGTTTCAAATTCGATACCCGATTCCGCCGAAGAACCGTCGTTTAAGAGTGTCTGGTTCACATTAAATCCGTTGGAACCAAACTTCCTCCCACTGGTGTGGTGTGGAAGTTTGGACAGGAAGGTTCCAGCTCAGGTATCACTCTCGTCATCTGACCTCGGTTCAAAAATACGAGGTCCGTCCCAAAAATAACCCTAGTGTTGCTTTAAAACGGGACGTTAATATAACTAAACTAAACTAAACCTTCATATGCAAAAATATGAAATTCTAACTTCTACTAATTCAATTACTTGCGTATTTTAACTGTTTTTTCCCACCATATAGGTTAATCTTGGAAATTTCCTCCGAAAAAAAATAGCATTTAAGTTTTTGATAGCATGCTAAGCAGTAGTAAATGAGTAGTACTCTTATAAGATACAAAAATTTCAAATATTTGCATATCATTTTTGATACCAAAGCACATTAAAAGCGTATGTAAAAATCATCCGAGTGTGTTTATAAGGTTTTTTTCAATTTCCTATTAAAATAATTCATTTTTTTTAAGTAAAGCATTCTGAAAAAACTCTTTCGATTATTTTTATGTGGGTTTTTTTAATATGTTTTCATATAAAAAATGGCGTTGAAATGTTATGTATTGTTAATTTCATTACTAATGTCTGAAATTTTCAGTTTCCATAAAGGTACCCATATACTACTACTTTCCAAAAATTTAAGAGATTAAAGACATTAGGATTTTAAGGACAAAGTTTTTTAAAGATTATAAAATTTTAAAATTAACTAAAAAAAACGCAACGGAAAAAAATAAGAATAAAATTTTATTTAAAAGCATAGTTTATTATTAAACGCATTCACCATGGGAGACAGAAGCTAAATCTTCTACTTGGAGCATAAACAATGGGAGAGGGAGGGGGGGGGGTGTTGCTTAGGCAGGCGTAAATAATAGTTGTAGCAATGAATGAGATTTGATTTTCACTTAGAGAAATGAAACATATAGTTGCAAAATGCGCTTAAAATATTTCCTAAAAATTGATTAGCAATAGGAAAAATTAATGCAACAGAATTTGTCATGGAAAAGATAATACTTTGCGTTTGTTGAGTTGATTATATAAACATCATTTTGTGCTTTGTTTCGAGCAGTCGGGTAGGTGTCCAAGATTTCGCAAAAGTTTCAATTATAATTCTAAATGAGTCTTCAAAAATGTTCCGAGATGCTTATTACCTCTCTCCAAATTATGAATAGGCCAAATTTGGCACTTTTTTTATCATATGATTTGTCTTGTTGAGGGAGAGCGTACTCGCATACATATATACTTATTTTTAGTAGATTAAAAATAAGAACTTGGATGAAAATAATTGGATTAACATTTTCTTGTTTTATAATAATGAAATGTATTTACAATGTGTAGTTTTATAACAGCTTTTCATATTTTTTTTTTCAGAGGAACAAGCGAGAAGTGCGAGAAGTTTGCGACGTGCCAGAAGTGAATATATTTATAATTCCAATATTTTAATTTAAAAAAAAACAGCATTGTGCTCTTTTCTAATACTTTATCTATATACTCTATTCATTCTTTTAATATCTGGAAAACTGAGCTTAGCGGAGTTTTTTTTTATTTGTAAAATCTTGTTAGATACGAATCACATAATAATTACATATGAATATTTTTTCAATCTTACCTCATCTCACATCCATCAGCGCCATCTCACAAAATGTTGAGGTATCAGCAGGTTATCATCCTATGGCAATAATGCAAGTACACAAAAAATTACGAGATGTCGCTATATGACATTGCCAGCATGACAGCAGATAGAAGAAAGCTCCGATAGTCAGTTATAAATATTTGGGGTTTTGTGTATGTGTAAAATCGCGTATTTACAGGAAAGACATATAAAAATAAACTTAAAAAGCAAAACCTTATCTAAATATAAAATTTGATCCAAATCGTAAGAGTCAAATCCAAGATACACGAAATAAATATATACGAGAATTGCTCGTTTAAAATTATAAGATTTTCTTGGCTCATTTTATAAACATTAAACATATTTCCTGTAAAGTGCATATCTACTTTCTACTGGAACCTATCTATAAATAAACGTAGTTATGAAAAATAAATGCCAAGATGTTTGTTGAAATACAACTGCTTTTTTCAAAAATCTCTGTTAAAGAAATATTTTGAAGAAAAACATATGTCTTATTCCTGTTCAGCTCTCTTTAGTAATAATTAGAGTGGAAGTTCCTATGTAGTCCGTCAAGAACATGATGCTAAAAAATAGAGTATGTAAAATTTTATTTAGATTAATCCAAAATATTCTGCAGCAAGCATTTGTTAAGGTATCGAAAGTTTCAGCATTTCAAAATGGAAATTAAAATAGTCTTTCTCTTTGAGCAGTTAAATCCAGGGAAAGCAAGCTTGGAAAGTAGTCGTCTATTTTTGAGGCACATGTTCTTTTTTTAAACATAAGAAATTTCCTGGTTTCAAGCTTCGTGAAGAGGCTTTTGCCCTTTTTTTGCCTTGCCTTTCTCTATTTGATCGAAATTAGTAGCTATTTTGATATCTTCCTCCAATAGTTACTCTCAAACAAGCCAATGTCTTTGAGACCTCTACATTTTAACAGATGATAAGCTTTCCATCATAGAATAAAACGAAAGCTGCAACATAGTTATAATAACAAAGCTGTAATACTGCTTCCCTGCGCACTTTGGCTGATAGCGAGGAAGAAACTTATAATATGAAACAGATGCTGAATGCATGCCATGTCAACGACGCCCTGTCTTGATGATCATTTGGCGAATTTCGAAACAAAAATGAAGATCCTCGAATGGATAGATTCGAGGAATTTTGGCAGTATCTCTAAAAACCAAGATACGGGATTTTTCTAGATTCCAAATCTTTGCTTTTTTTGTCACGATAGCTATAGAAGCAAAGGCTCGCTTTCAAGAACGAGTCAACTAAATTCTCTCTTAAGAATGAATAGGGGCAAACTGTTGTTGCTTATGTTGTAGATTTCTGCTAATGATGTATGTGTGAACGGGGTTTTTTTTCCCACTATCATTTTTTTTTTTCAGTTTTCTTGTAGAACAAGGCATTATTACCCATTATTGATCTTGTTCGCACCTAATAAAGACAGTATCGAGTATAGAATTTATATTTTGGAACTTTTTTTTTCCCATATTGGATCTCAGATTTTTAGATCATATTTGTAGCATGTTTATATACTATAGAATGTTTATATATTTCATATAAAATATATATGAATATTAATTACACATAATATATATATATTATCACTCATTCATATAATTCATAATATATATATATATATATTTCATATGAAATATATACATTATGAATACTATTTCATAGTATATAAACTTCATACCAAATTCCACTTGACAAATTACTTGTTCTCTTTTAGAATTGTTCAGATTTACAATTAGTCTAATGATTGATAGCGATTTAAATAAATTCATTCTTTTTTATAGTAATCATGTGCATGTAAGTTTAATTAAAATGTGGATAGGGTTAAGAATTCTTTTACAATCGCGAACATTCGGGCTGTTATAGTTCTCCAGTATGGTTTTCCTCACAGTGAATGAACCAGCTTATGTCCTAGCCAGCCTAGATTACTTCGCCCTGGCCAATAATTTCCCATTTGGCTTCGATTTAGCCGTGATTTGTTTCAAAAATCAGCATAGTTTCGAATGTATTACAAACTAGAATGGCCATCAATTGTTTTGATGTAAAGACCTATATGTCACATTTCATTCGTCAAGAATTTTTCAGATTTTTCAAATATACACATAATAGTTCCGGAAATGTTTTCCGGGAGATGAGAATGAAAATGCTCGAGTAAGTATGAGGTCCTCAATTAAATTCTCTTCTAATTACAAATATCTTTATGCTCGAAAAATTATCCATTCTTTCGGAAGATTTAATTGGTCAATTTCTGTAACAAAAATTGCGAAATTGCTTGTTGCAAATTTATCTGATTATTTTTTATGAAACAAAAGACAGTTTTATCTATACTGCGTTTTTCCTCAATGATAAATATCATGATAAAGTATAGAAATTGTCATGTTGTTAGTTATTAAAATTTTCTCAGCAATTTTATTTCATCCCTGAAATATATAAAAATTAATTTTTGCCATATGAATTGAATTCTGAGATTTTTATTTTATTGATTTATTTTGCTTAATTTCTGGCTATCATTACCACTGTTAGCGCAAATTTTCCTTAAACCTTTAAACAGTAATGTCTATTTATATTTTTCATATTTTAATGATTAGGCTTAGCTTGGTGTCTAAAACTAAAATGCTACTTTTTTTTTCAGTTCCGGAGCCCAGAGTTGTTCCAAGTTGGGCCGAGACACTAATTCAAAAATATGCAGGTAATCACATTTCTAGTTCGATTTTTTTTTATATGAAATATAATATTGTAATCGTCCCAAATTGGAACATGAGAATTTCTTAAATCCTCCTCTTTTCAGTCCTCTCTTTTATCAGCGGCCATTTTAGAATAGTGCCTGGCTGCTTGTGAGCACAACAGCTCAAATCCTTTGAACTAGGTGGATGAAATTTGGTGTGCGATTTTCATATCAAATTTGTAGATTTCTATCAAATTGTCCAGCAAAATCCGTCGACAGTATGTTTTCCTGTGCATATAAACAAGTTTGAAATTTAAAAAGATGGAAGTCTTGAATAGGTGAAATTTGAAACAGTTTTAACAATTGCTAATCCATTAAACTTTGTACTAAATATTACAGAAAACTGACCATCAATTGATCCGTACATTCGCATCCATATGAATAAGATTACTAAAAAACGCAAGGATTTAAGCCAGGGCGACACAAAACGTCAACACTCGACTCAAGCTTTAAATTCATTGGCTCAATATTGAGTCAAATAATTCGTTATATACGCGCAATTCATCAGAAGCGTTTTTGCTACACGTTTCAGTAAATGTTTGATCCAATTAAGCCTTTCAGGGAAGGGTGGTTGAACATTTTTTAATGTGATGAAAAAACTCAATTAGTGGGATTAATAGGTTATGTAGACGTAGATTTTGCAATCAAAATTTTGTTTTAATATCCCTCCTTCCACAGGGGGGGGGGGGTAGTGCCCTCGGTTGAAGACACCGCCCGTCTAGTGCAAACTCCGTGTAAGAAAATCTTTCAAAATAATGATAATAGCAGTAATTTTTAATATTTTAGGTTAATAAACATTTTTGTATTTTAGTTATTTTGAAACATTTAAAATATTAATAATTCAATTTATGAAATATTTATTATGGAATTTCTAAATTATATCATATATAAATAATAAAAAATAGAAACTATTGCAAAAAATTAAGAATAACTCATTATTTGGCATGAAATCTTTCGAAACGTATGGGAGTGTCTTTTTGTCTAACACAGTGGTTCTTAACCTTTTTAAGCCGCGACCCAAATTTGAGAAATATGTTCATGTCGCGACCCAAAAAAAAGTCAAAATTTTTTCATTGCTTTATTTTAGATCGTATTTTTAAAAAATCTTCAATCCTACGATGATGATTTTTTTGAACTTACAAATTTTTTATTTATTTTTTTAATAATAAAGATAAACAAAAGTACTTTTCGATCCAAGGAAAATTTAATTAATAATCAATGTTTTTAATAATTTTTTTTGATCAAATTAAAATATATTTATAACTTTTTGAAAATAACTGACATTTTAACTTATTCCTAAAAAAAAAAAAGAAATATCAATACATATGTTAAGTCTTTTAAATTTTAAATGCAAGTCATACAGTTTTAATGAGAACCTTGTGCTTTGAATACATTTTGAAAGATCTTCAAACCTCGGTTGAATGCTTGTCAAGGAGCACCTTATATCTATTTCAGGATTTAACTTGTTCCGGTAATTGTTTTTGATTACACACAGAGCCGAAAAACCAGCCTCACACATATATGTTGTTGCAAAGGGCAATAATACTTATAGGGCTGTTTCACCCCAACTTGGCAGTATTGTAAAAGGCAGAAAATGTGACGCTCCGCGCTGAGAAAGAGTTCCCCATCCATTTTGACTTTAAAACAACTAAAATGCTCTGACATTTATCAAATTATATCATAAATTACAGATATCGTTTTTTTTTATCAGCATGTATTTAAAATTATTCTCAAGTTAGAAGTGCTTACCTGTTAAATATTTTGTAAATAAAGCGAACGAATAAAACCAAAAGATTGACATAATGAAATATTTGGCGCGCTTCTCTTGTACGCCCTCGCCAGCTTTGCTCCATTTATATCTCACCGTTATTATCATCACACGTAATTTTTTTGCTCTCGCTTTTTAATCAGCTGATATTTTTTGATCTTGTTAATAACATTCATTTTCGATTGTTGATATTTATTCAAGTCGTCATTTCTAAAATGTCTGACATTTGGTGTATTACTAACTTTTTTGGTTCGACTCAGAGCGACCCAAGAAATATGCCTCGCGACCCAATTTTGGGTCGCGACCCATAGGTTAAGAACCGCTGGTCTAACACATTGCATGTTTTGCACATTGTTCGTGTTTTATGCTCATTTTTTTTTCCTTGGATCTGCACAAAGCACTTCTTCGACACCTTTTCGACATTTTTTTTCACATTTTTCAAATACAGAATACAATAATAATAATTGGGAAAAAAATTTAATAAAAAAAGTAAGGTTATATAAACGTAGAAATTTACAGGGGGAAAAAATCGCAGAAATTTAATCAGAGCATGAACGTTAAAAATAAGAAACCGTCTGGAGCGAAAGGCAAATCTGAAATAGACTTCTGAAATGTGAAATGTTCTCTGGTTACAAATATGGGTGGTCTTTCTTTAAAGACAGTCCCCCCCCCCTTTCCGCGAACACCAAATCTGCATCGCAACCTTCTCTGAAAAATATCAAGTCATTGCTTTCGCACGGATACGAGAGGCGACAAAACAGAAGATAAGCGAACGAAGAAACAGATGTCTTAGACGGACAGTGTCCCCAAATGAGACCACCCAGAAGTAAATCATTTTGGTTCGTTCTTAAATTAATTAGAAGCTCCAAAATAATTATGATTTAAAACCTCATGGATATTGTAAGAAAGCGGGTGACTTATTTTGATAAAATTTCAATTCTTAAGAGCTCAAAAAAAAAAAAAAATCCCAACATTTCAGGCAAAGAATCGAGGCATTTTTAACATAATATCAAAAAAACAATATAATATTTCTCGGACGGCTATCTATTCATTAGTAAAAAAACAATTGCAATTTTCTAACAATTTTTTTGAGTTTTAAAATCAATAGTTTTTTTTAGCAGAAATTTGTGTTTGCAAATTGTTTAATGTTCAAAAATATTTTCAGAATTGCATTAGGACAAAGAGACTTAGTTTCTGGTCCGGCAACCTAAATTAGCATTGCCAAATTTTGCCTTCAGTGATCAAAATGTACATTCGCATTTCTTCACTGCCTTATGAAGCACAAAACTCACCCTATTTTGTCGGTAAACTCACTGTGCATACATGCGATCGTTTGTTTGTTTAACCTTCGTCCACAACTCTTGAGATACGATTGAGGGAATGCATGCTGTTGTAAAAATAACCTAAAAAAGACTATTCCTATGTTGTTTAAATACTCGGAAAAGTTGAGGTATGAAAAATTGGGTCTATATTTCATGTTACACCTACTTAAATTGATTTCAAATGCATTGAATTATTTTATTTTACAGATTGTAAAAAACCCGATATTGACTATAACGAAATAAGATCCAGAAGGAATAAAGGTAAGCGCACTGAATTTCAATATATTGTGCAAAAGCTAAAATAGTAATGTTTTTAGTATGTGAAATCGCAAAGAGTTTCATTTTCTTGCCTTCTAGAAAATGAAATCGTGCTTCGTGTATTCCAATCAGTTTGACCCAGAATAAGTCTTTGAATTGAACAAGGAATTTAATTTATTAATGTGAGGGGTGATGGCCAAGCAATAACAAATTCGAGTTAGTTGATATTTGAGAATATAGTTACGTTAAAGATGATACACAAATTATGATGAACAAATTGAAGATGACAAATTTACAGGATAAGACTATGATAATCAAGTTCAGATCTAACATAAAAGTTCGTCTTTTAAACAACGCGTCGTAATAGTGCGTCGTCACATCACCACGTCTTGGCGACCATTGATAGCAACTCTCATTCCCTCCGCCAGAGGCACTGCTCAATGGCAGGAAGTGAGGTGCATGGCACCACATTAATAATTACACAAAACTGGAACACTCAATCAATAGATGAATATTATGAATAAAATTATTTATTTAACTTAATTAACTCAACTTCATTCTGAAGGAAAAAAATAAGTTAAAATCATTAAGAAAGGGAGAAAATAAAGAAAGAGAAAAAAGATGAAGAGGAGAAAAAAGGAAATACATTGAAAATGTTCTAATAATTAAAAATTAATTTCTAAAATTTAATTTTGTGAAGTCAAATCAGTACACTTAATGATGCCAGAGTTTTTTGTTATTATCAAGAAAAGGAGTAAAATGAGAGCGGCTCGGCAACGAAAAAATATATAGCGGTAGATGTAAAGTACATAGTAGATAATACATAGTAGCATTACCGAAATCATTTCAAATGTCAGTGCACTCAGTTGAGACGAAATAAATTATACATGTCTGTATAATCCGTACACGTTTTTCATGGCAAGGATTTTATTAACTACTACATGATTTGAGATATTAACCTAATTGTTTGTATTCGCAATGCAGGAAGAAAGCAGGAATAATTTTTTTCTGAAGAAACCAATATTTTCTTACTGAATAAAAAAAAATTGATGTGGAATCTTCAATAAATGATTGACATGACAAAAAAAATAATAAATCGCATGAGTTTCTCACCATTTATTAGCATCTTACTTGAGTTTTTATTCTAAAGCAATGCTATTTTGTCTACAATACTCGCAGTACCATTTGTTTAGAGTAATTAAATCTTTTTTTTTTTTTTGTAACTTTACCTATAATCACAAAAATGTAGAGAAGCGGTGTTGTACGTTAATTGCCAGTAAATTTAGCTTTCACCGCCCTAAGTGATATAATTCAATTTTATAAATTTTAGTTTTCTTCAATTGAAATATTTTCAAAAATTAAAGAATAAAATATAATTCAACTAGCGAAAATAAGAATGCTGATTTATATAGCGATTCTAATAAATAAAAACTCTTGACACCAAATGACTTGCATGACAAAACAAATGACTTTAAATACAAAAATATTTTAGTTTGAGACGTTACATTTATTATATCAATAAATTCATCACATTTATTATCTAATAAATTCATCACATTTGCATCAATATACTGAATTAAGAGCAAATAGAACTTTTAAAACAATTTCTTAAATGTCAATTATTAAAGTTGGTACCAAGGACATTTTTCTTTGACTGCTATTATTTGAAAAACGTTTTTTACCAATGTAAGAATAAAGTTAACGAAATTTCTAACAATTGATTGTATATTTTCATTCCGAAATATGTAATTGTACCGTATATTTTCGAAACTTGTATAAATTATGCTTAATACGTATATTTAAATTGATATTATTTCGACAAATGTCATCTAATCGTCCTGATAAAATATATTTTTTTATTATTCCTCCTATTTTCTGCATTGAAATAAATTTGGTTCTATTTTATCTCATTTACAAATGGGGACCGCGGTGGCCTGGTGCTAAGGTCTCGACTTTGAAACCGGAAGGCTTCAGATTCGAGACCCGATTCCACCGAAGAACGGGCTTTTAACGGGTCTGGTGCACGTTAAATCCGTCAGGGCCAATTTTCCTCCTGCTGGAGTGGTGCGGAAGTTTGGAGAGGAGATGCCAGCACAAGTGTCGTCCTCGTCATTTGAATGTGGTTCAAAATTACTATTCCGTCCCAAAATAGCCTAGTGTTGCCTTAAAACGGGATATTAATATAACTAAAGTAAACCCATTTACAGTGCGGATCACACATTTTGGGCTCCTCTAGCTTTAAAAAGTTCTTGGGGGCACTCTAAATGAATCACATATACGAACAAAAAAAAATTTCGATTTCTAAGATATGTTTAAAATTAATTTTCATCTTTAAATTCATAACTGTTACTATTAACTACTTCGTTTTATAATTTAAATGTTGTACTATTAACTAGTTTATTTGTTTAATTAATCTTTGTTGATAATAGAAATACTTTGAACTCAGCAGGAGAAATTGAAATTTACACTTGTAATTCGCTTGTAAGTTCCGAAAGTTTACACTTGTAAGTTCCGAAATCCCGAAGTAATTACTTGTTTTATCTATTTGATAATCCGGCTGTAAGATAACGTATTTTATAATAACGGTTGTTTTGCTCTGTGTTTCTACAAATTGTTGAACTATTGGAATTTATCTCTTTTTTTTTTAAACATCTTTCATAACAGACACGATCGTTTTTTAGTACAGGTTTAAAAATGCCCTTCCTTTTATTTCTCGCCTACCTTTTATTATTCATTTAAGCGCAACACAAATGAAGATGTATTTTCTTTTCTTACAGATTCCAAACAGGACGTTGGAAATTCTACAAATACTGAAAATACGGACGTTGTAAATTCCACAAATACTGAAAATACGGACGTTGTAAATTCCACAAATACTGAAAATACGGACGTTGTAAATTCCACAAATACTGAAGAGTCGAAAAATGACTCTCAAAAAGATGAAGACATCGACTTCGATACATTCTGAAAAACATGAGCACTCATTTGACAAGGAAACTTTTTATCCTGCCCAGTGTAATATGATATTACACTAATGATTGGTGCTTTAAAGTGATAAAACAATGGTTGCGGACAGTCAATCCAACAATGTGCCAACTGAACTACTTAAGAGCAAATATATTTTAAATAAAGAAGGATAAAAACTGAATCCATCCTACAAAATTAAAAATTGCACCAAAAAAATTGCAATGATATATTTAAAACAAAACGTTTTTACTGTTTATATGAAATTTTTTAAAATTATTTATGTAAGAATAAAGATGCATTTTTAACACTTAAAAAGATGATGCTTGAAATTCTTTGTCTGTTTAATTCTTAGTGTGTATGTATTAGTTGTTGGTGAAGTTTTCAAATGGTGAGTAACATGAATATTCCCTACCTCAATGGAAACAACAATTGCATCTGGAAAATTAATGGATTCTTGTACAGAAACGGCTGTTTACAATTGATCTTTCCTTTGGATTAAAACTTCATTTACAAGTCATGTAAAATTCAATACGCTTTTGTAGAAATTTTAACTTTTTTTTTATTTTACTAAAAGAAATATTACTTCCATAGATTATAGAAATATTACGTGAAATTTTACAATGTTCCATCGAAGCCACTCATTGCTTTCCGCTTCTGTTTTATTTTTCTTTGCTAAAATTGGATCTTTTGGCAAGTTATAAAAATCAGATTTTCAATTTTAATTAGCTCTAAGATTCTGAGATATTTTAAATTGTTTGTGATTGCCGAAAATTCAAAGTAAGTAGTTAAATTTAAATCTTCCTGTAACGTCATTTTTCACAGAAAAAAATATTGAAATAGCTGACGTTGAAAATTTAACCAACTGAGTTGTTAATGAAGATAACTAAATACTCCATCAAGTAACCCCCGCTACTAACATGTAGGGAATAGGTTCCTATCTAACAAGCAAATAAGCTGTCCAATTCCTTCCTCGCAGCTGTATACACTATCTACCAATAAGTAATTGGACACCTGTGATAAAAGAGGTAAACACCATTTATTTATATTCAATAGCTGGTAGATCCTCCCACCTGAGGCAATTACAGCCTTAACCCTCCAGAACATGCTTTTCACAGGTGTTTGGATGATGGACAGTGGCATTTTCTTGAACTCGGTTTAGAGAAAACATGCAAGTTCTTTCATCGATTTTCCAAGTTTGCTGCACCCCTAAATTCGGTGATCCAATTCACCCACAGGTTTTCGATAGGATTAAGTCTACACTTTCAGAAAACCATACCAGTCAGTTCACCCCATTGTCATCATACTGATCCATAGTTGACCTCGCAACATGACAAGTGGCGTTGTCATCCTGGAAATAACAATGATCCAACCTGTAATATTGCAACAGTGTAGGAAATACATTGTTGTCTAGAATAGTGGAGTCGAAGACGGAGTTGAGTTTACCATGATTTGGAATCAAGGGTCCCAGTCCATATCGCAAGAAACATTCCCATACCATAATTCACTAGATATGTCCCTTAAGGATCCGCCATTTCTATGATATCCGACAACCATGCGTTTCTCGACGTCAGACAACTCTGAAATTCGTGGTATCTTCTATGCGACAAATGCCAATGCTGTTTCCTATACGATATTTAAGTTCAGAAAGCGTGAAGTAGATCAGGTCCGCACATATCCTCATTTGCATGAGTGTTCAAATCGTTATTGGTAGATAGTGTATTTGATCTGATTTGCTTAAGGATTTGAAGTCTAGGTAATCATTTTTAAAAATAAGATGACACTTGTTAAATATTTCATCTGATTTTGGCACTGGCGACCAGTTTGTTCGCCTAGAGTATTGACTTTTCAGTCTGTAAATGATTAGTATGGAATGTTTGTTTGTTTTTGTTTTTTCTTTAAAAGATCATCTTGTTTGATATGAATGAAAAACATGATTCCAGTTAAATTAATAACAAATTTAAAAAAAAAATATTTCATATGAAATAAGAATCTTACTACGGAGTTAATGATTGGTAAAAAATACATGCAATTGGATATTTTGATGGATAACTTTGAATTTCAGTATGAAATTTAAAAACATTGTGTATCAAATGAAATTAAGAGGAAAAATTATGAAATAAAAGAAATTAATTTCATTAAATAGGTTAAATTTTTGAATCTTAAAATGATGCAAAGACAGTTTTTATAAGATAATTATTTATGAAAATAACATCAATTTCCATAAACTATTCAGCGATTGTCTATGGAAATTAATTTAATCCTGTTTTTGCGATCAATTAAATTCTCGATCTGAATCTTATTTATCGATTTCTTTTATAACTTTTGAAACTCCATTCATTAACTGAGAGAAGCGCTGAATTCAATGCAGTTGTAAAAATATTCAATGTAGCAATCAAATTTGCATTATAATTTAATTACATTTCACTGCTGCCATTCAACAATAAGCAATAAGAGCGATTTCTGCGCCACGTATATTAACGTTTTATATATAGATAGATTATCGAACATATTTTAAATAACTATTCTTACGCTCTGGACCATCCCTAATATCTACACATATTCAAAATTTCATTAGAATCTTCTTGAACCCGTTCAGGACCATGATCACGCAAGTCTCCCTTCACGGTATCATATACCCGATGAGCCTTTCCGTCTCTATGGGCCCATTATCACGCCGTGTTTATTCTATTTGGAACATTTTATTTAAATTTTTAACAACACTAGATAGCGGTTAAAGTCCGTTATAACTTTGTAGTATATCTCACAGAGTGACCTTCAATATACTTTCGGTTCTTGGCTTTATTTTATTTTTTACTTGATTGGTGGTATTTAAAAATGTAAGCAATTGCACGTGTTCGGCTCTTTTGGGAGGATTGGGCATTTAAAGGACGATGATTTATTTTGCTCTGAGTTTTTGTTTATATTTTGCCTGAGTGGGGAAAAAATTGAATGCTTATTGGATTATGTATGGGGATTTGTTGTTTGCAGTTTCGGGACCACAACATAGTATTTTTGTCTATTTTGTCTTTCCATTATGAAAGAAGTGAATTATTTAAGTCTGGCATTAGACCTTCATATGTGGGTAGGCATTGGTTTCTGTTTTGCGTTTCGAGATTTATTGGTATGAACAGAAGCTCTCTGAAACTGCATGCGCGATTTAAAGGAACTTCGTCGTTCTTGTTGATTGCTTTGGGTTTTTTCGTTAGGGGAATATGGGAAAGTGCTTCTCCACGTGCTGGTCCTGAAGGGGTGAAGCATCTTGAATTCGTCGCCTATATGGTAACCCAAACAAACAAGCGCAGTTGTTTTCCTAGCAACCCTATTGCTGATTTGTTTACAAATGTTTGAGTGGCTCACTCGTTGCTATGGCGATTTGGAGTTATTGTCAGTCTTGGTAATAGGAAGATGTGAATTAGATTTAAAACCCTGAATTTAAAAATATGAAAATATTTGTTTAGAGGTCTGTTCAGTTGCGTTTATAGAAAAAAAAATTAATTCAACTGAATATGCAGTGTTCTATAAAAAATTATTTACCCACTGTTAGGGATTGCAATATCGGGTCAAAATTTCTATACCGGTATTCGGTATTTTTTAGATCTTAATACCGGTTTTAGAAATTTCAGAAAAAAAAAAGAAAACACAGGTGTTTCTTTGTTTTATTTGCCAGTTTTATTAGAGAGTGTAAATATCACAAAAAATAATTGAACTTATAAATTATAACAGTGTACAAAGAATCACAAAAAAGGTAAAGGAACATCTTATTTATTTACAGTCGCTCCAAGCCAAACTCGGACACCAGAGAAAAAAATCTTGTTTTGCAAAAATAACTTTAATTAAAGGAATTCAAAAAAAGTAAAGATGGTTTTCTAATAGTGAATTTATTGCTCTATTAAAAACAAACCAAATAACCCTAATTCATAAATTATAATGACAAATTTAGAGATAAAAAAAAATTGCGGAAGAAAGAGAACGCAAGCCAAACTCGGACATCTGACAATAAAGCGCCAAATAATTACAACCCTGAGTGAAAATTGTAGACAACTTCATGAAAAACATTGTAGTTGTTCAGCGGAATTCTCGATTTGACGTTTTTTCATTTATTGCAGAAAAAAACTTAATTTATTGAAAATGTCAAGGCAAAGGGGCCAAACGAGCTTAGAGTTAAGGAAATTGATTATTAAGCATACTGAAGATGGAAAGTCTGTGCGAGAAATATCGGAGATTGTCAAAAGAAGTCATTCCACGGTTCATGACATCATAAAACATTATAAAACCAATAATCAGGTAGAAAATAAGCCTAAAAAAGCCCATAACAAGATTTTCACCGAAGCAGATGAGCGATATTTAGTGAGAAAAGTGAAAGTAAACCCCTTCCTTAGCGCTCCAAAGCTAGCTATTATTGCTGAAAATGAATTAGGGAAAAAGGCTAGTCCATCAACAATTAAAAATGTGCTTCATAAGAAAAATCTCAATGGAAGAAAAGCCAGACAAAAGCCTTTCATAAGTAAGCGAAATCAAAAAGTAAGACGTGAATTCGCAAAGGAGCATGAAAACAAGGATTTTTCTTACTGGAAACAGGTATTATTCACTGACGAGAGCAAATTCAATATATTTGGATCAGATGGCAAGCCATATGTTTGGAGAAAATCGAATGAAGAATTGCGTAGAAAAAACTTGAAACCAACTGTGAAGCATGGTGGCGGATCAGTAATGGTCTGGGGATCATTTTCAGCTGCTGGCCAGGAACTTTGCATTTCATTGAAATGAGAATGGATCAGAATGTATATCTTTTGAAATTTTAAAAACAAATTTGCCACTATGTGTGCAAAAACTTTCGCTTGGCAATAATTGGAGATTTTATCAGGATAATGATCCCAAGCATAAAGCTTATAGAGTGTGTTCCTGTCTCCTGTATAATCGTCCTCACGTCATGGAAACACCACCCCAAATCCCAGACATAAATCCCATCGAGAATTTGTGGGATCATCTTAACAAAAAAGTCCGGGAACACGCTGTTTCAAGTAAAACTGAGTTGAAAAGAGTATTATTGCAAGAATGGGACAATATTCAGCCTAATTTTTGTGAAAAATTGGTGCAATCTATACCTAAACGTCTTAAAATGGTTATAAAAAACAAAGGATTACATACAAAATATTAATTCATTTGAAATATTAACTAGTTTTAAAAATCTTCTTAGACTTCCGAGTATGGCTTGTGCGCTAATTTTTGTTTTGTTTTGTTTTTTACCATAATTTCTGGTTACAATGTAATAATTTATATGTTTTGTTATCTTTTTTTAATACTGCAATAAATATATTATTGAAAATGCATTTAATTATTTTGCTAATCACTTTTATTTAAAATTTTTTTACTTAATTAGTAGATTTTCTTTGATGTCCGAGTTTGGTTTGGAGCGACTGTAAATCACAAAAAAATGTAAAATCTAAATCCCACATCTTCAAATAAATCGAATTTCTCGTCGGATGGTTATGGATATAGCTGATTTCTGTATTGTATTTTGGTTCGTTGAATTTTTCTTATTTATCGTTAATTCTAATTTTTGTTCAAGAGACAATTCCTTTTCACTATCGACATTCATAATCTTCGATAACTGCGCCGAATTCTTTTGAATATGGATAGGTTTGTAGGTAAAATATTTTAAGAAAATTTACTATAAACTTAATCAGATATGAATTGGTTATTTTCTTTTCTTATTTTTCATTTTTAAAATCATTATAATTATGTAAATACCATAAGACGTTTTCTATTTTGATATGCCTTTCTTCTGGCGATTTTTCAATGTAATATATAATCTTCAGATAGTGATGTGTGCTGTTCTAGTGTGATGTGTGCTGTTAGGAGTAGACGGTTCCAACGTGTTTTAAAATCTAATATTAACATATATTCCGTTTTATTTTCAGTTAGTATGTATTTTAGTAATATGCCATCTTTTATAGGGGAACGTTTAAATATCTTAACAATTTTTCGAACTTTATAAATTATAGGAAGCAATTCTGGATGGGTTAATATTTCATCCTCATTAGCAATATCTTCTTCAACGATTACATTGCCATTATCTTCATTGTCAATATCACTCTCACTCTTACTCTCTTCAAAGTTAGAATCCGAAGTTTCTATATCCGGAGTATTTGGATTCTTCTGTTCTTTATTTATTTGGTATAATACATCTATTACTCCTAATTGAATTCCATGAGCATAGCACAACTGCTGATTTGCACCAATCAACTTTCCAACTTTTTTCCTAACTGCTGCTCCATCAGTCGTTATGGATACAATATCTTCTTTCAGGGATAATCCATGTTTTGCTCATTTAGATTTAAGCAATTAAATAAGAAATTAGTTAGCTAATTAATTTCACCCGTTAGGGACACATGAAAACAAAAACGTATACTATTTTGCTATGTTGGCGATCCCTGAACATATAGCGGAGACAATTTTAAAAATTTTTAGTAAATACCGAAAAACCGGTATTTAAACTTGTGAATACCGGTATTACAAAAATTGTACAAATGGCTCAAAATACCGGTATTCGGTATCCCGGTATTGCGAACCCTACCCACGGTACAGCACCTACAAATCTTATTATCTGAAAATGGATCCTCTACATATATTTAATTATGAATAAAAAATAAATACTTCATTCCTCGAACTGCACATTATTTTCAGTCAATTTAATTTTTTTAGTTATAAGAGGAGGAATTAATATAGAAACTTATGTTTTTACTTTTTCATATATATCATAGAAACAGTATTGTAAACGACAAAAAATTCCAACTCGATATTTTGACCAATCTTGACGTTTTACAAATCCCTAAGATTAAAAAGAGAAAAATAATCCTAAAATTATATTTGTCTGTCGCCAAAATAATTTAAAAACTTTTGAGTTAGACGGATGTCATTTGGTATGCAGTCTTTACACCAAACTTAACAGATTTCCATCAAATTTTGAGCAAAACATTCGGAGAATGTCTGTCTCTCCATGTGTCTGAATATAAATTAACACAATAATTAATAACAAGAAGAAAGCCGCATGGATAAAATTAATCACACAGATTTAATATCTATAATGTAGACACTTCTCAAATTTTGAGCCAAATCCAACAAAGGGTTGATTGTCTACCGGTAATAAGTGGTTCCAGAAAGATGTAAAAGAGATAACCCAGAAACGCAATAATTTGTTGCTGCTGTTCCTTATACACTTGGCATAGACAAGCCCGGTGAGCGTTTTAAGCCGAGTTTGTGCAGTAGCTTCTGCGGGTAAAGGCCCCTGACCACCCGAGGGCAGAAGTCTCACTTCTAGCTCATACGAAGATGACACCCACACAATCGCTTGCACAACCCCTTTTTACGGGGGGGGGGAGGCTCTTTCACACACCTCACAGGTAGAACACAGGGAGAAGAACAATCATGCCCGAACCGGGACTCGAACCCAGGACGTGCAGATCACGGGGAAGACGTGCTACCTCTAGGCCCCGGCACGCAATACTAAATTTGTTATGTGATTTTTGTAATTATAAATGTAATTTTGGTTTCAGTCGGTTTGTAAAAACGCATTTAAAACACAAATTCGATCTTCGGATACTATTAACCCCATGCCAGGGATTAGTCGCCAAATAACTCGCCAAGGATGACACGATGGACTCAGTAAAAATGCTAAATTCATGCCAAAAGGTTAACACTTCGTAACTATTGTATGCCAGTGCCATGCAACGCTTTCTCTTGGATAATACTTTTATCCACGAATATAAGAGAAAGTGTTTGTGGGACCACTCCCGCGGGTTTTTAAATTTAAAAAAAAATCGTTTTCATAATTTAGAACTTTTTATAAAAGATTTCAACTTATAATACTTTCTAACGAGTATAGCTCGTAATTGTCAGTTTGGACAAGTAAGTTTATGAAGAGCTGGACTCGTTATTTCAGTTCACGGGATTAAACCCTTCCAGTAAGATTTAATAATAAAAAATTGTTCGTGAAATAACTATTTTATTTTTATTTAAGAAAACTTAGTTTATTTCATAATTCTTACATATTGTTAATTAAAATTGTATTATTGATACGGATATAATTGTAATTCCTAAGTTCAAGTTCAATACCTTTTCAAAAACCTCTAATGACTTCAGATTATTGCCTAGTTTACGCTAGGCACTCCCGTAATTTTTTTGTTTGTTTATTTCAGGCACATCACCTGTTTCCTTCCAAATACATTCTTCTGATGATGTGCCTATGACTCCAGAATATTGTCACGAAGATGCAAAGAATAACAAGTCGCAAAATAACACTAAATCAAGTTTATTAGCTTTAAGCCACTCGTAACATGAAGGCGAAGAACTCATTCCACTGCTTGTGGAACTCAGAATTTATACCTTTACAGAATAATCCAGAATTATAAAGAAGTTTATAGAAAGTTCTAGAAGCTTCTAGAACATTAACAAACGAATAACAAGAAATTTAAATTAAAGTTCAACCTTTATTGTGATGCGCTTGGCTGGGATTTGAATCTCGGACCTGGTGCTTTTTGCAAGCGCGTGCTTTACATCTGAGCCACACTACGTACAGACCTTCCTTTTGCGACAATATTCACTAAAATCACTTAGTCTCTCAACATGTTTTCGACTTTTGGGTAATATTTCACTATGATTAGTTTCATTATCAGTATTATGTAAAGGTATGCTTATTTCTTCTGATTTTTCTGAATCCTTCCAATCATCTTCATAGTGTACACTACTCTTATTTATTATGGTGTTAATTTCACAATATGTTTTTCCTTTAGTAAGACCGATGTTCACGTTAAATGTTTATAAAAATATAGTCCACTGACTAACAACAATTTGGCCGTAAATTGTACCGAAACAATCCAACGGTAAACGATACGTGGTAATGATCTCTGATATCAACATAAGTAATAAAAGTGCTGCCGGATTCAGTACACAAGAAATTTTTTACCGGACTTATTATCATATTCAACAGTAAATTTAGTCGCATGACGATTGTAGTTCGTCATCGTACTGTATGGCATGAAAATTCAATGACGAGCTAGTCTCATCCTTTTACCTGAAGGGGTTAAATATGTTTTAAAACGATGGATATTGTTTGAATCCAAGTCCAAATATGAAAAATACTGTTGAGAATTATATTTTTATAGACTTTTTTTTAATTATTAAAATAAAGGAAGAAAATTAACGAAAATTTAATCGTTATTTATCAAACTGAAAAATGTTTTATCGGCAAGATTTCTTTTATATAACTAATCGCACTACCATTATCAACTGAATCCATGAATCAAGTACTCAAAATACTCCACTTAACGTTCGAATTCTCAACAGTCACCCTCCCACGCTCTGACCTCGATCGATATTATTCGACTATAGCGGAAAAGGTGAGAAAGGGACCATCTATGCACCGCATCACACATGCATATCTGCTATTTTTTTTATATATATATCATCTCTTCGTTTGCTCTTCAGTATGCTTTCTGCTCATATCGTGAGGATTTGCACTTGTTGAATGCATGTATCAATGCATGGTTTCCGCGTGCTGGTGAGTTTTGTTTACAGTGCAATAAAAGAACTGCCATTCCAGATTAAATAATCCCAAAACCGATTTGGATTATTGACTGAGTTACTTATTAAAAATGAGTTATTTCTTGAGAAAGGGGGAAACGAAATTTACTTATAATGTATTAACACGTTCATTATTAAGAACATCACCCGTCGTTTTTTAATTATCTTTATCACAGACAAAAAAATAGACGGACATTTTTCCAAAAATGTGTTGTTGTTTTTTTTTGTTCTCAGGGTAAAAAAATGGGTCAGGTTCTCAGGTAATTGTAATTTTTTTAAATTATTTCTCGTATTAAGCTCCCTTATTTGTACTAATTTCATTATTTAATAAATAACTTGCCTACAAATTTCTTACTCAAAAATAACGTGAGATTTTCACAGCTTGGTTTAAGTTCATTAAACGCCTTTTTTTAATAATAAATCTCCAAAATTGTGAGGCTGGATTGAATAAATAATGTAAATTAACGTTTATTATTGTGTACTATCTAATAAAATGACGCTTCCTTTCTGGGGGATGTACTGTCGTATTGGTCGAGTTGAGAGTTTATAGCACCGTTCAGATGTTCATGGATTAAAATTCGTTTTTGTATTTAGCTGTAATATTTATGAATGACTTTATTTTGTATAATTTAAAATTGTATAATCAGATGCTCATGCATTACAGTGAAGTAGTTGAAATTAATCACGTGTAAAGCGTCAAAATATTAAAATTTATTTTAAATTTTTTTATAAAACATATGAAACAAATCAATAAAATTCGAATAATATATTTCTTAACCAGTTAATTGGTTCGGCCTCTTCGGAAATGCGCATCTAAATTGTGTCGCAGGAATTTAGCAATGACGAGTACACTAGTCAAACACAGAGTATACGTAATATGAAATTATATTGCAATTAGGGATTGCAATACCGGTATACCAAATACCGATATTTTGAGCCATTTGTACAATTTTGTAATATCGGTATTCACAAGTTTAAATACCGTTTTTTCAGTATTTGCTAAAACTTTTTAAAATTGTCTCCACTATATGTTCAGGCATCACCAACATTGCAAAATAGTATACGTTTTTGTTTTTATGTCTCACTAGCGGGTGAAATTAATTAGATTGTGAATACAAAGTTGCATCGCACAATCAAGAGAAGTGATAACATACTG
This sequence comes from Argiope bruennichi, assembly GCF_947563725.1. Classification (NCBI taxonomy): domain Eukaryota; kingdom Metazoa; phylum Arthropoda; class Arachnida; order Araneae; family Araneidae; genus Argiope; species Argiope bruennichi. Next base: position 125,621,561 of record NC_079151.1, on the reverse strand, counting down.
TTTGACAACGGATTGTAAAACCTCTAAAACATGCGTTAGGATGGGTTTAATTCGACAAAATAGGGGTTAGAGGAAAGATGATGAATGGAGGAGAAGTTCACATTTAACAATGATGACTCGCGGTTTTATGAGACGTAAACATTACAGATAATTAGTAATACAGAAGGAAAAAGGTACTAATGCACAGTAAAATATTTCAGAGCAATTTTTATTTAATATAAAGGACATAAATATTAAATTATGAAGAATAAATGAAAAATTTCTGTTCTTAAATCTTGGTAATTACTTTCTTACTAAATAATAATGATTTTTTATATTAAAATGTTTCTTTTTTTTATATGTTATTAAGTTTTTTCAGAAATATTTTAATTCCCCGTTTTCTGCTTCTTGGTCACAATATTTAATGATATTATGCAAAATTTTCTTCCTACCATTCCTGAAAGCTTTTTTATCACTTTTGGCTACACATATCAATACGAAATTTTGAGTTAAAATAAAATGCTGTCAGAAATAACACAACACTCACATACACGTGAAAACAAATTGAATTAAAAAGTATCTAATGGGGGAATTGAAGATGAGGGATTTAAAGGTAAACACTTGGGAAAAGTATATCGCGCATTGCTACCAGTACCACCAACTAGCGTAGATACCGAAAGAGATTTTTGCACAAAATTACGTTCCAGGCTTAATTACAGTACAATGGATGCATTATGTTTTTTAAGATCACTTTTCAAAGATTTGTAATAGTACCACAGACTGAATAATGATATTTACACTTTTTTGTGATTTAAATAAATAAGATGTTCCTTTACTTTTTTTGTGATTCTTTATATACTGTTATAATTTATAAGTTGCAAATTATTTTTTGTGATATTTACACTCTCTAACAAAACTGGCAAATAAAACAAATAAACACCTGTTTTCTTTCTTTTTCTAAAATTTCTACTACCGGTATTAAAACTGGTATCCCGGTATTAGGATCTAAAAAATACCGAATACCTGTATTGAACTTTTGGTCCGATACTGCAATCCCTAGATGTAATGATATGACTTTAATTTTTTTTTATTTCAATAATCGCATTTATTTATTTGCTTAAACTAACATACATTTTTTTGCATATAAATGAAAATAAAAATGAAAAATAAATCTATAATTTTAATTTGTTGCTATAGAATGGTATTGAGCAAAGCATGATACGTCGCATAATAATATTTTATTTGTTTTGTTTTTTTTATTTCGACTTGGCATCAAAATATTATAAACATCTCGAAATTTCCGAATACGTTTGAGTTTTTATTAAAATTGGCATTCAAACTAAGAATTGTCACTACTTATTACTCCTGACGAATAAACTCGTCATAACGCAAAATGTACTTTTCCCATGACAAGTATACTCGTCAAAAACAGGTAACTGGGTAGGATAAGTTGTTTCACTAAAAAACGCCAGACCTGAACTGAAGTAGAGGGTGTTTTGTGTACGAGTAATTGTGAATTCATACGAGTCGTTCATTGCATAACTTTCTGGACAACTGAATTTAATCTCTTGGTGTTTTCGTTTAATAAAATCTAATTGGATGATGCCCTCCGTTTTGGGAATGCGTTATTTTTAATTAGAAAAAGGTTGATGCTTGTGAGCGCTTCAGAATTTTGCATCCAATATTCTACTAATTAATTCCGCTTAGTGATTCAACCGTAATCATCGCTGCATACGGGATATCTTATCTTCCAGGAATGCTCGCGAGGTGGAATTCGACTCGCATGCCAGTTTATCCCCCTCGATTGTTTTGATCTTTATTTAATTAGACGTCACCTTCCATTTCAGGAATCTTTTGATTAAAATACGAGAGCGTAAAATATTTGGCGTTCGTGGATGCGTCATTTTTGCATCGGGTTATACCATCTTTGAGTATAAATTCAGTTCTTGAATTTGAAAAGTCATGATTTCGCAGTCGTATGACGATTCAAGGAATAATGTGTAGGAACTATGTAGAGCGATCAAAACTATTTGCCCTTCCGGAATTTGCATTTAATTCGTAGGCCATAGCTATATAGTATGTGAATTGGGATTATTTCCTGAACGCACTACCTACGAGGGAGAGGAAGAGGTTAAATGATCAAAATCTTATCATACAAAAATTAATTTTCTTTAGCAGAAACTTTTCTGTCATAAATAAGATTCGTATTGTACTTAAAAAAAATCTCTACTTCGATAGCCCCCCCCCCTCCTCAGTTTCAGGTACAGGAAACATGATTTACAGATTTTTTTTTCTTCTATATTCAAATCCCAAATCCTTCGTAGACAATCGCGAGAAAAAAAAAAGTCACCCAGTTTTATTCTGATATAATTTATTATATAAACATAAAAATAAATCCTCTCGCAAGCTGGAAGGCAAAGGTAGATTCCTTTACATCTCACTATCTGACAACATAAATTGTTGATATTAGAAACAGTCAATATTAGAGCTTGAAAATCACTTTTTAGCTCCTAACTTCTAAGATGTTGCAGTTATCGAAAAACTAAGTACAAAGTTATTCATATTAATGAGGCGCTAATTTGGTTTATTTTTCTATCTTCAGTATTAAGAAAGATATAACGAAATGAAAATTTCAACAACTATTTATCTATATGGGTCATTTACGAATTCGTTTGAGACTTTTACGTTTTTAACAGCACATTCCACTCCGGTTAAAATCCAAACAAAATTACTTTAGTTAATCCGTTCACAAGATAACATAAGAAAAGCGTTATACGCATATTATATATATAACTTTTGAACGAAGGGTGGTTTGGGTTCTAGGGATCATGATCGGTGAAGAACTGAAAATTTTTTCCTTAAGTCTTTTCATGGGAATCATGCAATAGGTAATCTTCCTATAGGAATCTACCTAAAAGGTATCTTGAAGTAATTAACGTATTCTTATAGATTTTTTTTAAATTAAAAATTTAATAAAGACCTCTGTATATTCAAAATTTTATTAATACAATCTGTATGTAATATTTTGAATCTGTATATTAAAAAATTCAAACCATTTTATCAGTCAACTTCAAAACTGTTAAACTTCAAACCATTTTATCAGTCAAGTATATTAGTTTTCTAGTCCGCCATAATCAAAGCTGGATTTCCTGTCTTTTCAATAAAATAAATATGTATGCCAGTATATGTCAAAATGTTACTAGGTCCGATGGAAACGTCCATTAAACTAGTTTTCGAAAAATTATCCTAGCCTATTATTATACAAAACTATGGTCACTCTAATAGACCAGTGTGAATCAGTATTTAAAAAAAATTTCTTTAACTATTTATAATAAGAAAAATGATAAGGATACAGAAGCTGTGGGATATTCAAAAACATACAGAGGATTTTTATCAAAATCTTGTATATATATGTGTGTGTAATGATATTTTAAACTCTTAATTTAAACCAAATTAATTCCAAAGCTTTATCTTAATTTAGCCCATAGTAATTTCATTCTCTTATTTCCTGATCTCGTTCTACTTTTAATTCAACTGAAGCTGTGTAAAAATTATTGCGCTATCAGTTGACCTTACCAAGGTGAACACGAGTATTCAATTGACAAGTGGCCGGAAATGCCATGTTATATAAGAATAGTGATCATTTGTTCCGTCCCTCTTTCTTACTTCTGCTTTTGTGCCGCGCTTTAGTGGACGTGCCTTGTCCGCTTCTCTGCTTTTAAATAATTTTGCCTTCCTGGGAGGGATATTAAAGAGAATTAAAAAATCCAAAGCGTCTTCTATGTCTTCAAACCTGCCTTCTGCTTCAACCAAAATAATAAGCTTACATATAACTCTAAACAGCGTCTCTGTTGCGTTATAAAGGTTTAGAAAATAACCAATAGAACTTCAGAAAATTCGATCATTTTATTTTAAACCAAAATGTTAAAATAATATTTTTGAATACAATGCTAACAGATATTAATCAAGATATCGGAAGCAAGTCTTGACGACAAAACGTTTTTAAACACAAATGAAATCTGATAACAATATGTATTTCGCAAAAGAGGTTAACAAAATTTATAATTTTGAGTATTCAACTATAAGAAACACCACATACCACAGAAGACTTCTTGAATGCTTTAAAACATTTCTTACTAAACCATGATTTCGAAGATGGATAGCCCATGAAATTGACGCGGTATTTCTGAAAATAATGTTCAAATTATATTTAATTCATATTTGAAATATTCAAGTAACTTTTAAATGATGGAATTATATAATTTTCTCCTAAACTATCTAATGTTCTGTATATAAAATGGAGCATTTGTATTTATTTTTTTTAAATCAAAAATCACTCTTTCTTAGCTTGAACTTGGACTGGTCAGATTATATGAAAAGGCGCAGATAACTGGTTATGAATATTAAGATTATTTCGTATTAAAATCGTGTTCTTGACTTTGTACATTAATGTCTAGTATTTAAGTTACGATTGTATTTTTAGTGACTTTACTTTTTGAAATAGCGACAGATATGCTTTGTATTATTATTAAGATAAAAAATATATTAATTAGCATTTATATGAATATCTCAAAAGGAACAGAGGATAGATCCAAATGAAATCTGAAACTTATTTCAATATATTACATTTAGGGTACTTTAATTAGAAAATAGGTTGATTTATTACTTGTTTCAAATTTCCAAAATTTTGTTTGGAATCAATTTTCAAATAGATGAATTTTAAATATTGGTCCTTGTACTTCAATATTTCATTTATCAAGTAAAAGTCGAATAACAAAGAGTTCCACAAGTTATTCATAAATTTCAATAAAATCCATTGTTGTAAAAATGAAATTTATAATTTATTTGATGCAATTAAGGTGCACTTCAATTTGATAAAATCCATAACTGAATTACACTACTAAAAGATAATTTTTTGCATTTCTATTATACACTTTAATTTCAGTTATTTAATGCATAGTTTGTGAAAAAAAATGAAATTTAACTATTGGTTTTCACATTCTTCCAGATATGCTAAGGTTTTAAATGTTATCAAAAGAATGCATTAACTTAATATACTCCTCTCTAAGAGATCGCTTATTTGAAGAGCCAAAGAATATGCTTTCCTCAAAATCCACATTTTTTTGGAAATAAACCCCAATAATTTGTAAAAATATAATTTTTCATAGAAATAAACATTTTTTTTAATTCTATAATTTGATCTACTAATTTTACTGTTTTGTTTTAAACCATCTATTAACTTCTTTTAAACCCGATTCTGAATTACAATGAAAGTTTTTCTCAAAATTCACTCTGTAATTACTTTTTAACATGATTGCATTTTCTATCATACCCTTGGTGCAGCTTAACCGACATTGATTATCTCACAATAAAACCCCACAGCAACAATAACTGTGCATTGCTTCTAGGAAGACCGGTGTAAACAAAGCAATGTTAGTATTTGAAACATTCCTGCATTTTTTGGAGTACATATTGCAAGTAAATTCCTAAATAGTTTTATTGTATTTATAAATCTATTGAATATACATTAATCCAACTTAAGACTTATGTACGTCATTTCAGTGGATTTTAACTTAATTATGAAATTCGCAGTGAACCGCGGAAATCGAAATCTCACATAACAATCGTAAGCGTTAGCACGCTATTTTAATGAGCGCGGCTGCATGATAGCGATTGAAACGCAAATGTTCTGTTCTATTGTTCATGATTATCACTACTCAAACACCTGTCTCTTTTCAATAACATCCGTTTTAACTGCCTCACCCTGTATATTGTGGATATTAAACTGTCTGTGACAACAATCTGCTAATCTAGTATTTTAAATATTGGTCCTTGTACTTAAATATTTCGTTTATCAAGTAAAAGTCGAATAAAAAAGAGCTTCCACATCCACAAGCTATTCATAAATTTGGTATTATTAATTTTAGAAAATCTGTAGCGATACAGAATCATTTACTTCACTGATTTCTATACTTCATTGATTCTTTCCTTTTTGAGAAGAATACATATTGGTCAAAGGAAAGTTCGAAGCAAAACTTCTTTTATAGTACTTTTTTTCGTATATTATTTTCCACAAAGTCTACTACTCTTAAAATTATTACTCTACATATTCAGACACATTATTCAACTCGTCTTGTTTCATGTCTGTAAAGATGTAATTGAATGTTCACCCATTTCTCTCCTCAGATCTAGGTGAATACGCATGTCTCAATCCCGAGGTTCCCTTTAAATTTACTCTCCATTTTGCCTATAATTCTTGCATTCCTCGGGGCGCAAGCGAGGAGCTTACCATGAAGCCCCGTTCCGACGGTTCGTGCGCGCCTGAAGTCCCGAGCATTTCACATTCTTTCCCGTTTACTTGGGGTTTTCTTGGGCTCTTTGATAGCTGTTCGTTTTACAAAAGTTTGCGGAAAGCTCCCGATCGACTTCTACAGGCGAGAATGGTCTTACAATGGGTCAGAAGGCAGATCTACGACCACATCCGTATAAACAACGGGTCATCGAAACTAGGCTTAAGAAGCTGTCCTCATTTTGTTCTGAAGCTTCTTGCTTTTCAGGAGCATCCAAAAGAAACACGTGTTGACAAAACATTAGGCGGTGATTCATTATGATCTCTAGTATATTGATTTGATTTGTAGCTAATCACCTGAGTGGTTAATCTGCTAGTGATCAATCGAGATGTTATTTCTTAGGATTGGCGTTAAAAATGACCATTCATATCGGGGGTGACTTTGAGGATACCGGTTCCGTTTAGCATTTACGTAAGACGCCGAGATTAGGAATGCATAGAGCTAGGCTAGAATGGCAAGATCCTGGATCGAAGTGGTTATACAAATTCTATCCCAAGATTTCGAAATCTTGGGATAGAATTCATTATATCCCAAATCCATCCTTCCCATCCATATCCCATCCTTCCTACCTTCCTTGTTGGACTTCGTGGTTAGTGGTGCCATCAGATCTAAATCCTTCCTTAAATCTTATGACTCCTTGTCGTTACGATGCCCATCTGTAGGAGCACAAAGTCCCTACTTCTTTTAACATTGCAAAGCACTTCGATATTTTTTCATTGTCAGGCATGTCTGATAATAAATAAACATTTGAAATTATTCTCATCATACCTTATGCAGATGATCATATCTGTAACAGCGAGAGACGTTTCATACATCCAAAAGATACGTTCTGATGACATGTTAGGAGAAGTGTCAACTCTAAAAAGCAAGCACAGCTCATTCAAAAACGTAGAGCACAGCTCATTCATTTTTGGTATAATATCTATAAGTTCTCACCAGCATTTGAATGCCTCGAAGTATGTCATTATCCGAGAGGAATTGCTAAATATTCCCATAGAAATACATTTTCGCCATATCATTATATGGGTAATAGAAAACTAGTTTAAAAGAAATACCGTTCTCGCTTTTCAGGTGCCAAAAATACGTAGAGGTTACTTAAATGCAGGTTATTTAAGAGTACCAGTGAGGTATTATATCCGAAATCCATTGCGATGCTTTCTACGTTAGATCTTTGATCACTTAAACGTTGCTGCGGGTTTGTAATTTGTGTCTGTTGTGCAGAAAAAGAAAGTGATAACTAGCAGTGTGAAAAAAAAAAGTGCGTGAATTGCAATGGCAATCAGTCTTCTTGATCCTGCCCACGCTTGCAACTACAAAAGCAAGTCACCATTGTTAATTTAAAAAAGATATTTTTTATTCCGAAGTCAGACTTCAAGTTGGAGCACAAAACCCTATTTCTAGTAAAAATTATACTTCTGTAGTCCTGAATACCTTTTGTTCAAATTGTTCGTAGTCAATGAAACAAAGCACCTTAAGATGTCGAATTTAGATTTTGAACTTTCCAAGAATAATACATCTGATATCCGTAAATCAAAAATGAAATCAAATAAAAATTGCAAAATGCGTCGATATTAAAGTTTGCGAAACACGATTTAACACCAAAAGATCTCCATTTAAAACTAAAATTTTGACAAAACATTTCATCACTTGGGAATTGCGAAGTTACTTTACCACTGCGAAGTCACATTACCACATTTGGTTACATGCCATTATGGAAAGTCAAAAGAATTACATGGCGCTATTATGTGGATGTTATGGCTAAAAGGTAATTGTATTTATACATATGTATCACAAACAGAGGGAAAAGTGGGTTGTGCTTTTGTATGGTACAAAAAAGAATCTCGAAAATTTCGATTGAATGACAATGCAACTGTCTTTATGACAGAAGTGGTGGTAATCAGAAATGCTCTGGAGTTTGTCGCTCAGTGCAATATAAGAGGAGCAAAAATAATTTCTGATTCAAGCTCGGCTTTAATGGTTGGATTCCATTGGTAAAATAATAAAAAATAATAATGAATATAAAAAAAGCTGTTGAAATGATCTAGATCAGAGATCAACAGGGGTGCATTGGAAAACGAAAAAGAAGATACACTAGCCAATGAAGCTTTAAACTTAGAAACCCAAGAAATGTCTTTCCTGGAATCCAAAATCCAACTCGCAAATGAGACTAAAAATTTAGTAATTAAGAATCGGCAATTCCGATGGAATAATTCTATCTAGGGAACAACCCATCAACATTCTAAAAACATTTCGGTTATCCGAATTGAGGGTGATTTTTATCTTAACCAAGTATACACTGGACATGGTATATTTTCTGTACATGAAAGCCGTTTTCTTTGACAAAAGTTCGTCTTGTCAGTGTGGCATCGAAGAAGGCTCTATAAATCACGCGATCAAAGCCTATGCACTATGGCGAGAACACAGACTCAGATGGCAAAGAAAGTGTATGTCTCTTGATGTTGAAGAATTCTTAAAAATTCCAGTCATTAAATCTTCTATTAAGAACATTTTGCCAAAGCTCTTATCTTCAGTTCTCTCCTAATATAAAAAATTAATCTACATTTAATGCTATTTTTAATGTTTCACAATTTAATGTGCAATGTAAAATGTATTGGTTTTTTTTTTCTTTCTGTACTAATATGCGTTTCCTCTAGAGAGTCCTTTGTTTGCAATGTTCAATATCATCAAGTTTCATTTGTTCCTTCTTGCTGAGTAGGGTTGCTCTTCTGCGGTTCATCTCTGGTTAGGTCGGTTTATTTCTTGCATTCCATCCAATTGAATAAAAATGCTCACGAAATACAAAATATCTCCAATTCAATTGCACGTTTCAATTTTTCTGCTATACGGATTTCTTAATGGAAGCCCTTTTGTGGAACTGTCGTAATTTTCAGTTCAAATTGTAAATCATCAAGATCATTAACACCTTTCATCCGGTTTGTCTAGGTCTTCAAGAAATTTTCTTGTAACATGTTAATTGCTTTAAATTACGCCGCTATAAAAGTGTTCCAAGACTATAACTCAGGAACAAGTCATTTAACACAAAAATATACATTGCATTCTGATCATTCACTAATATGTAATAATTGCAATTATATTTTAACTGTAAAGCATATTCTGTATGAATGCCAAGATTTTAATACACAACAAGTTCATTTTTCAGCTGCTACTTTTTAATGATATTTTAGATGGTAATCTTCATTCAGATATTTTTGCTTTTTATAAAAATATCGAAATTTTATAAGATTTTGAATCTGTAATTTTTACGATGTTTTGAGTTTTATTCTCAAATCTGTATCCATCGAATGTTTAGCATAGCATGTCCAAATAAGGCTCTTTTGCCATAAAATTAAACCAAACCAAATAAAAAAAATCTTAATTTAGCTAATAACTGTACAGAATGCATCCAAAAAAATTTTTAAAAAATAAAAGGTTAGCATGAAAATATGTAATATTGAATAGATTTTAGAAACACCCTAAAAACATTTATTTAATTAAAATTAGTGGAAGGAAGCTAAAAAATTTTTCAGAACTTAGCATGAAAAAAACCAAATAAGATTTTTATAATTTAGCTACCGACTATTAAGACGATTCTGTATAGAGGACACATTTCGTATGCATGACTTCCTCCCATCACGTCCTCTGTCCTCGGAACACGGAAACGAAAACAATAAACAGGAAAGTGTTCGACTCATTTAATCTTAATCATTTAACTATTTTAAGTCAAATAGTTAATGGAACACTTTGCCTTTGAAAACTTATTCCATTATGTTCGGATATGCTTTTCAAATTGTAAACACGAAAAAAAAATAGCATGGTAGGGTATGGAAAATTTTGAAATTTAACTTTTCAATGGATTACAATGAAGAATATTTAAAACTCATCAAACATAATGATTCAGCTTTTTATGGCGATGAGAGAATGTCACGAAACTGCATCATTAAGAAATTCGAAAAACAGGAATAATAGTCTACTTCGCTATATTACTATTTATTTTTAATTTCATTTGAATTTTTATGGCTTCTGTGCCTTAAAAATTCAAATTCACTCATTCATACGCTCTAAATTTCAGATGCATATGGCACTTCAATTTCAATTATTTCTTGTCAACAGGTTAAACAATCAAGCTTATATAACTTATTCCGCCTATAAATAAGAACAGTTGTTTATGTAGTGAACTTTTTTTACAGATAAAAAAAATAAGCTTCACTTCATAGTTGTTCACTATAACAAGGTAAGTCAATTTTTCAAAACTCACAAAACCATTTTTTAATATGATAGTATAAAAAATACTAGTGATGTAATCAAAAATTGAACGACTCACAAATTCTATTAGTATTCACGATAATTATATTGATTTTGCATGATTATATAGCTCAGGATGAGTAATTTAAGAACCCTGGTAACATGCAACTATTATAAAAATTAATTTTAAAGAAATGCATTTTCTATTATCATGTGTAATCCAAATATTTTGATATACATTTAAAATGTTGGCATCGTTCATGAAATGTATCTTTTTACTCCTTTGCATTTTAGTTGCTTTTTTGGATACCATCAATTTTGCTTTTTACTATTTTTATTTTGTTTCCTTTTCTATTAAATAAATTTTAAACATTTTCTTATGAAGCTTATTCTATTTCAGCATCTTAAGCCAGAAATCCAAATTTGTAGTCTTTTATAAAAAACAATTTTGCTTGCTATCGTTGTATCGTATACCGCCTTACACATAAAAAAGAATAACGATACTAGTTTCTTAAATTAGAATAATTTAATTTTCAGACAGTTTTTACAGTGAAATGTCGAATTCAAGAATATAATGCTCATATAACTCGAAATTTAATCGAACAGAATATGAACTATACAATAAAATATCACAGAATTCGTAAAGCTCAACCACGTTGAATAATTCTGCCAACTAAGCGCTAACCTCAGAGCAGTTGTTTGTCTTTTATTGTCTGATAAGGTGAACAATCGAAAGTTCTGGAAATTTCCTTATATCTAGCGAATAAGGCTTCTTAGAGCTTTGAAACTTCGCATTTTCCAAACAAATATTTGGAGTCAAAATCGCCGCAACAGTATTATTCCATTAAAGGAAAAATATTCTTTAAATTATAAATTTTTTAAATAGTTAACATATTGAAGTATTCTAAATAATTTACTACTAATACTACCATAATTTTGCGAATCTTAAAACATTTTGTAAATCCAAAGGTAACGTGGACAATTTATCATTTTTGGGATTATAGCGAAACTTATTTTCTCAAAATATTTCAATATAAAAACAGCAGCTCAAAAATACAAACTTTTATCAAAATTTTAGTTCCAATGTCAGAAAATATTAGATCATATGTAGCATCTGTTAACTCTTTGCACTAGGAAAAGTAATTCGATGCATAATTAATCACCTAATACAAGGACTTGTTTATTGCTCCGAAAAATAAATATCTATAAATGTTTTAAGTTGAATTTCCCCGAAAAATTAAATTACGTCTTTTTACCATTCTGTAAGTATTTTTAACAATAAAACCCCAAAATAATACACAATCTTGAATGGTGCCTGAGAAAAGCCATCCCAGTGCAAAGAGTTAATAACTAAACTGTTTTACCCCAATAATCTAAATCATTTCAATTACTTGCTTATCAGAAATATTGATTTTTTCCCCTATAATCTTAAAATATATTTTAAAAAGACACGCAAATCGATGCAACTATTACTGGTCAATTCTATACACCATCCAAAATATCACTTTCAACTCTTACTGAAGAACTTCTTTTTGAACTTTTGTGACTCACGATTACTAAATCTTTTTTGAATTCTGAAATGGCGAACTTTTGCAAACGTGCTGCTCCGGTCTTTACTTTAGACAATAAAATTTAAACTCACTATGCCTTCGGCATCTGAATAAGACACCGGGCGGAATTTTTTACCTTTAATAAACATCCTATAGTATCCTGAGATTTGCCAGCTCATTAAAATTAAGAATTCTGAGAATAAACAAGAACAGCACAAGGGAAAAATGAAAGCATCTTAATAGCTTCGATACTAGAGACTTCTTAAGGAAAAAGAAATTTATATTTTATATTATAAAATATTTAAAGGAATAAATACACTTACTCGATTCAGCTACTTCATTTGAGCAGGGAACGATTTTTATTTTTAAAAAAATAGAACTTTTCAGTGATGCAAATGTTTTCTGTTGGCGCCACATATATTGCGAAATATAGACATCGAATTCATAAATACAATATCCCTCATAATATTTGTAAGCATAATATTTCTGATTGCCCTAATCATCAGACATCGGATTATGAAACACACATAATATCGAATAATCACGGGAAATCCACGAAAAGAACAATATATCGCAAAAAATTCTATTATAATGTTAAGATGAAAAATTGTAAAATAAAGACAAACGATTCAAAAAGCTCGAACAGAATATTTTTAGTTTCTGTTCTAACAAAATTCGTAAACAGACGATTTTATTTAGAATAAAGTAATTTGATAAGAATTTTAAAAGGTTAAATATTATTTGTTCATAGTTCGTTTTAAAAATAATATTGAATGTTTTATTAGCTGTAATAATACTTTTGAGTATAAAATGTAATTTAATTAAATTCTTCAATGGATGTTTATTTGACGATTATTTTTAATTTTCGTTTTTTACAAAATAGCTGTAATACATGTACAACTCAACAAGTGAAAAAAATTGTAAATTTATCAGTATTTGGATTATTAGGAAAATTATTCCACTTTTTTTAATAAATTAGGAAAATAAATTAGGATTAAACTCAGATGTGTTTCTAATCACATATATCCGCTAATTTAATATAGTTCTTGTGCTAAAAAACCTAATTTAGAATGTTTTACAATTCCACGAAAGAATTAATATTTTTAAACTACAAATTTTGACTATTATTTTATCTTATCATTTTAGAACTCTCTTATCTGAAGTTTTCACTGCATATAGTCTCTATAAAAATCCGAATACCCTGTATACCTGATGTATATAATTTATATTTTCACTGCATATAATTTATTTATTTAATGTGATTACTCGTATTTATCACATTAAATCTATTTATTAAATGTGATTATACTACAAAAATTAGGGGTTGTTGTTGTTACTATTTTTTATATTGATCTGACCGCATTAATTCTCGTATAGCTTCTAAAGCAGCAAGATCATGACGAATGGGAAAAAATTGATTTTTTAATGTACATTTTATTCTTAAATTAGTTGCTTTTAGTTACCATTGCTTTATCAGTAACATTGATAGCGTTTAATTTCATGCATAACTTGATGTTCTAAATATCTTATGTATTACTTGATGTTTTTGAATCTCTCAACAAATCATTTTTAAGCATTAAATTAAAACAAATATTAAAATCACGCTATTTTAATAGCCTTAACCTGTTCTGTTTACTGTATTACAAAGTTTTTAAATCCAGTTGACTCGAATAACATCGCAATACCATTAGAAACGCAATTATCAGAAATATTTACCTTATCTTTGCACGTTGTCTTTCATGGTACTGTAACTTTATTCTACTTCTGTTGTAGAATCATTGTTACATCTTCAGATATTGAAATTTTGACTGTTCATCATCGCATTATCATTTTATGCGCTTTTATCTCTGCTTATTTGCATCTTATACTTCGGTAAAATTATTTATCCTCTGCTTTTAGACTTTACCATTTGCTTGGCGCAACTTCACCAAATGTGCACCAATAAACATTAAAAAACCATGCCAGAACTCTTATTTCTCGTATAAACTACGAAAATAATAAATATGCTCTTTCTTTCTTAACTATAATATATAAATCACGTGATTAAATATTTGATAAAACAATAAAAAAGGGTTTACATTTTAGTTACATTAAGAAAATTCACTGTTGCTAATTAAAAAAAAAATGTCAAAATTAGGTGAAAAAAATTGAGCGATAACTAAATAAATATTTAAAAAATATCTTTTAACTTTTAAAATGGTGAAAAGATAACTTTCCAAATATTATAGTACAAAAATCATCATGGAAAACCATCAAAATTTAGCTTATTTTTTTAAATTAATGTGTTACAAAAATGCATTAATCTATTTGACGATTAAAGAGTTGAGAAAGTTATGCATATTACAATCTAACAAGAAAAAAACGTTTATAAATTTAAAAAATATATATTATTTACAAATATTCATAACATTTCATTCTTACAGTTTGAAAATATAGTTAACATAGAAGTCTGTTCTAAAAAACAAGACCAACAAATCACAAAATTAACTCTCCAGCCGTTTATCCCGTGATTTTCTTGTGTTGGCAATCAGTCCATTTTTTATTGCATCCCGCGTTTTTCACAGTTTAGAGTGTTTATTTTTACAATTACAGATTTTTATTATAACATATTATTATTGTATAACATATAGTATCAGTTCACTTCAGAGTATCAGTTCAGTCAGAGGGTTAAGATCTTTAGCTACCATACCTGTGATTGTTAGTTCGCATACGTCAATAAATTATCCCAAAGGTGTAATCACATGTAGAGAATTGTTTAACGTTCCTTTGGAGAAAATATCTGTAGAACTGAAATCACAAGCGGAAAAACATTTACGCCAAATTAGTATTCGGAGGACAGAGAACTCCTCTCCATTAAACATTACATCCTTGCATTTTATAATCCAAAGTTATCAGAATTTTTAAAAAGAGAATACATTAAATATATTGCCAGTGCGACAATATATTCCAAACCCTCTAAAGTGTTTGCTATGTCAGCGTTTTGACCTCTTTAATGCTAATTGTGTGGAATACTCGCTTACGACCGCAGTGCTGAGAAAGGCCATGATAGCCAGCAGTGTCCCGCATAAGAAAAGTGTATGAACAGTGCAAGCAATCATACATCCTTTTCTCGATCTTCTGAACACTGGTAACTACAAAACAAGCATCAATTAAAGTAAGAGAAAACTTATCCTATTCTGAAGCCAGCCGAAAAACTTAGCTCAAACACCCACACCCGCTTTAACATATGCAACCATTGTTAAAGACCCTTTTGTGCAAATTGTTCTTGCAAAAATTATGTTAAATACTCCACCCAAACAAAACTACAAATAAGTCCTCTTAATCTAATATTGAACTTACTCTGATATTTATAAAAAACATGTTCCTGAAAATGTCAAATCAAATTCAAAACCTCAAAATTCACTTAAATTAAAATTTACGATAAGTCTGGCCTTTCACCGACACAGCTGCTTTCAAAATTAAAGTTATCAAATATCCAGAATTCGGCCACTCTGAAATTTGTGACGTTAGAATATAGTCCATAATAGTCTTTCGCTTTTGGTGACGCACCCTAAATCCCGATCTTATCGCCCGCCATCAATCTAAAAGAAAAGAGACGAATTTTAAATGAGTTGCGATGTTTCGTCAAATCAAATTACTGATTTTAAACCCTCTTCTAATACAAGAATTTCTTATCTTTCTCTCGAGGAATTCCCCTCAGAAGCGTCCCCCTTTTTTTTTTTTTTTTTTTTTTTTGGTGTGACGAGCTTCACGACACAGAGGACTTAGTGTCTGGCCTCCTTTCAGTTTACCCTCCCCTCCGTCTTCTACTTTTCTTTTCTTTCTTTTCTTTTTGCGTCTTTGGCTTTAGTATTTCCTTCCTCCGACGGTAAGTGAGGGAAAGAGAGAAACTGGAAAGTTTGCTTCCTGCTTCTCATGAATAAGCCAAAAATCCCCACGTGCTGGCCCTGCATACCAACTCCTTAGACGGGGAGTGTATTGCTGTTCCCCAGTGTATCAATTCGACTAGTATCTGAAGCACTAAGTTAGTCTGCTGGGAATCAAACGAAAAGGTCCTTCTCTATGGCTTGGCGTTAAGGGTGGTCAACGTTCCTTGAGGTGACTCTTAAGTGTATAGACCCTGGTTAGCACATACGTAAATGCCGGAGTTGGCAAACACCTAGAGCCTGTGGCTGTCTTCCCTTATTGAGCTTCGTGGTAGGCAGTGCTGTATTTTGTATGAGTCTTTTTGATTGTACCATTGTTTAGAAAAGTAAAAAATGCAACAAAAAAAACCCCTGAAATCTGATGATTTACTCATAGAAGCACTGATCCAACCCAAGCAGCAAATTAATCACATTAGGTAGTATTAAAGTCAACATGTTTGTACATAGGTATCTGATCTTTTTCAAGTGGAGTAATATCCGAACATGGTCTTAAAACCCATACAGAATCCGTATTTATTAATAAATTGTTTGACCAAAAAGTTTGCACAGCTACTCGTATTCACATTAAACGTGATGGTAAATAAATCCCTACACAGTTTGTGGTTTTAGCTTTTCCCACTACTGAATTACCAAAGTCAACAAAGGCAGGCCATTTAATATGCCTCGTCAAACCATATATTCCTAACCCAGTCAGATGCATCAAATATCAAAAAATCGGATACTCATAGTGAGCTTACCAAGGTACATAATTACCTGCCAAATGTTCGTCTTCGGGAAGCATCTAAGATGAAGTTAAATGTAGGAATTGCAAAGGAGTTCATCCAGTTTTTTCAAGATATTGTCCTCAATAGGTTTTAGGAAGAAAGAAATTCTAACTACTAAAATGCGCAGAAATATTTCGTTTTAAGAAGCCAGGAAATTAATTGTCGAACGCACACCCAAATCAGGATTTACATATTCTTCCGCTATCAAATCCGTGTACATTGTGGATTTATTTCAAACCCGAATAATGCAGAATTCAGAACTTCATTCCATTCAAATGTGTCAAGGACGCCTATACCTTTTACCTTATCACAATCCGTAGAAGTACCACCTAAAACTCTTTCCAGTTTTCCTTTAAAAAATATATCATCGCTTCCTACACATAAATGGTCAAATAAAGCAACAAATAACAACAACAAAATCTGAATTTGTAAAAGGAACCAAACAACTAAAAAAGCCAGTCTCGCTGCTTTAAAAAAAGATAGGAAACTTTTACAAAATCAGCCAACAGTTAAAAATGATTTTTTGAAAAAAAAGTAACAGAGGATGCTCAAAATGTTGAATTAATTATTTATAAAAATCCATCATGTAATGATATTCTGTCCTTAGGCTAGTGAAATAGACTCTTCATTATGGTACTGAAAAATCTTAAGCTTCGTGGTTTTTTTTTTTTTTTTTTTTTGCATAGTTAGTATTGTTTTTTAGAACTTTCGAGGAATTAAAAATGAAATTAAGGAAATCAACGATACCTCTTCCATTATTCTCTCCAGGAAATCTATTTAAAGTGAGACAACATAATTCTATTAAGTCATTACAATCTCACAAAAAAAAAGACAATAGAGTCATAAAAAAAAGCAAGAATAATCATAAAATAAGGAAAAAAGGAAAAAAGGCAAATTCTATAGGCAGTAGAGTTTTGGAAGGAGAGTAGCTTTGTTGATCTCGAGCACATTCCCTTTATCTTTATTAATTTTAAATTTTCCTTTGCATGCAATGGCTGTCCAAATATACGTCCATTTCATTATGTACAGTCTGCAGACTATATCTTTCACCAAATATTTCTGTTGATCAAAATAGTCTGAATAATCTTTTCTCCCAACTTCCCAAATATTTCATTATCCTTGGTGATATGATCCTTTTGATTGTGCCTTTACTACTGGAAACTCAAACATGTAACGCATTTGTCAGAAGGAACTGCCTTGTTTCCATGGGCTTCGATACTTAGAAAGCATATGGCCTTGCATAACGCTACGTTATATTTTTGGTACTTTTTAATTTGGGCTTTAGGGGTAACGCGCCCTTATTTTTGCAAAAAAAAAAAAAAAAAATCTCATCGAACTTTTTGTGTTGCCAATTTTTATCTCCATCCCTTTAAGGGAGCTCCGTAAGGAAGTGTTCTCAGCGTCACTCACTTTATAGTTAATCTTGGACAATTTTTATCACATTCATCACCATCTATTCATGGAATGCTTTATTTTGAGGATTTGCAAATTTCATGCCAAGGCAAAAACATGAATTTAATAGAGCGAGAACTGCAAAAGGCAGTCAATAAAGCGGTGCTTGATGCAATAACAATGGTCACGTTATCTCTCCCGAGAAGAATAGGTGCGTCCACTTCTTCAAAAAGAAAAATATGCATTTGAATCCTTTTACAAAATATACTTATTCATTTGTTAATGAAATGCAGTTTTGGGAAGTAATTTATGATATAAATTCATATTACGTTCATATGATTTATATATGAGGAAGAAGTGTAAAAAATCTAAATATTTTGAAGGTGCTTTTCAGAATGTTTAGCATTATTCTAACTAGCAAACAGAGAAGAATCTTGAAAAGCAAAACAAACTTCAAGAGGTTAAACCTAATGTACAGAATTGGGATACTTTTACTTACAGGAAGAATGACCAACCACCTATCCCGATTGAGCGCTAATAAAATACACATTTACCTTTTTGTTTTGTTTTTTTAAGGGAAGCAATTGATTTTAGTTTTTAGTACAAGCTGTTGAGCGTAGAAGCAATTTAGAACAGGTATCTTTCAAATGTGCTCCTTAAAATCTTTTTTTAAAAACTTTATCTATACGTAGTATAGTAAAAATATTATAATCATCAAAAAATAGGAACTCCAGATTTTGAAAAATCTCCACGTTTTAGACCTCAACCTAAATTCGAAAAACACATTTCTGGAAAATGTAACTCAAAAAGATAACTCAAAAATGCTTTTAGCTGGGAGGCTGAAATTTGTTATACAGTCTTTACACTAAATTTGCAGATCTTTATCAAATTTTGATTTAAATCTGTTTAGAGAAAGTCCTGGCTGTTCGATATAAACTAACACGATAACTACAAAACGAAGTCAGTTAGATAAATAAAATTCCGGTACACAGATTTAACATCTATACGGTAGACACGTGTCAAAGTTTAAGCTAAATTTAACAACGGATTGACTGTCTATCGGTCTGTACTTTCTGAAATATGTAAACGCGATAACTTAAAACCACTATGACTTCAATATATCAAATCTGAAATGGGAATTTATGATTAGAAGTGCAGTTTTGTGTCAAATTTTTCTCTCGATCGGTTGAGAAAAGCAAGTCTAAAACACAAATTTTTGGATACTACTAACGCATGCCAGGGATAAATCACCAAATAACTGGTGAGGGATGATAGAATCGATTCACTAAAAATGCTATATTCAAGCCAAAAATTAATATTTCCTAACTACTGTGAGCCATTGCTATGTACGCCATTCTCTGGCATGATAATTTATTAATTTATGAGAGAAACTTTTGAAGAAACCCCTCCCACTGGTTTTCCTTTTATTCAAATTGTAATTATTTAAAAACAAAGTGAAAATTCAGTGTTTATCGACATTTTTTCGGCAATAATTCCTAAAAGATTCATAGCAAAAATTATTTTTATACCACTTCGTATTGCAATTTTTTTCCAATGTTATTAGTTAAAACATTATTCAGTACCTAATCTTATTTTGAAAAATAAATTTAATCGTCATAATGTGCTTAAAGTCGCTAAAAGAGACGATATTACGTTCCTCTTGACTTGAGAAGGGAATGAAGAATAAACAAATTATACAGTGAAAATGTAAAAATGGACAAATTCGTTACACGGTTTGATTTTGAAATTTATTTTTTAGATCTCGAGGAATTTATAATCAGAAATGAAGATTACATCACTTTTCACATTGATTTCGATATTTGTAGCAGCGAACTCTTGTCATTTGGACAAGTTGGTAGACACATATTCAGGACCGGTCCAAGGATTTTTGAACTACGTCGACGAAGATCCAGTAGAAATATTTTTAGGCATACCCTTTGCCGAGCCTCCAATCGGAAACCTGAGATTCAAGAAACCAAGGCCTGTGAAGGCATGGACCGAAACCTTGGAAGCCACCAATATGCCTCCAGCCTGTGTTCAGTACATGGAATATCCCTTTCCTTGGGTTGACCACCTGCCAGGCAAAAGCGAAGATTGTCTCTATCTGAATATTTACGCTCCTGCCGACGCCAAAAACGGAAGTAATTTGGCAGTTTTGTTTTGGCTCTTCGGTGGAGGATTTACTTATGGATCCAATCGGATGGAAGTTTATGATGCAAGTGCACTCGCAACCTACGGGAACGTGATTGTGGTAACCATAAATTATCGGTTGGGTGTTTTTGGATTTCTGACATCTAATTCGGAAGATGCCCCTGGAAATGCAGGTAAGACAAATTAAATACCTCTCATCTAAATAGGAAACTTCATTTCTCATGCTGTGGAAAAACTTGAAAAAGAGCAACTTCTTCAACATACCTTTATAACATCTCTACTAAAATAGTAAGACTTCTAGATATAGGATAAAATATGTGCTTTTAATAGGTCTAACATGTCAAATTATGTCCTTTAATTACACAGAATATCCACAACAATTGATTTCTAAGTCATTAGAGATAAGCAAATAAAGGGTGTCCCAAAATGAACGCAAGATTTCAATTTGCCACCATGCGTGCAGTAAAGTGTTGGCAACCTTATTAAAAAAAAAACTTTGACATCTGATAGTTTAGGGTTAGTAAAAATAGTGCGTTACACAATAGAGCAACATGATGACGAAATATTTGAATTAAATAAAAAAAAATTCTCAAAATCGTTATAATTTTATTGAATTATAAAATACACAGGATAGAGTTATGTGTGGAATAACACATAGGGAAAATGACCTCCACGGCTTTGCTGGCGCATACACACTCTTGTCGAATTTTCCATGACCATTTTGCGTAAATGTGGCTGCATTTCGTGAATGCAGCTTTGAATTTCCTCGTTCAATGCAAGCGTGCTTGTGGGTTTGTTGGCATAGAGCTTTGACTTTAGCCGTATGAAAAGAAATCCAATGGTGTTAAATCATTAACTATTTAAGTTATGAGATTTAGAATATTACTATTTTAGACGATTTCAGATCGGTTCAACGTCTGGTGCAAGAACGATGTGTCTATCAGCGGACTCTAATTCATAGAAGTGGCTAATTTGACTAATTAATAGCTCTAATTAGTCAAAAGTGATGAAATATTAAATCTTCATAAATCGATGATATTTGATCGCAGAAGAATAGAAACGTTTTCTGTTTTTAATTTGATTTAGTAGAATATTTTTTACATACTGACTAACAATATAAAAAAAAAAAATGCTTAAAAAAGTTAGAAATCTCTTTTTTTTCTTCAGAAGTATATTTTTTTATACCATTTAAGGTATTTTTACAACTAGAAATATATACCAAATTCTAAATTGTTCAGAAATTAACAGGTGGGACATGGTTAGAGTAGACACTCATATATAAGCCAATGCAAGAATTTCATTTTGCTATTTGGCTCATGCGCCAGAAAATACCAGACCATACCATGCGCATACATCAGTTCTTGGAAAGTTCTTATATTTGTCAGAATAGATATTTAGGCGAAGTTGAAAAATAAGACTTGGACGCTATTTATATGTTTACGCTGTTATGACGCTATTTATATGCTTTATAACACAGCACATAATTTGTTCCATAGATATGTTCGCCCACTTGTGTTTGGGAGACTGGGGGGAGGGGGGGGGAGTTACAAATTCTCAAAAGGTCTTCAGGCATAGTTAGTTGAGTAGTTTTGATAGTTAAGGTAAATAGATTTGATAATTAGTTAAATAGCGCTCTCATTTTTATATCAACGCCTTAAGAACGCAAAAAGTTATTGTGGTTATTTTTAGGTGAGGCACAGAATCTTTCTTATCTTTTATAAAAACTCAGGTGTTCCAGCATTTTGAACCCGAATGATTTTGGATACGAGAGGGTTAAATGAACCAAATCTAAATTAAAATTTCTCACTATAAAATTTTGCTATTTTAAAAAAGTGTCTTCTGCCTTGTATACAAAAATCCAAGAAGCAATAAGAAGTATTTAACAGCATTTTTTCGTTTCATTTCATTTCAGGCATGTACGATATGGTAATGGCATTGCAATGGGTGAATGATAATATCGAATCATTTGGCGGTGACAAGCAACGAATCACTGTGCATGGCGAAAGTGCAGGATCTATAGCTATAAGTTACCTCTCTACTTCACCCCTTGCCAAGGGTCTGTTCAGCAAAGCTATTCTGCAAAGTGGTGCAGCCCTTTTCCCCAAAAATAATCAACTTGAACATAATCTGGCTCTCAGTCAGCGTGTAGCCGAAGCTGTTGATTGTGCATCTGAAGATAAGACGATTGAGAATGACCCAGAATCTGTAGTCAGCTGCCTACGAAGTAATGCAATTATCATTTTTTTAAATTATAAACTCTGTAATTTAACTTACTGAAATAAGAAGTTAATAATTGTTTGGAAGGAGGTTGTCACAAGTAAAAATAATTTCACTGGAATATATTTAGTCCTTGTTTTTAATAAGTCCTTTTAAGCCCTTCAAATTCAAAACAGCCTCTCGCAAGGGAAGGAAAGTGTACTTGTAGTAAAGAGACTAAGCTGAATTTATTGAAATAGATTACAGCGTTCCTGGCGACTAAATTAGGAAGTTACAAAAAAAATAAAATAAAGTAGGTTGGTCAAATAGTCCAGCACCCTAGTGATGCACGCTACATCATAATAAAAACATAGGGAAAAGTTTCATGGAGATATCTGTAAAATTAGCGATGATTTTTGGATTAACATTATGAACTTTCAGCGACTTGAAAAAAGGTTCGTCCAAAATTGAAAAAAATATATTTTTCCGGTATTCCCTATCTCACCTCGAGTGTCTTTTTGAAATTCTTTTTCTTATTATTTTTGTTTTCTTTTCTCATTGCTTAAATTTTATGGCACTAGCCCTTTGGCTAGAACGATTTGTTTTTATAATCTAATTTAGTACATTTTGATTTTGTAGGTTTTTATTCTTTTTTCACTCATTTTTGAATTATGATATTTTATGCATTTTTTTTACATCTGTTCCTTTGATTTTATATTTTAACAAAATAAATAGGATGGTCATAAAATAACTTTCCTAGTTTGGCGGTAACCGGAGCTAAAACGAATGAACGAAATGAAACCACATTTCATATACAGACTGTGAAAGGCATGGAAAAATGAATTCCACAGGAAAAAAAATTAGTACCAAAAGTTGCCGATAGGAAAAATATTGGCGCTGTGGGAGTACAGTTATGAATGAATACGTGAAATTTGCAGGAAATTATCTTTTATTCATCAACATCACGGTCCCCTGGACGCCGTCCAGCGTTTTCAATATTCTGACCTTCCCTGCGTACAACATATTCCATATAGTATATGGCATTCTCCACTGCTGTTTGTAAACTGCCAGTTTTGATGTTCACAACAGCTCGTCTTATGTTCCGCTTCAAGTGCAGGTTTGCTTAAGAGCAGTCACGACATTACACTGTCTAGTGTAGAATAGTTTCACAAGTAAAACATGCTGAGATATTTAGGCCCATATTAAACACACATCAACAGTCGAGGACACATCGATAGTCAAAAATGGACTGCTAATAGATCGGTTCCTTTTCCACTTTTACAAGGAATGCATGTCGCGGCTGTAACTTACATAATCCATCTCGATATGCAAATTAATTCGTTCGAACGAGACAGCAGAGCCAATATCTCTCCTATCGACAACTTTTAGTACTATTTTTTTGCTGATTTCATCTTTCTATGTCTTTTACAGTCTTTATATAAAATATGGTTTCATTTCATTCATTCGTTTTAGCTGTAGAAGCCTCCAAACATGTTATTTCATGCCAACCCTATATATCATCTTCTCTTAAATTTTACCATATATTTGACGCAGCTTAGAGAAATATGGCTCTTGCGCCAATAAACAACAACCAAGAATGACTCATGCACCAGAAAAAAAAGTGATATCATTTTTGATTCTACTTTTCTAACTCATATCAATTATTATCTATTGTCTAAGATTAATTTATTTCATGCTTTCCTTTCCTTCATCTTCGATATTTTAGGCAAAAATGCTATTGACCTTGCTTATGCCCTTTGGTCTTTCAATCCTACGATTCCCCGGTCCTTCTTCCCGCAATACGGTGACGATCTGCTGCCCAGGAATACCTTGGAAGAAATTCGTAAAGGCAACTTCCATAACGTTCCCCTGCTGATCGGTAACAACAAAGATGAAGGATCTTTTCAGATCACCACAAAACAACCCGACATATTTGGATTCTTCGGAGATAAGAATCCAATCATCAACAAAACGCTAGCAGAGGATATGATTCGAAGCATTTTTCAAGGATTTGGCAATCCTGAAAAATATGTTGATCACTATCTAGGTAGTGTACCAGATGATGACTATGATACCATCAAGAGGCAAGTCTACACTGCATCTGGTGACAGCAGTCTTCTGTGCAAGACAGCCTACTTTGCCGAGAGCTATGCTGATCGGAACAATGATGTCTATTATTATTTGTTTTCTCACAGACCTAGTAATACTCTCTGGTCTCCATGGATGGGAGTAGCACACGCTGAAGAGGTCCAGTTTGTTTTCGGACGACCAATTAGAAAACCTCAACTTTATGAGCCTACTGAGTTGGAATTAAGCAAGAAAATGATCGAGGTCTGGACAAATTTTGCAAAGACTGGGTAAGTAATTATAAAGTAAGGATTGCTGGCACAGTACAAAAATTGGTTATTTCATAGAATACGAATTATTTTATTAAATAGCAGATGAATACAGTTTAAGCATAGAATGCCTCTGTGTACTATGCTCTAAAAAGTTATTGTGTAGAATAGTAACCTATAATTTGTTTATACGTAAAGTATACGAAATTTCTTTCGTTATTATGTTCAGCGATTAATTCGCTCAGTGGCTCACCTTCTATGGATGGAAAGAATGTACCAAGACCGTGTTTGTAGTGATACTCAGAACTTCAAGTTACCCTCCCTAATGCCTACTGCTTGATCCTTCCACCGCCCAACGGCAAGCACTTCATCAGAAGCTATTGCAGCTCTGTTTGCTTCTTGTTTCCAGTTCACAGACAGACATATTGGCCATATAAACGACCCATTAAACAGGTGGTGTAGTACCGGTCGGTAGCTAACCGTTTAAGTGGATAATCCTCTAATGATCAAGTGAAGGGGTGACTTCTTAGAGATACATAATCCACGATTTTTTGAATAACAAAAAATTTTATTATTGTTATTTTTAAATATTTGTTCCAAATATCTGTTATTTCAACCATATTATTAATTAAAAATTATTACTTAGTATTAAATATAAAAATTATTAATTGTAATTAATACTTAATTTACTAATTTAAGTAACGTGTGATTGAATTAATTTATCTATTTCAGCTTGCTTCATAAATTTGATTTTTTTTCAAAACTTTTTATTTAATTTCTTTATTGGAGTAAACTATTTTCTGAAAAATTTGAATTAAATATATATGTCATTTCTTTAAAATGTTTACTTTAGTTCTATATTCTGCCAATAGATGGCACCAGCAATAAACAGAATATATGCAATCAAAGTCATGTCACAAGCAATTAAAAATTATCTTTATGGAATAGTGCATGGTCAAATGCGAATATCGGAAAATCAAGGTCACTCCCATGAAGTGGAGCGGTTACTTTCCAGTGAAGTCACAGCTCCGATAAATTTCAGTGATATGCAATTCAATGATACGAACAGATTTTTCCTTTTCTATTTCGATCGAGAGCTTCCATTGGACAGATCGTATCTATTGTTACTTTCTATCGTGATCCAAGACCTGTAATGAAATATCACCAGTAAGATCGTATCAAAGATTTGAATCACACCCCTCTTTGAAAAGTATTGATCACTGGTATTTGTGACTTTTTGATATTGGTTACGTAATAACCGTTCGCAAAATATTCGTCACCCCTATCACTTCTTGGGCTTGGCGTCGGGAATGGCTTCGAGTTTATAAATTCCGATTAGTACGATGTTAAGAATCGACCCTAGGTTTTCTCAAAGCCGGTTGCTGTCTTCCTTTTTGGGCTTTGAAGAGATTGTTCCATCGGGGAGGAGATACAAACATTTTAGGAGGGAATCATGCTCAAGAATATAATCTTGGGTACAGAGATTTTCTGTAAGAGTTAGGGATCGATAAAAAGCAACAAATATACCAGGAATAAGACGTTTCGGACTAAACTGAGCCGTTAGACGCAGTTATTTTAACTGCAAAATTAGAGCTGAAATGTTCAAACTAGTGAATCATTTTTAAAAAAAATAAAAGTACGTACTTGTGCAAACCGTAATTAACACATCCATGACTGT
Source organism: Argiope bruennichi (assembly GCF_947563725.1). NCBI lineage: Eukaryota > Metazoa > Arthropoda > Arachnida > Araneae > Araneidae > Argiope > Argiope bruennichi. Next base: position 125,594,997 of record NC_079151.1, on the reverse strand, counting down.
CAACCGGCAATATTAAATTTATCACAACGTGAAGCTTCGGCCACATAATACTCTTGAGTATGCAGATAAGTAAATAATTTATAGAGTATATTGCAAGTCTTTTGATAATATATAACATGTAGATGGTTGGATAGCCATTCAGACAAGATAAGCAAGTTTGAGCCAACTAACTTTATTTACAATCGACTTTATATATATAATATACATATACAACATCAATATAAAAATATTAGTAATAAATAAGGTATGATACAATACTACCTTGATACAAATAGTGGTAGAAATGTTGTGCAGCCACAAACATATAGTACTCCTTCACAGACACACCATCTAAACTAAAATGTATAGAATGTTTTATGCCCTGTGTTTATAGCAGTGACTTTTCAGGAGTGTGTCTGACGACGAATTGACTATTCATCAGTGAAAGTATTTTTAAAAATATATATGCAATATTTATTAATATTGATATGTAAGGCCACAAAAATATGGCTTATAAAATAAAAATTTATTTAATCTTTTAGGTAACCAGTTTTGATTCATCTTTTTTTTCTTTCAATCATATTATCATCATCATATATTATAGCTCGATTAACTGTTCCAATGCGATCAGCATTCCTTTCAAACTACAAAATATCGTCTATGGTTGGGGGTGGGGGTCATGATCTTGGACTCCAAACGCAATTCCCCTTTAGAGGACATCATAAGAATTTAATTTTTTAATAATCTGTTACACTTCGATTCATATTTTTAACAAAAAGATCAGACGAAAACTGGATCTTTCCACTCTAATCTCCCCTTTTTCATACAAAAAAGGTCTCAACAAAGCAACGTTTGTTTGTTATTATTTTTATATGCTCTTATTCTAACTTCTAGTATGTTCTGTTAACTGTTCCTCGTTTGGGTTCTTGATTCTATTATGTTTTGTTATTCTTATGCACATGTCATCTAGGTATTGAAATAAGTGTCTGTGTTTATTTCAATAGCGTTCGTTTGAATTTGAATTATCATTAAAATGTGAGGCTATCTTGAAGCGCTTTCGATAGTTTAACACTTGTTTTGTCTACTTCTTTTCGACTATCTAAAACAAAAATGTTTGCTTATATATTTAACAAATTATCGTCTGCTCTCTTTAATTTCAGAAACAAACATGGTTTCACAGATTAGAACAAATGTGTCATTACTGAAACTTCCAAATTAAAAACTTTTAATAATTTAAAGATGAAAATAGTAATTTAAATTATTTATCACCATTAAAATTACAATTATTTTGCATTTAAAAATTAAATTATCGTCACGATTCACATACAAGCTGAATCCTTATATATATATTTGCATAAAAATTGAGCCACATAAAAAAAAAAAACCTATTTTTAAATCGTTGATTTAATATAAACAAATTTTTTTAAATTTAAATAATCGAACATCAGACCATGATCTAGAGGATATGAAGCCAGTTCTTTGATAGATATGCGGATCCACTGCTTAATGATGATAACAATTAACTAGTATATAAGACATGACAAAAGTTAGGAAGCTATTTATTCAGAAATGGGTTGCTATCGTGTTTTAATATTTTAATGAATGAAAAAATCCCAAAGGCATACTACCATTATATTAAATACTAGCCGCCTTTGGCGACCAACCGGTTCGCCAATCTTAATGTTTGTTTAAATTTTAATAATTAAATATTTTACGCAATTCCTACTTTAATAGATTCTTCATCAAAATATTTTAAAACTTCAAATTTTGATAGTCATATAATTCACTCATAATATTATAAAGGCCTTCAGTCATAACGTAATACGTATCTCTCTCATTTTCTGTTAGCTCCAGTAGAATTTATGCTTTAAATTAAAGTGGAAAGAATTAATCTGCAATTAATATAATAATATTTTTTACTGAAACAAAGCATTTTTTTATAATATGATTGCTGATAACAGAGTCACTGAGCGTTTAAACTTTATGGGCACTAAAGAATATCTTTCTTAATTTATGTAATATCTCAAGAATTTGTCAACAAAATTTTCTCAGATTCATCATGAACAGATCGATTCATTAACAATGTTTCATTTTAAAGGCATCAAACACTAAGTAAATAAAATGAATCGTTTAAAATAATCGGTCGAAAACAGGTTTAAAAAAACTACTTAAAAAACGATGTACTTAAAACTACAAGCATATACAAAAAATATATAAATACAATTTAATTACAAAAGCGTGAAACTAACCTAAAAATAATTTAAATCAAGAATCATCCGTTGATAATATAACCCTGAACCCAATTTTTCCAACCTGTACTTTTACCTTGTTAATAAATTTAAAATGCGATAAATCTAATTATAGTCATTTGTTTCATGTTTTAGATTTTATTTATTAATGTTTTCTTTTACATGTAGGAAACCAAGCGATTCCTTCAATTGGCCAAAGTACTCCAAGGGAAATCCTACATTTGTGTACATAGACACAGATTTTAAAGGAGATAATTATGGAACAGGCCCTCATCTCGAAAATTGCAATGTTATGAGGGATTATTTTGGATTGTAAATTTTCATTCATACTTTATTACTATACTTAAAGATTCTGAATAAGAGTTATTATACTATATTATTGGAAGTTTGAGTACTGAGTTACTCAAACTTTTTTGTCTTATCATTTTGAACCTTTATAAGAAGAAATTCAATAAAATGTCATATTATTCTTTGGCGTTTCATTTTTCTTCTTAATCGAAATCTGTGATAAATTAAAGGTAAAATACAAGGAATCTGAAATAGAAAAATAAAATATCGATATAAATGACAATTAATTAGAAGTACTGAATTCTACTTAACCGAGAAAATGAAATTCAATTTTTATAATAAACACACCAATAGTAGAATTTCTATAAAGGAAAACTGAACTTTTTCACACACTTTTCGCATATAATGAAAACCTTATTGTATCTATAGGTGTCACCTACGTCAGATGACAAGGATTTAAAGTCTTAAAATAACTCTTAGGTTATTTGAAAACAGGTCATTAATATAACTTATCTCATTTTCTAATATCACAAAGATGTTGCGCAATATATTAACCATATTATTGCATCAGCATTTAGTTTCGACAAAAATATTATAAATAACATTTCTACAATTATTAAAATGCTGGAACATTAGATTCTTTTAATTCGTAACACTGATATGGCACTAAGCAACTTTCCGTGTGTGACAAAATAACACTCACAACTGCAAGAAAAGAATTTTAATAAAACTAATATTTAAAAAATTCTAAAAGATAATTTTAAAAAAATCTAAAAGAATTTTCTTAAATTATCGTTTGCGCTTTTTGCAAGAAATTGTTAAGTTAAGTGGTTTAAATTAAATCGTGTACACGACATATATTGTACAGCAACTTCTGCTAGTTAGGTTTTATTATCACCATACCATTGTAGCGGATTGTTATGAGCGAGGATAGAATCTGGGACCTTGCGGTTCGCCGCCGAGTAACCAGACCACAAGACAAAAAATAATTACTCGTGTTTCGTAGCTGTTATCTGGCTTATAAGGTTCACCACAGTACTCTCCCTCCAGTGAGTCGGAGGTGAGACAAACGATATGGCTGTTGAGTGGTGATTTATTAGCTGTTGAGTCTAACGCGCCCGTACCCATTTGAGTAGCGCCAAGCGTTATGGCAAGCGTGTGTGGTCGCTGTTGCGTCAAGTGAGTCTGACGACTTCGTGTTGCTCCGTCAAGTGAGTCTGACGACTGTGGGTAGATGGCGCCACAACAGTTGCACGAAGGTTGAAAGTTCATCATCCGAGGTCACCAATGTAGCGGATTGTTATGAGCCAGGATAGAACATGGGAGCTTGTGGTTCGCAGCCGAGTAACAAGACAAAAGTAATTACTCGTGTTTCGTAGCTGTTATATGGCTCATAAGGTTCATCACACCATCCGCACGTCTGATTAGAATTATTTAGTTTGGCGCTAGTAGGACCTCTGTTCATCAAGGTTTTCAGGAGATAATAATTTTCATAAAAATTAATACTAAATAATTAAAATAAATAAAAATTGCGTGACACCAATGTGGTGTACCAACGTGACACAGGCACAGTGATAATATTTTGAAAAAACACCAGTTAATTTTAAAGTTTAATTATAAAGTTTATTTGTTACGCTATTTGTGTTAGATAAAATTAATTTTGCATATTTCATAGTTCTGTAATATTAGAAGTGAAATTTCAACAATATGGAGATGATTTTAAAAATCTTAGCTGTAATCTAAAGAAAAGAAATTTGTTTTAGGAACATTATGCTTAACTATCGTAGCATTGTTGCGTTCGTGTGTCAACAAAAATGGAATGCAGACAAACTTACTATCAAATGAAATCTTACTACATTATAAATATTACCAAATTAGCAGCAACTTATTTTTATTCAAACTCTAGCATCTTTTTTTTAAATAACAAACTCAAAAATTCAATAACATATCACCGTTGCCAATCTGAATTAACAACTATTTACAAAATAATATTTATAATTATTAGACTATTCGTGAGTTACTTTTTATTTATAATTTATGTCGCAACAGCATATTAAGACTAGCAAAGAAAAATTTTAATACTTTTCAACAAAAGCTGTAATAAGAGTAAAGCTATACTCTGTTTCACCCTAACTTGGCAGTAGTGTATATTCTAGGCTAGCCGAATCACAGTCGCTGTCAGGGGAACTGGGTTTACTTTAAACTATAAAGTTACTAGAAATGCAGATCGCTGGCGGAACTTTATCTCGCAAATTTTTCGCCAAATAGTAAATATTTATTAATTTTATTATATTATCATTTTAAATCAGAGAATTAATTTTTTCCTTATTTTCATTATTTTGTTCAATATTATTGATCATTATTTTAATAAATCATTAAAGTTATTTCATTTCGTTTCATCGTTTCTCAAAAGAGAACACTAAATCTTTCAATATACTGTAAAGCGTAGTTCGGTTAATGTTTTTAGAAAAGATATCTGTATCATCGTTCACATCTTTTAAAACTTTATCTAATGTTGGGATCTCATTTCTACGAATAAATGCATGGATTTTACGTCAGATACAGGATAATGTAAAATCATCATTTTTACATCATCATATTTACTTTTTCATAAGATGACCTGAATGTTTACCTACTGAGCCTGGTCGCTTCTTTCCAGGGGTACTTAAAGGACTGGGTGCCTTTATTTCTGTTTTCATGTTGCACTTTTTGTTGATTTCACTCGTCTTGAAGGTGTGCACAGCGTATTCGGTGATAACACTTTTTCTTTTTCTGACATTTTAGAAGTGAATAGAAAAGACGAATCGAATAAATATTCAACAATCAAAACTAATAACTACTAATGTGATTAATAGTATCAAAAATATCAGCTGGTAAAAAAGCGAGAATAAAAAAGTACGAAAGATGATAATGGTTGGGAACTAAATGAAGCTGAGTTGGCGGAGACGTAAAAGAAAAGGCGCCAAATATTTGACCTTGAAGACCGGTTCTAGCCAAAGTGGAATTCGTTATGTCAATCGTTTCGTTTTATTCGTTCGCTTTATTTACAAAATACTTAACAGATAAACACTTCTAACTTGAGAATAATTTTAAATACATACTGATAAAAAAGGATTTCTGTAATTTATGACATTAATTGATAAATTTCTGAGCATTTTAACTATTATAAAGTCGGAATTGATGGGGAACTCTTTCCCAACGCGGAGCGTCACATTTTCTGCCTTTTACAATACTGCCAAGTTGGGGTGAAACAGAGTATAGTATAGTTCGTCAACGGATTCTGAGACGACCACATTTCGACGACTCCATCTCATTAAGGGGTGAGACGCGGAACGATGAGTGCATTTCCGGTATTCCTTTTGACCTTGGATTTCGCCTATTAGATACCAGTAAATGCAAACACCTCCTTTCATCTTTCCTTTCACCCCTATTTTAAAGAATTAAACCCATCCTAACGCATGCGCAAAAACGCGGTGGGTTTTACAATCCGTTACTGAACTATAGACGGCTTTTGGATTTAATATCGTTGCAAAGTGCGTAAGTATAAATCCAGATATTAAAACAATAAAAAAATTATGTAAAATATTTTTTAAATTAAAAAAAATTAAATCTGTAAAATTTTATTAAAATTAGGTTTTTTTTTTTTTTTTAAATACAAAAGTAAAAGTTGCATAACTGAAGGTTTATATTTTAGAATGCATAAATTTGGTTTCTGTACTAACATTATGATGTCTAGCGTTTCCCTCTCGAAAATTATCAGATTTAATGATAATTAAAATTATCAGCCACCACAACTACCGGAGCCAAACAAACAAAAAAAAAACCCTGATTAGATGTATGGAGGACATAGTGTTAAGAAGTATGCGAGAAAGTTTGGGGCAGACCACTAATGCTGATTCAGATTACATATAACTCAATTGTTTGAGAAATATTTCACATTTACTTTCCACCATTTAATTATCTTTCTTCTTTTTGTTGTTTTTGATAGTTTCTGCATAACTCATTTTATTTCAAAATCTTGTGTCAGAAAATTCATTCCCACTAACCGGCGCTCAAATGGTTAGCAGAGGGGTAGATATAAATGGCGATAGTTGTGTAAGGATCCAATTTGGGTGGATCCTAGCACAGCCCACCTCTTGGCGTCTTTTTGAATTCCCGCCAAACGAGTGACGATAACGTCGCCAATGTGGCAACCTAGACGGATTTTTTTTATTATTAATTAATTTATTAATTTTTATTCGTTTATTATATATATTTATTTATTTATTATATTTATTTTTTTGTTATATTTTATATTTATTTTATTTATTATTATTTCTGGCCTTCAAGTATCGTTTTTTAATTGAAAAATAATAACAAATATTCAATTAGTAGTCAACTTGGCGAGATTTCAAATAAGTCGCCAAGAGGTGGGCCCATTTAGGATTTGGCCTACAAATTTTCCAAAACTTAATTTTATCTCAGAAAATAGCTGGAATGGTCTCCCCGAAAGTTATTCGCATACTCTCTAATAAAGGTGTTATTTTAGAGAATGCATTGCATAGTATTCGAGTACAATTACGAAAAATAAATTTGGTGTAGATTTAGCAATTTTACCGAATCTATCGTGTCATCTTTGGCGAGCTTTTTTGACGATTAATCTCTGACGTTCTTTTAATAGTACCCAAAGAACATATTTGTGTTTAAGACACGCTTTCCCCAACCAATTGAAATAGATTGACAAATTGGAATAACCGTAGTTTAATCCCCTTCTTCGCCAAGTTGCGATAACGCGCCAAAATTTCTCGTTTTCTCTAGACTGGCAAACCTATTATCTTTCGCCTTTATAGCTCTTCGAAAAACACGGCACAAGACTGTTGTTGGCGAGATGGCGATTTTTGAAAATTTCGCCAAGCAGGGGGTTAAACCTAGGGGGTACCTAGAAATTCGACATGGAACTTCACTTGTAGTCATAAAATTTGATATATTTAAATCTTTGTGTTTTTGAGTTATCGCATTTACATGTTTCTGATGAAACATGAAAGTACAAACCGATAGACGGCCAATCACTAGGGCTGTACCAATTATCAATTTACCAAAAAAAATCGATATTTTTGATGCCAGTGTGGTGAATAGCATATAAGCCAGTTAACAACTATTCTACCCGAACGATCGTTTTGGTATAATGGTTTAGTTACTGGACTGCTGACTACAAGGTCCCAGGTTCTATCCTAACGCATCCCATATCGCTAACCCAGTTATCGAAAATATCGATATATCGAAGTCATGATCATAAATAATAGTTCACAATAAATTACGATGAAAAAAAAATCGATATTCATAATTAATTTGCATTTTCGATTTCGTTTTGGTTATATAGGTTAATGTTTATTTTTGTTGCTCTTCATTCTTATTGTCCTTCGTATAGAATTTTTGTTAATATTTCTAAAAATACTGCCATATTCTAAAATATAAAAATACTTGTTTCAAACGCAGTGTTATAAATTGTAACATGCAGACACTGACACACTTTATTAAAGCTGTTTTAACTAAATTATATTCCATTTATTTAGATTTATATTCTATTATCTATATATTTTAATCAAAAGAAAACAAATATATTTATTATATAAATTGAAACTTTTCTTTATTTGGAGTCGTTTTGATTAATCAATAAGCTAAGAGATACTATTTATAACTTATAAAAGCTATAAATAAATTATGATATCACGATATATCGAAAAATATCGATATGTACTGGACGATATATATAGTGATGATGAAGTTCTATCATCGCCCAGCCCTACCAATCACTAGTTGGATTCGGCTCAAAATTTTATAGATGCATACAATATAGATATTAAATATGTGTACCGAATATTGTCTATCTAGCTTGCAATTGTTGTATTGATATTCGAACAGCCAGCCAGTCATACATACTTCCTCTGACAAAATTCAGAAAATTTGACAGAAACAATTTGGTATAAAAATCGTATACCGAATTTTATTCGTCTAGCTCAAAACGTTTTTGAGTTATCTTTGTCACAGACAGACAGACGAACTTTTTCACAAAAACATATTTTTCGAATTCAGAGAGGCCTGAGGCATAGAAATTCATCAAAATTTCGAGTTCGATTTTTTAATATTTTTTTTAACTATTATAATATTTTCTCTATACTACGAATATGAGAAAATTAAAAAAAAATTAAGATAATTATAATTTGAATTTTCATACATTTTTTTTTCTGTTAGGTAAATAAAAATAAACAAAGTGCTTATTTTGAACACAAATGTTGAGAAGACAAGTCACCACTCTTCTTGATATTATTTTTTCAGTATAAAAATTAATATTTCAAAAAATATATAGACTTTTACCAAGTTGCTGAAAGATAGAAAACTTACTTTAGTCTTCATATTTTTGTTTGAAAAAATAAAAAAAGAAATTTTTATTTACATTAATTCATTATTTTTAATTTGATTGTCATTATGCCTTAACTGTTTTCTTGTGTTGCTACCTGCGCTGTTGTTTTTTCTTCATCAGACTGAGTCCTTAATGTAGATACATCACCACCCAAAGCAGCAACAGCATCTAGAGACACAATTTCAGTAGATTCTCCAGAGTTCCTAAGTTTTTTATTATTTTTCTTTTTTTGCCTCTTGGATTTCACATAAATTTCACCACCTTCTAGAATAATTCGTTTCCTCTTGTTTATTTCTTTTCTTTCCACAGTTTCATCGTACTGTAAGTTGATAGCAGCTTCTCGAAAAGTCACTTCTACTTGAAGGGCTATTTCCAACACTTTTTTTTCTGAAACAAAATTTTGAAATTGAATGAAATCAATCAGTAATATTCATAAAGAAAGATTGTATAATATACTATAAACCAAATCGATGTAGTTCTGAAATAATTGCATGAATATGTATAATAGGAAAGATAATATAAAAATCAAAGTAAATTTGTTTTAATTTTCTTTCTCATAGCTTATATTCAATCATTAATTAAATTTTCTCTTCCTTTTCAAAAGATTAAAAATTAATATTTTACATATTAATATAATTTATAATATATAATGCTTAGTAAACCGCAATTCTCTTTTGACTATTTCTTTAAATTTCCAGATGATGATGGGTTAGTAAATGGTATCTAGAAAACAATCCAAAGCCATACTTTTAACTAAAATTATTAACTGATAAATGGCAATATGCATTTAGTTGAAATATATTTCTGCCCCATTTTGACGTAACATAGGAAATATTTTTGATTTTAAATTATAAAAACCATCCCTAGATGATCAACATAACACATGAACCAGCAACACTTTCTCTAAGCTTCTGTTTAGCAACAACAGGGCAACTTTTTTTTATCTGCAATCTCTGATTTCACATACATCAGGCCCAAACATACAGTTCATGAAGTCAGATTTTAAACCTAGTATACTTTCTGAAATCAAGAACTTATCATTGTGATTTAGAAGAAGATAGCAAATGTCTGATGAGTTAAAATTTTAAAACATTAAGGTTAAGAAAGATAAATGCTATTTAATTAATTCAACATCTGCTTTAAGTTAAAATTATAAATGTAAGATTTAAGAAAAAACACTATTATAGCAGAATCAAGTATAATGTGAGCATACAGAATGTGAAGTCTTTTTAAGAACCAAAATTTTATTAAGGTGACAAAGTTAATGATAAACAAGTTAGAAAATTGTTATAAATTGAGGAATAGATTTTTTTTAAAAAATTCAATATGCCACTTTATGTGACTAATTATGCCTGTAAAGCATATCAAAATGGTGCTTAATCATTTTACTATGTCACTGGTGGTAATGCATCATTGATGGCATTACCACCAGTGATCTTCTACTTGTGGTCATTAATATCCTATATCTTTCTTTCATTATAAAGTATCAAACAAATATGTTATAATGGAACAAGCTCTAAGCTTAACATAAATAAAAAAAATGGGGAAAATGGATAGAACAACACTGATAAAAAATACATAACTCCCAAAACATATTTTTTTTAATAAGCATAATTTTTATAAGATTTCTTCAATACTATCTCTTTTATTAATAAGATATTTGAATATATTTACAAACATGATCACAAACTTTTGAAAACGACAAAAAGGGGGGGGGGGATAAATTTTATTTGACATAAAGTAAATTCCAATTATCAGTATTAATCAGCATCAATTTTATCTAGATAATCAAATTTCTGAAAAGTTGGCAAAAAGCGAAAATTGCTGAATACATTTTACAAAAGCAATGTGATTTGCATTTTGTATAATTATATACTGTATTAAATACCACTGCCTGAACATATCAGGGTTAATATCGTTGCATTTACTCATTTATATTCAAAATTTGCCTTTCTCAAAGCATTTTTTAGTTGATTGGAGCTTTGCTGTATCTGAAGGTAACCACTTACCTGTTTTGTAATTTTTTTTTTTTTTGAAATTGTAAAGAGACTTTAATAACACCTAATACATTACATTCATAAATGCATATAATTGCAATAAACCGATGCTATTATACCTTCATAAAGGCTTTAGCAATATTTTACTTTCAGAAATGACATTTTTAAGAGTAACAAATTAAAAAAATAACAAAAATAGAAAAATCAATACAGTGCGTACGGGTTACGCGATTTCTCGTTCTTAGCAGACCGAATGTTGTGGTCAGGTCACGAGATATCCAGTGCTCATGTTTTTTCAGCGCAATCGATGCATAACCAACCAGAGGCAAATATTTTTATGTTACCAGGGTAATGAAGCCTTAAGCATTCTTATAACAAATGATTAACAAAATATCTGAATGTCAACATTCCAAGAGCATGTGAAAACAATCAGTCAGTATAGGCAGTACATTGGTAGATCTGTGCCAATCATTTACCATACCTTATAAAATGCTTTATTATTGTGCAATTCATTATACAACAAATTATTTATGGATTTACTCACGACATATACTTTCTGGTAATATGAAACAGAATATACTGGAAGCAATAGCAAGTAAAGACAAGAAGAAGCTCCCAAACCAAACAATACAAAGCCTGTTCGTCCAATAGAAAAAGGAGCGAAACAAAATATTGCTGCAAATCATGCCAAATACCATTACACAAGAGAGTATGCTTTACCAAATATCAACTAAAGCATTACTCAAGTCTGTGAAATAAATAATAGTTAAAATGTAAAAAAATCTTATATAATAAATAGATGTATAGAATATATAGTGATATTTAATAATACTTTGTGTAAATATGATACCAAATGCAAATTAAAAATATGCATATATGCATTCTATTGCTTGCCAAGCATACTTCTAGAGTGTTCAAAAATGTGCTGGTCCTGGGAGTGCAATGTATCAAAAATTATAAATAGAAAATAAAGTAGGTGGAAATAAAAATATTACAATTCCCTTTTTTCTGCTGAGTTATAGATAAAATCAAAGAAAATTACCTGAAACTTTAAATTCTTGAAGCTTGTAATTAATATTTTTCTCTATGTTTATTAACCGATTGATTTCTTTTGGAGTTAATAAAGTGAAAGCTAGACCGCCTCTCCCAGCACGGGCTGTTCTACCAACTCGATGTACGTAGTTAGCAGGAACTGGTGGAACACTATAGTTCACCACTAAGTCAACCATTGGTATGTCTAAACCTACAAAAAGAAATAGAAGATTTTAATTTGCTTATTGGCATAATTACAGAAATTTGGTACTCAAATATTAAAAAAAATATTATTACAAAATATCAGTTACCAAACAAGTTTTCATGTCTTTAAAGCATTTTGAGGTAGTTGATTTTAAAACTGATGTTACTTTTACTGAGCTGACTCTGGTTTTTCAAATAATGCCTATCCTGCACAATTCAATAGTATCTGTAAACCACTATTATATGTTGCTGATTTTAATTAAAATAAATGTTTACATTTTCCCATGTTAGTTAAATATAATTTATCACTCATTCTACAAAATTATATTAATTTAACAAGTCAAAATTTCAAAGAAAATGATTACAGATTTGAACAATCTAAATCTTGATCTGCAATTCAAAAATTCCAATTTTATTAAATAATCGTTCATTTTTTCAGACTGCTGGCAAACTTATTAAATTAACTGATACTTTTATGGAATTTTGTATACATTAAAAGTATTTATCATATGTCATCAAAAAATGATATTGCTTTATATCAACAACACACAATTTCTAATGCAATGGAAAGCAAACACATGCTGTCAGATGTTTGTTTCCACATAAAAAAAATGTTGTAAATAATTTTATATCTAGGGAGGGAGTGGGATAGATGCAACTGTTTTTTCATCAGGCAAGCTTATCACCATGTGCTATGTAATGTGTTCAAATTCTTATTTATTCAAGAAAGTCGGACCATATTTCTATGCAAAATGAAACTTAGTGATACAGACTTCTGTATTTTATTATTTTTCTAATAACAACTTCAAAATTATTTCTTATTCAGGTACAAAACATCTACAAAAAAAAAAAAAAACATTAATCAGAAAGATTAAATCAGTCAATAGTGCTATATATTATGTTATTGGCTGCTTCATTTAAATGCAAACAATTTCATTTTATGTGTGCCTTATTCATTCCGTATGCAAATATACGTGCCATATGCATTCAAATGCAAATATAACTTGTAGAATTTATTGTTAAAGTCAGTGATCTTAAAAGATACAACCTGTAGGAGCTAACTGTGTTCTAATAAAGCAGTCTACAAGTTTTCAAATAAAAGAAAAACAGACAAAAGAAAAGAAAAACAAGCCTTACCTCGACTAGCTAAATCAGTAGCTACCAGTATCTTAATGCGATTGGATTTAAATCTTGTAATAGATATTGATCTTTCTCTTTGTTTTAAATTAGAATTTAAAGCAACATTATCGAAACCTAATTTCTTCAAGGCTTCAGACACTATTTGACAAACTCTGAAATAAATAAATGCATGCTTGTTATATGAGAAAAAATTCATTTATTCATTCATTTTATAAAATAAATCAAACTAAACTTTTTATACAAAAAAATCTACAATACTGATTTTTAATGGAATCGAATCAAACTAAAGCTTAACAAATAGATAAAATTTTTCATTTAAATAAATAAGCTGATAAGTGTTTGTTATTAAAAATAATTGCCCATTCTAGCTTAAAGGTAAGATTATTCATTCTGAAGGGGAAAAAAAACTATTGAAGGCAAGTTTTAATGCTAACCAATCTACAAAAAAATTTGAAGGAAGGATAGTATTTGTTACTTAAACTATTAAGTTGAAATTTATCTTATTTACAATAAACTTAGATCTTTAAAATAATTGAAGAAATTTTTAATGGAAGAAACATGGTAAACATATCGAAGAAAAAAAAAGACTTTACATAGGCAACAACGTCATCTGAATAATTACTGTAATTAACACTCTCGGCATTTTTATTTTTAAAATATAGAAGTTTCCTTTAAAAATTACTGGAATTCTTTTTTTGGGACTGGAAATTAATTTTTTTAAAATTATTTTTTCTAATTTACTGGATTTTTTTTTGAATAAAGAAAATTTTATTATAATCTTATAATATGGGTAAAAATTAGCAAAAAAATTCATAATTGCAATAATTCCAATAATATTTAGATGCAAAATCAGAGCAAAATTTTTGATCGTCATTTGGCAACAGCTCCTTTTGGAATGTTTATATGCTTACCTCAAGTGTTTCCCCCCCCCCCTTTTAGAATAAGACAACGACAAAATGAATTTAAGCTGAGCAATTTCAATTATATATTGAAATTGTCAAAAATGAAAGTTATAGCAAATGAAATTATTACGGAATTACTCATAAGAAGATCTAGTAAGAATAAATGAAACAGATTAAAAAGCATTTTTTTTGTGTGTGTGTGTACAGATCCAAGTTTCAGAGTATCAGAAGCAATGCCAATTTTCGTTGCCAATTAATTGTACCACTTTGAATATAATTAATTCACCACTTTGAAGTGTAACTTAGTATAATAAATCATTATTGCCCAAGTATAATTTAAAATAATACGTTAAAAAACAACATGGTAACTTTTTGTGATAAGATTTAGTTTATCAAAGTTGATTGACATGATTAATTTAAGCTTTTTAATACTTGCTATCTTCAGCTACTATTTCTGTGTTATTAACAGTATGTTGACTAATTTTGATGAATTACATCTTATCGAAACACGGGAAAAGAAGTATATCCAATTTTGATTCTTATTCTTTGAAACTGATGTTTTAGCTTTTAGTAATTGATTAAAAATTAATGTTAGAATTTTAATATGCAATTTTTTTCTTCTGCAATAAATGCATTTATAATTTTTTATTACAAGCAGAAATACATAACTATATAGCAAATGAGAGGAGCAAGCTGGGTTTACACAGTGATCCCAAAAGATTCTTGAGGGTTGGCGAGTGGAATGAGAAGGCAGTATAACCTTCTAGTATACACTTATCATGATAATAATTATATCACACTGATAGCTGCATTTTCCCCATGCTAGGAAGTACTGTCATTTCAAAAGTGTTTTTAAAATGTCAAGAAATTAATTAATACTGGTTTAAGTTTTCTTTTATGCAAGGGGAAAAAAATTATATGCACATACTTACTCGCAATTTTTTGTAAATATAATCATAGAACTATCTGGAGTTTTGGCTTGGTAATCATTGATTATTTTTACTAAATATCCACTTCTCAAAACAGGGTTGTGCACAAAAACATATCTTTGATCCAGTTCAGTGACTGTAGTTACATCTGCTTCACCTTTCCAAACAAAAGGTGTTTCGTGACCATGTTTAATTGCATTTTCCACCATAGGAGTCATGGTAGCACTGAAGAGTAAAGTCTGTCTCTTTTTTGGCAAAGCAGCCATTATCACTTCCAGCTATTTAATAGAAAAATTATTTACTAAGCACATATGTAAATATGTTTTTAATGAACATAATTTAAAGCAAATAACAGTGCTGAAAATAAATTATTTCAAAAGTAAAAATAATGTTAGTTTCCAAATCTATGAAAATAAGTATTCAACAACTATTCAATAAGTACTAAGCAACAACAATAACTACAATTTAATTGAGAATGTTTTCTCTATGAGGTCTTTTATTTGCACTTCTGTGCAAATGAACAGAAATATGATTTAGTATCTATCTACCAAGAATCTTAACTTCTATAAACAGAATTCAGAAATCTAGAAGTAATATGCATTAAATGTGTTTTATTATTTCCTGAAAATGGGTGTATCTTAATGGGAGAAATTGTTATTAGTCAAATGTATAAAAATAAATAACTTTAGATATTAAAATACATTCAAAATTACTAAAGCATCAAAAATCGAACTAGAAGAAATGCTAAAATACACCTATACGAATTACATAATTTTATTAAAGAATTTTATGAAGAGATTCATACAAGAGAAAATGGTCACCCAAACAAATATGTAAATTTCTAAAAACGTCAAATATTTTTTTCAAATTAAGAATAAAAAAAATTAAGGTATTTTTAGAAAAAGGAAGTGAAATCTTTGTATTTACTAGAGGGAGGGGAAGTTATGAAATCTGTATATCACATCTTAAAATCCTCAAAAGAATAGAAATAATCAAATAGTTTAAGAGAAAATTATTTAGAAATAAAGTTTATACAAGTTTTGCTGTTCTTTCTAGATTTAATTTATTAACTTGTATATAAATACAGGGTGGTTCTCAAATATTTGGTACAAACTTAAAACCAAGAGGAAATGATTGCTTAAAGCAGATATTTTTATAGAATGTGTGGTTAGAAAAAGTATGTTGAGATCGTTTATAATAGTAATTAGGTTGTTCTTACTTGTCGGAGTATGTTAATAACTACAATTTTCAACTTTGGATTTGTAATAATTCATAAGGGAAGATATCACATTCCTACCAAGAAAAATGATTCATTGATATTTCAGTAATTAATTACTTTCAAAGTAATTTGAATGAACATATATATAACTTCCAGAACTTTGTTTGCTATTAACCAAAGACCTCAACCATGGTTCATTAATACTTAAGTAATTAATTATTTTGAAAGCCATTTGAATAAGCATATAAGTTCCAGATTAGCTTTGTTTGTCCTCCACCAAAGACTTACAGAAAAATTATTTTTGAACAATAAGGATAGAATGTTATTTTCAATATTGAATTGTAAAATAGTTGTTTTGGCTTTAAAAAAAAAATCTGTTTATCTTTTTATCGATAAAATCAAAACTAGACATATCAGACTTGTTCACAAATTTCTTCATAAAATTATCTCCTTAAAATTGATGATGGTATTAATTCACCAGTTACAATAAAGAAATTATAGAATATAATAAAAATTGATAGAAAAAACATCAAAGGCATACATCTTCTGTAAATGATCCATTAAGCATTCTGTCTGCTTCATCTACAACCAACATCTTAATGTATTTGAAATCGCGCTCATAGCCACTCTGGATCATGTCAGAAAGTCGTCCAGGTGTTGCAACTATAATGTGAGGTCCTTTAGCAATCTGTGCTCCTTGCTCTACTTGATTTTCTCCACCAATGATCAAACAAACCTATATAAAAAAAAAATAGCAATTAGTTCAAAGTCATTAATAACATATGTTGAACGTCAATATAATTTATAACAAAATATAATCAACAAAAATATTGATTTTTCTACTCTACATAAATCTCCAGTTCTCCAGTCTAACTAACTTAATCTATTTGTTATATCGACCAAAATGATTATTTAAGCAAAAATTCAAAAATTAAACATGAAATACAGAAAGAGAATAATTTCAGTTTCTTCTTCATTCAAAAGACACTAAAATGCCTAGAACCAAAAGAAAGAGCCAAATGACATTTTTTTTCTTTCCTTAGAATCAGAAGGAATCAATTAAAATAACCTGGAAAATTTTATTTTCCAGGTTATTTTTCTCTACAATCCCAAATAAATATGCATACATATAAGGAAATTCCATCCAAACCTAAGGATATGGAACTCATTATATGCATAAGTCTTTTGATAAATTTTAAATGTTAGTGAGGTATAAGAAAACAAGTAATTTTTGCAATCAGTATATATAATTATCCATCTCCACTTGTAACACTGGTTGCAGTTAAAAATATCCTTGCTCCTTTTATCTGCATTATTATCAAATGTAAAGTCCAAATTTCACATTTTTTTTAAATGCCAGACTGTAGCAAGGATTAATGAACTAAGATCTGAAATTTCTATAATTTTATTTTTAAGTCATTTTTTTCCCCCCTCTGCAATTGTATTTTTCTTCTGTTAGTAGATTTCTATTTGTTTCAAACAAATTTCAGTGATTGATTTCGACTTCAATATGCATTAACATTATGGATAGAAAAGATTCTATAGTAAAGAAAGCAAAACTTTCAATGTTATACGTTTGAATCTAAAGTGTACTACAATTCGTTTTTATTTAGTTATCTATTTATTCAGCACTCTGCCAATATGTATAAGATTTTTCTCTTACAACTTTTGTTAAAAATTTACAAAAGTGTGATTTTATCAAAACTAGACTATGGTAGCATGATTTATGACTCAGCAGCAGTCTATTCTGCAACAGCTTGACACAATACATCATCAGGAGCTTTTAGAACTTCTCTTATTCAAAGCTTATACATAATAACTAAAAAACCAGATTTACAATTACGACGCCAGAGATTTTCTCTCAAATACTTTTTAAAAATAAATCAGAATCCATCACATTCCTTATACGACAGGATCACAAATCCGATTTATGGACAGTTATATGAGAAAAAGATTTCATTTATTCCATCATTTAGTTTTAGAATCCACCCTCTTTTAGATAATTTTAACCTAAAGAACATTGACATTTTAACTAAAGAAGACGAAGTTTCCCCTTGGACATGCAAAAGCATTCTTACTATCAATAATTTTAATAAGCTGCCAAAATCTACGACTGCACCATCTGTTTACATAAAAAAAAAATTTTGTGATCATAGGCAATCGTTTGAAAAATGCGACACTGCTTTTACAGATGGTTCCAAAATCAGTGACCATGTTGGCTCAGCTGAATATTTGACCACATTGTACTTTCTAGGAAGCTAAACAAACATAGTTCTGTTTTTACCTTGAAGATTTTAGCCATTTACACTGCTCTAAGACTATTATCAAAGAAAGATTGGATCATATATACCAATTCAAAAAATTCAATTGAAGCAATTTTGAATTCATCAAGATAAAGCCGTCCTTTGGTGCTCAGTACAGTAAAACTATATTTTAAATTGCTGAAGTGTAACTTTAATATTCTATTTTGGTGGATTCCTGGATACGTTGGTATCCCTGGAAACGATCGAGCTGATGTTGCCGCAAAAATAGTTAATTCAAATGAAGAAACCTTTGTTCCATTTCAAGACTTGGATGAAATTTTAAAGCAATGTTCGCTTGCAGCATACTTGGGATTCATAACTTTATAATAAATTGCATTCCAACTAACCATTTATTTCCGGTTTTAAGAATGACTCTCTCAGTCGTAGAACGAGAGTCGTGTTAGCAAGTCTTCGCATAGGTCATACTTATTTTACTCGCAAACATTTACTTCATTCAGATACAGCTCCGATTTGTACAAAATGCAGTACTATAATTTCAGTTCAGCATACTATTTGTGAATGCCCAAAATACCGTTTTCTAAGAATAAAATATTTCAGCAGAGATTATCCAAATTTGAAAGATATAATTGGCAAACCCTACCATATTAATGTATTTTCATTTTTACTTGACA
Source organism: Argiope bruennichi (assembly GCF_947563725.1). Classification (NCBI taxonomy): domain Eukaryota; kingdom Metazoa; phylum Arthropoda; class Arachnida; order Araneae; family Araneidae; genus Argiope; species Argiope bruennichi. The sequence goes on along the minus strand of NC_079151.1, from coordinate 125,575,723 downwards.
TCAATTTCATGCATAATATCTAATTTCGATTTTCACTTTGTTATTTTAATTTTACATCCCCTTACTGTAATGAGTAAATTTTTTGTATTTTAAGTTAATACGAGTTTGGCACAGCCTGGCCAGTATTGGCCCTTGCACCATAAAAAAAAACAATCAAACAAACAAACAACTTTTGTTAGTTAATCTGCAAAATCATATCTGAGATAGTGTTAATAGGACAACAGCCCATCAAGATGGGCACATCTTCTAGTAGAATACAATGTTGGAAATGTTAGTTTTTTTGTAAGAAAATAAAGTAAAAGAAAAAGATACACAAAATAATGTATATAACACTTAAATGATGTAAAAATTAACAATAGTTGGAAAAATAATATTACAAATTATACACAGCCAAATAAAAGACTATGTATCAGCAACAAATTTTGAAAAATTCAAAGGTCATCTGAAGCAGAATGTAATTTATGCAACTGTCTGGTCTCACTACTGTGAATTTGTATTCCATTATGTCTGTACAATCTGATGTATAATTTCTTTCACCAAACTGATTGGCAAAAAGACTTCCCTATAGAGACTACTCTGTACATTTGAATCCAAATTTTCTAATTTAAGAATGATGTTTTTACTAACACTGTACTTTTATGATAAGTTTTTGAAATATACAAAATCTCCTTTGGCAATGTCTCTTTAACAATATATTTTATAAATAAGTCAATATTTCAAATCTAATTCATTCTTACAGTGTTTCATTTATTTAATATGATTTGCTGTAAATAAATATACAGAAAAACAAATTTTTATCCAAGTTCATTTAAAATTAATCTATGATTAAAACCAGAAAAGTTATGAAGCTCTGAATGTCTCTATTTTATACTATCTTGGGCAATTTCAGTGGCCACTTTCAGTAAATCAAGCAACATGCAAAGTTTCCTGGAGGCAGCTGTTAAGTGGCTTAAAATAATAAAACTGAAAGTTACAGAACTATGCCAGTTTTGGTTACAAAAGAATGAAACTGTTTGCATAGAATATGTCAAGAATATTTTACAAAATACGATTATAGAGGACTACATAAAAATTTAAGCACTGCAATTTTTCAGGTTTGCATTTATTGATTTAAAAAATTTAATTATTTATGGCATTTAGATTGGAAGTATATGCTCAGTTTAATGATTTAAAAATTAGAGACTGAACATCTTTAATAATTTAAAAATTAAATAGCAGAATAAACACCTTTTATTCATAAAATTCTTTTTTTTCTTCTCACTTACTTGTATATTTACTGGCTTTCCAATAACTTTAATTTGATCATAAATTTGTCGAGCTAGTTCTCTCGTTGGAGTAAGAATCAAACCAAACTTAGAAACAGGATCTGAACACCATTTATGCAGCATAGGCAGTACAAATGCAAGCGTTTTACCAGTTCCAGTCTTGGATATAGCAACACAGCCTTTTCCTTCCATAATTGGAGGGATACAGTGATATTGTACTGGAGTAGGCTTTGTTATTCCTGCAAAGATTGATTCATCCATTCTTTAATAAAACATTTGAAAGAAAATTTTCAAATAATTAAAGAACAATGTTAACATTATTGCATTGTATGATCCTTAAGATATCATTTAATATCTTGATTCTGACTTGAAAATCTAAGCTATATTTATAAGGGGTAATATAAGGGATTTTTTCTGTGAGGAATCCATACTAATTTGTCTAACAGTATTGACTCCTTGTGACCCAAAAATCCCCTGAAATTAGGCCTAAGATACACAATTTTTACAGAAAATGAACAGAAATTTTACAGAAACCAATTATGAAAACAAAAAGAAAAGAACATACCAGCTTAATGGGACAGCTTTTGCCAAAATCTTTTGCCTGCTGCTGGTACGTTCTTTCCTTTTTGTTTTCATAATTGGTTGAGAGTTATTATATGTTTATTTCATGTTATTGTATTTTTGCTTATTAGTGGCTGTATTAATTTATTGTTTGTTTCTTTTCTGTAAAAATGGTGTATCTCTTAGGCTTAAATTCAGAGGATTTTCAGGTCACGAGGAGTCAATACTGTTGGACAAATTAGTCTGGATTCCTCACAGAAAAAATCCCTTATTTTGAATCCCTGAATGAGGGTGACCCTTGAAAAAATCTTCAGGCTGGATTCTTATTTTATTTAGTTTAATTTTGATACTTGTTTTGCTATTAACTTAGTTTTTATTACTAATTATATATATATATATATATATATATATATATATATATATATATATATATATATATATATATATATATATATATATATACAAATACTGAGAAGTACAAATTTAAAAAAATTAATCTTTATTCCATTTTACACTTAATATATTCACAAATGAAAACAAAACAAATAAAATAAAAATAAGCAGCTTCATTTCAGTGAGTTATTCATCAATACTTTAAAAATAAAAATGTTATTTCTAGTAAAAATGAAAGAAAAAAAATCATATTTTTACATTTTCATTGGAATTGATTATAAAAATTTCTCTGTATTTATAGAAAAATTTTAATATTAGTTTATTTGTATATTATTCTGAAGAAATGAAGAATAAAATTCAAGGAGCTCAAATTGCATTATCTTTCGTGTTTCACAATACATCTCATATAAAACAGCATCAAAAGTCTAAACAATGCCATTTTAAAATATAAATAAACTTCATATAATAAAAAAATAGGGTTAAACTAAGTATTTTTCCTCTTATTTGCCATTATTGATACAAATTCAATTATTTTTTATGTAATTTTTAGATCAAATCCATGTGCTTGTTAAAAATCAAGTTATAACTCTTAATTTTTAAAAAAAATAAAAGTATATTTTTTATAAATTTATAAATGCATCTCACAAATTCATTCAGTTATTTATAAAATTGGATAAACAAACAAATTAATTTAAAATAATGTGTGTGTGTGAAATAATTTCAACTCATCTAATATTCTAAAACTAATTCATTTATAATCTGTTAAGCTGAGACTTCAATTTAAATTCTGGGTTATACAGGCTTTTGGTTCCCATGCTCTTCAATCTATACAATATGTTTCCACACCATCTCTTTTTCCTTCTTTCCTTTTTTAAACTATACAATAGCATAGAAATCTTAATAACATAAAAACAGCTTTCTATAACATTATGAAAAATAAATAAAAATTATTATTAAAGAGCTTCCAAGCTTGTTTCTCCATTAAATAAAACCGATTTTATATGCTTGGTATACAAGTATATATGTATGAGTAAAAATTCATAAATATATCAAAAAATATATTGCTATTTAGTTTTCCTATTAAATTTCTTGACAGATTTCATTAAGAGATTAGATTTATATTTGGCATTTTATAATAAATTGACTAAGGACAAAAATCTCTAAAATAATCCTCAAAAAAAAATTTTTTTTAAATAATAACAAACATAAAATTAATAACCTAAAAAAAGCTTTTTTCTAGGAAATATGTTGTCAAATAAAAAGAGAAATGTATATGAAAAAATTACACTCTATACATACAATTAGAATTATATTCTGACCACTTCTAAGACTTTTCATTAAAAACAAATAACTTTTTCCAATATTTAAGGAATTTTAAAAAATCACCTACAAAAATTCATGAAATTCATTATCATATTAACGAGGCCTAAATATCTCAGACAACAAGTTTTAATTGCTAAGTTTTTTTTCAATTAATTTAAAAGAACAAATAATTACATTTAAAAAAGACAGAAATTCTGGATTCTTAGAAGCATCACATTCAGAAGAAATTTAAGATAATCTTTCCTGCCCATTATTTTCACTCAAAGGCAAAAATTAACAAAATATAACCACTTAAACGATAATTAATATGATTGTTTTCCCATTTTGAATGGTATTATGCCACTTTTAATAGCGAGACTATGAATAAATATGCATTCACTTGAATTGCCTAAAAATCAATTGATGTCTCGATTTGAGAGGCGAAAAAAATAGGGCACATTAATGATATGAAATTACACTAAGAATTAAGTAAAAGAAAATTCGCTAAGGGACATGGATTACACATCATTTATACCTAATAATTTTTTAATTAAAAGGTACTCGTTTACTCAGTAAGAAATATAATGTCCTTCAATTACAATAATAAACACATTGTATATAAAAACATACCCATTTCGGTACATTGCTTAACAATCCATTCTTTGAGATTAAACTCCTTAAACCCCTCGTCATGACAAACAGCGGACATTTTTATCTTATTTAAAGCGAAATTCAGCTTTTTGAAACAGTTAATAGATTATTTGTGGCTTACGAGGAACACGCAGTTTCTTAAAAAAATTTTGACAACAAACACCACGAGAAAATTTAAGTAACGTGGTATATCAATTCAGTTCATTTCAGACAAGCTCTGTTCCAGTTGTTTTTACCACTATTGCTTCAAATATAATTTTTAATCTATTTAGAATTTAATTAATTGGTTATGATTGAACTGTGTAAAGAAATTTTAGATAAGAATCATATTTCTTATCTTCCCGACTTCCGTTTGTCTATAAGATGGTATATTTATCATCACTCATGTATTTGTGGTGACGCTTTATAAGCCAGATAACAGCTACGAGACATGAGAAATTTCTTTTGTCTAGTGGTCTTGTTACTCGGCTACGAACCCAAAGGTTGCGAGTTCGATCCTCGCCTATCGCCAGTAGCAACATTGGTGACCCGATGACGTGATACGCAAAAAACCTTCATACAACTGTTGTAGCGCCCTCTACCAGAAATAAATAAAAAAATCAAAGCTGATAAATAATCAGCCAATAAAAAAAATAAAAAAAAATGAAGCTGATAAACAATCGGCCAATAAAAAAAAAAAAAAAAAGAAGCTGATAAATAATCAGCCAAAAAAAAAAAAAATGCAGCTGATAAATAATCAGCCAATAAATAAATAAAGCTGATAAATAATCAGCCAAAAAAAAAAAAATGGATAAGACGCTACAGCCAATATATCACCACTAATAACAGCAAAAACAGGACAAAAAATCGTTCGTCTCACCTCCGACGCACTGAAGGGGGAGTAATGTGGTGACGCTTTATAAGCCAGATAACAGCTACGAGACATGAGAAATTTCTTTTGTCTAGTGGTCTTGTTACTCGGCTACGAACCCAAAGGTTGCGAGTTCGATCCTCGCCTATCGCCAGTAGCAACATATTAAACAAGTGTTTACAGCCGTCGGCCAGCTGAAAATAGTTTAAAAGTTAAAATTTCTCAATAACCCCATTAAGAAAACAAATTTTCACATATATTACGCAAAATAATATGGCAATTAATATGTTAATTAGAGAACTTAGTTGTGTTGCTATTGGCGATAGCGAGGACCGAACTCGCGATGTTTGGGTTCGTAGCCGAGTAACATGACCATAAGACAAAAGTAATTACTCATGTCTCGTAGCTGTTATTTGGCTTACAAAGCTTCACCACATTACTTCCCCTTCAGTGAGTTGGAGGTGAGACGAACAATATTTTGTCCTGATTTTGCTGTTATTAGTGGTGATATTGGCTGTTGCGCCTTATACAATTTTTTATTGGCTGGTTATTTATCAGCTTAATTTCTTTTAATTTATTGGCTGATTTTTTATTAGCTTCCTTTTTTTATAGGCTGATTATTTATCGGCTTCATTTTTTTTTATTGGCCACAATAGTTGTATGAAGGTTGCGTATTTTTCGCCATCGGGTCACCAATGTTTGTTATTGACAATAAGGGAGGACCGAACTCGCAATGTTTGGATTCGTAGCCAAGTAACATGACCACACGACAAAAGTAATTACTCATGTCTCGTAGCTGCTATCTTGCTTATAATGCTTCACTACAAGTGCATTCCTTTTCAACTTGAAAGGAAACAACATGTTCTAATTCAGTAATAATAATAAGCATTGGATAATTTAATATTTTACGGCTCTAAGTAATGGACTTTTTGAGCATCTCCTTAAATAAAATGGCCGTACAACTAACTGCAGAAACAACTCTCCAGAAATGAGGATACTGATGAGAGACCGTTAACTGCTCAAGTGAAAGAAGACCGTTATTTATCAGCTAACAAGTGAACTCACAGGAATTTGATACAATGTAAAGCTGATTATTGAAATCCTTGTAATTTTGCCACTCTTTGTAGTTCCAAATCTAACTTCACTGCTTTCAATCTCTCGGACTGAGTCCTTCGATTTCTTCTTCTATCTCGATCCCAAGAGCATTACGCATTTCATCAATTTTCTCCCAGCTGACAACAGATGTCCACATCGATCATATGGTGATCATCAGTAAATGAGCAATGAGCTCAGCCTCGTAAATTATCTGGAAGGAAGTGTCACCATCTACAGTGGTGGCAAAAATTGATGGAGTTCGAATGTGCGAGGGTGTCTCATTTCTAGAAAATAAAATGACCATTAGTCTACTTTGTGTTTTTTAAAACATCATTTAATGCATTTTTATAATGTTAAGAAATCTTTCTTTTATTTGAGGAATTTAGTGCCTTACTGGATCCAATCCGGCAAAAAAAAAAAAAAAAAAAAGTAAATTAAGACCCTAAAAGAGAGAGAGAGGAAAGGAAGAGTGAGTAATTGGTTAAGATTTTAAATTCGACAGAGGGTCCCCCAGCCATCATGGCGGCAGATAAATTGATTATATGGTCTATTAAATGATGGCTAAGATCTCCAACTTTGTAACTACCATATTCGCTTTCCGATTTTATTACCTGAAGCACCATAAAGAAATACCATAAATGCAATAACAGTTTATTGTGAAAATATGTTTTATTTTTGTAAAAATATATACTTTGTGAATTCGACTACAAAAAAATATTAAAGTTCTGCGATATCCTTTTACAAAAGGTACGTTGTTAAAAAAATGATTAATTATTTGATTATTAGCAATCACTCATTTAAATAATGAAATTAATGCTTAGTAATGAAATTAATTTTAATGTAATAAAATGATAAGAATTCTACTGTCATCAACCATGAAATAAATTATGTCCTATAAAAAATGAGAGAAATGATTAAATTAACACCCAATCTTGGGAATTTTTCTTCTACAATCGTCATCTTGTTGCCTTCACACATACAAATATAATGAAATACATTAAGTATCTGAATTAAATATAACATTACATTTATACTTTTCACGTAATAAAAATAATGGTACAAAATGTAAAAAACTACTTAGATATGCAAAACTATTCAGAAAAAGGTGGAATTCCACTTCCATGCACTTTATCATTTCCTTCATTTATACCTAGTATTTACTCCAAATAAATATATAGTATAAGCTGCTTCCTGATACTTCTCTGCCTATGTATTTCTGCTTATATGCATATAAACATAATTAAAATATTGTGCAAAATATATTTATTAAATTTAATTGTCTACTATAGTATAGGTAGGAAATTATCTAAAATGTATTATTTTCTTTGTACGGAATGAATAAATTTTAATAAATAGCATTGTATTTACAATATTAATCTTGTTCCAAATGATCACTTCCTACTGAAATAAATAACCAAAAAGGAATTCCTATTTGTATCTCTTATTCTGTTTGTCTAAAGTTCATAAAAGTTAACAAAATTATTTTCAGTTTCTCAATGGTTGATGACACAGTTGCTCGAAATGTTTTTGGTTGGTATTAAGAGAATTTAAAAACAATTTCTCAGTTTGAAATGTGTAGTCATGGAAACCAATAACTAAACATTTTGCACAGTAAGCAAAAAGCATTATTACACAATGACTTTCACAATGTATAATAATTAATTCTTGAGGCTTTATTAAAAAATATTATAATATTTATTAAAAAAATAATAAAAATTTTAAAAGATATACAATGATTCTTAATCTTTTTTTGATTTAATTGTAAACACAAACTTATGCTTTTATTTTCTCAATTTGCAACATTTTTTTATAATTTCATAGCTATTCAAAAAGGAAAGTAATTAAAATCATATTTAAGTATTAATATAACACTGGTTTTCTTTTTGTTTGTTTTTTTAAATTTGTGACTTTATCTTAATTTTCAAATAGAGTAGATTTTTCTTTTCCCACATTTCAGAGTCTACATACATCTGAAATAAAAGCTGACTCAGCTAAAATCTAAAAATAGGACATTTTTCAAATAGTCATGAAAGATGCTATTTAGAAAACTCATTGCCTGCTTTCCCTTTCAGAAATGTTCAAATCTGGAAAGATATTTCATATTCCTTTCCTTCTTAAGAATCAAATACAGACACATTTTGAAAAAATTGTCCTTTTATTAGAAACATATCTACAATCAACATGAGTATTATTATTACTCTGCCTTGTCCTTCGTATGATCCTTGTGGTACAAAAATACAAAGCTAAAAATGAACACTCCAAACATCATTGAAAATGAGCTCACATAGTATGGATATGCAGAGGGAATAAAACGCTCATATTGTGTATGTTCCAATGGTCTTACAGATACCTAAATAAGAAATATACAATATGAAATAAAATACAAAAATTTTAAAATAGCAACTCTGTATAAATAAAAGCAATTTGTTAGAGAAATATTATATATAACAAATAGTTTTCTATATTAGCATTCACAGTATCATGGCTCTATAGCATTTTCATCTTACTAATATATATTTTTTTATACTGAACTTTCTTCAACATTTATTAATGGCTTCCATTCTACATTTTTTTTTTTTCTTTTCTTAAAACTGCTTTACATCATTTTGCCTTCTGCTTAAAGATGAATATCTTTTAAGTGCAGAAGACACAAATGAAATTCTTTTCATTATGATGTCAATAAAAAAAAAAAAAAAAAAAAAAAAAAATCAAGTCAATATGTTGTCAGTTAAAAATTTTTTAATCATTAAATTTTTAAATTCAGATGTCAAAACCTTCTCCAATAGACTCAATTCAATTCAATAATGCATATTGTATAGGACTAGTTCTTTGCATATAATATCCTTATAGTAGAAGATATTTGAGAAAACATACACAATTTAAATAACAGAATATCTGCAAAGATATAATATGAATATAGCCACACTTATAAACAATATGGCCATCACTTAGTCAAATAGATATCACTACTAAACAATGAAGAAAAATGAAAATACTTAGTTGTATAAAATAGCCTGTTTAACATCGTATTGCATACTTTATATTTTCGGATAGTATATATTTAGAAACATGAGAGCAGAGAATTGAACTGAATTTTGAAATCAAAACTGCTTAATTAAATGATTTTTGTTAAAAACATTCCTCACTTTAGAAAATAAATTATTAGACAACTTATGCCATACATTTTAAAAGTTATTCACAACTAATTTCAAAAAGCTATTATTGTAAATGAAGCATTTACATCTTATTATTGATCACATGATACTTATCTATATTTAAATCCTGTTAAGATAAAAGAGAGTTTGTATTAGCCTCCTCAAGTTGCAATGTGACAATTTTCAGCTACATGCTAAAGTAAAAGCTTTATGAAACAATTTATTATAGCAGTTATGAGGAAATAAATGAAAATCAGAATTTCATAAACAGTGTGATATAATAAGTTACAAATCCTTAATTTAAAAAAAAATGTAAATACATTAAACAGATTCAGAAATTCTTTTACCTGAGTGGCTTCAAACAAGTGTGTGTAGCCCATTCTGTTGTAGTCAACTTTAAATTTATAAACACCATAAACATCAGGTAACTTGAATTCAGCATAATATTTCTTGCCTGTAATAAATGCCATTTGAAATAATAAATATTTTCAGCTTATAATTATAATAAGTCTTTCAAGTATTTCAGTTCTAATTTGACAATATAAGATTTAAAACATCAATTTTTGAATTAAATTTCTTTTACTTATTTATCATAATATGTATATGAAAGGGGAAAATATAAGAAAAGGCTCTTTTTTATTATTATTTTTTTAATGATTGCTTTAGAGCATATTTCATTGACAGGGAGATAAAGGAAACACTATTCTAATTCTCTCAAAGGACAAAAGCATAATACCTATTAAGTGCTTCCTATTTAAAATTTCTGACTAATAATATATGCTGACCAATAAACATTTGAGGAAGAAACAAATTTAGAAACAATAAGAAAATATTCTTATATTTGCTGATAATTCTAAAATCAATGAATGATTTCAGCGGAATAAATGCCAATAGTGTATATATATATATATGAATTGCATTAAATGAAAACACTGAAATATTTTTTGGGATAGGAGAAAATATAACGAGAATTTAGTTCTAATTATTCATTCATGACTTTTATAATATTAATATGTCATATATGTAAATTTATAGTCAATAATAATAATGAACTGTAATTTGGTTAATAACAAAACAGATTTTTACAGGTTTTAATATACTATGCTTAATAAATAGAAACATAATGAGACAAATTCAATAGATAGAGAAATTTTCTATATATTTTTTAAATTAAAAATAAAAATAATGAATAAAATTACCTTTCCTTTTCAACGTAGTTCGTACAAAAGGATCTATTCGCACAAATTCCAATTGTAAATCGGAAGTTTCAAATGGAATCCATTCCCCATTCTTCAAAATTTCCACTTCAATTGAATATACCTGTTAATTAAAAGAAATCATATTGAACTGCATTTCATAGCAATTATTGTTTCAAAGGGAAAAAAAAAAAAAGGCTGAAATTTTTTTTATAAAAACATTAAAAGTGAACAACATTAATACATATTAGATGCGATTAAAAGTAAATGAAAAAAAAATTAATAAAAGAATATCAGTAATCTGAAAGCTAAAGTACAGAAAATTAAATAAATCTTCAAATTTAGAAGAAAAATAAAATAAAAGATTTTAAGAGAAAATTCAAGAATGAATTTATAACTCATAAGGTAAATAAATTTATTGCAAAACATGTCATAATAATTGTTTCTCTTAACAAAATCAATCTATTTTCGTATACTTTTATTTAATTCCAATTTTTTCATCTACTTTTGGATACTCTAGAATTCTGAAATTATTAATATTTGAGTGTCTTGATGAAAGCACTCTATTTTAATACTTTCAATTAACAATTAATTGATTTAATCACAAGCATTTCCATGTAAGTGGTGTCACATGGAATAAATTTTAAAATGATTACATTCAAGATTTCTATATGGATTACACATTAAAGAAATCAGACTCTACCTATTCATATACTAATAAATGCTGTTTTCAAAACCAGTTTAATTAAATTTATTATACTTAATTAACTATTATAACCAACATTGTAATACAAAGTTTTAAGCAATGCATAGATATTATGCACACATATTTTACAACAAATATTTGTTTTAAATAATATTCACTGTCTTACAGTTCAGAGGCAAAAATTTTAAGAGACCAAATATAAATTGATACATGGATTTGAATTAGTAAATATAATTCAATAGTTTTGTTTACTAATAGAAAGTGTTCCAACATATATATTACATCATTTCTTTACAATATTCGAAACCAAGCACAATAAAATAAAAAAACTTGCACATCATGGACAAAAGGAACCTCAGTTTTTTTCTTCTAGATTTTTAGGAGCAAAAAAAAATGGAGGAGAAACTTAAAGTTAACTCAAACTTAACATATCAGTTATTTGAGTTCTCAGAATAACTTCATATATTTTCCAAAAAATAATTTATTATTAAAATCTGAATTAAAAAAAAAAGTTACTTACAACTTCATCCATGATGGTGTATGCTTCAGGTGGTACTGATTCACCTTTCTTGTGATGTGTGACGTTACCAGCTCTTAAGACACCTGTTTCTTTGAAGACCCATTGAGTCAAAGATTTCGTTAGTGGTTCATTACCAGATTTATCATGCCTATAAAAATTTAATAATAAAATTACTTTTTTTTATTAAATACATATTTTTTAAGTCTTTCTAGCAAACAAGTTATAATACTAAAAAATTTACTTTTTGCCTCCATGAACTTTCTGAACACCTGATTGGAAGAAATGGTCACTGAAAAAGTCAAGAGAACCAGAAAATACAACTCTTGCATTGTTGCGAGCTTGAAGGGCTGAAATAAGTAAAGTATTTTTTCCAACTGCATGAGGATACTGCAAAAGAATAAAAACAATTACAGAATATTTAATTTCTGAAAAAATTAAATTATTATTAGCTGACTGACATAATAAAATGCAACATCTTTATACAAACTTTCATATTATTTATTTATGGCACTTTTTTTGCATAAAACACTAATACTAAAAGCCAAAAAAAAAAAAAAAAAAAAAAATGTTATTTCATTCAAAGTAGATACTTAAAAAAAAAAAAAAAAAAGTGTAAATGAATATTAACCATAAAAAAAAAGTGCCATTCCAGCAAATCTATGAAAAATGCTAATAATCCATTATTCCAGAAATTTCAATTCAACAGCAATTCATTTCCATAAAAACTTGAAAGAAATTCATTTTTTTATAAAATTAAATCCCATTAGATTTTTAAAAAATTGATAAAATAAAGAGAATGATTGGAATCAAAATTCTTCAATGCACTATTTTAAAAATAAATAAGATTAGCAATTTTGAAATAAAGAAAATTTCTTTTTTCATATTATACATATTTTATTAAAAACATTTAGAAGTCTTTTTTTTAGTTACACTTGAACATCCTTTTTTAAAAAAAGAAAAATGTTGAATTACTTCATTAACTTTAACATCAGGATTATAGGAATAGGCAGTAGATGATGCAGATAAAACTTCCAAAATTAAAGAGTTTTGTTGATCAGAAATAATCCTGCAAAATAAAATTGAGTTATACTAATGCACAATAAAAATGTCAAGTTAATTAATGATAGATAAAAATATAACACTTACCCAACTCCTCTAAATAGTAAAGGTGCAATATTTTTAGATCCTATTACAGTTGGAGCATTAATTAAGTTTTCTGGGTCAGCAACAATTAGAGTGTGCTAAAGAAAGAATTATTTTGCATAATTTTTCTTTATAAAAATAATTCAAATATTTTTATGGGACAATTATATAATATTAAATATTTTCATAAAAACTATATTTGGAATTTTATAAGAAAAAATATCTTGTATTCGGCTTACTTGGCTGTAAAAATTTGTTCATCATGGGACTTACTAATTCATTGAAATAACAAATGCAAAATTAACTATCACAAAAATTTCAGCAATTTATTTAATTAATTAATTATAAACATTGAAACATATTTACATAAAACTTTAAAAACAGACAGTATAAAAAAACATTCTTTTAAGCTCCAAAATTTACCTTTTGCAACAGAGGGGGAAAAAAAAATGATAATCATCAATAACCAGAATTGATGGTATATTAATCATAGTTCAAATTTTTAACAATGGATCATAACTAAATATAATTGAAGTGTGAATAAGAATTTTGTAATTAGAAGCAGCATAACTATATATAACAAAAAATTATATATAGCCATGTATTTTCACAAACTTTTAAAGATTTTTATCCAAACAAGATCTTTGCAATGTCAAGTAATTATTAGATTTCAATTACGAATTAAAATAGCAAGAGGATACTTTCCAAAAAGATTATTACTTTTCTATGGATAATTTCTTTCACCAATAATTCTCTTAGATTTCTTAAACATATAGATCTTATAAATTGGAGCACAAAGACCAAATATTAACAAATTATTTTCAAGCTTAGCATTAAGTAATTTTTAAAGTATGAATTCATTAATTTATTAAAATATTAAGTACGATATTCAAACTTTTTAATTCTTACCTTTCCTTCGTCTTCAATATCATAATTTAGGTGATCAATAACAAAAGTGTTCTCCTCATCAATTTCAAATCCACATTCATTTGCTAATTCTCTAATCAAATCACCTAGTAGAAAAGCAAATTAATTGAAACTAAAAAAAAATTCAATTAAATATTACAATATTACATATATATAAAACCACTGTAATAAAAAGAAAAAGAAAGAAAGAAAGGAAAAAAAACAAAAACATTTCTATATATATATATATATATATATTTGCATGAACTTGGTTAAGACATTTTAAATTCATATAACCACATCAGGATTTTAGAAAAACATTCAAAGTATCTTGAGAAGAATTTTTAAAGGTTAGAAAAATAATAGTGCAATATATTTTTTAAATAAATAGCTTATTTTTACAAATAATAATAATAAACCCTCATTGATTTTTAGAATATCACAACATTCGTAAATGGAATTTTAATGTTCAAAATAATTATAACTTTAAAATTCAGTAAATAGTGTTTTTAAATTGATATGTTTTGTATAATTCATTTTCATTCATAAATTTAATTGAAATATTTTAAAGTGTCCTATTAGAATTTTTATAAATCTGTATAATGTCAGGATCTCAGAATAAAATAAACAAAAGGCAAATATTTATTATAAATATGGAAATCTGCACGAATATCCTTTTTGTTTAACACTGCCTGCTAATGAAAACTAAGAGAAAAATAATGCTAATGCTATGAATCAAGTCATAGCAATCAATAAATTAAATTTGTATATCAACTGAATCAAAATTTTTAAAATTATTAAATCTGAAAGATTATGTAGAAGAAATTCTATTTTCCACAGGCAAACTTAATTATCATTTATTAAATTTTTAAGAATTAAGCATAAAATTTCTCACTATGCTGAAAATAACAGATGATTAAAAAACAATAATTTGTAAGAATATCATTGCAACTTTCAGATTTACAAATACAAAAATTCAACCAAAAGACTTGAAAATACATACCAACATTTGAGCTAGCACCAATAAGAACATTACCACCAGCATCAATAAACTCTGTAATGGCTCTCACATTAAGAGTACCACCAAATTCTAAAAGACAAAAATTTTAAAATGAGCAAATTATATAGTTTTTATAAACATATAATTCAATATAACAATACATAATATAAATTATAAGTTCCATAACCATAAAGTTGCTACATTTAGTAAATTTGAAACTGTGCTTCTAAACACGAGCCATTTTGGCTCATAGCAGAAAAGTACTAAAAATGTTTATTAGTTAACACAATCAAGAAAAGAAATAAAAAACAGCATTAAGTAACAGTCAAACATTACAGTTATACAGGAAGAAAATGTCAGTAATGCAGTTTACATCAAAAGCTGCTCCCTCAGGCAAACTGATTATTCAAAGTAGAAAAAGGCTAAAGATTATAGTGAATAAATAAATAGGAATATAACTAAAAATGAATTTGGTCTAAAGACTTTATCAAGGGTCACCTTCAGGAAGGGATTCAAAACAGATGTTTTCTCTAAGAGAACCAAATTTTCATCCAAAAATGAACTTTTCATTACCTGAAAATCATAAGGAATTAAGATTTTACCTTCAGCCTTTTTCTGCTTTGAACAATCTCTGCGTAATCATTTATTTTTTAGATGTTGCAGCATTTGTACAACATAATCACAATGTTTTTTTACGAATTTTTTTTCTCAATTGCTTTTAGTTATTTTAATAGGTTTATTTAATTGTTTTTAACTTTAGTCCAATTATTTTTTGATTCTCTCAACAAAATCTACTTGAAAGAGTAACAGTATAGAGATCAAACTCAAATGTTAGCCTGAGCCACATAAATTAAGTATAGGCTGTAAAGTCTTATGTATGTGGTTAAAAAAGACATTAACATTTTATATAAATACAGTAATTGATCTTCAAACTGATTTGAAGGAAAAATCAGTAATTCTAGATCTCAGGGGAGATTTTTTTTTTTTTTTCCATTTAAAAAAAGAAAAGGGAAATGCCAATGATTGCACAATTAAGTACTTACAAACATGGAAATAATTTTTAAGCAAATTTTCAAGTTAAGGACGCAAATATTTGCCAAATTAGGATATACCAACTTCATTACACTGCAAAAATGAAGATTTGTTAGCTGCAATTAGGAGTAAAATAAGTAAAAAAAAAAAAAAAAAAAAAAAAAAAAAATCTTAGGAGCAGATTATAGATTATCAAATAAGTAAAGTAGGAAGCAGCCTAGGTATCTTCAAGTGATTTTAAAAGCCTTTTCAGATACTCCTATGTTTTCTTTAATTTACAAGAGTCAAGTATTCAAACATATTCCTCTTAAAAGCTTTTTAAATTTTAGAGCATTATTTTATATTAGTTTTGAACATTATCTGTAAATTGTCATAATCAAAATATATTTCTTCTCAGTTAGGTAAAATAATTTCCAGTTCGTCAGCTCCAAACAAACTCTGTATTCAAATATTTAGAATACATTCAAAAGATTTGTATTTTTACATTAAAAATTTTTTTTAATAATTTTGATATTAAAATCAATTTTCTATAAAATGAGGGATAATGAAATATTTTTCAAATGGCATCATACTTTTGTACATGCACTTTCTACATATTTGATATGTCAAAAATTTTTGTATATACAAAAATTAAAATTTGATTTTATAAGTTTTACATAAAAAGGCAGGCTCTGAAACTGTAATTGTTTGAAGGAGCTACAAAACTTTATATTTTAATGTATTTTTTTATGACAAATATTGGTCACTATTGCTACATTTAAAACTTTTGGGATATATATAAAGAAAAGATCAATTAGATAGTCAAGGAAAATCATGTAAAAGAAAACAGCAGGAATAATAACAGAATAGGACATGAAGATCATAATCATGATATGAATTCCAATGATGAAGATGGCATATTAAATGGGATTATCATTTCTGATTATATAATACAGTAATAATATCATAGGAATATGATATTTTGGTAAAACTCTCCAAAACTCCTATTTATTAAGATGGTATAAATTTATATAACGATCTGCATATTTACCATAATAGTTTGATATGCATTAAAAATGGTAAGGGAAATGTGAAGCTAAATAATTAATACTCACCCTCAACTGATGGTGAAAATAAGATTAAGTGCTCAAACAAATATTCTCCATATTTAATCAAGGATAGGCCGGGATCATCTGCTGTTTTAAAAGTCAATTGAAAGCCTCGATCTGAAAATAACCATAGAAATACATGTATATTATTTTTACATTTCACAAAATTGAAGGTTTTTTTATCTTAAACCCTCAGGTAAGACATGAAAAAAAAAAAAAATGACAGCCATAAAAACTTTTTCAATTCCTTCATTCTGATTCTTCAGAATTGCAAATGAAAATTTTTTATAAGTCAGTTTATTTAAAGGATATTGAAATATGCCAAAGTTAAATCTAAGTATATTTTTGATTTGGAACCAGATAATGATACAGTTTCTCAACAAGTCATTTGATGAAAGCATTTTTTTTCCTACTTAAAAAAAGATTGTAAATAAGCCATGATACTAGATATAATAAACTGCATTTATTTTATCTGAATCCATATTGAAAAATTAATATAATAAAATCTTATACTACAACCACAATACATATAAATATTAAGAGAGGATTGAAAATATTGTTCATATAACAGAAAGTATAGATTTTAAAAACCTAAAGTGATTTGAAATGGAAATAAACTTTCAAATATTCATACAAAAAAAAATTAAAAGTAATTATTTCAATAAATTGCCATCATCGATACCAGAAATATGGTAATAAACAATAATTTTGCTAGAAAACATTCATAAAATTGGAAAAGAACAAAAAACTTACCCTGCAAATCTTTGAAAAACATAGAATGTGTTTCTCTTATCGCCAAATTATCTAATAAAACAAGAGTCTGTCCACCGCAATGAACGGTAGTAAAGATTGAAAAACAATAAGCAAAAATAAACGCTAAAGCTCTTCTGGTTTCCATTTTGATTGGAATATATTACTTTAGTGCGATATTCGACAGAAAGAAATGTTCATAAATTTGATCGAAGAAGAATAAATGTACTAAAAATACACACAATATTTATTTTTTTAAAGTTAATTGATTAAACTAATACCATACTTAAGTTCTTTACAAAATATAAGCTTGCTTTACATTTAAATCCCAATCGGTTTAATTCCGTGACGTGTAGAAACAAACTTGTCTGATATCAAAGCCGGCACATCGATGATGCCAGAAAAGCAAGATTTATCAATAAAAAGCATTCTTTTATTTTTATAACAGATCTAATTATATAACACTGAATTAAAAGAATTTAGATAGTTGAAAAAATTAATCTTTGTTCATTTTCATTCAATATTTCTCACAAATATTGACTTTATTTTCTTGATCGTAATCCTCTATTTGGCAACTCTCAAAGTGACCTTTGTATAGTTAAGTCTTTGCTTTCTGGCAACATTCAATTTCTAAATAAAAATGTGTATATTTCGTGCAACATATTTTGAGTGAGACTGAAATTGTTTAATTATATAATGCTGCTTCTTTTAATTTCTTGCATCAGTAGTGCATTGCTTTCGTTTTGAATTGCCGCTTTTTGATGTAAATTTGAATATTTTGTTACATTTCCAAACTAGAGTATTTGTTTATTGTAATTTGTAAGATGGGGTACCATACAAGTATAGTTTATGAAAAAGTTTTATGCAAAATGTCGAATTGTTAAAACTTTTATTTGTAAGAAATCTCCTCCTTTTGAAATGTCAGATATTCTGTTTTCAAAATTTACTAATTTATATGCTAATTATTATGTTTAAAATCTTAAAGGAGAAAAGTTTCAGAATTCTTTAAATATTTGTTTCTGGTTTCCAATTCCATTATAAGCAACAGAATACTACTCACAAGAATAAATCTTTAAATGAATTCAAGATGTCAGTTGCAATTAATTTAACTCTGATTATTGATACTATCATGAAATAACAAGACACATTCTTTACAAGAAAGTGGTGATCTTACATTTTAAAATGAATTGTTATAATTGAATATGCATTTAAACTATATGGCAATAAAATTTTTCTGTTAAAAAATATTATATATATGTATATATACTTAATAATTAAAGTGTCATGTTTTTCAAATTGACAAAGTAATCTCTTATTGTTAGCAGATGATAATCTAGTATTGTTGCCTTTGAAATACAATCTGTAAATTTATTTTTAAATTGCCAGTTAATATATTTATTTAGAAAGCTATTTTAATTATCCAAATATTTTGAGAATATGTCATTATTGCATGTTGTTACATGAATATTCTTTCCTTAGAAAATACAACTGTGGATTCCTCACACAGTCCTAGTAGTGGAATGGCAGGCTATATCAGCAGATCTGTATCGCTGAGTCCTATTGATCCTAATCCTCCAAGCCTGCCAAATATTTCTTCCAATAACATGAAGCAAGGAAATGGAAGTTCATCCCCAAGAACTGTGGATCTTACAACTTCACCTCTCAAGATTTTTGTATTAGCCAAAAAGAAAATAAATGATGTTTTTGCTGACATAAATGATTATGTACAAGAAACTTATGTATTTTTGAAAGGTAAGGAATGAACTTAAAACTTTTTAAAGAAATTATTGACTTTCTTTTATGCAAAATTTAAGAACAGAAACTTGTTTACATTTTTACCTTTTTCACTCATCCTGTCTATGCGATGAAGAGAATGTTTTTAAAAGTCTAGAGACACCTTGAAGGAAATGTAATTCATAAAAATTGATAAATCATTTTATTTTAATCATAAACAGTATTTTTGAAATGATGAATGAATTTTTCTCTGTACGTATTATTTTAAGTGCATCCAAGCCATGTCCATTTGAGAACAGTGCCACATCAAACTCCTACCATGAATGCTCGAAGTAAAAGGAGCAAGTTATAGAAATGTATTTAGTTTTTATGCATTTAAAATAAGATATTTTCCTCATTTGAAAAATGAAAGTGAAGAACCATTAGCTTGAATTTATAACTATTAGATTAGATGGTGTCTCTAGCTTAATAATATGATAGACTGCAGTTTTTAGAACAGTTTATTGTGAAATTCAACCAATATATCAAATTATCATTTGATTAATACTAATTAAAATTTAAAGCATTATAAAATTGCAATATTAGATTATATCCTCATTTAATAGGTGGTAAATGTGACCAAAAATAAATAAGAAAATTTCATCTCTTGCCTAGTAGAGGAACATCTATCTCCTGGTTCAACTAGCACAAGAACCCACTCAGAACTGAGGGGGTCTCCTCTTTTGCCATATCAGTAAATTTAAGCAGATGGGGGGGGGGGGTTGAGTCCACATTACTTCTAAATTAAATGATTTTTTTTTAATATTTGAGTTTGAGAAAAAAAATTAGTTTTTAAAGTACAAATAAATTGAATTTATTACATACATTACATTACATATAATTGAATCTTTTAAAAACTTAGGTAAGTTACTTTAATTATGTAAAAAATTTTACTCTTGTTTCATATTATTTTTAGTGTTATTTGAATGGCCAAAATTATATTAAATTTTTTTCAAACACCTTCTAATAAATATTTGATATTTAACTAGAAACTTTTTGAATGCCTATTTTGATACAATTCTTGAAATAAGTCCTATACTTTTATAACATAATGCGACTAATTGTTAATTTTTTGAAATATTATCAATGTATATATTGAGAACTGTAATTGTACGAACCAAATCATTGGCCCGCAGAAACTGCAGGTTGGAATAAAACATAGACAAAACCTCTAGAAATGACTGAAAATGTTTTAAAAGAAATAAAAAAAAATTTCAAGTTAATGATGTTTCTTGGTGTGAGTTTCATGGAAAAACTGAAACTACTTGTGTCAGTGTTCCTAAATAATAAAAGCTAATGAAATATGTACATGTCATTTGATCCTGAATATTTTCTTAGCATTTAATTTGCAAGAAATCACTGTTACAAATATCATGTACATATCTTAAATGTGCTATTTATAAAAATTCATAATCCAAAATTCACTTCGTATTTCATTTTGACAGTTTTTCAAATTAACATGAATGAAATACAAATAAATACAAATTTGTCATAAAAATGAGATGAATAATGTCACATGCATAAAAATAAAGAGATTTATAAATTATTAATAGCAACCTTTCTTTAAAAAAATAAATAAATAAATTTGACTTATTTCATGTTAGAAATTCTTTCCTTGTAAATATAATTTTATAATACATTTTTTTTTTTTTTTTTCAATTTTTGATCTGCTAGAGTTTTGAAATCCTGTACATTTGTGTGTCCTGACTGTCAGTACAATAATTTAGTATTTTCAGATCTCAATTATTTGTAAATTAATGAATTAAGTACATGGTCTCACTTGGTAGTGAATTTGTGAAAAAATTATAGCAGTTTTCATATTATTAGTAATATTAAATATTATTAATAATAAAATTAATGTTTATAACAAATTTAAAGTTAAAAAAATAATATAAAAAATATTTTTCATACTGTATTAAAATTGTATTCTTAATTTATTTTTAATTCTAGTTATCAAAGCAAATAATGAGCCAGAAACTAAAATATTTTATTTTTATTAACCATAAGTATATATTTTTCATTACTGAATTTATTTTTATTGTCTTTATTTTGTTTATAATTGAAAAAAAAATGAAATTAATTTGCTGTGTACCTTTATTTTTTTTCAAATAAATTTTATATTAACATACTTAAAATTGAGGGAAAAGTTCTTATTGTTATTGATTTCTGTAGATTTTTTTCTATATAAAACATAATAATTTATATTTTATCATAATATTTTGTATCATAATTTTTGCCTGCAGTTTTGCAAAATTGTTAATTGTAGCTAAATATGCAAAATATTGACATTGAAAAATTTTTATATTTTGCTACTGTTATATATGATTCACGGTTCTGTGTTTATCTAATTTTAGATGTATGCAGTGATACAGAAATAGTAACAGAGGGTCAGATTCAAGAAGTATATAATTTACAAGATAAAATTAAAGGTATACGAGAAGTGCTTACGAGAGATCATATGAAAGTTGTATTTTTTGGCAGGTATGAATTATTTTAAAGTTTTAAACATTGTTCAGTTTTATTATTTTGTCAAATTAAATGTCTTGGTATGTAAAATAAGCATTCTATAAATATTATTAATCACTTGACATAAATAAGAAAATATAATTTTAAATATCTGGAAGAATGGACCTAAAAACATGTTTTTTTGTTTGTTGTTGTTTATTTGTTTGTTTGTTAGCTGTTAAAATTATTTTGACGATTAAAGACAATCATTTGCTAGATTTTTTTTAAAATATTCAATTTTCTTGAAAGTATACATGATTTATGAAAATTTTGTTACAAATTTTAAAGAGTAATTGAATGCATTTAGACAAATATAAATTGCCATATAATTTAAGATTGTATCTAAAGTGTTGAGGTGTGAAATAGTAGTTTCTATATCCTAAACTGAAAGGAATCGTGATTTTTTTTCTTTTTTGCTGAATGTAATTATTGTTAAAATTAAGATATGTGCCTTTAGCATCAATGACTAATTCACATACGCTTCAGACTTCTAATCTAATGATTAATTTTTAATGATGTAGACATTTTTCATAGAATCCTTCCTTCAGAAATTCTAACTGTAAGATCCTCATTAAAATTTATGGGAGCAGTATTATTGATGGAATCATATATGAATGACTTTAGCAGAAACAATTGAGATATGCGAGGCAATCTGATTACATAGGTCTCTGAACTAGACTGCCATAATTGGAAATCACCTTTCATCCCTTCAATTATGGTTAAGCCTTGTATGCTGATATGTAATTATCTTGTTTTTATCACTACTTAAAGTTTATTTAGAAAGTTTTGAAGTTTTCTGCAATATCTTTTTTAAATCGTAGTAAGATATCCTGTTATTTTGGTCCTATGAGTATATTGTTTCAATGTGTTTAATCTAAATGTGTTTGTACATATTTATGTCAGTATGATTTGCATTAAAAATTATTTTCCCATTTTTATATCCATCAGGTATAATAAGACTGCTCTCAAAAATATTCTTTAGTCCTCTTTCCCATTATAATCTTCCAGTCCTCTTGAGATTATTTGAATTGTTGTTTTAATTACATTATTGACCAGTCATTTTTTCGTGTGTGTCATTGCTTATATAAATTTTGTAAATTAAAACTGCGAGAAAATGAAATGTTGAAAATAAATAAATTTTTACTATTTTGAAAAATTTCAGTAATGTCATTGTAATTATAGCATTAGTTGCAAAATGTTTTGCTGTTGCAAATGAATAATGTAATTTTTTATATATTTTTTCTCTTTTATTTCTATTTGTATAGGACAAGTAATGGAAAAAGCTCAGTGGTTAATGCCATGCTGCAGGATAGAATCCTACCTAGTGGAATGGGCCATACTACTAATTGTTTTTTGCAAGTAGAAGGTTCAGATTCATCAGAAGCTTATGTTCTTACTGAAGATTCTACAGAACCTCTTAATATTCAGGTAATTTTGTTTTGTAGCTTTTTTTTTGTAGAACATTTTTAGCTTATAATTTTCAATTTAATGTTTTGCATAATTTAATAAATAAATGTATAATGTTGGATGATAATGTACATGATGTTTATAAAACAATTTATGGTACAGTTTTAATAATTTTGTTATTTTTCTATAGAATAGACATTAAATAATCTTGAAACTTGTTTATGTTTACATTTTTTATAAATGCACATAATACTAAATAACATTGATAAATAAGCTGTAACATTTAATTATATGTATTTTTTAAAAAACTTTCTCACATTATATTTATTTAATACATTATTTCACATATTACTCATGGTATTCACAGTAACGAAAATGAACTATTTTGTCTGATTTTAAAAACTTATTTGGAAAGCATCAAATATTAAACTCTTTAATCTTTGATATTCTCTTTTTTTTTTTTTGTGCATTTATTTCATGTAAAATAGTATATTCTAAAAGTGGTGATTGTTACATTTTTAAAAATAACAAATATTATTATATTTGATAAAATTTGTTCTATTATCATTTGCTGTAGTCAGTCTCTCAGCTAGCCCATGCTTTAAATTCAGAAAAATTTGGAGACAGTTCTTTAGTTCGCATTTTTTGGCCTACAGACCGCTGTCCTCTTTTGCGTGATGATGTTGTTTTGGTTGATAGGTATGTGTGTCTTTCTATGTTTTTAGTCTAGTATAGCCATTAAATGTAAATAAGCAAATTACATTTAAGTTTAGTTAAGACTTCCATTTTGAAGCTGTTCTTTGCGTTTTCATATATAATAGCCAGAACAAAAAGCAGATTTTTTTTCTTTGAACTTCTAATTTTTTGTTTCTAGTCCTGGTATTGATATATCACCGAATTTGGATGAATGGATTGACAAACACTGTGTGGATGCTGATGTTTTTGTTCTAGTTGCAAATTCTGAATCAACATTAATGGTCACTGTAAGTATTTGTTTCCATTGATCTCTGTTTTACTTTATTGATATTAGTGGTGGAGTCCTTAGAATAATGGTTATTTAAAAAACAATCACTTTTACAAAAGAAATCATTTCACGTTATTTGCAAGCCCAGCTTGCAGCAACATATAATTACATTTTCCCATTATCTGTTACTCCCCCCCACTTAATTGATTATGTAATTTAATATCTTTAAAACATCTGCAATAGATTGATAAAGCATATTTCAAAAATCTGAGGTCATTGCAAATTAAGATGAAACTCTTACAAAAAAATTACTTGAGTTGCCTGACATTGTTGAAAATTGAATATTGATGGCATCTTTCCATACATTCTCTTTTTAAAAAAAATGTGTGTAAATTTTGTTTCTTCAATAAAATAATTTCACATAGATGCCATCATAATTTATAGTTGTTTCTTTGTGCCATTAATGTAATTAAATTCCATTTGATTTAAAAAATAGAAACAAAATTTTAAATAACATTTTGATAGTCAATAATGCAGAATTTTATCAAATATTTTAATTTGGGCCAGTAATAAACAAGTACAATTTTTTACAAGAAACTCTTTCATTAAACTTTTTTTTTCTTTTCTTTTTTGAGAATAAGTATATTTCTTGTACATTATTTCTTTAACTTCATTCTCTTATGTCTTGTGCATTTTTAAATTTCTGAACTTTTGTGTCATGTTTTTGAATTCTTGTATGCTTTTTATGCAGGAAAAAAATTTCTTCCATAAAGTCAGTGAGAAACTTTCAAAACCAAATATATTTATTTTGAATAATAGATGGGATAACTCTGCTTATGAGAATGAGTTCTTAGACAAAGTAAGTCTCTTAACATTATTGTTATTTATAATATTGTCTATTTTAAAATCATATTTATGATTTAAGAAAATACTTTCACAAGGTTGCTTAAATTCTTTTTGTAATGAAAAACATTTAAATTTTTTAAAAGAGCTGTTCTGAAAAGAATTGAAATATCTTTTGTCTATAGAGATTTCATTTTATGAAATATTTGCTTAGTACTAATTTTATTGAAAGTATAAATTTTTGTGCACTATTGAACATATTTCCTGGTAAGATGTATTAAAATCTTTGTGAATTTTTTAAATAAGAATTATGTAATTTTTAGGCATGTTGTATATACAGCCATGCTATTTTAAGTTATTTACATTGTACAAATAATTATTTCTCTTAAATATTAAATTTAAAATGAACATTTTATGTCTTTATTTAAAAATCTGTTTATTTACAGAGATATAGTTTCACAATTCAGAATTGTAAACAAATATTTTATCAAGATTTAATATACAAACTCATTAAATATGAGATATTTTTATAAAAGTATTTAAACAGTAAATCTGAAGTAGCTCTGAGTTTTTAAAAAAATAATTTGTTGCATATATTCCCTAGAATAAAAAATATTGTTTATAATTTTCTTTCTGATCTTTTCTTAATTTGCTGATATTTATGTTGCGTCCAACCTGATTTTTTTTGTAAATGGAAATTTTTAAAATGTTTATATATTACTAAATTTTTTTCTGGAAATTATAGATTAGGAAACAACATATGGATCGTAATGTCAGTTTTCTTGTCGATGAACTCAAAGTTGTAAGTCGCTCACAAGCAGAGAATCGAGTATTTTTTGTTTCTGCAAAGGAAGTTTTGCAGGCTCGTATACAGCAACAGAAAGGAAAACCACCACACAGTGAGCAATTCAATTATTTTCTTAAAATACTCTTTTTTGTTTCAAACAAATGTTGAAATGATGTGAAATTTATTATATTAATACTTATTATTTATTATAGCTGGTGCGCTTGCAGATGGTTTTCAAGCACGCTATTTTGAATTCCAAGAATTTGAAAGAAAATTTGAGGTAAGATACTGTAATTATTTATTAGCTGTCACATAAATGCTAAAAATGCTTTGTATTTATATTAATCTCTAAAACAGAATTTCGCAATTTATTTTTCTGCTATTAGTTTTCTTTCAGGCATAATTTTTCTGCTTAAATATCACCTGCTTCAGATTTTTTTTTTTTTTTAATATGATATAATGTTGCACTTTTCAACATCTCTATCGGATGCATTTTTGAGATACTTTTTTTTCTTGGAGGAAAAATATATCTTGACTTGAAGTGCAAAACATCACTGTAAAAAGAGAATAGTTTTAGACCTGTTCATTGTCTCTAATAAAATGGAAATATATATAAACAATTTTGTCTTGATATAAGAAAAAAGTTTTAATGGTATTAAATCAAATTATATTCATTCCTTTAGGAATGATTTATTTTTATTTAAAAAAAACTTATTGTACATCTTTCATAGTTTCAGTTTAGTTTAATTTTTCAAGTATCTTTATGAATCAGTTTACTCTGATAACAATATATTTCAGTTGTTTATTTGATTTTTACAAATTTTAATTTTACCTATTCTTACTGAGTAAGTTGTGATATTCAGAAAATTTTGTATTTTGTCTTTTATATTTAATTATTTGCTTGATATTTAACTTTTTTTACCTTTAAAAACAGTTCGGGTTTTAAATACATTAACATTTCATATCAATAGGTGCATATATATTTTTTAAATTTCTTCTTGTCCATTTTCATTTTTTTTATTGTGCAAAATATTTTCATGGTCATTTTTTTTTTAATAATAAAATATTTTTCAAATAAAAATTAATCACTTTTGAAAATTGTTTAATCAGTTGTAAGAAAGACTATTAGGTTTATAGCCTTTTATAATGGAACTGAATGAATTTATTAAAAACTATAAAATAATGATAATTTTATATTTTATCATCAATTTTTAAAATATCTTTAAACTCATTATAATTTTGAAATTTATCTGAAATGCTATAATTTAAAATTATATATAAATAAATTTTTGCAGTATAATTGATTTCATACATGGAAGAATAATGCTTTTTAATTGTGTAATCTTTATATTAGTATTTTTTTCTTATGTGGTTTACTGTTTACATAGGAATGCTTATCGAAATCTGCTGTTAAAACTAAATTTGAGCAGCATACTCAAAGAGGAAAAACTATTACTTCAGATTTACGCAAATTACTTGACAATGTTCATGAGACAGCTTCTAAACTGAGGTAATATTTTAAACTTGTTTTTGTCATTTGTAATTTTAATGCTTTTACTTTTTGTTAATGCATATAAAACAAATTCTTTCTATGCCAATAAACCACCTAAATTAATAAAATAATGTAAAAATTGTATTTGAATTGATATAAACAATAGTGCATCCTGAATATACTATATGCATGAATACAAGATTTTATTTTAATTATGACCCCATAGCTGATTTCTAAACTTATAGTAATAGGTGTATTTTTCCATTTGAGAAAATATTCTAAATTATATTTAATTTTGTTTGAATCAATAAATGAACTACTGAAGAAATTACAAAGTTTGAATTCTTATACAGTTTCCCAGCTCCTATTCAGTAAAATATGTTTAACATAGATAGTAAACAATGAAGTTTCATTCTTTTGCAATTAATACTTCCAAAGCTATTACGTTTTGATTTACATTATGTTAATCAATAACCCTCCAGGAAATTCTGTGGATTGTTTTATGGGTTTTGTTGGAAATTGTTCCATTCCTCTTTTGAAATTTATTAAGTAGTGATATTCAAAATTTATTAACTCATCTGCTTGCAGAGAGTAGATCTTTTGTTTTAAAATGTCTGTGGGTTAAGAATATTTTACAAAATAAGAGTAATAGATGACTCAGGGACTGTATAAAAATGTACACTTAGGAATTTTTTAGCAGCTTCTTTTTTGACTCACAAAGCATAAAATAAAATTCTTTAGAACATTTTTTTTTTCTAGTTGGTAGTATATGCTTATCTCTAACTGTTTAGAAATTAGTATTGAGCTGTAATTTGACTGGATGTCCTGTGCTTTATTTTGTTTTAACTACTGCATTTTTTTATATATATATAACTGTGCCATTTCAGTTAAAAACTGTTCATACTATAACAGTTTAAAGCAAAAGAGTAAATTAATCTTTTATGTGATCTTACAACCAGAATATAGAAAGAAGACATATCTTATTTAGAAATTGTGAATGGTTTGTATATTTTATGATTATTTGTTGCTTTAAATAGGTCTTTGTTTGTATATCTATCACATATTAATTATAAAGTGTTTATAAGTACATACACACACAAACACAGAGACCGAAGTTGAGAAATAATGAAAAAAATTATATTACTAACCATCAGCTCATTTTAACATTTTTCATGTGCAATACACCCCAGAAGAACTAAAGTTTGATCAAAGACAACTTTCATGAAATAGAAATGTAAGATCCACCAACTGCTATACAGTTTATTTATTCAGTATTTTTAGAGATACTCAGAATAAAGTCTTACCCTTTGGAGTGTTCTTTATCAATTAAGTTCAATTTAAGAAAAGATATCTGTATTAAAGTTTGAAATAATTGTCAAGGTTGAAAATTGTACATGCTTATCCAACTTATTGTTGGGAATAATTGAGATATTGGTAACACTTTAATGGAAAACAAAAAATATATTTCAGAGATTTCTATACATATTTATTTATCTAAATTTTTGTGCAATATCTGATTTTTTTTAATAGTTTTATTTATTTGCAAACTTAGGGCTCAAAAGTTAGCTCTCAGGAAAGAACAATATGACAGGTTGGATTTCACTCAGCAGCAATTGAGCATCCTGACCCAGGAAGTCAAGCATGAAATCTGTCAGATTGTTGAAATGGTTGAACAGAAAGTTGCTGGAGCTCTAAGTGAAGAAATTCGAAGATTGAATGTGCTTGTCGATGAGTTCGAAAGACCTTTCCACTCAGATAGTTTAGTTTTGAGTGTTTATAAAAAGGTTTGTTTTGTTTCAAGATCGACTATTTTTTTCATATCTTTATATATTGTATAGTTTCTTCAACATGCATATGCACGTAATACCTGTATATTTCATCTTATTAGTATGAATTTCTCATAATTATAGTGGCGGTAATGAATGAAAAATAAAAATAAAATTAATTAGAATTCTTTTTCTAACTACATTTTACTAATAATGCAATTATAGAGGCAATTTGAAGATTATTTTTGGTTTCGAAGAAGTATGTTATTTTTTAACATTTTTTATATTTATTGATGCAAATTTAAATTATTCATTTTTGTTTTAAAAGCTTAATTTTTTTTTTATTATCCTAATATAAAAAAAATTGTAAGGTGCAAGAGCTAGAAGTTTGCAAGAAATAACTTTGTTTTAATCCTCTCAATTAAATAAATAATAATTCATGATTTTGATTTTTTTACCTATGCTAAAGGATGTATAAACTAAAAAGCATACTTTTTTGATTCAGATTCTTGAAAAATTCTGAATTTTCTTTTTTAACACCACAATTGAGCTAGATATGCTATTTAGCTTATAGGTCTATATTGTATTCAATAAAGTTATTTATTCTTGACTCATGAATATAGTCTTTCTTTAATTCAAAACTTGCATGGTAAATTTACTTTTACACCATTTTTTTTTTTTTTAATTTCAAAAAGATGTAATCCAAACTTAATTTTACTAGAGTAATTAAACATTTTACCTTAATAAGCATTAGTTTAAATCACTTTTTAATTTAACTTACTAAAATAAAAAAATAATAAAATTTTATATATTAATTTAATCAGGGTTTTCTGATAATTTTATATATGTAATTATTTTATTATTATAAAAAAAGATTATCAAAAATTTTAGATGCATTTGTATGCAAAACATAACTTAAGAATTCATGTCAATTTTTGTTTCAAATGTTTTATGTCAGCCTTATTATGTCAGCTGAATGTTTTAGCAGATAATATCTTGAAAATAATCTTGATAAAAGCATATTAGATTTCTTTCTTTTTATTTCAAAACTTCAAGTATATTGAATGTAGAAAATGAAGTTTAATTTTTCCATTTAATGTTGTTTATAATTGATTGATTTTTACTCAGGAGCTTAATAGTCATGTTGAACAAGGATTAGGAAGTAATCTGAGAGGGAAGTTGTCTAATCAAGTACAGATGTTGGTAGAAAATACTCAAAAAGATATGATTGGTAATTCTATGTTCTCAATTATATTCAATTTGTTTCATGATATTATTTAAGTACTATAACTTATCAATGATATATGTATATATATATATATATTTCAAGTGCAGTAATAGATCTGTATTCATTTATAAATTTTTAAATGTTTTCAATTCTATCTTCCTATGTGTATTGTGATATATATTAAATTTAGCCATTTTAATTTTGTTGCTATATACATAAATTATTTATTTTTGCCTATTTTAAAATATAATTAATTGATGATGCGTTACTTCATTGCAATTCTAATATGTGGAAAATACATATAGAAATGCTCACTATCCAGAATATGCCAGGACATTACTAAGTAGGCATGCTTGTTAGTTTAAGAACCATCTTCAATTCATATTTTAAGATTTAAGAATTTTCATTTTATTGTAATGCAAGGAAAAAAAACAACTGATGTTGTATTTTCCCAAAATTAGTTATTGCATTTTAGAAAGTCCATTTTGTAACAGTTTGTAGTTTTGGATTTTGAAGAGCGAATTTTACATTTTGCAATGATTAATCTGAAATGCCAAAATAGGTAGTTGATCATTAATTATATAAGTATGTGCAATTTATATGTTTAAATAAATGTAAATATGATCTGTGAAAAAAGTAATAAATGAAATTTATAAGAAAATGGATGGAGAACCAGAATTAATTTTTATTTATTAAATATTAATTCTTACTAATCTTTATTTAAATCCAAATCTTTATTATTATTATTACTATTATTGTAATTAAGTATAATATTTTCCATTAATTTGTTTTACTTTCTATTATTATTTTCAAAAAATAAAATTATTAATAATTCTTACCTATGTATGTTCCTTTCCCATTCTTATCGTTAGTAGTACTTTAAAAATGTTATAAATATATTAAATATATGTTTTTTATGCTATTTATTATTTGGCTAATTTTCAGTCTTATATATGTGTTAAGTAACAGTTCTTCATATAAAGTATTTACTTTTCATATAAAACTGATCCAATTCACTAACAATTTTAAAATTGTAAACTAAAAATAGCATGAAATTATATGCATTCTAATTATTGGATTTATTTTTGTTTGCTAATATTATTATATATAAAGTATGCGTCTAATTCTTTGAAGTTCTTTGTAGTTAAACTTTTAAATATGTTTATAGATAAAAAGTAAGTTTTTAAATGTATTAAATAATGAAAAAATAACATTAGTGAAAAAAAAAAATAGTGTAATTGAATCGATCATTTTTAAGAGGCTTAAAATTGTGCAGTTAATAATTCTGGAAATGAGAATGAAAAAATGTTAATGTAAATATTTAAATATTAATGTAATACTGTTGCAACTGCAAAATTTTATTACATTTTAATATTATAAATTAAGAATAATCGGTAAGACTTAGTAATTAATTTCAAATTTTTTCTATTTACTGCATAACTTTTTTAGTTTAGCTGATTGGGCTGCCGTGGCAAATAGAGGAGTGGAGCTCCCTTAGTAGCAGAATAAAAGTAATCAAAGTGAATAGCATAAATATGCATGCATATTATAAATCAATTCCAAAACTATTTATTCAGAATTTATCTTAATGAAGATGATTTGTTAGTATTATATTAAATTTTTAAGAGCAAAATTTGAAAATAATTATATAATTTATATAAAAGTTTTAATTGCTTAAAGCTTTTTAATTTTTTTATAATTAATTTTGCTAAAGTTTTAGAAGCTTAATATTTTAGAAATATTGGACTCAAGTATTTTTTCATTATCAAATAAAGGGCGATTCAAATTCGAATTAATATTTCAGCTTTGGAGTTCTCACAATTATTAAATGCCTTGTTTCATTGTTATTGTATATCATACATTTATGTAGTTTAAAAGCAGTTATGGAAATGATAAAATGAACAGTATTGAAGAATATTTTTAGACGGATGTGTGCTGCAAATTTTAATTATTTAGTATTGCAGTTATTTATCTAATAATATGTTGTAGGAAAGATACCAATTTCTAAGATGATTTTAATTGTTGTTTTTGCATCTTCTCATTTTTTTTTTATCCATCTGATTTTAAAATATTTTTTTTAAGCAAGTAAATGTTCGTTTTCTGAGAAGTATTGAAGTAATTGCTGTTGAAATAGTCAGTTTTAAGAAGAATGTAAACTGCTACCATTTATGTCTCAATATTACATTATGCACATGCTGATATTGTTTGCAAGTATTGCCACACACACATACAGGATGTTCTCAAATTTTCCAATTGCTGATTTCTCAATTATTGTATTTTCAGTTACAAAAATGCTTTGAATGATGCAAAGAATTATATTTTATACTGTTTCATTCAATAGATATAATGCTGGACAGTTTATGATATCTTAATTGTTGTACAGTTACCTTTGCTGTTACTAATTCTAAAATATTTTGTTTTTAATGTTTAAGTTCTATTCTTCTACAATTAAAACTGATCATGTTAGAAAGCTTTGAATATCACTATTTTAGACCACTTCAGTTTTTGGTAAGATCAGCCAATCAATGAATGGGTCTTTTTCAAGAGCACTGTTGAATGGCTTAAGATAATAAAATTCAAAGCTTCATAACGCTGCTGTCTCAAAAGATCTTAGTTATTACAAAAAATGTTATTATACCAAGAATATTTTCTAAGGGCTGTTTAACAATTTAGAATTCATAATTTTTATTTGCAATACGTCTCTTGGCTCGAACAATATAAAGTACAATTCTTCTCACTGTTTAAAGCATTTTCATCACTTTAGTATACATGCAAATGACCTATATATATAAAATCGGATTGAACTAATAAATAATCATCACTTTTTACTTCTCTGCAGATCGTATGTCTTCTCTAATACCTCCAGAACATCGTCCAAAAATGATGAATGTTTTACCTCGTCACAGTTTTGAAGTTCTCTATCGCCTAAATTGTGAAAGCTTGTGTTCCGATTTTCAGGAAGATTTAGAATTTAGATTTTCTTTGGGGTTAGTAAATATTATAAAATGTTTTCTTGGCCCCAATAAGTCTAAGAAAGTTCTTGGAAGAAGAATTGAATCGGTAAGTTGAACATTAGCTTGAATATATATTGAAGTGATAGATTTAATGGAGTCACACGAAATTGTGATCTTAAAATTTAATGTTTAATAAATAAATTTGTATTTTATATAAAGAATATTTTATTATTCTGTGCATCATTATGAATTTTCTTATTTGTCAGGAATACAATATAAAAAAAATTCTATGTGCTAGAAAATATTTTTCAAACTCTTTGTGGAATTCCTTTCATTTTGTAATATTTTATCTGCATTTTAGTGTAAACAAATTCATAAAAGCATATTTAACCCTATTTTCTTAAAAAGTGATTTTACTTTCACAACATTGTGACCCATCAGTGAGACTTTGTGTTTCACTATCATAAACATGATATGAACTAGTTAGCCACCTACTTTTTTTTTAAACATAATGAAGTGTTTTATATGTATATATGTTTACCAGTATTCATGATGTTAAATAGGGTAAATTTATAGTGGAGGATCAATCTTGATGTTTAATTTCTAGTGATATACATTTAAAAAAATCCATCAAATTGCTTAAAAACATGTAATATAACAGCTAGAGTGTTCTTTTCTAAAATTGTCTAAATGCTATTCGTTTTTTTTTGGGGGGGGGTATTTTTAAGACAAGGCATATATTTCCTTGACAGAATATTTTGTCAGTATCTTAATGTTTGTAAAAGCACTGGGATCGAATTTCTCTCCTTTTGAAATTTTTACAACTAAGCCTTCATTCAGAATTAAACTTCATTAAACAGGAGCAACTATTTATAAATGGTTAGTTTTCAAAACCAAAAATTATATTTCATACAATTTATTGCCAGAATTTCTTAATAAAAATGCGAATAAATTTAAAAATTCTTACTCCAAGTTTTCATTTTTGTTAAAAATTTCTTGGGTGTTTTTTTACCCTATCAAGATTTACTTTTTAAAAGTAGTATTGATTTGAATGTACTTAAATGCTCATGAATTATGAAAAGGTTAGTGAATTTTGCTTTAAACTTGCAATATTTTTAACGCTCTTATTACTAATCCAGCTATGCTTTTCTAATGGATCATTTGGGTGCCGATTTCATTTGCAAGCAAAAAATTCAGGATATAAAACAAGGGCATTCTTATTAATAATTTCTATACATCCTGCAACCCTCTTTTAAAGCAGATACCTGCTCATTAGTATTAAACTTTCATAGCGAGTTTAGTAGTAAAAAGGTTAAAAAGCATATAAAAGTAGCTTATAAAATTTATTAGCTATGTATATTTGTAATTGAGAAATCCAAAACTTGGAATTATTTTTATTTACTTGAATTGCTCAAGAATTAAGGCTTTTTATATGATGTTTAGGTACCATGGCCTATTCCAAGTACTCCTCAGACACCCAGCAATGAAGTGCAGATTGCATCTCCATCCCCAGAATATCTTGCTCTTCTCAAACTGGCCCTATCATCTTCTTCATCACAGACGGCTGTTGGAATACTTGCCGTTGGTGGATTTGTAAGTTTAAATCTTTTTGTCTTGACTTTGGAATTTTCTAAATTGTGCTGTTTATAAATTTGCCAGTTGTAACATTTAATACTCAAGCTGCAGTCTTTAATTCTTAATCTTATGCTGAAATTATTAATCATCAAGCAATACTCATACAATTACAAAATAATCATCAGATTTCAGCTATTTTTTAAATACTACAGCTGTGAAACAAAACTATATCTCATAAAAAGCAGGTGTGTGTCTGTGTGTTTTCTTAATTTGTATGAAAAAATGGAATTTGTAACCATAATAATAAAAATATTCAAATGGTTTTGAATGTTTTATATAATTTTTTTTCATTCTATGAGACACAGTAATGCATTAACCCTCTGGCTGTATAATTTTTAAAAATCTCTATTTAGATGTGATATTTGCAAATAACTTAAAATATTTTTCTAAGAAAGTGAACTAATACTGTATGTTGCACGATAATAATATAATATAATAAAAATATGTAAACGTAAAAATAAACCAACCTGTGGAAATCGCAGGATACACAGCAATTCTTCCTAGAGATATTGGAGCATGCCATTCTTTATACTCATGCAAGTGTTGATAATGAGGTTCGATATCTCATTCAACTTTACTGACAATGGTGGTATGTACATGGTAGTTTTTATTTAATCTCAAAGGAAAATTTGCAAATCCTGGGGCTTTGTCTCAGGCTTTGGGAAGCCACTTAAGTAGAGTTAAATTATTATCTATATTGGCCAATCAAGCATCAGGAAATTTCTATGTTGAGGTACCGACAAATATTGGTTTGTTAATTTAATGAAGCTCCATATTCTTGAAATAAGAGTTTGGCATAATTTTCTTTCAAATGAGCTTGATGAAGCTGGAGGGAAAAAAATATTTTTTATTCTTGCTTAAAGTGAATAGAAATTTATACTTTTGTTGTTGTTGTTGCACATAAGAAACTGATAAAATCTGAATAAAGGTTTAACATCGTTGCAACCCACTAAAAATTGTCTCTCAACCCATAGTTTGAGAACCCTTGTCTAAATTATTTAGTTGAAATGTTCAGTAACATAATGCAATAATTTTAGCATTTAGCAAAATCTTTGTGTCTCCTCAATGTTTTTTGAGTATAGTAAAACTTAATACTTTGTTTTCATATTTTCCTAGTTGTAATATTTCTTCCATTTCAAATTTTCATCTACTGGAATAAAACATCTTTCCATTGTGTGTTTGTTCCTTTGATTCATTTGATGTGATAAATTTTCAATTTATTCTTATAATATGATGGAACCTATTAACGATAATAGTTCATAAATCAATTTTCTAGAAATATTTAAATTTTAACAAAACATTTTAATTTATTAAAAGATTGAATTGCCTTATTTTCATTATAAGATTCAATTAATTTAAATTATATTTAATCTACAAATCCTTTACTAATATTTAATGATTTTAATAGCTGAATTCTTAATTAACCTTTTACTTAATTTTCACATTTTAAATTTCTGTCTTCTTTTTATAGCTTCTCAAAACTGTTGGCTGGCGTGTTATATTTGCCACTTTTGGTATTTATGGTTTACTCTATGCATACGAAAGATTATCTTGGACGAATAAAGCAAAAGAAAGAACATTCAAAAAGCAATATGTAGGTCATACAACAAGGAAGCTAAGACTTATTGTTGACCTCACCAGTGCTAATTGCAGCCATCAAGTTCAACAGTAAGTTAATATCAATGAAATCTTAGTAAAAAAAAAAAAAGTTTTTTTCTTGAAGAAACTTTATTTAAATCTTATCAAATTCCTTATTAAGTTACATTTAATAAATTATGATGTTGCCGAAAATAATTAATATTTATTTTTTTACTGCAATTATAGAGAATTATCTAGTACATTTGCCCGTTTGTGTCATCTTGTGGATGAGGTAATATCCGATATGCAGAATGAGATAGGACTACTTGATCAGGATACTCAAAAATTAGAAGAATCTAGTGTTACTTCTCGAACTTTACGGTAAGCAAAATTTGAAATGGTTTTCTAAAAGCATTTTGTATTTTTAACATTGGTTTTGCATTGAAAACAATTACAGATGAATAACAATTAAATATATAATGTGTTGTTGTTTTTTAAGTTGTTTAAGGATATGGAAGCCCTTTTTACTAATTGGTATCATTTATATTCATGTTGTCATTTTTGTTTCATTTCCTTATTAACTAAATTCTACTGTACTCAACACCAGTTGATGTTGATAGTAGATTGAAATACAATTTTTATTTTTGCTCCCCTAATTTTAATTTATTCCATTAGATTTCTTTTATTCCCTTATTTATAGAAAAAAAGAATCTTCTTTTATTTGTGTTCTCATTAAAAAGAGCCATTTTTAAGTCTTAAGTATAATTTACTTAATTGATCTTTATTGCGCTTTAGTTGTATTTCTATGACAGCAAGATTTTTTACATGTATTCATCTTTAAAACACATTCTATTACTTTTTTTTTTTTTTTTTTTTTTTTTTTTTAAATATTGATATTACAAGACTCACTGCTTGACTTGGAGTTTGAAAATTTTGAATGGTCACATGGTACAAAATTAACTGGAAAGTTTAATTTGATT
The DNA here is from genome assembly GCF_947563725.1 of Argiope bruennichi. NCBI lineage: Eukaryota > Metazoa > Arthropoda > Arachnida > Araneae > Araneidae > Argiope > Argiope bruennichi. The sequence continues at coordinate 125,538,198 of NC_079151.1, read as the reverse complement.
TTAATTTTTCTGTGAGCTTAACTGTATAAAAATTTGTAACTTAAACATACTACTTCCGATTTTATCTGGTCATTAATATGAATATAATAAGAAATATTAGGTGTCCACATGAACTGTCTGAAGAATCTCTTCTATTTAATTTTTAATATTATTTTATCTTATGAAAATCTTTTGATAGTTAACATTTTGCGTCTATTTAATTATATTAATATTTAGCTTTACTGTTTTATGAATAAATAATTTCTGTTGTATTTTGTCTTTAATGCCTCACATGGTACTGGAAAATAGGACAGATGCATTTTATCTGAAGTTAGTATTACACCTGCAATTATTAATTCAAAAATGTAGAATAGATATTTTTTAGAAAATATAAAGGAAATTAAATGTAAATTAATACGAGACAAAAAGTGGGGAGGGAATAAAGAAATTGCTTGCAGTTGACAGGGATTAATGAAATTATTGTTAGATAAAAATTAATAGCTTGGCTTAAATATTTATCATTGTCCTTGAAAGGTGGAATATTTAAGTTCTGGAATTTTAAGTGAGAAATTTGGTAATAGAGATTTTCTGTCTAAATATCAATATTTATTACATCTTTTTAAAGCATTTTTTTTTTTTTTTTTTTTTTTTTTTTGCATTTTATAAAATCTTGAATTAATGTTTTTTGTATTAATCTCTAAAATTTCTTTTGTCAAAATTTATTGTTTTAGTTCCAATTCTCTGATCATTTTAGTGTTGACTTATGTCAGATAACCATGTGAGGTTCAATTTTTATTTTTTATATTCTTTGGTGTTATAGTTTTGTTTCTTTAAAAAATAAGCTTTTAAAAATGAATTGCCTTTTTTTTTATGTTTATATTTTCTGCTTCATATTCATATAATTTGTTTATTAAAATAAAGTATGCTAGAATGTCATTAATTCAAATGACAAAAAGAATCTGTTTTATATTATATCAGAATTCTAAAATGGAGTTAATAACTGAATAAAAAAAAGTAATCAGAACAACACAAAAGTATTAAATTTATTTTAATGATTGCTTTTTTATGAAAATGCTAAGAAAAAAAAACAAGGGAAAAGGTGTACTTGTGTGAGCCTGTATTGGATGATTTTATATAAAGTGTTTTGTGTGTGTTTCTTACATGGTAAATAGGCTAATTTGTATTTTTACACATTTGTTTATTGTTTGAACATTGGTATATAACTGTATTTAAATAGTTAAGCTCTGAAATTATTCTCAGTTTTGGTTATTATTCAGATTTCGGATATTTCTTTGTTTTTTTGGTAAATGAGAAGTTATTATTTAAAATAAAAATAGTTTTATTTACTACTTTTGTTGATGATAAAATTCCCTTTGAGATTGTTTTGTTAGATTCCGTTATGGTAGTTTCGTGTTAATGTAAATATTCAGATTTTTCTCTATTGCTTTTAACTAATTTTCTTTTCTTCCTTTCTCACATAAATTCTGAACTACATTTGTGTAATTTTTCTTGCATATTTATAAAAAAATTGCGATTCATTTTCTCGTTGCAATCCATTCATAAATGTTAGAATTTTGTAATGAATATACAGATAAATTGTAGATAATATGTAATCTATATTTAGAATTAAAATAATCCACAGTGTTGATTTAATCCAGTTAAAAATTTTCATAGGTTAATTTTTTTTTTAAAAAAAGGACATTTGTGAATTTATAGTGCATTTCACATTTTTTAATTCATGTTTCCTGAAAGTTGCAATTGTTCTTGTTAATGAATTAATACTATTGTAAAAATTTTCAGAATCCTTTTAAAATTAATTTATACAAATTAATACTAAAGAATTTAGATCATTTATCCTCTGTTGCTTTCTAGTTTTACTCATTACTCTTTTGTTCTCTAAGTAATATCTTTTCAATTTATAAAACTATGTTACTTTTTTTTAGTAAGTTAGATTGAGATAGTTAAAGCTACTATTTGTAGATTTTTTTTCTTTCAAATTTTAAAGATAATTAAGGCAATCTTAAGTGGTTAATAGCAGAATGTGAAATGTGAATGATGCAAGCAGACATATATATTTCATTGTACCAAACATCTTCTTGGTATGTCTTTTTTTTAATTTATGGTTAATTATTTTACTACTGCCTTTGTCAACCAGTTTGCTCATTTGGTAAATGGGTTATTAAATTTGATTAATTCTCTTATTCATTGTTTGGTCTCCATGGTTACCTTAGCAATTTCAAATTGCTATATTCTGTATTAGTTTAGAAGCCTTGTATCTGTTTTATATATTTTTTCTTATTTAAGAATCTTTCATCTTGTTTAAAAATTGAATTTTTGTTCAAAATTCAAGTCTTTATAATCTGAAATGAGATATCTTTCATTTCAGATTATAAAGGATTCATCTTATTTGTGAGGAATATTGACTCGGTTTAATTTTATTTATTTAATTACATTCTACTTAGCTTGGCATCTATAATTTTGTAAGCAAATTATTTTTTAATTCCACATTGTGAAAGTCATTTAATTCAATCTATCTTAATAGCCATAAATCTTACTAATTATAAATTATGACAATGTGGGATTTTAGTGAAAATATGTAAAATCGTTATTGAGCATCGTATTCCTACTTTCAAGCCTTTTCAAATTTAGTATCTTTTGCTCCTCCAATTTTTGTTTAATGCTCTAACAGACATAGCCTATCATATTTGTTTTTATTATTATTACTTTATGCATCAAAATTTTTGAATGTGTTGTAAATAATTGCAATGTTGTTTTAAATTTTTATCTCTTTACTCTTTTTATAGGAATAAAGCCGACTACTTATTTAGTGAGCTAGAAACCTTTTCTGAACAGTATCTGCAATTTGATCAGTGATGAATTTATTAGAACTCATTTAAATTGTCACTAACTACTGAGTGCTGTTGCTAAATGACTTTATTTTATTTCGTTTTGATGTAGATATTAAGTCAAGCTTTGTTATGCATGTAAAATTTCTATTGTGATAATATAAACATATGAAATTGTATGTGTACTATGTTCCAAAGATTTTTGTGAATTTTGAAAGTTTATTTGAATCTCTGTTCATATGTGGCATCTATTTTCAATTAAATTCATCTGTTAATTTAAATATAATCTCTAAATTATGCATGCTTTTTTTTCTCTCTCTCTTAAGTTAAAATTCTCTAAATTGTACATATCGTAGCGTTCCTATTTTAAATAAATTTTGTTTTGCTTTTTTCTTTATTATTATATTCAAAATATCATTTAAAACACATTGTTAAAGTGCATTTATTATATTATTGATAATGGTATGTTGTGCTCCAAATGTTTTTAATAAATGCATGTGAATTATTGCATGTTGTTTTTAATTCAATTGTTCAGTTTAATGTGAATTTCTTAATTCAGATGATTTTATATGCTTTATAAATATTCTCTCAGAATGCTTACATGTATTCTCAAAGTTATATTTTGAGAAAATAACATATAATGTATTTTAGTAAAAAATAGAATTTGAATGCTGTTCTACATACTTTATTTTTAATGCTTTTTTATTTAATATTCTATCACACTCCATATTTTTTTTTATTTGAGTTTGGAACATATTTTATTATTTTTATTAGAAATCCTGAACTTCAGTGTGAAAGCTTTCTTTAATTAAAAATTGTCAGCTTAGAAAATTTGATTTTGTATTATGCATGTTTGATAATTTTTATAACTAAAACTCTTTAGTATTTAAATATTTCACTTGGCTTTGAAATGCAAAATTTTCCTTTTAAGTTTTCTGTTTTATAAGATTGTAATGAAATGAATAATTTTTAGAAAAATAACATTTGGACCTCTGTATATTCCTTGAGAAGAATTTGATCAATAGAAATTTTATTTTATAGGAATAAATATTTTAAAACATTCATCATTTTCTTGCTGAAGATAATTATTCTTTGTTAATTTTTTAGAATTTAAGTAAACATAAAAATTAACCACTTAAAGACATTAACTGTCATGTATATACATTGCATAGAACAAATTAATTTGGACTTCGTCCTAAAGTATGAACCTACCACAAAAACTTTTTAAAAAATGTACAAATATTTCATATGAAAATTTGCTATGTACTAAGTATATATATATAATATCTGTTGTATGCAATAAAAAACTAAACTAAAAGTTTATTTTCTTTCAAATATATTTTTTATCTTGCTTTTTCATTTTCTATTAAGCTAAACTTTATTTTTAAATTTCCAAACCTTATTTCATTAAAAGAAATCTAAAACTAATCTGAATTTCAAGCAAAAATCTCACTAAATTGTAAGAAAGATATTAATAGGGTAAAAACTTAAGAGTCCCCCCCCCCTTTCATAAACTTCACTCCTGTTTTTGTAAATTTCGGTTGCAGTACAAACCAATAATTATTTTTTAAGATTATTCTATTCTGTTTTCATATTTTATTTATATTCCTTATGCACAAAATGTACTAATTGTTTTTGACTGTAATGGGTGACATAAATATTTGTGTGTGTAATTTTTATTCAATACATTAAAAAAAAACTTTTCTATCTTTTTTAAATGAAAAAATCTAAGGTTTCTGAAAAAGTTTAATATATAATGATTTTTATTGCATGGAGGTTTGATTTATGTACGAGTAAGGAATCCATAACACATTTTTCTCCTTCAAAAGTTTCTTTGACAATGCAGCCACTCAAATATGCAAACAAGATCTAGATACTGTCTTGCCAATTTTATCTGTGCATAGATTTATAATAGAACTGTGATTATGAATAAAGTCATTCAAGTGAATTTCGATTATTATTTTTTATGTGTTGCTCTATTCCTTAGCAAAAAGATATGGAAAAAAAAAAAGAATTTAATGTAAATTTGGTATAAGTATATTTTGAGAGAAATTAATAATATATGGATTTTTATTTATTATTGGTTTTTTTCCCCTTATATATTTTAACTATTTAAGTAGTATTGCTTGTAGTTAGATAATTATATTTTTATTTTATATATTGAACATTTTATCTCAAATTCCTTAGAATTGTTTGATTTTATGTAATTCATTATATTAAATAATAATATTAAAAATAAAATGAATGTAATTCTATCTGTCTAATGCCAACATGAAATAATTTTAATAATGCTATCAAATCTTCATGTCAAAATGAATTTTTTTTTTTTTAAATTTCGAAATTGATATTTATGCTTGGTACTTAAAAAAAAAGCACTATGTAGATCTGATGAATTATAGCTCTTATTTTATATAGGGTGTGTGTGTTGTGAAAAATATGAATGTTTTGTCTAAAATTAAGATTTTTTAATTTACTTATTTAAAAAGTGCATATTATTGGGAAAAAATCAATTATCAAGTTTTTGGTATAAAATGAATACAAAGTATAAAAATAATAAAAGCGTTAAGCAATGAATTTTACATTAACTATTAAATTATATATGAAATTCATTGCCATTTATGTTATATATTAAATGCACCACATTTTTGAGTTGAATCATTATGGCATGACCAAGTTCGTTTATAACCCTATTTTGTTCACATAGCCCAATTCCTATCACCAATCATTGATCGTTGCAAAAAAGGAATCGTTCTTCTCATGTTTAAGAAGCATATTGCAAGTGTTTATGCACTCCGTCAAATGAACTTTTTTGAGTTAATGAGGAAACCGAATATTAACTTCTTAAGTGGACGTCTTCTGTGCTTCTTTAGGAGAATGCTTGAATGATGGATGTCTTCAATTTTTCGTGTCGTTTGATATGAATCTGATTTTATTAATTCTTTGACTTTTGTCATAGAACTTCGGTGGTTTTTCCTGATCGAGGAGTATTGCTATGAGCATTTAACACCCGCAAGAAATTTTATGAATAATTTTTGGTACAGATGTAAATTATCACTATAAACTTCACGTAGCTAAATAAAACTGTAAAATATAAATCATAAAATGCGCAGTTTGCGTTTTACGTCTTGTCCTTATTGCATAATCTCCAAAGCTTTCAAATATTTTTTTAAATACAATTTGAATTATCAACTGCAAATGAAATAGCAACAAAGTAAAGGGTGGTGATAAATAGCATACAACGCAAACGGGTGAACGGATTGCAACGAAATTTGGTATAATAACTATAAATAAAATGCGCTCACGGAATTTCATTAAAAAAAAAAAAAAGGTTCCATAATGTTCATCAGAGGGCGCCTTTGCCGGAAAAGCATTAAGTTTAATACAATAAACGACCAAAACGGAATACAGAAATAATATTAACATTTATTGACTAGTTTCTGATCACCTTGTCATCGAACCATATTAAGTAAAGGTAAGGAAAAAATAACAGTACGCTGTTTGAGAAAAATAGTTCAATTTGCAGAAACAAGAACAGATTAGAATGAAATCGCATAAGAGTAGCAGTTAATCGTGCCCAGGATGATGAAGGGAAAAGTGCTCCATGTGACCACCCACATTCACCTGCAAAATTTCAAATCGATGGACCGTGTGTTCAACAGCAGATCGTAACTGACCAGTTGTGATGCTTTGCACATGAAGCGTTATGGAGTTTCTTAAGTCATTCAATGTCGCAACAAGATACCGTCATCATTACAGCCGGAAACATCGACATAAAACATGACAACGACTGCAAACGTTTCTTATACTAACCTGTTTTGCATAAAGATTCCTCTTCGCAAGCATACATATACTCGACATTTTTTTCCTAGAATTGACAACTTTTTCCGGTTTTACTTTTTATTGCTGATAATTCTTGCTCTGGATTGTTAATATTGTATCTGTATTCTGTTTAGGGCGTTTATTGTGTTAACTTTAATGTTTTTCTGGAAAATGTGGTGGACATTTTGGAACTATTTTTTCTTCTTCCGAAATTCCGTGAGCGCATCTCGTGAATAGCCTATATACCAAATTTCGCTGCAATCCGTTTGCGTTGTAGAATGGTGTTTATGGAGGAAGTTTAATTATAACCACCCTGTAGATGCAAATGGCTCTTGGTTTTCAAAAGTGGATAACTACTATCTGCTGGAACAAGTACAATTTGATTTTATCGATTTCCTGCTACGAAATCAGTGGAAGTGGTCTCACCGAAACTTTTTCGCTTACGCTTTAACCCTTTAAAGGGCCATTTTTTTTGTAGTCATATTATGTTAAAATATTTTTAGGCTTGAAATTAGAATAAGAAAAGGGATTCATTTTGCGTATTAGGTAAATTTAATTTGATTGATTAATTAATAATTAAGTAACAAACACGTCATTTTGTATGAGATAAAGAACTGAAGCATCTAAATTTCTGTCTTTCTAAAAAAATTTGTCAGAACTTATGCTAACCTACATAATTTCATACAAAGATTGATAAATTTGGTGAGAAGCATACTTCCCACGGCCCTAGAAAGGGTTAATAAGGGACTTACCTTATTAGAACAAGATATTGTATCATATTCCACGATGTTATTCGATATTCTGAATGCCGGACAATATCGTAAGGATATCCTAACAATATTGTTGGTAATTTTGTGCTAATAGGGTATCCTCTTTTCTCCATATAAAAATGTTGACTTTTGGGTGAATACTTTGCATGGTATTGATGAATGATTGTTAAGAAATATAGAGATAAATTTGCTGTGAATCTAGCATTTTTACTAATTCTCCCTCTATGCCTTTTCGCCGGCCGATGGAAAAGTTGAAGTCATGGGGTAACATAGATTTATTTTAATCGGTGCGTTTACAGCTATGCCAAACCGACAAGCGGTCAACCTTGTGACTGATTTGGTTTAAAATTTGATAATGATCTGTATCTTAAGTGCTAAACCTATGTACCAAATTATGTTTATTTAGGTTTTTTTTTTTGTTGTTGTTGTTGTTTGTTTTGTAGTTATGGAGTTCCCTTTACTCGAACAGCTAGACATACAGATTTCTTGTGAATGGATTTCGGTCAAAATTTGCTAGAAACCTACAAATTTAGTCCTACAAACCTACAAATTTTAATTCCACATACCAAATTTATGTCATCTGATTCTAAGCGTTTTTGTATTATCGTATTCATAAATAAACAAATCTAATTCAAAAAATGGGTTTTACGGATTCAAGGAAGTCTAAAATGCGGACAGTCATTAAAATCTGATGTCCGAGTTTTTTGACGATTACATTATTTCGTATTCGTGACAGTAAAAAAAAAAAAAGGTGCAATCGATCAGACCTTATACAGCGAGATTCGAATTATATGATAAATGTAATAATAGTTGTTTCCCCCAAGTTTCTTTAACTTCTTTTGGATGATTCGAGACGGGTGTCGTCTATTATTTTTGTACTGGAGAATTCTTCGATTTAAGAAGGAAGGATATTTTCTGTTTAACCCTTTAAAGGGCCACTTTTTCCTATTCATATTATGTTAAAATATTTTTAGGCTTGAAATTAGAATAAGAAAAGGAATTCATTTAGCTTATTATATAAATTTGATTTGATTAATTAATTAATTTGGTTAATTAATAATTAACAAATCAAGATACATCATTTTGTCTGAGATAAAGAGCTGAAGCATCTAAGTTTCTGACTTACTAAAAAAAATGTGTCAGAACTTATGCCAACCTACATCATTTCATACAAAGATTGATAAATTTGGTGGGAAGCATACTTCCCACGGCCCTAGAAAGAGTCAAAGTAACTCAACTTATGCAGCCGTTAACAAAAAGAAGACAGAAAGACGATATGATGAGATCGTACAATGAATGATGCGTTCAAAATTCCCCTAAACAGTCAGCTAAATATTATTTTTAACCATTCATATTCCGTATCTGGCTCGACTAGTTGACTAATAGTGGAGTAGCGACCGCGATGAAAGAGGGAGGATATAGATATTTTAGATAACAGTCTTATAAGTTTCTTGGGGACAAAATAGTGATACATTTATCTCATTTATAAAAATGAAATATCCTGAAAGAACAAGAAAATCACGGGATGCTCCGAATATTATTTCCGTTTACTAAAGTGTTGACGATGGTTTGGCGGGGGGGGGGGGACAAAGCTCGGATGCCGATTATCCTTCCGTATGCCATTTGTCCTACCATTTTTTTTTTTTTTTTTTTTCCGCTTACCTGGCTTCAGAACTGGATAAAATTCTTTAGAGACTCTACATGGAAATTATCTTGTGGGCTACAAGCCAAAATAAAACCATTTGGCTTGTCCCACCAATACATCTCTGGTATAAGAGTAGTCCTCCAGGGGGACTACTCTTGATTATAGCAGACAGGATCAGACTAGTCTTACTCGCTTTCTCAGTGGACACCTTGGAATTATGAAATATTCTGTGGGTTTCTCAGCGCTTTGAAGTCTGCCCCAAGTGTTTTACGGAAGAGGCTTCTCCTGATCATATTCTTAATTGTCTGGGTCTCTCCAGGCAGGATCTTATTGATAATCCATTGTTAGTATTGGACTTTTTCAGGGTGTACAGTTTTATGGACTTGATATAATTCTGTTGTTCTTGAGGATGTGCAACAATAACAAAGACTATCTTAAGGAACTCTCCAATTTCTAACCTATTACACCAGAGAATTTTTTTAACTTAATTATTTGTATCGGCAGTTCTATGCTCATTTAATAAAATATTTAATTATGGGGCCCTTTCAAGAAGGTTGGTTTCAATATTTATTATTAAAAAAAATCAAATTTAAAATTTAAAACAATTTTAAATAAAATAATATAAAAAATTGTGAGCTAGCTAAATATTGTTTCATGATGGAATTAGGAATTTTAAAATCATAAAGCAATATATTTCCTAAATTTTTTTTAACAATTTAACGTAAAGCTTGTGAAAGATAATTAATTATGATTATTAAAATGATGTTTTGGCATTTAATCGATATTTGATTTGAATTATATTCAGTTTGAGTACATGGTCCCTGTAAATTAAAAGGAATTATAAAATTAAAGAATCAGAAATTATCGCCAGAAAATTATCGCCCCGTAATTAAATGTTTCTAACAAAACATTTAATTACGGGGCCTTTCTAGAAGGTTGGTTTCAGTATTTATCATTTAAAAAAATCAAATTTAAAATTTAAAACAATTTTAAATAAAATAATTTAAAAAATTATGAGCTAGCTAAATATTGTTTCATGATGGAATCAGGAATTTTTTAAAATATAAAGCAACATATTTTCTAAAAATTTTTTTTAACAATTTAACGCAAAACTTGTGAAAGATAATTAATTAAGATTATTAAAATAATGCTTTAGCCTTTAATCTATATTTGATTTGAATTATATTCAGTTTGAGTACATGGCCCCTGTAAATTAAAAGGAAACATAAAATTAAAGAATCAGAAATTATCGCAAGAAAATTATCGAAATTTCTTCCTTTCCCTCCAATGTTGTAGTGCCCTAGGCAGTTGCCTATTTAATGATTCCGCCCTGCCTGTATTTCCTAAGTATATTCATTTATCACACGTCATTTTTTTAGCTGAAAAACTGAATATCATGAAAGTTTTTGCAGAAGAATTATTTTACCTTTCATTTGATGTTACAGGGTTAGTTCGTGAGGAACCTTACCAGAATCTCTGTACTTTTCTTGTAGATTATATAATGCTCTGCATTCCGCACGCTTGAAGTATCATATGCCGTTCTACAAGTTTTTTGGTGTTAGTGGTTGGATTCATCTCCATGCTTCTTTTTTAATTCCTCAAGTTTCAGAGGTACTGGTCTAACACTTCTGAATTTGATTTCACTAATTTATTAGCAGAGTCGAATGGCTCGTTTACATCGAAATAATACATGACAGCAATTTTACTGGTTTATGTTGTTGAATTGGCTATCCAAAATAGGTTTCTGCGTTTGAACCAAGATGTATTGCAAGAGAGAGGGCGAAAAATGGGGTAAAAGTTGAAGGTTTTTCATGTTTGAATAAAAATTTCAACTAGAAGTTTTAGACATTGAAAAGATCTATAAAATGAGCCGTAGAGCATTGTAATAGCTTAATTAGACCAGAAATAACTTTTACAAACGCTATATTTTGAAAAATATTTTTTTTTTTTAAAATTTTGAACGAATTTTTTTTTGGAATTTCATTAAAATACGAGCTGGTGGTTTTCAAATAGTGTCATAACGATCAATTTTTTTTAAAAAAAATTCTGATGAAAATTCACTTTGAAAGCAATAAGTTGACTCAATTATTAAGCATGAATTCGTTTTCCGATGATAATTTAAGACAATCAATTGCAAAAACTGCAATTCATTGTCTTTGAAGAACCATTACCAAAAAAAAAACCTTTCTTCCCTTTTTCAAATTTTATTTGATAAATTTTTAAATCATATTTAAAAAAGTGTTTTTTAAATCGTATTTAAAATGTGTTAAAATCATATCATGTGCTTAACATTTTTAGAATATATGTTGTTCCTTTTTTTCGTTCCGAAAATTGTAACTGACAGAAGGAGAAAAAAGCATTTTTCGATAATTCTGTTTTTTTTTTTTTTTTTTTTTTTTTGACTAAGTCGAAATAATCCAGACATCGACCAGAAATTTTTTCCAGTTATTTATTTTTTTATATAATATGTACTTAAGTGAAACTCTAAAAAACTAAGCAAAGCTTAAATTAAAAAAAAAAAATACGAAATTTGTAATTTTTGTCCCTGATTTAATTAAGCTATCATAATGTTCGGCAGCTCATTTTAGAAGTCTTTAAAATATTTAAATTTTAATTTTCCTCTCAGATTAATATGTCTTTATATACACGCGAAAATCAGTGTTTCAACTTACCCACCCCACCCCCCAATCTTTATTTGCTAACATAACCGGATGCAAACTTAGAGGCATTTTTGGACAGTCAATTCAATTTACTGAAATCAATAAAATTGCTGCTATGCATTCTTTTTTCATCTTGATACTTTTTATAACGCTTCGACTAGACTATAAATATTTTTGAAGCATTTTAAGTAGTTTTCTGCTTTGAATCACTAATTTTGTTGTAGCTATCAACTGTATGAATTCTTTCAGCAGTTTCAAGGGTTTTAAGGGCTCATTTGAAATAATACCTCACGACTGATAAAATCTTTCAATCAGTATCACCCACCGTAATTTCTTAAAACCAAAGAAAGTAAAGACATATAACCTATTATATGAAATTTTTAATTCAACATTAGTTTTAAGCAAATGGCAGGTCAAGCTTTGATATGGAAATTAGAAAAAGGGAAATGATTTTGATATCGCCCAAAGTTTTACATGACGCAGTACAATTTCAAGTATAATACCCTATTTTAATTACATATTATAATATTATATAAATTATAACGGATTATTGACTTTATGGACATTCTATCTTCTTTAATTAATTTATTTCATCTATAATATTAAAAAAAAACTGCGAAAATCAAATTAACCTTCCAACTGCGTTTCCCGCAGGTTTGCCGTCAGTCTGTTTTCTGTTGCACCCCGCGTTTTTCACAGTTTAAGGCGTTATCTTTTACGATTGCAGATTTTTATTCTATTATCGGGTAGCATGCAGTAATACTTCACTTTATTTGAAAAATATTTTAACTTTGCAAACGTTGCATCTAAATGATGATTTTTAAAAAATTACGCAGTCAGAGGGTTAAAATATGCAAGATATTTTCTCCTCTCAAATTTTTCTTATATTTCTGTAATATAGTCCATTTTGCATTTAACTTCGTCGTAAAAGATAAAGAAGGAAATATATATTTCGGAATCTTTCCAGTGAATGATTCTGTTTGGTTTCAAAATTTGATGTTTTCTACTCTGTTGTTAAGTATGAAAAATTTCATTTATCTAGTTTGTTATGATTTTGTGTAATTGCATTCACTTGCATACGAATAGACAGACAGTCAACCAATAAATGAATTGGTCTGAAATTTGCTATAAATCCATAAACTGAAAAGACTTGAATAAATCAATAAGACAAGCAGACAGACAGACAACGGGGCTGCACATAGAATAGTTCTGGAAAATATCAAAATTCGCTCTCGGCTGAAAGCTGAGTGATTCATTAGAAGACAAGAAGCAATTCTTTCTTCCTTCGACTTAAAATTTTTTCCGAGCTGAATTTTTGATAGCACAGATAAATTTAAATCCAAAGGCTTCTTTTTTCACTCTTATCCATTATTCATTCCCTTTTTTTTTACACTTTCTCTGATTGGCTGTTTTTTATTTCCGTTTGCATGTTGTCTCGAAAACACATCTGATTTATAATATATTAGTTGTCTTCTTTTGTTATAAATATTAAAAAAAAGGCATCGATATTTTTAAATAGAAATCAGATAATTACAGCTGTGAATGTTGATTTATTTAGTGATAAAATTGTTTTTGAATATTGTATTTCAATTGATTTTTTAGAACTCATTGTTAAGCTGACAAATTGCTATTGTGTTAAGATCATATACCTAACTTCATTAGTCTAGCTCATTTTCTTTTTGCATTATATTGCTCACAGACAAATTCAGAATGCAGTATTCGAATTATTCCAAAAATGTTCTTTTCGAACTCGGGAAGATCTAAAATGTAGAGATTTATCAGAATCTCGAGTTCGAAATTTTTTGGCTTTTACAACACTTTCGATTTGTTTATATTGTAAACAAACTAATATTCTTTGAATAATAGTAAATACTGAGAGCTATATCTTCCTTGAAATACAAGTATTATATCAAAGACGAGGTAACAGGTAGAAAAATTAATTTATAGTTAGTATTTTTTTATTTTTATTTTTATGCAGTACATTCTTACGTCAACCTATATTTCTGTAGACTCATTTGTTCTTATTCTTTTCTACGTGTGTGTATCATCTTTGTGAAAGGTGTGTATATACATCATATACCATGGTAAGTTCAAAAAGTTAATTTTCTTGATCAATATTTTTTTTTTGTTTGTTTGTTTTTGGAAAATCTTTGTCAGTATGGAAGACTTAATCTCAAGAACAAGCAATCTTATTTTCTATTTTCACCAAAAGAAGATGATTAAATTTACTTAACACCATTACCGATTGCAGAACATGACCCCTGGCTATGTCTGACGTCATTCAGTTGGTATACGACCATCACAGACAGGGGTTTTCAGAAGGGAAAAGTAATCTAATTCTCAAATCGGTCCTGTCAACTTCCGACAACCCAGTGAAGAATTGACACTAATGAAGGAAACAGATTGCTGCCGCGTAGAACATTCTAATTTGACACAATCTAATTAAACCGAGACTGCGCACGAAATGTTACCATGGGAACAAAACTGCTGGATCTGTTAGTTGCATCAGAACAGAAAAAAAATCGTTTGTCCAAGACCTCTCCAAGTCATTCCGAATTCAGATTCGAGAATTCTAGGGAAATTGGATATTTCAAATGCAGTCAATAAGAACTGGTTAGCCCATATTTCCAAAATATATGGATTATGATTTTTGAGACTGATAAGCATTGATTTGTATTCTTGTGATAACCATCTGGAACATCTGAACTAGCGACCAGAAGAAACAAGCTCTAAAAATATCTCGAAATCTTGTCTCGATATATTCTCGATTAAAATAGTATCAACATATGGTTTCAAAGTTTTAGAATTTTGAAAATATAATTTTATGAAAGATTATCATTTATCATATTTCATATATAATTTCTGTAAAATTATTATATACTTTAAATTCTCTGAAAGCAAACGATTTTAGCTATCGAGAATTTTCCAAGAACTTTTCAGCTGTCATTTTAGCTTCTATACTATAATAGGTTTGTGCTTCTTGGTAGAGTTTCCTCACTTACCGTTCTTTTTTAAATCAAGAATGCGTTATTTTTTAAAAATAATTCTTATTCAATTCCTAATCAAATTGACTGATTGTATTCTTGATCTGTGCTATTAAACATTCTTGAAATGAAAATAGAACTTTTTAACCTGATTTAAGTAGGTAAATTAACATTTACAGTTCGAGAAATTTCTATCAGAGAACTACAGGCAAAATTGTGACACAAACATGCAATTCAATCGTCGAATTTTGTTTCTGGTTTCATTGACCTAGCGTAATTGCTGTTAATTGGCACAAGGTTTGAAAAGAAAAACAATTCCATCTTTTAAAAATGGAGTCAACAAAAATACTTGTCAATGGAAAGCGGTTGCCTACTCCTATTCTTTTCGGATTAAATTTTCCAGCTGTTGTTCAAATACAATTGACTGAATTGAATTCAAATTTCATGGATGGAAACATCGACAAGAGAGAGGTAAGCAAATCTTTGATTTATTAAGATATTTTTCTTCGCTAATTCATAGTGAAAATTACCACGAACTGCTTCCATTTAAGTATTCTATTTGACTTATTTATTAAATGATACTTTCATTTCATCTGATAATTTTATTTAAATTTTGTTTAGCCAAATTTATTCAAACTTCTGTTCAGATTTCTTGTTTATTGCAACCCATTTATCATCTCTTCATTGAAAAATCCCATTTTTACACCATTTACATAAATATCCTTTTACTTCATTTATCCAACTTTCTATTTATAGATACCTACATATATAGATGTATGCGTACGTAGAACATACATAGTAGTACCTACCTACGTATATTTAGAGATATATGTCTATTTTGAGGAATTTTTAAATTATTAATGTATATTTAATTTTTGCATGCAATTCAATAAGAATCTAATATTTATTTTCTTAATACAATTTTATTTTGAAAAGATTTTATTCCTTTTATAATATACATAAGTTTGAGCAGCAAAACAGTAATAAATAAAAATGCGAAATTATTGCCTGAAAAGTTTTAATTTATTTCATAATAAATTTAAATGCATTTAAGAATAAGAAAAATTTAGAAAATGTATTCTTATTCTCAAGTTATTTTGCAAACTTTAAGTCTTACTCTTATTCTTTAAATGTTGAGAATGACCTTGCGACCTTTTTCTGTATGTAAGAAATTGTGAGAACTCTTTCCCAAAAGCACTGTAACCTTTAAATTTCAAACATAAATAAGAAAGCTGAAAGGCTGGCTGTTCATAATTAAATGGGAAATGAACTGAAAATGGCTATTTAACAAATTTTCATCAAATCTTTCAGGTCAAGTTAATTTTCTTACTTTTTTTTCTTTTTAAATAAGAGCTCTGTTGGTGCTTTAACGCGACCATCTGGGAGCTCGACACTGTTTAAGAAGCCCTTTAAATGCATCTTTTATTTTCTGAGTATATATTTGTTTTCTGAATATATATACAGTACGTATATATAAAAATATATACTGAGTATATATTTTTTCTGAGTATACGTCGTGAACTAAGCAAATATGTTCTCCATCCATTACTCTGAAAACAAGAATTATATAACAAATTTCAAAATAAGCAGTGCAATTTACAAACAGTGAGTTGCTTTTTTTGTGAAAAACATTTATTATTTATTTTGATTGAATGCATTATTCAAGATTCAAATCTTCAAGTGAATTATAAACCTTAAAGTATTATTCATTTGCCACCATTGAGAACATAAAAGTGCAAAAGTTTTGAATTAATGAAAACATTTAAGAAATAAAAGTAAAATTTTACAAGTTTTAATTCTGATTTTGAATTAACCAAAACAAATTTGAATTTAAGACTCTTTATTAATTAGAAATTCAAAGCATCAGAGAAAAATTTGAATTACAGACAATTTTCAAATAAAAATATTCAATTAATAAAATTTTATTGTGCTTACTTTTTATTACTCTTGTTTTTTTTATATATAAAGATACTTTTTTGCGAATAATTTTAATGGAGCTTCATTTTTAATTAGTTCCATTTTCAAAATACGATTAAAATAAATCGTTTGGTTATTATTCGGTGAAAATTATATTTTACCAGAAATTCGGAAATATTGGATAAATGCAATGTGCTCTATTTTAATGTTTTTCACTTGTTTTATGGATATTAATAAATTATGTAATTTATATATGCAGAATTTTATGTATCTTTGAATCGGCAGGAAAATTAAATATAGTTTAAAATGCCGTTTCAGCTTATCTTTTAGAATCGTTTTTCGGCTTTATGATCAAGATCAAAGGCAAGGTCTACCTAGCAATAAATAATGTAACATTCTTCTTTTTCTCTTTTATTTCCGCCTCCTTTAGTTTGAATCCCTTTTGCTTTTAAATGCATCTTTTTCATGAAATCACTTTTTACATCTTTTTACAGAAAAGGCAAGTCAAAGTTACTTTTATAAAAATATAAAGAAGGGATGCAGGTAAACAAAGTTTATAATGACTTTAAATTGTAGAATGCATTTTCGAATATAAATAACTGAATGATGCGAAAGTAAATAAGTAAATAAAAAATAAAAATGGCAATTTTCTTTTACTTTAGAACTCTTTATACTCGTATTATATTAATCGCATTGATAGTTGAATGTTGTCATCTGTTGCTATCTAATGTCGAATGAAAATTTTCAGTATTTGTTACACTGCCATACCACTTAAATTCCAATTTAATATCCATTACAACTGTGATTAATTTATTATATGACGACTTTTGAATTCTGTTTGTCTTTGAAGGTGTTTATTTTTAAAACGTTTCATCTATCATACGTTTTTCCTTAATTTAAAATGTGTACTGCCGGGATTCAGCGTTGTAATGAAGCATTTGATACCATTTAAAAATCCTTTAAATTTAATACAGTCACAAAATACAAACATATGCAAACAAAAAAATAAATATTTTTATTAATTTTTAATTATCATTGCATTGACGTTTTCACTTCTTGCCAGCAAGGATTTGATTAACATAAATTGTCTGCAATTGTTTTCTCTTTCTTAGGACAGATGGCGTTGCTCTCAGTGCACATACGTATTTGGGCCCAGATCTAATTATTTTTCTATAGTGCTCAAATGGCTGTTTGAAATATATACTTGGAATATATAATTTCTGTATATTCTCTCCAGAATATTCTCTTCTGTATATTCTCTCTTCCTTGTGAAAAGGATTTAAAGCAAAATTAACCGAAAATTTATTATTGATTTGGACATTCTATAATTAATTCAGTTAATAATAATTTAATTCAATGCTTATGTACAGTGGCTCAAACAATTGAGAGTACACCTTACTTTTACTTGATAAATCTATACACCTTTACTTACTTGAAAATGATTTTCAATATAATAACACATTACCGAGAAGTGCCAACATGTTTTTATTTTTACACATAACAAATGGTTAATTTTAAAGTAAAAATAAAGAGAAATCTCTAAACTGAAAAATTTCAGAAGCATTTTAAATAAACATACATAGATTTTTGACTCAAAAAATTGAGAATACACTAGTGAATTTTTTGTAATTTCTCGTGTTCTAAAAATGTGTCAATATTTAATTGCATGTCTTTTGGCTTTTAAAATGGCCTTTAAACGTCCTGGTACCGATTTGGTGAATTTTTGGTGGTATCTGAAGATTTTTACCCGCTTCTTCTTGAAAACTTGTTTTAAATGGATTTTGTTTCTAATTTTGTGTTTTTGAACCACTATTTCGAGTGTGGTCCACATATATTCAATAGCATTGATGTCGGGATACTGTGGTGGTGTGTGTAAAGGCTGTTTATATATATATATATATATATATATATATGAGTGTGTGTGTGTGTGTGTGTGAGCGTGCGCGTGTTTGAGTGTGTATGCGTATATATATATATATGAATATATACTATTCATTTATATGTATTTTTTTTAACAAATAAAATTTTTTGCACAAAATGATTCATATGTGTAAAGTTCGATTATTGGGTTTGTATTTATCTTCATAATAGCATAAAGAAAATGGAGTTTGAATTTGGCCCATTTACATTTGACAAATCAGATCTAAATTTTGATATAACAGTTTTGGAGCTAAGACCAAATATCAAATGTCACTTATTTTGCTTGTTGCTCTTTTGAGTAACTCTATTCAATACAAACAGACAAATAAATAAGCAAGTAAATAATCTATCTATTGATATATTTAGTAGGCATATAGAAATAGATGTATAATTTTTGGTGAGATGGGCAAATGTTAAAGTTATAATAATAGGCCCAAAACATCTATCTAGCTTATTATGTTTTGGGCCTATTATTTTTACTTACATACTAAAAGATATATTGAAGCACAGTTAAATCAATGATAGATTCGATTTAAAATACGCATTACATTTAATACACATCTACAATTTTGATAATTCATTAAACGACAAATTTCAGCAATCCAGCTAGCTTTGTGTTTTAGTTACTGCTTCAAATGCACACTTGCAAATGGACAAACTGATGTTCTTTAGAGTTTGTGAGCAAGTTCGGCATGAAATTTTACAGAAATCTTATAAAATATTTATAATTTTTAATTTTTGCAGAAAATAGATTGAAAGAAACCCTATGTAATAACAACAACAACAACAACAAAATATCAGTTAAAAGTCATAAATGTTTCGAAAACTGGAAGAAATAGTGTTTATATTTAACTAAATAGAGGTGCGAAGCAACAACTTTCGATTTCAGAATTTTATCAAGCAATTTGTTCAAAATCTGGCAGAAAAATTAAAATATATATATTACCTATTTTCGAAAATAAGAAATATGCTATATTTTTTAATTAAATCTTTAAATATTGGGGTTCTACTGATATATAACATGAAATTTTCAATTTTTTTTCACTTTATGACTCATTAAAAAAATTGTAAAATATTTTTAAATGAACAAATTGTTTACCTAGTATCTCGGAACTGCAGAATATTTTGAGAAACCATTATAAGAAATTTGAACGGCAAAAAAATTATATGGATTTTTTTTTTTTTTTTTTTTTTTTTTTTTGCAAGAAGATTTTATTAAAAATTTGAATTTGAGAAAAACAGCATTTAAAAATGTAAATATAGCATTAAAAAGTTAAGAAAATATAAAAATTCAGTAAATAAATGCATAAAAAATGCAATAAATAATATAAAAATGAAAACTTCTCAAAAAGAGAACATGGAAACAACATTCAAACGGTTTTATAACGAAAATTATTCAGAAATTAAAAATAGTGAATAAAAATGCTTTCCATAATTTCGCCAATAATCTTTTCAACGTATTCACCTGCTTTAAACGGATTTTGTCATAGAAATGTATTATTTTGGTTTATGAATCGCTTAAGAAATTTCATAGTCTTTTTGTAGCGATTTTGCGATATCGTGTTCACAAACATATTAATAAAATACTACTAAACAAATTCTGTGCATTTCAAAAAAGGTCTTATAGGGTTATGGTCTTAAATGTAAAGATTCTTCCACATTTCGATCACGGATTTTTTAAAGATGCAATATTTCCATTTTCTTTTTACATATTTAAGGTAAAATCCTAGATGGGCCCACCTCTTGGCGACTTATTTGAAATCTTTTTATTTTATTTATTTATTATTTTATTTTATTTATTATTATTTCTGACCTTCAAATATCGTTTTTTAATTGAAAAATAATAATAATAACAAATATTCAATTAGTAGTCAACTTGGCGAGATTTCAAATAAGTCGCCAAGTTGACTACTAATTGAATATTTGTTATTATTATTATTTTTCAATTAAAAAACGATATTTGAAGGTTAGAAATAATGATAAATAAAATAAAAATAATAAATAAATAATAATAATAATAAAATAAATAAATAAAATAAAATAAAAATGAAGTTTAAATAAATAAAATTTAATCCCTCTAGGTTGCCACATTGGCGACGTTATCGCCACTCGTTTGGCGAGAATTCAAAAAGACGCCAAGAGGTGGGCTGTGCTAGGATTCACCCCATATTTAATGTAGGAAAAGAAAAAAAAAGAAGAAAAAAAAAAAAAAAAACGGTAAAGGAAAAGGAAAAAAAAAAAATTGCCGAGTAGGAATATTCGTTTTATAAAAGTGTTTTTCCATGCATTCCAGAGAAGATTTCTGGAGATATGTAAGGTCATAAAGATCAACATCTTTTTATCTCGGTTATCTTCCCAGAGCAGGAAAATCAACTCTGAGGGCCAAATCGATAACATTAAGCTTAAAAGCTACAATTCTTTCCACTCAATTTCCAAATGAGGACAGTGTGTATGCTCTGAATCTGAACAGCCATTTACTTGGCCAAGTCTCTTGTCGGAAATTTATTTTCTTCAACAGTTGCTTTATTGAATGAATAAATTGGCTAAAAAATGACATTTTTGATAAAGCTACTTTTTAAAAAATCATTCTAGCATAATTTTAAAGAATTATATAAATGCAAAGGAGAAAATTGATTTTTTGTGTTGACTGATAGAATTCATTATATTGAATTAGGAAAGTTATATAAGTGTTTATGAAAATGCTGATTCCGAATGTACTGAATACTTCTAACAAATCTTAATATAGTTAATACTAGCCGCCTTTAACGACCAACTGGTTCACTGGGAATTAATAGTTGCTAAAAATTTTTTTTATTAAATATCTTATATAACTTAATGTTAATGGTTACTATAAACATAATTTTTAAGCTTCAAAATTCAATTACCAAAATATTCTTAAGTTTAAATCACGGTCTTCTTTTTATTTTGCTACACAATTCCCTTAATTTCTGAGAACTTCCCTAAAATTCAAGAAAAATAAATGCACTCTGTTATTTTTAAATTTTTAACTATGTAACTTAATTTATAACTTAAAATAATGTAAAATTAGTCATTTTCCTTCATGTTAATAGTATTTTAAATAGAAATGTATATCTTTTACTGATTCATTTTTGAATGAAGTAAATATATCGTTTGCTTTTCTGAAGTCTGCTTTGTTAAAGGTAATTTGAGTTCAGGATCGAAGTTTAATTTCATTATTTTGCACATTTCATTTCTTTTATATCAATACTAATAGTAATTTGTATTGTAATACAAAAACAGAAAAATATCTGCGTCTTTTATCGTGATTATTATCAATAACTTTGGAGTCTTTCAGAATTCTTAATGATTTTGTATTATCGTTCGTCATACGTTTAATATTCCCTCAGGATTCTTAAGTATTTTTGTGATCTTGGTAGAAAATATATTTAAAATAGTTTTTAAAAACTTTATTAAATAAAAAAAGAAACTCACGCGGCAAAAATTGGTATCATTAAAGAGATAACTTTTTTTAAATTTCAAATTAAATCAAAATGCTTTTGAATTTTGAAATTGAAAATCATTTTAATGTTGTTATATTTTCAAATATTCTCACAGTAAAACGCCAAAATTTCGCTTAAACTTTAATAAAAATTCTAATTAAAAGGTGTCCATTCCCGCTATGCAAAGTATCATATATGTGCCATGTTTGGAAACCGGTAGAGTGTTAACACACAAGGACACACATTCATCTTAAAGATTCATAAGTAGAGGTAAAGATTACGTGTTTTTGGTAACTAGCTAGTTCACAAGAAATATTGGCTATATTTGATTTCAGATAAATTGTTTAGATTGTCCGAAGTATATATCAGGCCCATAATTCCATCAAATTATCTGACAGTAGAGACGTATTATTTTAATTATCTTACCAAAGTTCTGTGCATTCCTACATGAACTTTTCCAATGTGGACATTCCTATAACAACATAGCGCTATTAAAAACCTAAATTCCGGTTCGTCTGTCATCTAATTTCGCTATATAATAATTTCACCTCACTTTTTTATTATTTGTTTTGTAAACTGTACAAATATAAAATAGAATCCTTCTGATTTATTTTTCAGCAAGAGCAGAAAATCATCATACTATTACATATCTGATGAAACAAAGAAAATGATAAATGAAATAGATTGAATTCCTAGGCAACAATGTAATCTATTGTTGAAAATTAGGCATAAAAATATTTTTTTAAAAAATACTAAAATTTAAGAAAAATTCACAATTATCAAAATGGTGTCATTAAAAATATTTTTTCCTGCCAGAGCTTAGGAAGCTTTCGCAGTAAAAAAAGCCAAAATTCAGTTTAATTTTTAATTAAAATTCTAATTTCAATTTCCCTCAAAAAATTGTTCCAAAATTCACATTATTATCCTCCAAATATGCCAAATTTGGTAGCTGTAGTTCAAAAACGCTAATACACACAAGGATGTCCATCCTTCTTTATTATTATTACCCACATAATCTGAGGAGATAGTGTGCGGAATTTTTCTTTAACTTTCAAAAATAGAAGAAATCGATTGGAATAAATATTTGAAAAATATTGTAGAAGAATTTCATTGTTGAAGGTCACTTCAACAAAAAACATTAGACTTACAATAATGCATTATGGAAAACGGCACATCAAATAATAAAAAAAAAATAGAAATTAATTTAATTTAATAAAAATTCATTTTTTGTGCTGCAATATTTTCGGAACGAATCGGGAAAATAAGCCATTTTTATTAATCGGTTATTAAAATAATCGGTTTAAGATATATATTTCCAATCTCCTAATTATATTTATATCAAATTTGGTAGCTTGAAATTGCAGAATTTTTTAAAGAAAAGTAACTACAAAGTGTTTAAAAAAATAACAGAAAAAATTGTAATTCGTGACATTTCTCTGCATAGTTAGTCTCATCACAGGAGAGAAAATTTTAAAGGAATTCTCAAAGATGCTGGTGCCAATTACCTATATTTTAGCGACAAATTTGGCGAATATTTAACGACAGTGGAGAATTTGGTGACATTCGTGACAAAAATTCAAGCTTTGAATAAAGCAAGAATAATAGTTCATCTCTGCTAGAAATCATGATCTAGATATTTTTTTTTTGAAGAATTCTAGGTCTTGATCTTGAAGAATTATGTCTCAAGACTATAAAAGGTGAAACGCTTATACAGTGATGGTCAAGGGGCTGCTTTCAGACAATCGCAATTAAATAAGAGCACAACAGTGCACTGCGATTAACAGTTCAAACAGTCCTCTTCTGAGTACTTCACACTTTATAGCATCCCGATAGTTTCATAGAATTTTCTAGAACAATTTTCAGATCTCAGTTTTCAATAGAGTTAGGGTTATAATTCTTGCATTTCTGGAACCTTCATTTTTGTCGCAAAATTTATGATGAAATCGCCAAATAATCGCAGATATCAAGGGTTAATGACTTGATATCTCGTCAACATTCATAAGAATATCTGTAAATCTCTGATTTCAATGATATATCTAAAACGCAAGTAAACAGTATCATCAATTCGTAATACTATACGTACATACATGCGTACATATATGTATATATAAAACACACCAAAATGCGAGACAAATGGGTGTATTAGAATACATATAATTTCTAATTATTGAGGGGGTGATTATATTGAAACTACTTCTATGACCTTTGAAAATAAAATATTCTTTGGATATTCCCAAGCATCCCATTCGTTTTAAACAATCACTTCTTTAAGGAAGAAAGAAGAAAAAGTTGTTTTCTTTTCTTGCATAAAGATTAAATTGGTGAAAATGGGTGAAACTGCAGTACTACTTATTAGCTTGAAGATTATTGATTTTTTTTCACCTTAGACCTTGGAATGATTATATGAAATTCTATTTCATGCCAACTGTTTCAGTCATTTTGTATTCAATTATTGGCAAAAAGCAGAAACGAAGGAAAAAGAGATATATATTATTTAATTCCATGAATTCAAATCGACCATTAACGTTCATTTCGGAGTTACATAAGGGACAGAGTGTTTTCAACATCGATTGAAGATATTGATGTACTCAAAGTTACGATCAACATAGGAATGAAGTGCTGAAATGTTAGACAATACTTGGTGAAGTCTGAAATATCTCTTTGACATTCTTCGCTTTATTACAGATATTTATATTAAAATTTACAGACGAAAATAGTTTTATCAGAAACTTTCTATATCTTCTTTACAATTTATCGAAACGACCATATTCTAAATTATAGTAGATTTTTACAGTAAATTTTTGTAATTAGACAAAAATGTCACTACCTTATACACTAAATTCATAATAATCAAAGTTTTTACAATTTATTCCTTTGTTATGGAGTCACTGAAGACCATTTATGCTTAAGAGATACATGGAAAATGAAACGCGCCATTTTTGTTTCAGAATCCATTAGGCATTCATTTTTCAGGACAGGACTTCACAATTCAAAGTAAAACAAGGTGTACTTAGTTGTTAGAGACTTTGTGCAATTATATGTCAGGATTTTGCATGAACTGGTTCCTACTATGTGACGCCACATTCATATGACGACAGCAAGACCAGTCATGGATTCCAAAAATTTAATTGGAGCCACTTCATGGATATCAGTGTGTATTCTTCTTGGAAAAGTACCGTATTAAAGTTAGAGTTAGCTCAATTCTGGTTAATCTTTTCTACTTTTGTTTTTTCCTGTCTTTTTTTTTATATATATATGAAGTATAGAGAAAGTATTGTAATCATCGAAAAATTCGACATCGAGATTTTGACGAATCATCACATTTAAGATTTCCGTCTGTCCGGTAAGCTCGATTTTGGAACAATGTCTATCCATCTATGAACATGATAACTTAAAAACAGAGGCTAACGATAACTAAAAAAACTTAACTTTGAGCTAGACAGATAAAATTTAATGTATAGACTTAACGTTATATGTGTAGATTTTTATCAAATTCTGGATGAAATCGATTCAGAGGAAGCCTGCCTGTCCGACTGTCCGAATATAAGTGAATGCATTAACTACAAAACATAAAGAGTCAAATAAATAAAATTTGGAGCACAAATTTAGCATTTAAACTCTAATTTTTATCAAATTTTGAACCAAATATGCCAAATGGTTGACCGTTTCCCGGTTGATACTTTCGCATTCATGTAAATGTAATGACTTAAATAAAGAAAATATGGTATGTGATCTTGCAAGTACAATTGTTGTACTTTGTCAAATGTAGATGACAACCGGTCTGAAAAAAGGCATACAAAAATACAAATTCGATGTTCGGGTACTTGTATATGTATCGCATGTCAAGAATAAATCGCGAAAAAAAAATGTCTGAGATAGCACAATAGATTCAGTAAAAATGTTAGAATCGCGCCAAAGATCAATATTTAGAGCCTGTTGTTCGCCAATGGCATGAAAGACATTCGTGATCGTATCCAAACTCTACAGTTTTATACGAGTTGGAGGGGGACAACTAGCTTTACTAGAAAATATGCGAGAAAAGGGGTTTGGGGTGATCACTCTCACTGGCGCTTTTCTGCCCCCCTCACCCTCTTTTAATCCTTTCTTTTACGTTAAAGAGAAAGTTAAAGCGGCGACTGGAATTTATTTCACAACATGTTTTCATTGTACGAAAGAGTCGAAGAAAAAGGCGCCATTCATTCCTCACATTTTCTGTCATCAAACAGATTGAGCACGACACATATAAGAGATCACGTACACAAATTCCGATTAAGATTTATCAGTATTTTTATTTTGCTACATCTAAAAATTTGATAGAAGTAATTCGATCAAGTTTTTTTTTAAAGATTAATATCACAACGTGAATTAGAAAAATTATTTATGTTATTCTGTTTTACTTCGTAACCTGGTGTGAAGTATAAAATATATTGTAATAAGTATATAATATATGAAGTATAAAATATTATAATAATGCGATACTTAATATTGAAATGTTGACATAGATTTTGAAGAAAAATGAATTTATCTCATAAAATTATTTGTTCCTCTATTTTTTTTTTATTTTCTAAAATAAACATTAGATACTTTTGGATTTTTCGCATCGACATTTTTTTTTTAAATTTTTATTTTCTCATAAAAAAAAGTATAGGAAGAGAAAGATTGTAATGCTCCAAAATTCGAATTCTATATTTTGATGAATCTTCACGTTTCGGATCTCTAAGAAACCAAAGGACGAATGTTTGGAATTATACCCGTTTGTCTGTTAACCCTTTCGCCGTTCTCTCCTGTCCACAAAAATTTCTCCCCAGCAGTGCTCTGTTTTTCGCCACCTTAGAACAAACAAAAATAAAAAATAAAACAAGCAAGCATTTACAAACGTTTTAAACGTTTAAAAGTTAAAATAATGAAGCGCATTAATAATGTTAAATAATGAAGTTAATAAGTTAAATAATAAAGCGCTTGGTCCGCCCTGCAAAAGTTTCACTTGAACGCACTAGACGCGTTACAGACGACGAAGAGGTTAAAACAATAATTTAAAATCGCTTTCCTCTAGATAAAAGACTTAACATCAGACATCAAAAAACATTAAATCTATAGATTCCATCAAAGTTTGAATAGCACTCATTCACAAGAAGCATCGTTCATTGGATGTCTGAGTATAAATAATGAACACGGTGACTATAATGCGTAACGAGCTATATATATATATAATAATAATTTATATAATAATATATATATATATATAATATTTTAAAATATCATATTATATATATATATATATATATATATATATATATATATATATATATATATATAATATGATATTTTAAAATATAATTTAAATCCTAATTAATTTCCCGATCTTTGTCTAAATTTAGCCCATATTAACTTCATTCTAAAATGTTCTCTTATTTCCTGATCCAATTTCATTTTTTTTTATTTAATTAATGCTACAAGCGCTCCATAAAACTGCAAGTCTCAGCAGGCTCCCACGCCCCTAGGGGAGGGATAAAAATCCTTACTGTTTACAACATTCTTTTAAAGATACCTAAATTTCCCATTCCTAAGACTACATGTGTCAAAGAAATCCCCATCAAAATATCATTATAATACCACTGAGGAAAATTTTTTTTATCTCCTTTGTTCTTCTGGTCTTGTATCGCGATGTAAACAGAATGTGTGTGAAATTTAGTATGTAAATAGTGTATATTAAATGCAGACCTTATCAAATTCTGAACAAAACTGATAAGGAGTTGACCGTTAGTCAGTTTTTTCTTTCGAATGCAACACGACAAATCAAAATTCAGCAATTGGAATAAATGAACTTTGGTTCACAGTTTTAGAATTTAAAATGTAAATTTATATTAGATTGCTAATGTTGTTCATTAGGCAAACAATCAAAAATTTGATTATTTGTCTTTCTACACTTTCACATACTGAAACAAAATAACTCACAAATGCAATGACTTAAATATAAATGTAACTGGGTATGCGATTTTATGAATACAACTGTTGTACTTGGTTCAAATTTAGATATCAATGGATTGAAAAGAATTCATCCAAAATGCATACTCCATTTTCTTCACCATATTACGAAGCATAAAACGCTCATATATGGAATTCTGAAGGAAAAAAAATCCAAGCATTCATGGCGTTCACGGACTTACCCAAGGTCCACGTTTTTTATGTCGAGGAAGGGATTAGGAAACTTGCGAGAAAATTTAGTGGAGACCACACTCATGGCCCTTAGATTGATTATTCAAAATGTTCTAAAAAAAGGCTTTGATTTAATTTAGTATCCGTAGGCTTATACCAGATCTTTTAAAATCATTTAATTTTATTACTTTCACAAAATACAAATATTTTCGGAAAAAAGAGAAGCATTTACGAATGCTAAAGAAAATGAGTATACATTGGATTTGAGGGGCATGCAACTTACTTGTGTCCGTCTATCTGTCAGTCTGTACAGTATGTATGTAAAGATAATAATTCAAAAACGTAAGTTTGAATAAATAAAATTTGGCATAAGATTATTTATTTTTTTTATTAAAATTGTTGCTCTGTGTTAAATGTTGATTATAATTATTAGATGGGAAAAAACTCCCAAAGGTCAGTCTCGATTTTCATCATCATTCCATGAAACCTAAAATAATCATATACGGAACTCTGAAAATAAAAATCTGAGCACCTTTGGCTTTCACCCCTAGCTCAATATCAACAATTTTTATGTTGGGGAAGACAACATGTCTTTAGCTAGGGACTAAGAAAGGTTTGGGAAGACCCCTCCCGCCAGTTTTAATTCTTCACTTGAATATTTAATCAGAGAATAATTTCATGATCTGAAGATTTCCTCATAAAATAACACGTGACGAAACTTCGTTAAAAAAACGCATGCGTATTAAAAAGTTTTATAAGGATACGTGATGATTACAGAAAGTTCTAAAATGATGATTTCCTTTCCCTCAATTATTTATGTCGCAGCTTCGATAAGGATTTGCGTGTTATTATTAGACGTTGGAAGAGGCCTTTTGGGTTATATTGGATATAAGAATGGGTAACAGATGTTTATAAAATAAACGATAACCTTTCGCTTGAGATTATCAGAAAAAAGGAAAGTGTATTAAATGCATAACTCTTGTCGTCTTATCACTAGTTGACATAATGGAATAAAAAGAAAAAGAATTTTCCCATGACCGATCTTATTACTTCCGCATAGGAGCATAGGAATGTCACTTTGTATCACGCGATCGAAAGTTGATTGTGCCTGCGAATTATTCAATTTTAATGGTATCTACAAAATCTTTAAACGAGTAATTTTTGTATATATAGAATATATATTTATTTATTTCTTGTATCTCGGAAAGGATTCTAACGATTTGGATCAAATTTTATATTTAGATAAAGTTTTGCTTTTTTAAAGTTTATCTATATAGGTGCCTTTCCTGTAAAAACGCGATTTCATATACACACATAGAAAAAAAACACCATTTTTTTATGACTAACTATTAGAGACATTTTCTGTCTGCTCTCAAGCTGACAATATCATACAGCGCAATTTCGTAAATTTTTGTGGTACTTGCTTTGCTGCCATAGGATGATAACCTGCTGATACCTCAACATTTTGTGAGATGGCGCTATAGGGCATTATTCGAATACGAATACATTCGACTCACGTCCAATAGCAATAATACAATTATTGCGTTAATCAATTCGAATAATATGTTAAACTAAGTTCATTCATAATTTTTTATTTAAATAACCAATTCATATGTAGGTAAGATTAAAAATATTTATACGTAATCAGTATGTGATTCGTATCTAAATATTTTCTCCGAAAAAACACGATTTTATATATATAAAAAATAATAATAAAAAAAAAATAACTGCCAAGTAAAGGTTGATCTTCCTGGTATTTACTTATAAAGTCTTTCCTAACTCCTCTGAGGTTTTAATTACTGAGTTTTGATGTTGAAATTTGTAAGGTGTTATCCTTCAAAAAATGCGATGCAAAAAAGAGAAAGAAAAAATTGACAGAAAATTCAAAAACATTTCGGAATCTAAAAATTAAAATTTACAAGTAATTGGTAAAATCCATTAAATTCAAAACATCGTCTCGTACAGCCAGGGAAGCAACATACCTATAGTAAAATGATAATGCTACATTTATTGAGGCAAACTACAGCACCTCTAGCGGCAAAATAAGGAAATTAAGAAAAATAACTAAAAAAATAAAAGAGATTGGCCAAAAACTCCAATAAGAAAAATGTACTCTATATGATAATAAAAATGCATCAAAAAGATTCATGGAATTATCTATAAAATTGATGATGATATTTGCGAATAAAATTATGAGCTTCATCCTAAAACTGAAAACTGAATCTTGAGATTCCCTCTTTCTAGTGCGTTTTTCTGATGTTATTATTTTTATTATTATTGTTGTTTATTTTCTTCGTTGCTTAAATTTCACTTCACCGTTGCGTAAACTCGGAAAAACTGTATGATAATACCGGAGAATACATTTTTAAATGAAGTTAAAGAACTTAAAAAGAGTAAAGTTAAACTGTACTAGGAAATGTCAGTGTTTTTCTACCCAGATCGGTTTCGTAGACTATAGGATTTTAGTATGTCACCCATAACAATTCGTTCCAAGTGAAAATAAAATCTTGGGATATAAAGCTGTTGACTTATATTATTATAAAAATTAATAACTTCCATTCAATATTTCTACTTTCTTTTTGACTTTTTAGATGTGTTGTGGAGAAATACTTGAAAATGGAATTTTAACCAAAACTAATAATTTGATAATAGGTAATAATCGAAGATGACTTTTATTTCGAAACTTTTACATAAAGTTATCCCATTCTTTTCCTTAACTCCAGCTGGGAACTTCAGACAGAAAGGAGATGAAATTTCTTATTGAGACGAAAATTTGAAAACCAAGACTGTTGACTTTATATTCATTATACTACAAGACTTTAGACAAGACTTTATATTATTAGACAAGACTTTTTATTCACTATACTACACTGGTGTAAGAAATTAAGAGAATTTCCATATTTTATCGAATTACATGAAAAGAACTGAACTGAAGGAAAAACCACTGCTTCTAGATAGAAATGCAAATGTTGTACGGCTAATACGTAAGCGAACACGTGTGTGTAGGTGGAGCTAGCAGAAAAACAGGCTTTATAAGCGCGTGGAGGGTAAGACGAATTTCGTTCGTTAGCACATATTGGCGAATTTCTTAGTGTTATCTTGAAACAATCGATGAAATTCACAGTAAAACTGAGTAACCACCAACGTTTAGATCATGGAATGAGGTGGAGAATTGTGGGCAGGTTAGAGGCAAGCCAATCACAAGTCCAGATATGCAGAGAGTTTCATTTGACGCCCAGCGTCGTGTGTAACCTATGGAAACAGTTCCAGGATACTGGATCCATCGAGAGAAAGCCCGGGCAAGGTCGTCAAAGAGTCACGACGGCCAGAGAAGATTGCTATTTGTCCATTTCAGCAAGGCGTAACAGAGGGGATACAACTTCTTAGCTCTCTCGGGACCTGCATGCAGCCACAGGAACTCGTGTATCAAGGGTGACTTGTTCCAAGAGACTGAAAAAGAGAGGATTGTTTGCCAGAAGACCGGCAGTTTGCGTCCCGCTCACGTCTACGAACAGGAGAGTCCGATTAGAATGGTGCAGGCAACATAGTGATTGGAGTATGAAGCAATGGGCAACCGTTTTGTTCACCGACGAGTCCCGTTTTAGCCTAAACACCGATTCTCTCCGTACTTTCATTTGGAGAGATGCAGGGGCCCGCTACCTATCCTCCAATGTCCATGAAATCGACAGTTATGGCGGTGGTGGTGTAATGGTCTGGGAAGGCATCATGTTAGATGGCCGCACACCTGTCCATGTCTTTGACAGAGGCTCTGTGACTGGTGTGAAGTATAGGGATAAGGTCTTGGAGGGCTATGTTCGCCTTTTCCGGCGTACACTGGGTCCCGAGTTCATCTTAATGGACGATAACGCGAGGCCACATAGAACTCTTCTGGTCGACGAATTTCTCGAGAGTGAGGATATTCGCCGGATGGATTGGCCAGCCAGGTCTCCAGACCTGAACCCTATAAAGCATGTCCGGGATGCTCTGGGGAAGGCAATTGCAACTCGCAACCCCCCTCCGAGAACCACCCAGGAACTGAAAACAGTGTTGGTGAATGAGTGGGACCAATTGCCACATGCACTGATAAACTGCCTTATTTCCAGTATGACATCACGTTGCAAGGCGTGTATAGCTGTAGGAGGGGACCATGACTCTGTGACTGTATTAACCCATTTCTGTTGTGCATTCTGCAACCGCTGTTTCAGACCTTCAGACTTCCATGAGTGTTACGCACAAACATGTGTGTCTATTATAACTGTTGAATGTTTATTTTGTCTGCATTATATCAACCTATGTTCACACCAAATTTTATTAAAATCTGCCCAGTAGTTCTGGAGATCGTAAATCAAATATGAAAATTCTCTTAATTTCTTACACCAGTGTATTTCTAGGGAGAGCAGGAAAAATCTTTAAAAATAAAATGCTTTAAAGATTAAAAAAATTAAAACTAGCCGCCATCTGCGATCTTCTAATCTCTCACAACATTAGAAGTATTAGTTAGTAATGTCAATCAAATTCGATGAACTTCATCTTATAACAATAAATGAAAGTATACGGACACAATAAACATAGACCAATCTCATTGATTAGTTAGACATGTAAAGATGGCAGAACTAATTGACGAATAAAATATACGAAATCGATCCAGTTGCAGTGATTGATGGCTGCATTAAGATCTTATTTTACGGCATTTCTAGAAAATGAAGAATGGAGCAGCAAGTACTCACTGGTGACTATGTATTTAGGAATCATAAGCTTTCAAATAAAACTTTAAACAGTAATAGAAGGTAAGGAACTCTGTCGTGGACGAATGTTTTCCCCCATAGAGAATGTACAAACAGGTAACTTTTCCTGAAATTTCTCTTGAAAATCGTTTGTCGTGGCATACGAGCGACCAAGTTATGAATTCTCTTGTGAAAAAAATTTCAGAAATCGAAGCAGTGGCTGGAGCTGTTGGATCTCCCTTTTTTGACAATTATTTTAAATATATAGATTATACATCAAATTCAATAATAAAATAATATTAAAAATTTTTAATATTAATATACATTATTTAATTAGAAATAAAATCTTGACAATTCGGGGTATTTTATTTAAAATTTGCTAAATCTAGGATGTCTTTTTATTAATACGATACAATGAGTCTTAAATCATGACTGTCCCAGCACTTTCAAAATGCTTGATTACTTTAAACACAGAGAATTTGAAACTAAACTGAAAGTAATACACGAGACCATTTTTTCCCCTTGATTCACACCACTTTGCACTTTTATCTGATCGCTTTGATATAAGAAATAGGGATTGTTCAATAATTATTAAATTCTCAGAAAACGTTTTGAGATTATCAAATTCTCCACCAATCGCGTTCATTCTGAAGTGAATCTGATCTTAATCAGTGTTTGAAATTGTAGTAAACAAAATACTCGCAATCTTTGAGCAATATCGTATCCATCACCACTGTTGCCTATCACATCAACAATTTTGTTATCAGTCTTAAATGTTGCTGAAATGTATTTAACAAGAGTAACAGATATTTGCAGTAAAATTGGTTCGTCCATGCCAAGAATTAATTCGATAATTTGACATAATAACTTGTGTTATTAAAGGGTTAATAGATTTATATATATTTATGAGGAAGTAAATTTTCAAAAGTCAATGAGTCTATTTGGAAACACTGACAGTTTTTCTGAATTCAAGCTGAAATACTAAATGTGTAAGGCGAGCTGAGGGGGTGGTTTGGAGGGGTATAGAATATATAGAACATACGACGCTGAATAAAAATCTCTCAATTCTCAAATATTTTAAGGGAAAAAAAGGTTACAATCGCCTTATAAAAGCAGTGCAAACAGTAAAAATTAATAAATAAAAACAAAATGAAATATAAAAAAAATGTTTTTTTAAATTATTTTTTTTTTACTTACATCATTTCTTTACTTACATTACCTTACTAACATCAGGCCACTTTAGTTGATTTCGATTTAAAATAAAAATATTTTATTCATTTGTTCATAAAGTTATAATTTTTCATCAACATTAATATATTAACCACGCTTATTAAATCCATTTTGTTGAAATAAAAAGTATTAAAATTATGTCGAAACACACACACAAAAAAAGGAATTTGTCTTCTGAATAATGCATACATATGAGAAATTGTAAATGCAATCCACTTTTTGGAACATACTTCTTGATCCGGTTCTATTTCTAAAGTTTTAAAAGAAGCATATTCTGCAAATTGGTTTCAGGGCCCTAAATATGCAGAGTTTTTTTAATGAATATTTCAAAATCCTTAACTTTAAAATATATAAAGTATCTATTTGGCAAACAGTTTTTTTCTATCCTGTACATAAAATTTCAATAAAATTAATTTAATATTCCATTAAGATGTTTATTTGAATCCCCAAGATAATAAATTTCGCGAAAGATAAGTAACAACGAGTAATTTAAGACTAAATTCTAGGATTTCATGTGCTAAATAAATAATGATAATTTACTCATTTTTTTTGTACTTTATACTCAGTTCATAAGGCTATTTTAATACATCTTAATCAAATTACTTTGCTTAAAACATATTTTACCTTCTTATGTTTAAAATAATCAGGTTCAGACTCCAATCCTATCAGTGGCCCGATTTCGCTAATTATTATTTCATATTAAGCATTACAGTCTCTAACCTCTAGATATGTTATGAATGTCATCTAGGGGTCATGTTTCCTCCATTCTCTGTTTTTTAGAGAAATTCAATAACATTACTTCACTTTATATTCGATATGGGAAAAACACTGCGACGAAATTCTCCAGCCATAATCACTGTCTCATTTCGGAAGATTTTTTTTTTCATATGAAAGCTCATAGCCCCTAGATATCTCATAACTGGTTGCCTGCCTACCACCGAGTTCCATTTTTGAGAGAAGTGACAAGAAACATTATATATCTGCATATTTTCTATCGGCAAAAACCTTGACAGGTTTCTCCTGCCACAACCACAGTAGCGATTTCAATATTTTTATTTTATTTTATATAAAATCTCATGATCCCTAGCTATATACATAATCTATTATAGGGTTGGCAAACTGCTGGTTGCCCAAGACGGCTTGTTAATTTTTAAAATTAAGTACCGGAATTCGCTTCATTGCTTTTTCAGTCTCTTTCTTTCGGATTACTTGTAGGTAAAGAGGAAAACTTATCTTCTGTGAGTGTACATATGTGAAAAATTAATTCATGCGTTGTAGGAATTAATAAAAAAATTTAGTTAGAAGAAAAATTAGTTAGGGGCCAGTTAAGAGAATCTGCCCCTTAATGAATAATTTATTAATTAATGAGCAGATATTGAATCAGGTTGCATGATACACGTCACGTGGCCAAGTCAAATGCTCACATCAAGTTTAATTTTTCTAATTTATTGCAAACTTTGGGAAATAAAAGAGTGCTATTGCATTAAGCACAAGTTAATATTCAGAAGTTAGGTTGAATTGCATTTGTCACATGACATCATAGTCATATGAACGAACTAATTGGTTAATTTCAAAATTATTCTAATGTTTTGAATGTAACTAAATGAGCTTACGGGCTTTATAAAAGAGCGAGGAACTTTTATTTAGTCTTTTATATAATTCTTGAAAAAAATTCATCAAGAAAATTGCCTCTAAGCTAAAGAATATTGAATCTATGTTGAATAGCAATGTTATTTATCCAATCGTGATTACTAGATAGGCATCATTAATTCAGACCCAAAAATGGAATGGAAGAAATAACAATGCCTCTGAGTAAATTGTTATTTTATGACTCAATTTTGGTATGAGAAATTGCTCCTCCAGGCACTACCATAAAAAAAGAAAAAATGGCCAAAAAAAGATATTTTTACTGAAGTATCTATCAAAATAACTTGAATATTTTCAAAATTAATATGAAAACAAAAAGCTGAATTTTTACAAACAAATGAAATATGTTTAGTTAATAGGCAGGTAGCAGTTGCATAACATAACACATATAAGTTTGTTTATTTAATACTTCATTCTAACGATGCTTTATTTTAAGAGGAATAAAGTGAATAAAGGCACGTTTATCACGACTAGTCTCATTGTTATCTAAGCATAGCCTAAAGGAATTTAAGGCTACATTTTAAATTAAAATTTATTTAATTCATATACAAAAAGTTTAAAATTGAACTTCATTCTTACTTTTTTGAAATTCATGAAAAAGTAATATTTGAAATAAAGCATATTATACTCAAAGCTAATGTGTCACAAATAAAAAAAAAGTTTGAGTTAATGTGTCAGAAGTTGAAAAAGAGTTCATTTTTATGAAAACATTTCTTTTAAAATTTATAGTGCTAAGTACAAAGAAGTGCAGCGGCAAAATTAATATTTTCTTTAATGTTTCTCTGGGCCTCTTTTAACAATCCTACTAAAACAAAATAATCTTATCTGCTAATAAGTTATAAAAAAAATCGTAATGGCGTAAATCATTTATGTGCATTTTTGAATACATTTAAATCTAATGGAGTAATATTTTCAAAACTCGAATATCTTAGTTCCATTAAAACGTGCCTTCAAATCAGAATTTTGAGTGCTTTAACCTCTATACCATAATGTTGATTAAAAATGTATCAATAAAATCAATAGAAGGGAAGTAATAAAAATTTAAAAAATACCTACCAATTTCGTTTAAAAATAATTTTAAGGCTTAAATTTTCTTCCAAGTATTTTTAATGCGATATAATCTTTTTTTAATAATTGTTAATGAAAATTACGAATAATTCATTTTAAAATAGAAATTTTCATTGAAACTCAAACTCTGTATAATTATATTGACAATTCTAATGGCATAGAATTATAATATATATATAATATTTTAATATGTAATATATAATTCTATAGAATTATATCTAATATTATATAATTATATATACATACGCATATGTCGCCAGATTAAATGAATATTTGAGATTGAAGTATAAAGTGAAAAATTCAAAATTATAAAAGGTAAGTTATAATATCTCAAATAAAGAATCGTGTTATTATCTTGGTGGAGAAGATACATTTATTATATTTTTATTTTTAAACAATTTACAAAATTATTTAGATATTATTAAAATAAAACAACAATATTAAATTCTCAACTAGAAACAATGCCTTTTAAAAAAGAATAATGATAACAATGTGCAATACAATTTGATATAAAAAAAATGCATTTTAATCTTTGACCGTGAATGGAATTGTATGGAAAAAGATTTCATGTATTAGTTAAATGAAAATTCGTTTTTTTTCTTTAACGTATACGAAAAAATATCTAAAGAAACTATTGAAATGACCAATTTGGTGATGTTTCTCCTTCAGAATTCACTGAGTCCGGAATTCAGAATTGTATTATTGGGTCTATCTATCTGTATTTTGTATCTATGTTCTTTATCCGTATTTTGAATCTAATCAAATAAATAGAGTAAGCTATGTGAATAAAATTTCACTTGTGGATTTTACATCAGATTTCAACATCTGTTTCTCTTCATTATAGGTCTGCTTTTACCTCCCATTTAAATTTTTTTAAAAATATTTATTTAAATTATTTATTATTAATTATATTTTGTGAAATATTCACATTAAAATGTTCGTAAAGATTTTTATACATTATTAATTAAATATATAATTTTCATTATTTTATTTAACTGTAATATTCCCATACGAATTTTTTTGAACAAATTGGAAGATTAATTTGAAACAAATTGGAAAAATGTCTCCCAAATTTTAAAATGATAGAAATTTTTTAATAAAGATTAGTTTATAACAAACTACAAAATATTTCGAAAATTTTAAATTTTAGAATTTGTGTTAATGAATTCTGATTTATCAGTTAGTTATTCTTAATTTGTCAATTGATTATTTTTAAGAATTAATTATCATTTAAAATGTGTGGAAGACCAGTTTGTTATTGTTTTCAAATCGTAAATGATAAAAAAAATCTCGGCATTTTAAAAGAATTTTTTTTTATCCTATATCTATAGTTAAATATTTAAAGATCATTCGATCTACAGAAATTTTAACATATCCATATGTTTAAATCTCCGCATTGAAAAAAAGTAAACATATTATTGTTGCAATTTAATATTATTTGCGACTTTAACAATCCAAGGGCAACTACGAAATATCATGCGCATATCGATTGGTTTTCAATTGATATTTCTTCTTAATTTCATGAATGAAAGTATAGTGCTCTTTTGAGATTTCTTAACGAGCTCTTTCTTAGTACATCACATCTGAACAAATAACGACAAGTGTGAATTCTCACAGTTATTTTCATCGCAAGCTGACTCTCGAGGGATGAAGGTCATATAATGAAGCAACATAAATGACACATTATAATTAAAGTGCTTTAGCACCCAAACGATGTTTTGTGGACCTTCAGCTGCAATTGAAATATCCGAGGAGCTCTGACTACAGTACATTGTTCTCTGAATGATTGAAACTGAAGTAGAATGTACAGGGTGATAGCAAAATCTTTCTCTGATCACAATAAATTATTATAAAATAACTATTATATTTGGTTCATGGTTGTTTCGATATATTGTAAATATGTTTATAAAATTTTCAATAAAACTACTTACGACAATGAATTTCAATGTGAACACTCTTAGTAGCTTAGAGAATGACAAAGCGGTATTCTAGTTTCGACGAGTATTGTCCAGCTTTTCAGCTGTCACACTAAACACACAATCTGCCGTCTTAACTTTGAAGATATTAACAGTTTCAACTGTCGTTGCAAACTTTGTCCTTTAGGCAACTCCATTACTGACATTCAGCAGTAATAGACGATTTAAAATCAGCCAAAAAATACGCGTTGAAGTTTTTTGCTTTGATGATTACATTTTAATAACATTCGAATGCAAAATCACTATTTCTGTCTTAGTTGTGCTATGAATTGGACTAATAAAAATTTACGAATACGAAAAATACAAGAACCAAAAAAACACATTGAACTTTTCCTTCGCTGATGCCATTTTAATCGCATTCAAATGTAAAATAATTATTTCTGCATTAATTGTGTTATGCGTTGGACTAATAAAAATTTAACACGAAGACTGATAGCAATTTTATAGTATTAAATTGCCATAATTCTTTTATAATGATTTTTTTTGTAATGGGAATATGTCATGACCACCTTGTATATTCAACATTCAACTTACCCTCTAGATTGATTGCAAGAAAATTATCTGCATATTAAAATTGTACAATACAGATAAATTCATTAAATTGGAGAGACAAAATTTGATACATACTTTTAGTATCTAAAATGTAAATCCATTTAAAATTTGCTAATCTATGGAAGACTCGTTCTTCACCATCGATTCCGACTACTCCCGGCAGCTGCAGACTGCCTCCTTTTATAGGTCTCAGGAGGCGGGGCTAGAAGCCTCTCAACCAATCAGGAACGTTCGAGGCGTATTTCGGTTCCTAATGGACGGATCGGGAAAATTACCGATGTTTCGGGTATAATCCAATTTGGCGCCAAAGTCGCCAAATGGCCGCCAAGTTTGTCGCCAATCTCTGGGACCTCCGGCGCGACACCCGGACTCCGTCCAATACAGATGACTGTAAAACAGTCTTTCTGATGATGGAACCAACTATGCTGGGAAGCAGTATCACCGATTCGTAACAATATGAAATTCTAAATGTTATATTGTCGGAAAAATTGTATTTTTATATCAAATTTTAATTTCAATTTGTCAAAAAGAAGTCGTAAAAAGTATATTCTCAGTTTGTTTCACTGTATTACAAAGTACAAACGCTCATAAGAAGGATTCTGCCACTCTACGCGAGAACTGGAAAGTAGAGATACTTACTTCACTTGTGTTTTCAGCCTTCTGTATTGCCCTGGTCTCGTATTCCTCGTTAATAAAAATGCGAACCTTCGTGCCGTTTACTATCTGGGC
This sequence comes from Argiope bruennichi, assembly GCF_947563725.1. Lineage (NCBI taxonomy): Eukaryota > Metazoa > Arthropoda > Arachnida > Araneae > Araneidae > Argiope > Argiope bruennichi. Next base: position 125,498,115 of record NC_079151.1, on the reverse strand, counting down.
CAATAGTCAGAATTTTCAAGCAAGGCACATCTATATTAGAACATAAAAAAGAAAACATTTGTAAGACTATTCCCGCTGGTTTAAGTTTGCTTTCTCGGTTTTTATTTTGATTGAACTAATATGTTTAGAAATGTACTAATAATGCAAAGAATAAAATTGAGGGGGTGGCGGCTTTATCAAAGTTAATCAAAGTGAATCTTAATAATAATAATGTTGGATCTCCATTAGAACTTTCTTCAACAAATAGCTAAAATATTTAAAAATAATTTACATTATTACTGACATTTAGCAGAGAACTTATATTATTGAACAAGAAGTCATGAAGCAACTGTCATACTTTTTCTATACCATTGTAATGAGTTAGTCATCAATAAAAAATATTCCATGCTCAAAAATTGATTAAAATTAGTTAGTGTAAGAACCTTTAAAAGCGTCGAAGGTTTATTAATTAATAATTGCTTGGATATAAAACCATTAATCACAGTAAGGAATTGAACATTAATGGTTGTGCACAAATTTTGAAGCTTAATTTCTTTTCTTTAAATTTCTGAATATTTGTAAGAAGAAATTGAAATAAATTAATAGGAACTATTTTTAAAAATATGCTTTCATTAAGGTACTTTAAAGTAAACTTTTTATTTTTATTATTTTTTTACTTTTTAATCTTTAATAAATAGTATATTGCTATGAATTTCATGGAATTAGGTAATAATTTTTCCTCAAATTTATTATCAGATGGCGCCATTAGAATGGAATATATTTTTATTAAAATCTAGATCAAACTTTATTAACAACTAAGTTCTAAAACTATTAAAATAGTGAAATGTCATCAAGCACATGCAAGTGTACAGAATTTGAAAATTCTATCGCATTAAGATTTAAGTGAGAATTAGATTGCTAAATTTTCTCTTCGTAATCAAACATTGAAATTAAATAAAAATGTCTTCGGAAAAATTATTTAACCTTAATTGTTACATTAAACGTTTCGAATTGAGTCTAGGGGAGTATCAAATAAATGTTGTTTCGTTTTCTTATTTATTTTCTAATTAAGGAATCTTGTAATAATTTTTGAAAAGAAATAGACCCAGAGGAATATTTTCTGTGTGGGAAAAGTTTAAAAAATATCTGAATCCCTGTAAAAATGTGCAATAACCACGAATGTCATTCTAAGTTTAATTGCATCAGACTTGTTTGTTACAGACTGACAAGAGAAAAGGCATTCATTAAGAGTCGTGTCAACTACCGAAAAATAGCTATTAGCTTAAATAGAAAGTGCGTCTTCATTCTAATTAAAATATCGTTACCGAAAGACGAATGCATGCTTTACAATTCGGGAATTTCATAATTACAGGCTTCAAAAATTCCTTTGCAATACCATTCATTGGATTTTCAGACTACAGACACAATTGACTTATTTATGTCTTAGTTTCAAGACTGCTGTCGCTTTTTTTTTTGTTTGTTTGTTTATCTTTTTTTTGTTTCTATTCACCTTGAAAAAATTCAACATTTTCAAAAAAAAAAAAAAAAAAAGAACGCGCGATGTGTATTATTATGTTAATAAATATTTTGATAATTTTGGGGAAAAAAATTTCTGCAGATGTAGTAGTTCTATTCAATAATTAAATTGTTCGCTAGGTAGAGGAAAGAATTTCAATCCAATGCAGCGTCTGCAAAAAGTGAGCGATGTTGGAAGTTTACAAACAGGTATTAAATCAATATATATATATATATATATATATATATATATATATATATATATATGCAGTAAGAAGTTTCATGGTAATATGTCCTCTAGTGGCCGCATTTGTTTGAATTAGTATTATTTTTTTATTTTCCTTTTTTTTCCATCTCTTAATTAAGTCTTCCACAAAGTGTCATAGTTCTTTTATGAATAGCCTCAATTGTAGATAACTATGAATAGGGGAGCTTTAGTTATCTAAAACATGTATAATAAAAACAGTTTTATAATCTATTACGTACTTTACATTAAAATGTATTTTTAAAACAGAATATTTTACGTACATAACATAACACCATCATGTGCCCTCCGGTGCCTATAACACTAAGTTATCTAACCAGTTGGATGAGTGCAAGATGGAAGGAAAAAAAATGAGGATGAAAGAAAGAACAATATATTATATATACCTCTGGAACATGGTGGCCACGTTGTAGATTCTTAGCTACTAGAATGGAAGATTTTAAACTAATTTTATGCAATATTCGTCCTGTATATGGATTAGTTCAAGTTAAACCTATAGAGAGGGCCGGATTACAAATAGGCAATGCCTATGTTTTCACAAATTTTAAGGAACATCTAGACCTAGATATATTTTGCACATTTTTTATGGCAACCTAATTTAAACTCTTATTTAATTTAAAAGGGTCATGCATTCGAAGATATTCAATTCAAAATTATTTGATTTTATTTCAATCGTTTAAATTTCAGTACTTTATTCATAGGAATTTTTCCGTGATTTCAAATTTGCTATTGAACTGGTATGATACTCTTTTTCCCCCCTCGCAGTTGGCTAATTGAAAAGTCTCAATTATAGCCTTTTTACCTTTTTTTTATTCAAGCATTTAAAATGCTTTAAAAACATTTTATATTTCTTATTGTCCATCTTGTAGCAAAATATTTTTATATTTAAATTTTCAATAATTTTATATGTGATACACATTATATTTAATTTGTTTGATGTGATCCTCGCTTAAATTTTTTTTTTCGAAATTTATGTAATATCCATTATTTGAATACTGCCAATATATATAGCAAATTAAAATTAATATCAATTTTTGAAAATTTCACAATGAAAGAACCCCAACTCGTAAGGCCTAAAAGCTCTCAAAAGAATCCGGACTTGCATGATGAGAGAAACACCCTCCACCTGGCATTAAAATATAGTAGAGGGCGCCGATTTGAAGAGTATGTCGGGAATTTTATGAACTCAAGGTTCTTAACCTTCGGACAGAACAAATGATTAGAGCGTGCTGATGTTGATCATTTCATCTAATCAAAACAATGAGATTTATCACAAAATGGCTTGTATGGCTTAAATTTGTCTAATTATATTATAGTAAACTAAATTAACATATCATCCATTTGCGGTTAGTTTCTTATTTTATTTTATTTCTTGAATAGTTTGGTGCTTGTTTACATTTCTTCATTTTTTTTTCGGGTTTAATTTTGAACCGATTTTCTTAAACTGTAGGTAATTTATCCAAAAGAGGAATCATATATCATAATTATGGGGAGAGGGGGGGGGGTCTAAAAATTCTTACTCCATTCCTCTACTGTTTGTAAACAAAACAAATTGAACAACTCAGTCCGATTTAAAACATTGCATCATTATCATTTTACTGATTTTTTTTTGAATTTGTATTTATATTACTAATTATTGCGTTATTTTCTTACACATTTTCAATTTTAGGGCATGATAGAAATTTTCTTTACAAAAATACAGTATGGATCCAAAACCGGTTAACAAGACCTGCCTTAATGTACAGTGAATTCCAAATAATAGTTCAATTTTATTTTTAAAAATTGGCATTAATTTATAAATAAAAATAATTTGAATAATTATTTTTATTTATAAATTATATAATTCATAAAATGATAAAAAAAATTATTTTCCTATTTTTAATAATTATAATAAATAGATTGATTACAACTTAGTAATTACCACTTGTTGTGATCACTTTAGAACTTTAAAATTTTGATAACATTCATCGATTAGAAATAATATTTAAACTAGGTAAAAATAACTGTATTTTTATTATATTAAGGGACAAAAAAAAATCTTTTTCCAGGTAGCTCGTTTTTATCAAAAATAATAAAAAGGTTCATTAATTGTTGCTTATCAACAATTATTTCTTAACAATTTATTTATATAGTGTTCTTTCTAGTATTGTTATTAAAGATTTGTTAAACGTTTTCAAATATCAAATGTTAGGCTTCTTTGACACATATTGGAAGTTTTTCTTCTTCTTTCTTCAACGCCTTCATTCTCTTAGAAATCACCAACGTTTGTTTTCTTGTCTTCCTCACGATTTTTCAACATTTTATGAAGAGGCTGTGAAGTTACCAGCAGTTCTTCAATTTTATTTTACCCCGTTTTAACCCTTTCTAAGGCCGTGGGAAGTATGCTTCCCACCAAATTTATCAATCTTTGTATGAAATTATGTAGGTTGGCAGAAGTTCTGACAAATTTTTTAGAAAGACAGAACCTTAAATGCTTCAGTTCTTTATCTCACACAAAATGATGTGTCTTGATTTGTTACTTAATTATAAATGAACCAAATTAATGAATTAATCAAATTAAATTTATCTAATAAGCTAAATGAATCCCTTTTTTTATTCTAAATTCAAGCCTAAAAATATTTAAACATAATATGACTAGAAAAAAAATGGCCCTTTAAAGGGCTAAGCAAACGTAAATAACTTTTAAAAATTTCAGTTTTATATTTAACACTCAAATCAGTTTTTTCATAATTCAGTCGCATGGGTTTATGACTGTTTTTACAGATTCCAGGTCAGACCTGGTAGCATACTGCCGATTTAAACTATCCAGATCGCTCTAATTCAGATTTTTTTTAAAAAAAGATGCAAATCCTATCCCTTGGGTAGAATGGTCTCAGATGTTTCCTTACAAGCGAAGCAAGAAATCTCATATTCATCAATCATTAATACAATAATGTTGAAAATGGAAGTTCAGTCAATTCTCTACTTCAAAACTGATGACATTAAACGGTGTAATGATGACATAATACGAATATGTTTCCTTCAGTGTCAATACGGTAGTTCAGGACTAGAGGATATCGATAATATAAAGCAAATAACATTATTACTCGCAATCGTATTATGAGGCGTGCATTTTATAGCAATTTTTTTCCATTTTGTGAAGAAAATAAATTTAGTAATCAGAAGTAAATGAAAAAAATACTGGAAACCATTTCTTCGAGTAGTAATCACAACAATCATTATTTTAAGCAGAAAAACAAGTACATTCGGACATTAAGAATCGTTTTTATACCTCCCGTTCCCATCGACCTTGGCGAAAAAAAATGAGCCGGATACGGGAATAGCATATTAAATAATAAAAATAATAAGAAGGGGCACTACGAGTGACTGTCGAACGATTGGTGCGAATTGCGGGCGGAGTAACCAGTTCCGCGTCTGGGACTGGTCAAAAGTGACAAAGTGTAAAAAATAAAAAGGTTAAAAAATTGTCCGCTTGGAAAAAAACGCAAAGATCATTTTGATAAAAAGAAAAGCACATGGAAAAAAAAAGAAAGAAAAGCGAGAGAGACCTTCGCTGACCACTTAGGATCTCATCTTTCATCGAGGAAGCCCGAGATAAAGTCAGGAAGCGTCAGTTTTTCCTTCAATCGGCTTTTGAGTGGTGAGAATTCAGTTTGGTTACGTCGCACTTGAAGAGGAGAGAGGTGATATTTTCATTCGGGGATTTTACTAATCACAAGTATGGGCGGAAACAGACGAAATCAAGTAAGCATTTTAAAATTTTATTGCTTGCAAATGATGTTATTTTATATATTATTTAATAATTCTTAAATTTTAATTTCAATATTTTTAATACTGTATAATATTATTTGAATCGAACTTAAGAAATTTTACTGGATATTTTAAAGTTTGGTAAGTTAAAGCAAGTAATACTTCTAATAATGTATACTTCCAAGAAAATCACTATTTCATACTCAAGATGAATGTTAAAACAGTAAACAAATACAATCGTTTAACAAGTAATATGAACATGTTGCCAACTTCATTTCAAAATATGTGAAGTACGCAATACGTGAAAGTACATGATGCTTTGTTAGATAATTAGAAATGAAGCTCTAATGGCATGACTTTCATAAAAGCTCTATTAAAACAGAAAACATTAGCGTTATGAAATCTGTACCTGCTATCTAAAAGACTAATACTAAATCAACTGAGCAATTTTTTTTTAATTTTAAAGATTTTTATTTAAGTAATTAAAATGTAATTATTGAGAAAGAATTAAAAGTAATAATTAGGAAAAACTATTAAAAGTAATTATTAATAAAAGATCTTTATTTAAGTAATTTCAATATCTTTATTTAAGTAATAAAAAGAATTGCAATGAAATTCTTAAAAATATATGATGATTTAAATAGACGTTAAATAATGGCTCAGGTGCTTGTACTTCGAGCAATTCAATATTTAAAACAGAATATAGTAAAGTAAATATGTGTATTTCATGCGTCTCAAAGGTACTTGTCGGTTGTAACAGTGACCAAAAAGCGACAGAAAAAAATTTCCGCAAATTTGGACATTTTAATCGTCAAACTATGCAGCATATGATTCGCACGTTCGAAAATTTTTCATAATAAATAATAATGCACTTGAGTACATTTTTATAATTTGGCGAAATTTTTTTGGGCGCTTTTTGGTCGCCGTGAAAACCGAATTGTACCCGTCTCAATTCTTACTTTGAGCATGCAAGAAACAAAATTTCCACTCTTGAAATAAATTAAATAAATTAAATTATAATAAATGGAGAAAGAGTTTTCACTCTATCGAAAGCGAAGCTATTCTGACAGAAGCCTCCAAGTAATAAGAATTTAGGTTTAGTTTATTTCAAATCTCATGTTTTGAGAAGAAGAAAAATACGGTGTCGTGATTCATTAACTAAACGTTTTACAGCAGAATATGTAAGATAAGCTACCTATAATGCGTACATTTTTGAATCCCTTACATATCTGATTGAATTGCGTTGATGCTTGAATTTTTATATAAATAAATACATCGATGCAAGACCATATGCATACCGCTTTACCAATTGCCAGTAATGGTTCTGAACATGTTATTAAATATACTGATGCTTTTGAACTTTTTTAAAGTACTAAATTGCTTTTATACCAGTTAAAACTTTCATTTCTGAATCCACATATCCACTATGGTTTCTATTGATTCGTTCGTGTTTTTTTTTTCAAGTGTGCTTTTTGTAGCAATGTCTAGAGGGACTCAGATATATTTTTGATTATCTAAATTTGGTCCCAAGTAAAGAGTTACGTTATATTACGAAACTGCATTCCAAATATGGGCGAGGAAGTCACTATCTCGTAAAACATCCTGGAAGTAAAAGACTATCCTTTCTTTTCTTCAAAACTTAGAAATCGGTTTTTCCCCCTCTCGAGTGAATTCCTTCAATTGCATTAAATATTTTTACTGTCTTTCTATTTAATTTTACAATTTAGTAATTTTCTATTCTGTATGATATGAAACCGTAAATCGAATCTTCATTTGTTAGAATTTAACATACTTTTATCTAAAAGATGAATTTTTGAAATCTACTCTTCTTTATTCGGAAAGATTTATATATTTTTTTCAAGAAATATGAATTTTCGAAAGAGCATTTTAATATTTATAAAAGGCAGAGAAAAACTCCTATCAGGCAAACAGAATACATCTTTTAGAAAAAGTTCATTAAAATTAAATTATAGCATTTTAAAAAATGTTTCATATGATATAAATATGTAAATTATTTAATGAAAGATTTTTTGGAATTTTATATTATAGTGGTCACATGAAATGCTTTTATAAATCTGATTATCAGAAATATTTTGAAAAAGAAATATATACTATAATATTTCTGTAGTGATATTTGCAATACTTTAATTAGAGTTAAATGAAGATTGTTATAATTCAAAATCTAAATTCAAACGTTCGGAATTTGGAATCTTTTCCGATATTTAACGTTTTCTACAATTACAATTCCTGTAGTAGACCATCTCCAACCACACATGGTCTTTATATTTATATCCAATTTGCTATAATATCACGTCCTATTTTCAAAACATATGTATCTCATATGATAATAATACCTCAATAACTCTATTTTTGATAAAGAATTTAAAAAATAATATTTTCAATTCTATGTTATCAAATATATGTTAAAAATTCAAATGCATTATTCAAGGTAGCTCTATCCTAAAAATATTCATCAGTGTTTGTAACATAATTTTCGTAATGATCTTTTTCACCTTGCTTCTCTTGTTATATAAGCAGTTCTTCAAGGTTAAAATGCATTTCTCCTCCGCTAGTATGAAAAGAGAAGTCTTAAACGATCCAATAACCTGAGCCTTATCTTGATATTCTTATGTTCTGTTTATTAATAGCTTCGAGGGAATTTATAAATACAATTATACAAATGCTTTCTTTAAATATTCCTCAGATTACAATAAGTTCTGCTATAATGCATGAAAATTTATTGTAATTAGAAAATATCGCTCACATTTTGCAAACGATTTCATTATTTATTTCACAGCTGTGGCAGCATTCTTGAATTTATTATATCAGAGCACACGTTTTTTATAATTTTATTAATAATTCATATTTTATTATATCCAAATTATTCTATTAAAAATTATTATTTTTAATGCATATTCACGAAGATGTGTATGGCATCACTATTAGTTTTGGGAATTATTTCTTAGTTTCATTTTCGGATAAATTGAATCAATTACTGAAATGAACTGTATTGATTATGACTAATGAAAAATAGTTATAATGAAATCAGTTTTGTTTTTGTATGAAGGACAAATACAGTTCATATTTAACATAAAGTGGAATAAATAGGAACAATTTTCAACTTCGTAAATATGTAAAAATTGCGAAGTATTAAGAAAATAAAAATAGATTTGAATTTCTAATCCTAACCATTGTAACATGGTACTACTTCAACTTATAAGTATTAATTATTATATGAATATTCATGGCTATTGGAAGTAATGCATATTATGAAGTCATTATTAGCCAAATTTCATAGTTCTAGATCCAATGGAAACCCTTTACATAGCTTTTTGCGTGATTATTTGTAATTACAACTCGATTTACAAATAGCATACCCATAGATGTGTAATAAATAATATCATGTTGATAAAAAAAATCGAAATATTACACAATCAGAAATCTATGTATCTACTATGAATTTAAAAGAAAATTTAGATGCTAATGCATTATTTTAAACTTTAAAAAAATTTACATCATGATTTTTATATTTATCCCATCTTATTTTCTCGGAAGAATAAAAACAGAAGTGAAACTCCTATGATAATTTCAAGTACTTCGTCTATGTTTTTAATAATATTATTTGAAATCCATCGTTTGATTTGAATTATTCTAAAAAACAATCCATGTAGTTCGAAAAATATTATTTGAGCAACTCAGTTTCAATTACAACATAATCCCATATATTGAGAATTATGTAGGATAGTTCCATATATGCCAATTGAAACTCTCTTTCATCTTATGCAGAGGATAAAATAATTTCCTTTCTTCCAAAATAGAAATTCGGTTAATGGATTTTAGAATGAATAGAAATATAGAGTATCACCTTTTTATTCTCTCTAGTAAATCCAAAAACATAACCAAACGACATTCTTGCAGAGAAAAAAATAATAATTAACAGTGTTGCCATAATAACAAATCGAACTTTCTAATTAGATTTGCTTAATGCCAACTTGAGGAAGATATTATTTACATTAAATGACCATGCATTTTTTATATGACATCTCAAAACTTGTTTTCGAAGTTTTCTTTCTGTTTCCCTGCAGCCGTCATTAAACTCAATTTTAAAGTAATCATTTTCTTTAAAAGCAAACATTCAAAAATAATGTAATGGTAAGAAACTGGCAGGCAGTAATAAATAAGCATTTTTCTTCCGCTCTTTCTCTGTTCGGATTTTATAGAACATTTCAACGAGAAAATATTTCATAAAAAATAATTTAAAATAATTTTAAACTATTATTATTGTTCAAACAGAGGTTAGTTTTCTTCAAGATTGTTTTTTGTTATCATTTGTAAAAATAAGAAACTGTTATTTTTACAATTTTATCATAAACTAAAAAAGATCTGTTAGCTTTTATAATTCTAGCATCAATACTTTAAACTTCATAAAATTTGGTAGATATGAAACATTGTGGAGACTTTATAAATCAAGAAAGCATTAAAGTGGATTCTGCGCATGTGCATTACGAAATAATTCCAGTATTTTGTTCTTATATTCGCCAAATTAATTCCGCATGCTGAATATAATATTATAATAATAAAGAAATTACTTAGATTCGAATTCCCTCGTTCGAAAAATTGTTCCATGGCAATATTTTAGATCTTGATTCGCCTGTCTTGCTTTAATATATCTAAGGTGTATCAGGTATGGTTGTATTTGTTGTATTTGTGCAAATGTTACTCAGTTTACGAAAGGATTGCTTACTTAATCTAATTGTTTGAAATATATGAAATATATCATATGTTTTGAAATATATAAAAAGTATTAATTTGGAGAATCTAATATTTATTTTTGCTTAGCTATTCCAGCGCTATTGATATTTTTGTCACTGATTATGCACAATAATGCAATTTTGTTGCTCCTAGTAATATAAAAAAAGTAAATATCCAAAAAAAGTTTACAGACTTAAAGTTTTTAAAACTCGTTTTGAAAAATTTATTATTCCCAAAAATGTATCTAATGTAATAAACAATATAAATAAAACTAGTATAGCTGAGAAATTGTTTGATTTTATAATAATATAAAAAAATATAATAAAAAATATTAAAATGTTGTTTAATTTTTAATCAATTTAAAACGTAATTAAAATTTTGAAATATCTTTTATATATTTTGACATCTACTATCCAAATAAGTAACTATATGGCAATTTGGTAGTTCTCTTTTTATGGTCTGAAATACATAGATTTCGTTTTATATTTCTCTGAAAAATTCATTCATAGTTCTCGTGTACATGATATTAGTTCTTACTTAATTAGATGAATTCATTTGATTCGTGTCTACGCTTTAGATGCTGAATCTGTGTTTTAAATTTTGTTCATCTAGCTCTGTTCATTTTATAGTTATCGTCTTAACTTATATTCAAACAGTTGCACATGCAGACTTCCTCTTCATGGATTTTGCTCAAGCTTTGATAAAAAAAAATCTACAAATTTGTTGTAAAGACCATACGCTAAATTTCATTTGTCTTCACTTATATTCAAACAGTTGCACATGCAGACTTCTACTTTATGGATTTTGCTCAAGCTTTGATAAAAAAAATCTACAAATTTTGTGAAAAACCATATGCTAAATTTCATCTGTCTTCACTTATATTCAAAAAGTTGCACATTCAGACTTCCTCTTTATGGATTTTGCTCAAACTTTGATGAAAAAAAATCTACAAATTTGGTGTAAAGACCATATATTAAATTTCACCAGTCCAACTCAAAGAGTATTGAATTTATCGTGTTCACATAGAGACAGACGCAATTTCAAAAATATATTTTTAAGATTCAGGGGGGGGGGGGTGAAAAGTGAAACTCTCGAATTTGAATTTTCTGACGATTCCAATACTTACTCTTTGCATACTCCATATACGAAAAAGTAAAAACAGTGGAATGGAGACTTATTTCTCTTATTTATTCATTATTATCTCGTATTTCACTTATTCATTCATTCTTATTCTCTTATTATTCTCATTCTTATTCTCTTATTATTATTCTTATTTATTCATTATTGTCTCTTGTTATTCTCATTCTTATTCTTTTATTAGTATTCTTATTTATTCATTATTATCTCTTATTTATTCATTATTATCACAGATGATGAATGATTAATTACAAGTATGCATTTAAAAATTGATATTCTTCCAGAAAAATTTTTAAAAAGTCTCAGAATAGAAAATTTTTTCTGTAAACGAACAAAAGTATCGTCATATGCTTGTTGAATTGTGTAGATAACCATTAGATGCCATTTTCCAATCGATTCAAAGGTAAAATAGAGAAAGTCTTACTTTCTTCAATTCTCTATTTATTTATTTATTTGTGAAATTAATTTTATAAATGCTTATGAATATTTTTTTCATCCGAAGAATGAAAGAAATTCATAATAATCAATTAATCGTCGATGTTAAATGTACATTTTTATGGATTTGTTTCATGCTACCTTAAACAATTAACTGTTTCTTTAAGATATTATTTGAATAGACTTTCTATGATCATCCATTTCAATATCATTTCCTTACTTACTGAAATGATGTTTTTTTATTCGCTTCTGTTTGGTTTCATATTTTCTTTTGCCCAATAATAATAATAAAAAAAAACTAACCAAAGCAAGTCTTTAATTATTGAATAGCGTATCCCTGAAATATTTATGTATTTTTAAGAAAGCAGGGGAAAATTTTTGAAACTTTTTGAAAGAGTTTTTGAGCTTTTGGAAAATTTATACCTTAAAAATATTTTGAATAACACAAAATGTGGATTCTTATAGATAATTCCAAATAGTGCTTTAGAAATTTCGTTCCTAAAATAATTATGCTTTTAATTTAGTGTCAGAAAGTTATACTATAAAATATATCCCTTAGAAATAAGACTCTGAAGTAGATTATATTACCTGCCTACGTGCAGTTACGAACAAAAACTTGTGGTTTTCCTATTACAATTCACTGACCTCATGTATTCTATATCTTATGTCGTTAAAAACCAAGAAAATGGCGCAATGCAATACATGGTTATACAGAAAAAAGACAGGGAAGAATCCGGATATTTCTTGGAAGGGCAACGACTTTATCAGTATACATTTTTTTTTCTAGTGCAATTTGAACCACAAATGGTTAAAGTAAAATAATAAGTTGCTGGTTTATAAAGCAAAATAATAATAATAATAATAACTTGAATAATAATGATAGCATTTCTTCTTTTTCAGTCAAATGCCTGTATGATTTGAAGATATTAAATCAATGAAAAAAGAGAAATAGGGAAATAAATTCAAGAAGAAACTTATATTCTATTGATGAATTGAATTTTCTTCAATTTTCTTAATTTGAAAACAATGCAGCATCTCTTCCTTTTCAGTAAAATGCCTATGTAATTTAAAAATATAAAATTAAATAAAAAAAAGAAAAGTATTAAAAGAAATTCATGAAAAAATTTATATTTTACCTTCATTAAATCAAACTATTTTATTAATTCAATCATATTTTTTTTATCATATGAGAACAGGATGTTGTTTTGGTTAGGAGGTTTTGAAGCTCGAAATCGCGTAGGTAATGAATAAAGCATAAATGGCAATTTTCATCATCATCTTTTAATCGCATATATTTTTTTTACCTGCTTTTACCACTATTGCATTATTATTACGTATGCTTCTTTGAAAGTAGATGCGATTTTAAAAGGTTGACATAGAACTATGACATCATAGCTGTTATTATCATGGAATGTAATTTTTTTCGGAGGAAATTAAATAATTTAATCTTTATAATATGTTCAAAAAACTTCACTCGCGTTTAATAACAGTTTTGATAAAAGTATTTTCTCTTTCCCCCAATGGGGAAATATCACTTCATTCATTCTTAAGTGGGAAACATTGAACGATTTGACTCCTGTTCTAAGATTAATCCATCATGAAGCTGTTTTATGATCTCAGAAATTATAAAATAGCAGTTTGTGCTTACAAAAATATTTTTTTCACAAAAATTCCATATAAATTAATATGTTTAAAAATTTATTGGAAAATAGTTTATCATTTGGAAATCGCATTGCGACGGAAACGTTCGCTATGCAGCTTCCAAACGTAGCTTTCCTTTTTTGAGAACATGGTGTTGTTTTGGTTAAGGGGTTTTGAAGCTCGAAATCGCGTAAGCAATGAATAAAGCATAAATGGCAATTTTCATTTTCAACTTTTTCTTGGCTGGCAAAAACGTTTTGGAGCTCTCATAAACCGGTTTAAACTGGTTAATGACTTAAATTAATTAGGACAAAAAATGACTTAAAAATAATAGTGTTCTCACAGGATAACTTGAAATTTGTGATCTTAGATTTCATTTTTTAAAAATTTATTTAAATTGTGGTTTGTAATGATATATCTCAATCTTGAGAGTAAAAAAAAAGAAAAAAAAAAGAATTGTTTTATTTATTTATTATTTATTTTGGTATTCATTTGAGATTCTAGCCTTTTACTCAACCATTTACTTTCTAAGCTTTAATATTCTTCATGATTAACTATCATTTTTCTTCTAAATCATGAAAAATTAAATGATACTAATACTTATTATCCATACATTTTTTCATTACGTTATTCTTACTAGAACTATTTAATTATAATTTTATTGAGTTTGTAATAAGATGCCAGACAAAATCCATCTATTTCGGAATTTAGAGTATTAAAATATAATCCAACTTCAGATCAGGAATTTCTCGGTTTATGGACAGTTTTTTTTTTTTGTTTCTGAATACAAAGAATTTAAATTACGCACAGTGTTTCGAGTTCTAAACATGCAAGTTGCTGAAATTCAACGTCATAAACTATCAATACAAAATGTAACATTCTTCTCAGAGGAAATCTTAAATGTATAAATTCCCAATCAATTAAGATCCAATTCGTTTTATTATAAAATGCCAGTTTAATTATTGTATACATACCGTAAATGAAGAAAAAAAAATCTCATTACATATGTTAATATGCAAAACTGTGTTATATATGGCTTTTATTTACTTCGTGATAAGAGTTATCGCATCAAATCCAATAAAGTCTTGCTGAACGCGGATTTGCGTGTCATGATTTTACAAATAGAGAGTATCTTAATTGCTTCTATTTAAGTGGTTCAACGCTTAAATTTCATTCATATTAGTACTCTGGAAAATCTTCTATTTTCTATGGATTCTATGGAAAGATTTCTATGGATTGAAAATGTTGCCAAATTATAAAAGCAGTTGACGTTTGAAGAATTTTCATATTGAAATGAAGAAGAAATCGAGAATAACTATTGTGAAAAGGCGAATGAAAAATTGAATGACATTGTAATAATAGCCTACAGTGCAGGCAGTAATAGTAAAAAAGGATAAAGCGCCTTTAACATGCAAGTTAAGGGAATTGGACACCTAAGAATTGTCCAATTTTTTATTGAAAATCAATCTAAATGATGAAAAAAGACATTTTGTGAGAGGCATTGGGAAACTTTGTGGAACTTATAACGAATTTTTTAAAAAGTTGTACCAGCTATTGTCCAAAAAAAATCATATTTTTAAAAATATATTGTATTATTTGCTTATTTACTAAACAGTGATAAAATTAATTTCAATTAATATTTGACTTATTTTTTCTTTTTTTATACCCAATAGTGTTTGTATTTATATAAATGACACAGACTTACTTGATGTGAGCTATGTCAATCATATTTTCTTTCTTTTTTTTACATAGAAAGTTATAACAGTGGGACGTGATTTTGCAGTGCACACTATATTAATCAAGTAATCCCCGCATCAAGTAAGGGTTTATTATAATGCTGTAAATAGCTCAAAAACTAATCATTCATACATTTCAGAAGGAATTATCTATTCTCAATTAATGCCTACATGGCAGACGACCTTCGGAAATATATAAGGTCATGAACTGTCAGTAATACGATATCTCTTCGTTCTTTTTCTTTTCTTTTCTTTTTTTTTTTCTACTCCTTTTTCCTCTTTATTTATTTATTTATTCCTCCTTTCAAATCGAACATGGTAAATCTACAATAAGAAAGCGGCTCATTATTTTCTAATGTCTGTGCACAAACTTTTCATTTTTCTTTTAATCACATTCTATTCTCAACAATTTTTTTTGAAATTTGTTATCCCAGCAAATTTATGAATTCAATTATCAATATTATTAAGTATTAATTAAAATATCTTTTTGTTATATATCATACTTATATTATGTATACAATATATATTTTCTTATAAATATATATATCATTTTTGATCAATAGTTTTCCGATCATTCAAACTCCGACTTTATAGTAATTTTAACTTCCAAGTTGCAGTGAGTTAACAAATTCCTTTCTAAAACTATATAAGCTCTGAATATTTCTTAACGATCGCACTTTTTCCTGCTTTTTCTTTTTCTGTTCTGTTAACTATGTTACTGTCACCATAGGTTGGACAAAGATATCTTGACAAAAACTAAAAATTGGATTATTCGCTGAAAAATATGAAAAATAAAAATCGTTAAAGAACTCCACGGCTGTTTCTTCCAATGGAAATCAAGAACATTTTTCGGTAACATTTCGCGTAATTCAACTACTACTTTGGTTATGGAACTTTTCCCTTGTGAATATTTTGTTACTTAACCAAAATTGATTTGTGTATTCGTCGATTCAACCGATGATTGAATTAGATTATCGAAAAGTGTCATATTTGTTACGTACTTTTCAGATAAAAATCCAGAATCTAAAATGATTCATGTTCGTTTTTCTACAAGAATTATGTCCATTTATGGTTATCATCATTCACTAATGCGTTTTGAATTGCTTAATAGGGTCTTTTTTTATGTTTAAGAAACTGTAGGCGGTAAGACAATTTTTATCTATCAATTCAACGACTTCAAAATGTTTTCTGGGAACATTTTAACCTACTTCATGGTCAAATGAGTCGTTTGTTACCCAGAAGTAGATTATCCAAAAGTGAATCTTCTTTTTTTACAATGACATCAGTCATTAGTTGCATTTTTGGCATTTTTCAAAAAGGTCAATCGTTTCAAGAACTGGATTGAATAATCAGTAGAAATGACCCGTTAAAGATTTCGGAAAAAGCAGTGATAAATGAAATATAAAGATATAAAGAATATTTTATTTGCAATAATAGAAATGATAATTTTCGTTGTGTTTTTTTGTGAGAATTATTTTATTGATAGAATGTTTTTTTTTAATTTAATAGAAGTATACGTTAAATTAGAAAACAGTGTCAATGAGAATATTTTTTTTTCATCAAAAACTCCCAATCATAAAATAGTTTATTGCATTATTCACAAATTATATTTGGTATGAATTTTTCTTAATCAAATATTTGTTATACCCCTTGATATGGACACATATTTCTTTAAAAATATTATTAAACTTAATGCTCAAAAGTGGAATAACATTTATAAGACACAATGACAGATTGTTGTTGTTGTTGTTTTCTTCTATAAATTAAGCTACTTAAATGAAATCATTTCATGTTCAAGTGGTACATGCTTAATATGCCAATTTAATTTTTGAATCCATACCAATTCTTGGTGGATAAAATGAGGAAAGGACGTTCTTAGATTAGCATGTTGTCACGTGAATTGCATATGATTCTCACTTACATTCTAATTAGTTTATTGCTTTTTTACTACAATTAAGAGATTCCAACGAAGGAATTTTCTAATTAGATAGGTGCGTGAGTGACGGCAATCGTGTAAATGATTATTTTGAAGAAAGTGATAATTATTTTTTGGTAACGATCTAAAGATAATAACGACATGACATCTGAGTTCCCCATCTCCCTTTAAACATCCATGCCACCTTAAAAGAATGAAGTTTGACCCTCATGGATTTAATATAAGCAAGGCCCTCATTTAAGGATTTTATATAGAATATTGAATAATGGCTCTGCACTCGGCCCCTTCGCTCCTGGTGCCGAGACTCTATAACAAAAATTCAGTGTAGAAATGTTAAAACATTTGCTCAACTTTTTCCTTTTTTAAAAAATCTTGTGACAGTGGTACTGAACATGAAAGATCTCATTACAATTACACATCACGATGATATTATTAAGAAATTTTTCATTTAGGGCTCTTCATTTTAAGAACAAGCAAGATTATTCTTGAAGAATAATTTAATAAGAATAATGAGAATTCTTCAAGATTATTCTTGAAGAATAATCTTGCTTATCATTTCATCTACCTTTCTGAATTTACTTTCATATAGCAAAAAAATATTTTTTTTTCATGAGAAATTTTTTTATTTTAAGATCTTTAAGAATAATTTTGCTTATCATTTAATCTATCTTGCTAAATTTACTATCATGTAGCAAAAAAAAAAAAAAAAAAAAAAAATCTTAAGAATTTTTTTTATTTTAAGAAGGTTAAGAATAATCTTGCTTCTCATTTAATCTTTCTGACTTTACTCTCATATAGCAAACAAAATATTTTTTCTCTTAAGAAATTTTTAATTTTAAGAAGATGTTCAAGAATAATCTTGCTTCTCATTTAATCTATCTTGCTAAATTTACTATCATGCAGCAAACAAACAAACAAAAAATTCTTCATTTTAAGAAGGTTAAGAATAATCTTCTTTCTCATTTAATCTATCTTTCTGAATTTACTTTCATATAGCAAACAAAATATTTTTCCCTTAAGAAATTTTTCATTTTAAGACGATCTTCAAGAATAATCTTGCTTATCATTTCATCAATCTTTCAGAATTTATTCTCATGCATTTTTTAAATTAAAAACATTATAAAAAAAGAAAGTATTTGTTTTCTTAATTAGAAGATTTTACAAGAAATATAAGCAAAATCATTTCTGTCGCTATAAAAATAATTCTGTTGTGATTCATTCTTCAAGCATATGATTAATCATTTTAAACATAGTAAGAAATATTTTTATGTATTAAGTCATGTGACAAAAAATCGATGTTACCAACATATTCAAATGAATCCATAGGATATTTCAAGAAAGTAAAGCCTAATCCAAGAGCTCCTCAATATGCCTATATCTCAAAATGCATACCTAAAAATACATCATGGATAATTAATCTCTGATCTTTAGGCATGTTATTTTCCTAAATAGCTGTCCTTCATCTATTTGTTTGGCGATTTCATCCTTGACTTTCTGTGCGTACGTCAGAAACAAGGCGCCAAAAATTAATTCCTTCTAGGTCAAGTTTTCGATAAAAAAAAAAGAAATCTGTCGTTTACTTTTTATTTCAATCTAAATATTGCAAAAGATCAAAAGTTTGTAAAGCAAACCAAAAGCTATTTGTGTTCGATATGTTTACACGTCTGTATTACATATTAAAGGAATCTATTCATGTTCAGATGAAATGAGCCAAATAAATTTTATTTTGCATTGCAGCATACTTTTAAGAAGCGCAAAAGACATTATGTTACATCACTATGTGAAGCAACGCGCATATTAATATCAGCTTGTGAAGTCAGACTTGTCATCTGTCTATTACGTCGAATTAAATGATTCCCTCAAATCTCTACTAATAATAAAGATGAATGTATGTGAGTGGGTGTTAACGCTCTACATCGCTTGACCTAGAGTTACCAAACATACCATAAATATAATTTGGGGTGTGGTAATGTGCACCTCCAGCTATTTTTTGAAATTTAATTAATTAAAAATTAATTGAAGTTTTGGCGTTTTTAAATCATAAATTCCGAAAAAATGACAGTATCAAAAAAATTTTACGTGAGTTTAAAATTCAAAAAAAAAAAAAAAAAAAAACTATACCAATTTTTAGCGCAGATTTTTTTTAACGTTTAATTTCTTTTTAAAAAAATATTTTAAACGTATTTTACATCAGTATATTTAATAGTTGAAGTGAACCACAAATCGTTTTCATTATTGCTATTAATATTTCATCCATGTTTTTTTTTCCATTTATCATCAAAATATGAAAATTTGGTTTATTTTTCAATATTGCTTAAAACATGCTTTTAAAAATCTTTTAACTGTTTTTATTTACAATTATTTAATGTCAAAACTAAAAAATGGTTAATTTTTTTTAATATATCCATTTTTAAACATTACTGCTCTTTCCTGTGATATAATTGCATCTATAAAAACATAAACAGAAAATTAGGGAAATGCATAGCATAAGCTTCTAAATCAAAGGGATGTCTTGAAATTAAAATTTTATGTTTCTATATATCTTACCGAATAAATTATTAAGACATAGTTACAGGAAATACTTAATTGAATGTTTAGCAGTTATTAATTTCGGTGCGCCAAAAAGCAGCTAGTTTTAAGTATTCCATTTTTATTGTAGTCAAATATCATGCCCAGAGACGTTTATCATATAATTACGACATCATATTAATTGTCTCCATTACACTCTCTTGATGTCTAAATATCCAGAACCATTTGCTCCAATTTTAAATATAGATGTTTACTGCCTGAAATCGGAAATGTTACCATTTCCAGTTTGCTTCAAGGACAATAACTGATTTTTGAAAACAATCTTCCTCTCCTTCCCAGTAATTTCAGGTTGACCAAGAACTTGCTACAAGAATTTGTTTGTCTTCGGGGTAACCTGATAAGTCATTTTGCTGTTTATCAATGTTAAGTAACAACTAAAGATTTCAGTGTTCTCATAGTTGAAAATGCCAGAAAAAAGTAATTCGTTATCGAAAAGTGAGCTGAAAGTGACCTCTTTCGAAAAAGGAGAAAGGGACAAACTCCTTGACCGACCCCAAAATGTGGCGCCTGTGGTAAAATTTATCATAATTGCTTATTTTTACTTTCAAATGACATATTGATTGCCAATTAATATTGTTAATATTGTTCTGATTGCATATCTCATTTCAAATGCATTCTTATTTGTAAATTCCCATTCTCTATTAAAAATTCTTTTCACAATTTGAAAAAGTTTATCAATTTCTTCTGTTGAACTTAAGTTTGATAACTCCAAATCAATTTTTTTTGTTAATTTAAGCAAATATCAATTATTAAAGTTATCTATTTTTAATTGTTAAAAGAAAAAATATTCAGGTTGCTGTATTTGAAATACATTTATGAGCATCTATTTGAAAAAAAAAAGTTTAAAACTTGAAGAAACGGTAGTTTAGAAAACAGGAGTACTGACTCAAAAGCAACCCTCATGTATTTTATTACTTAAATTCAATAATAACGAAATCCAATAGTTGTTTAGCTTTATCTTTCTTTTAATTTGGCATAAATAACAAATCCCATGTTATTTTTTTTATTTCGAACTATAAAATTCAAATGAGGTATTTATCTGCATGATGGTTTAAAAAGATATCTGGAAAGGGACTCACAAAAGCATAACGAGTTTTATAAAAATGACTAAAATATTTCTGGTGGTTCTATATATAATATAGTTGTTGCACTATAATACAGTTTTTATAATCAATATTAAAATGAAACAGAGGATTTCTAAGCTCCCTCCTCTAGTTTTCTTTTGTGAAATCCCATAATCGATCTTATGTAAGACATGCCATAAGATCGATTAAGTAAATAAACATCATGCTTTAAAAATGAATGAGATTTATTTTGGAATAGATCTTGTATTTTTAAATCGAGGTTAGATGACGGACCATCTAACCCCATTCTCCAAACTTTCTAAAAATCCCATTTTTCAAATCACAACAATGGGGTGAGAGAAGGCCTTTGACCGATGACGGCAGATTTAATATGAATAAGGGAACATTTCACAGAACTTCTGAATGAATCATGGTTTATGATATTTGATTAAAATAGCTGATGGTTTACAAAAATTCTAAATGACTGATGATTTGTGTTGCTTAATTAGAATGACTGACGATTTCCAAAAATTCGAGATGCATGTAATTCTTGTTTTTGTCATAAAAGTATGAAATGAAATAATAGAGATTTTGATGATGGGGAAATTGTGAATAATGATTTTCTTGATAATTAACACAAATTCTAAATTGCTGATGATGTATGATACCTGATTAGAATGACTGATGATTTCTCTAAATTCAAAGTGAATGTAACATTTGTCCATGTCTTTATAAAGGTTCAAAAGGAATAATAGATTATTATGATGATTTCTGTGAGTTTATAGAAGTTCTAAGTTATTGGTGATTTTTGATAGTTGATGATTTACAGAATTCAAAATGTATGCAACACTTGTTTATATCTCTATAAAAATGCCAAATGGAATAATAGAGATACTTGTTGAGACTCTACCTGAATTTCATTTCATTCAGTCGTTTCTCCGCTAATAAGATTCAAAGATGTGGGATCGTAATGTGAAATAATCCACTCGTTATTAATCCGACTCCATTTTATTATCTATCTAAATTACAATTCTATTTACATGCTATATTTATATTTAGTTGCCATATACAAAAACATACATTGGTTTCGCGCGCAGTTAATTCTGATTTTAGAGTTGTAAAAGCAAGTTATAGCTCTAGTATGATTAAAGTTAAAATTAGTTTTTAGCCAAAGGCGCTCGTAACATCCTCCCACCTTTTGATTTTTAAATTAGGAGGTTACAAAATCAAAATTAACAAAATATTGCATTCAAAATATTTAGAAATCAAAACATGAAATGCACATATTTGAAAAGTACATAATAAAGTTTAAAAGTTAGTTAAAACGTGAAGGTTTAACCACTTTTCTTCCACTTCTAGTTTTTGTTTCATAGTCGTTATTTTCCGAGCTCGGGATTTCGATTTCTTCATACGAAGCAACCGGTTCGTTTTTTCTCGCACCCACAGGATCGTCATGGTCTAATTCCAAGGGGTATAAACGTTGCACTGGACGCACAAGTTCCCCACTCGCTGTTTTTAGCTTCACTACTCGGATGCAGCCATCTTTCCCAGGAAACACTTCGATTACCAATCCCAAAGGCCAGTCTAGTCGCTTTTTGATATCACTTTCAATTATAACAATATCTCCCACTTGCACTTGTCTAGATTCCTTTCCTTTTGGCTTCTTCTGGATTAACAAGCTTAGATATTCTTTTCGAAATCTTTTCCTCAAGTCCTCTCGTAATTTTTGTTGATACTGATATCGTTTGGAGATATTTACTTTATCCAAAGTATCCAAATCGGGAACTCCTACCTTTGTAGTCTCTTGAATGAACATTGAGGGAGTCAGTGGAATTAAATCATTCGGATCTTCCGATAGATAATTCAAAGGTCTAGAATTGATGTTGGCTTCTACGTCACAAAGAATAGTGAACATTTCTTCGTAATGAAGCGATGCCTTTCCTAAAACTCTTCTTAAAAGCTTCTTCACCATCTTAATCATGCTCTCAAAAAATCCGCCCCACCAAGCAGCTGTTGGGGGGTTAAATTTCCACTGAATTCTTAAGACGGAGGCTTCATTGACAATCTTGTCCCAATCAAGAGAACCCATCAAATTATTTGTTCCAGTAAAATTTGTTCCGTTATCGCTGTATATAGTCCTAGGTCGCCCTCGTCTTGCGACGAATCTTCTAAAACCTAGAAGGAATCCATTAGTTGAAAGACTCTGTATTAATTCCAAATGAATGGCCCTATATACAGCGCAAGTAAAAAGCAAGATCCAGGCCTTTTTCCCATCCTTTAAATGAAGCGGCCCTGCTAAATCCACTCCAGTGACTTCGAATATCAAGGCTTCCCGTACACGATCTTCCGGTAGTGGCGCAGGAATTGATTCAATTTTCTTGCTCGTATATCTTTTGCATCTTATACACCTTGAGAGCACTTTCTGGACAGTTTTTCGGCCCTGCAGAATCCAAAATTTTTGACGGATATCTGTTAGGACAACTTGAACTCCAGCATGGGAAGAGATCAAATGATGTTCGAAAATCAATCTCTCCACTAATGGGTGCTTACAAGGCAATACTAGAGGGTATCTAAAATTTTCTTCATCATCTCGTCTAGTAATTTTAGTTTTCAATCTAATTAGTCCATCAGAATCATTAAACACACAGAGTGATTTAAGTTTTGATCTTGCATCTTCGTTATTAAAGGTTTCTTGTTGCACGATTTGTATCACCTTTCTTTCGGCGGCATCTAGTTCTGCAACAGTTAAAAGATCTTTCATCTTGTTAATTGGATTTCGGCAATTTTGTACAAATCGTAGCATCCATGCTATCATTCGCACAATTTTGGAATATCTTGAGAACTTGTACAAATACCAGGATTTATTCAGATCTGTAGAGTTGACTAAAGTTACGACCCTCTTTTTCCTTTCCCGGAAAACCTCTTCAAAATTGTATTCAGAGTCTGTCGCTGGCCATTCTTCTTCTGGAAGTTTCAACCACTGTGGGCCCTCCCACCATCTCGATTTCAAAAATCCTTGGATTGAACAACCACGGGAAGGGAGATCAGCAGGATTGCAAGTGCCTGGGAGATGCTTCCAAGCATCCTTTGAAGAAAGACTTCTTATTTCTTCTACTCTGTTATTCACGAACGTACCCCAATGATCTTCTTTTTGAATCCAATGAAGAGCAACAGAAGAATCTGTCCAATAAAAAGTAGGTACGTCTCTCAAAGACATAGAATTTTTAATATCTGAAGTTAACCTAGCTCCAATGCAGCATGCTAGTAATTCTAGACGAGGTATTGTAATAACCTTTAAAGGTGCTACTCTACTTTTTGCCTCTATAAAATATATTTTGACTTCCTCTCCCAAGGTATTTCTCAAAAATACGACAGTACTGTATGCAACTTTGCTGGCATCACAAAAGGTATGAAGACTTAGTCCTTCGGTGCAGCCATTGATCTTTACACATCTAGGGATCTTAACTTCAGACAGCAATTTCAAATCAACAATCAAAGTTTTGAATTTTTTCTGAATGTCATCTGGTAGAATTTCATCCCACCCTAAGTTTCTTTTCCAAATATTTTGCACTAAGAGTTTTAAACATATTGTCACAGGACATAAAAATCCAAGTGGATCAAATATCTTTTGAGACGTTGACAGAATATTTCTTTTACTGCAAACATCAAAATTAAATTCTGTATTTTGTAAATCACAGAAAAGGAAATCTTCATTTGTATTCCATAACAGTCCAAGTACTGAGGTTGGAACAGTTGGCTCGTCCCGACTTAGGTCCCTTGTATATTCCCAACCTCGAAGATCAAAACAAGCCTTGGAAAGCAACAGCTTTGCTTCTTGAATGAATCGGGTAAGATCATCTTCATTGCGCACGGATGTCACACAGTTATCTACATAAAAGGAATTCTTCAATATTTCGGAGGTTTCAGGAAAGCACTCTTTACTTTCCTCTAGATGATTCATCAAAACCGCTGCCAAGAGGAAAGGACTACAAGTGAGGCCAAAAACAAGACGGCGGTGACGAAGTATCTCAAATTTTCTTGTTTCGTAATCTTTCCACCAAAGAAATCGCAAAACATCTTGATCCTCTTTTGCAATTGAGATTTGAAGAAAGGCTTTTTTAATATCAGAAATTACCCCAATGTTATTTTGTCTGAATTTTCTTAAAATGGGTGGAATTTGCTCTATTAAATTTGGTCCCTTTTCCAGACAGTCATTTAAGGACGGAACTTTCTTAACTCGACAAGAAGCGTCAAACACTGGACGTACTTTGGTTGATGAGTTTTCCTTAAAAACACCTCGGTGCGGCAAATAATAACTTGGATTTCCCTCCTCCATTTTGGGCACTTTCTCTATTATATTTTCCTCAAGCCATTCTTCAAAAACAGCCTCATATTCTGCATATTTCTTTTCATCTTTTAACTTTTGTGAAGTACGGATACAACGTTGTTCAGCTGTGGATCTATTGTCTTGTAGAATTTCTTTTGCTTCTATCCAAGGTAGCTTAACTATGTATCTGCCATTTTCATCTCTATCCACTGCTTTCATAAAATGATCCATTGCGTTTCTTTTCATTTCTTCTTTAGATTTAGTTTCAACTGGATCCATAATACCTAAAGTTTCTAATTTCCAAAGATCAGAGATAGAGCTATTTTGTATTAGCATTGAAGTCACCAGTTGAGCGGAAGTATTTTCCTCTTTTCCTCCAAAAACTTTACCCATGATCAGCCAGCCTAATTTTGTTTCATATGCTACTAATCCACATTTCAGAGCATATATATTTCCTGAGAATAACTGTCCGCAAAAGTCAGCTCCTATCAGCAATTCAATGTTCGGACAATCTTTGCCTTGATCAGAGAGTATTATATTCTTTTTCTTCAACTCCTTTTGCCAATTTCCTTTGTGGATCCGAGGTATTTTTCCGCATATAATTGGTTGATCGAGGACTTGCATATCGTAAGTGAATCCCGTATTCAAATTCTGAAGGGTTATTTCATATAGTCCATGATCTTGTTTTTCTAACGTAGATCCACCAAATACCGAATGTATGATATTTTTAACTTCAATGGGCCTCAGATTCATTTCTTTAATTGTTTTCTCTAATAAGTATGATCGCTGCGAACCACTGTCAATAAGAGCTCGTACTCTGCGTGTTTTTCCTTCTGCTTTAATATTAACTTGCAATGTTTGAAGGAGAACTTCTTCAGCAGCACACTGATTGGATAAATTGACATTTAGATTCTCTTCCACCTCAGGTGTTTTGACTTTTGGTTTGTTTGTTGGCAGATCTGGACACATCAAAATCCAATGCCTCTTATTACAAAGCAGGCACTGTACATTTGACTTGCAAATTCTTGACCTATGGCCAGGCTTTAAACAAGTGAAGCAGCATTTTTTATTTTTCAAAATCTTTTGTTTCTTTTCAAAATCAAATTTTTTGGCATTGTAACATTCTTTGCTTTCGTGAGGGTTTTCACAAAAAACGCAGATGGTATTATGTTTTCTTTTTTCTGTACCTCCTGAAAACAAATCTGTAGCAGTAGCCACAGAATCAGAATTCCTCTCCTTACACACCTTAGGCGCAAATCCTGATCTCGCTAAGCGAATTCTTTCCTCACCTTCTATTTCTGTTTTCAGAAAGAGTAATAAGTTTTTCAGTTTTTCTGAATAAGCATTGCTTTCCGGGTCATGATTTGCTATTATAATTGGATTACGCAGCCATACCCTGAATATATCTTCAGGTATGCAGGATTCCACCAGGGGGAAAAGCATTGCTGAATACTTGTCTGATGTTAAACCAATTGATTCTAGAGCTCTTAAGTAAGTTTCTAATTTATCATAAATTTGCGACGTGCTTAATTTCCTTTTAGCTTCTGAAGCATTTATTATAACTAATTTTAGTAGCTCACGAACGTAGTATTCAATAAGCAACTCATCCTTTCCGAAACGCGATTTTAAACTTTCTATTGCCTTGCAATAATTCGCATTTGTTGGAGGATAACTGTCTATAATTTCCCGAGCTCTAGTTCCTTCACTTACACATTGGATCAAATATTGAAATTTGTCTTCATTTTCTAATTTATCATCATCATGAATACGCTTAAATTGACTCCAGAAAGCCAGCCAATTCTTAATTTCACCGTTAAATTTAACGAGTTCTATTTTAGGTAACTTAAGTTTTCGTTTAATTCTAGGAGAAACAGAACCAACGCTTTCCTTTTCAGCGTAAGAAAGTTTAGTCAAATATATGTCCACATTTACTTTCGCTTCAATCATTTTTGTGCTATATTCTTCGATTTTCATATACTCATCTTCATACTTTTCGGTATCAGAATTTTCCAGAAGAAAACTACATATTTCATTATCTAATTTGGCCAAATCCGAATAAATTCGTTCCAAATTGCCGAAAAGTGATTTAATCTCTTTTTCCTGAGGTTCATCGACCTTTAATCTTTCAATTAAAACATTATACGTTTTCGTAAAGTTAGATCTAATAGGTATTCGCTTCTTAACGGACATCTCCATTTTTATTTCACTACTTAATTCTTATTGCAAATAAAAACAGACGTACCGTATTTTTAGCAATCACGTCCGGGTTCACCACAATGTTGAGACTCTACCTGAATTTCATTTCATTCAGTCGTTTCTCCGCTAATAAGATTCAAAGATGTGGGATCGTAATGTGAAATAATCCACTCGTTATTAATCCGACTCCATTTTATTATCTATCTAAATTACAATTCTATTTACATGCTATATTTATATTTAGTTGCCATATACAAAAACATACATTGGTTTCGCGCGCAGTTAATTCTGATTTTAGAGTTGTAAAAGCAAGTTATAGCTCTAGTATGATTAAAGTTAAAATTAGTTTTTAGCCAAAGGCGCTCGTAACAATACTAATGATGATAAAATTCTGAATGATTGGGATTTCAGGCAATTTACTAAGATTCGGAATGACTTATGATTTATGGATGATCAGACTAGCTAATGAATTCCCAAAATTCAAAAGACGTTAAAGACTTGATCATGCTAATATGAATGTGTGAAATGAAATATAGGAGAATTCTGATGAGGAAGAAATTCTGAATGCTGATGATTCTTAACAATTTACGGAAATTCAAAGTGACTGATAATTTATGATGTCTGATTATAATGGATAATGATTTTCCAAAATTCAAAATTCCTGAAAGATTGCTCATATTATTATTAAAGTTTGATCTTCTAACTTAATATATAAAAATTTCCAAAAACGCGGGGAAAATACCATCTTAAAATCAGATCTTTCCGACTGTAACAGAAAATATTTTCTTCATTAATAATATGAAAGAAATGATATGGGTAAATCTAAGTCAAGATATACCAAATATTTTATTCTAAAGGATATCTATAGAAGAAATAAACCAACCTTATGACTAACAGCATTCCTTTCCTTTAGAATAAATGCTAAACTGAAAAGAGTTTTTATAGTACTCTATATAGTACTATAGTATAGTATAGTATATAACACGTTTTATTTGCAATTATGGTGCATGCAAGTATTTTTTTATTATTTCGGACAAGTATACAAATATACTTATCTTATTTCAATGCATATTTTGAAACAGGCGAATAATTGATGTGATAGTTATTACAACTTATACTATCTAGCCGATAAGATAGCTTTAAATTCTGTTTTAAGTACTAATGGCTTTCTTGATGAAAGAAAGATGCTGAAATATTACTCAAAGCGTTGCAACTCCTGGGTTTTTAAACAACTTTTTGAATTGTATTTTCTTTATTAATTAAAATGATAACATTCAAAGAAGATCAAAAGGGTATTGCCATCCTAAACAAAATCTTTATGAAAAAACAATCTGTGATAACTCGCGCAGTTACTTAAAAAAATTTTCAAGTTTTTTACAAAGGTCGAGCATTGAAACTTTCACAATCTGTACATAATTTGAAGGGGAAAAAAAGGTGGCAGAAAGATGCAGAGATTAAGTAAATCTCTGCATCTCTAAATGCAATTCTTGAGTTTTTAAACATTTTTTTTAAATTGCATTTTTTTTTTACTTTATTAATTGAGTTAACATTTGATAAGGTTAAAAGGGTACTATCAGATTTTATTATATAAGAAAATTTATGAGCCCAAGATATATCATAAATGGGCATTCTCTCCCTTCTCTCCCCCCCCCATTCCATACATTTCAAGAAAAATCTCAAAAACATTGCTTCATTAGCTCTTCTTCCCCATTGTCCTTCATTTTCTTTAGATATAATAAATCAAAACCTTAATATGTTTCAAAAACAGGTCCGATTTCACCAATTTTGTGCACCAATTTATTTCACCACTCTGCATGCATAACTAACCAATCGGCAATCTCTGTGTTTATTCAGGAATTATAGCTTAAAATAATATACATATATAGTTTTAAACAATAACAACATAAAATGTAGTTTATCAAACTTGATTGGCATGACTAGAATTAATACTGATAAAATTGTTTGCGAATAACTGGTCGTCGAAGGCAACTAGTGATATATTATAGACACCATTCATAAGAATTCATGGTAAAACTATAACGTTGGCTATTTATCAAAGACGAAGAAAAATCGAAAATGAAAGATTTCGTGAAAATGAATGGATAAAAAAAATCTATATATGTACCTTAGAACTGTTATTTTCTCCCGATGATGGAAGACGTCTTACTGATGTCACTACGAAGGTCATTCTTCTGTGACGTGATAGAAATGGACCTGCCCTCTCTTCGCTTTTATATTGATTTCAAATACTTTAACTAAAAGCTCCAGGCACCTTTAACACTTCTACTGCATCAATATTTCCTCCTGTGTTGTTTGTTTCTCCCGCCAGAAGACGACCGCTTCTTGCAGACAGCAGAATCAACAACAATTATGCGGTACATGTATAATATCAAGATCATTAAACGGGATCACTTCACCTGCAACGTGCATAATCTTTTCCGCATGAGCTTTTGCATTATCGAATTCCGTTTGTTGCTGATGTGATTCCAGAAGAAAACAGAAAATCGTGAATCCAAGAAAACAGGAATTTTATTTGCTGTTGCCATTTTTTATTGTTTATAATGAATTATGAGAGAGTCAGAGTGAGTTATTGTGCCCTACCGACTATTGTAGAGGAGAGAGGTATATTTTCTCTAGAAAATGGAATTGGTTACAAGGATCAGAAAAAGGTCAGTACATTTCTTTTCAGTCTCATCGGGAAGCAATGACGTAGAAAAGGTAGATGGCACCGAAATCAAAATATTTATTTTCCACTGGTCTGGTTTGTAATCATTGGATAAAACAAGGTTGGAACTTCCTCCTTTTGACTTTCTGCTTGCTTCCACAATAATACATGCATTTTGAACTTAATTTAGCGGTATCCAAGATAAAGAAACCCTATCAATCTAAAACGGATAAGCAAGTATTTTATAAACCATCGGGCGAAAGTTCAAATAGGGTATTAAATAAAATTTGGTATCCA
The DNA here is from genome assembly GCF_947563725.1 of Argiope bruennichi. Lineage (NCBI taxonomy): Eukaryota > Metazoa > Arthropoda > Arachnida > Araneae > Araneidae > Argiope > Argiope bruennichi. The sequence goes on along the minus strand of NC_079151.1, from coordinate 125,467,831 downwards.
TTTTGAGGCTAAAATTGTAAATCATGGCTGATATTGTGGACTAGAATTCCAAATTATTATTACAAAATTTTTATTTAATAGCTTCGTAATATGGTGAAGAACATACAGCGAATATCTTGGAGCCACCTCTCCATCAATAGAATACAAAATTTGACGGAACAATCTACAATTCTTGCCCCAATTTTAGCCCTGATCTAAAATTTTATCCACAAAACAGACCAAAATTTTATTTATTTAAATTATGTTTGTCTTTACTTCCTCATATACAAAATAGAGAAATTATTACAATCGTCAAAAAATTCGAACTCCTGATTTTGACGAAACTCCTCGTTTCAGACCACCCTGGGTTCGAAAAATATATTTTTTAAAAATGTTTGTCCTTCTGTCTGTTACAAAGACAACTGAAAAACGCTTTGAGTTCTACGGACGAAATTTGGTATACGGTTTTTACATGAAATTCAAAGATTTCTATCAAATTTTCAGCAAAATCCGTACAGAGGAAGTGCGTCCCGCTGTTCAAATATAAATTAATACGATAATCACAAAACAAAGAGAGCTAGATAGTCGAAATTCGGTACAAAGATTTGACAACCCTAATGTTGACATTTATCAAATTTGCAGCCAAGTCCAACAAGGTATTGGTCATCTCTCGGTCTATATTTTCTGAATATTGGTATGATTTGAGATTTTATAACTGCATGTGTAGTTTTGTGTCAATCGGCTTGGGAAAAATGCGTTTAAAACACAACTTCAATTTTTGGATACTATTAACCTCACGCTAGGGATAAATCGCCAAAAAACTCGCCAAGGATGACACGATAGATTCAGTAAAAATCGCCAAATTCACGCCAAAGGTCAGATTTATTAATATTTCGTAACTACTGTATGCGAATAATATGCAATGCATTCTCTGGGATATTAATTTTATTAGAGAATATGCTAGAAAGTTTTGGGGTGACCATTACCACTGATTTTAATTATCGCTCTCAAATATCCACGAACAAAACAGATCAACAAATTGTCAGATTTGACGAAAAATTTAATGCAGACTTAAAATTTTGTTGAAAAATCGGTATATTAAATTTCGTTCATATAGCTCGTAGCGTTTTTGAGTTAACCATGTTCAAATTCATACCTCTCTCTGCTACTGATTTCATCCAAATATTGATAGAAACAATAAATTTGATATACAAAATTGTATCGCTCTAGTTCACCGCATTTTTGAGCTATCATGTTGATAGAGTGAATGACATAATTCTGAATATGTGTTTTTCGAATTCGAGGGAATCTGAAATGCGGAGATTTCTCAGAATATCTCGAGTTCAAAGTTTTTAACACTTACAATACTTTATCTCTTTATACTTCGTATTTGTGAAAGCTAGAACGGTATAACTACTTTTCTTTATTTAATTCACTGTAGTGCTTTTAATTTATATTCACTTGCACAAGGAAGGATATTGATGCCGTAATATATTTCCGAACTCGGAGCTGCAATTAGGAGGGTAACAAGGACTGGCAAATAAATAGTTTACACTTTCACGGATTTCATCTAAAATATGACAGAAATTTACAGCTTTGGAATAAACGCTTACTGAATTTCACTTTCTAGTTTGAGTTTGATAGCTATTGTGTTCCCAAAGGGAATGATTTATACTTATTTAATTCTAACCAAAATAATAAGTATGTAAGATGCAACCACTGAGAGTAGTAGTTCACCCCCATTATGTTACCATTAAGTAGTTGATCCCTAAAACTTCCTAGAATACTCTAATAAATGTACTTGTGTAATATTAAATACATTCCAATGGCGAATAATATTTATGAAAGAGCCGGTGTCCTGGCATAGGGGTAGCGCGTCTTCCCCGTGATCTGGGCGTCCCGGGTTTGAGTCCCGGTTTGGGCATGGTTGTTCTTCTGTTGTTCTATCTGTGAGATGTGTGAATGTGCCCTCCTGTAAAAAGGGGTTGTGCAAGCGAATGAGTGATGCGTGAGTGGCAAAGTCGTACTCTTGGCCCTAGTTGGCGCTGCTATAAAAAATAAGAGACGTCCCCCTCAGGCTTAAATCGCTGTCTTCGTAACAGTGGGCTTGTCAGTGGCAAGTGCCATAAGAAACAAACAAACAAATTTATGAAAGAACCTATTAACGTATAATATTTGGCGAATTTTGTTGGCGTTTAATTTCTAGGAAAGGACATAAACACAATTGTGCATTTTGGGCACTTTTTTTTAATGATTAAAGCCAAAATGTGATACAGAAGTGTAATTGAAGTCACAAAATTATATAATAAATTTCATATATTCCAGTTCATTACATTTTGGGGTTATCGCTGCCTGACAGACGATCAAATGCTTAATGGACTAGGTTTCACATTTGATACTTTATCTATACTTTAGATGTCGAATCCATTGAATTTAACCTATATAGCTCTCTTCGTTTTGTAATTATCGTGTTAAATTATATTCGAACAGCCGGACAGACAGGCTTCCTCTGAGCAGATTTTGCTCAAAATTTGATAGAAATCTACAAAATTAGTGTAAAAAACATGTACCAAATTCCATCCATCTAGCTCAAAGCGTATTTGCATTATCGTGCTCACAGACAGACAGAGAGTGGTAGATAGAGATTATTTTAAAAATGTTAAGGGACTCGAAAAGACCTGAAACGCAGCGAGTCGTCAAAATCTCGAGCTCGAACTTCTTCGCGATCATAATACTTTTTTTCGTATACTTAGCATTCTAGAAAGTAAAAATGACTGTTCCAAATTCAGGGAGGTAAGAAAACGTAGAGAATCCTTAAAATTTCAGGTAAAATTTTTGGGGTAAAATATTTTTACGATTACAATAATTTCTCTTAGTTTCTTTCGCATGCGTTTGAGTAAAACCGACTTTAAATTTGATTTAAAAAAGTCTCAAAATAATGCTGTGCTCCAGATTTCTTTTGCTTCGAATTCTTTCTTAATCTTCCATTTAGAAAACATCACTATTAATATCTCAACCCCCTTTACCACAATCTTGAAAATAACCACCGATTTCGATCCCTGGAACGTACGTTGCCCTACTAAAGCTCAGAAAAAATACTTGAAAGGGTTGAGTAACTGCGATATTTTTGGCACAGAAGCTCCCCAAAATCTATTCAGTCGTTGACAAAAGCAACGAGTGATATGGTCTAGATGCCGTGAAACCAAACAAACATCTAGAAAAGCTGGCAACCAAATAAAAAACAAATATTTTCAACAGAAACTCTATTGTACTTCTGTTATCTTTTAAATATATGCGTTTATTTTTTAGTTAATGTGTACGTTTATCATTTATTTCCCTTTTTAAATTAATTTTATTTACATGTGCAAAAATATTTGTGTTACTAACTAAGATTTTGTTTGGAATGTTTTCCGTCACAAATGTGATACATCTTTGTTTAACTTGTGTTGTTTCGTTTGTAAAAATCAAATTTTGTAATCCATTTTTCTTTCACTTGTTGATGTATTAGGATTATAAAATACTCCACAGTTGCGTATTCCCGATGAGAGTGCTATATTTAAATGCTAGAAAACTTTGCGCCTTACTCACTAATACTGCAATCCACTAGGAGGACTGCATAGTTTTCCTATCAAGTTCACGTCGCTTGTTTGCTCGTGCAGTCTTGCACTGTATAAAAAGAATATAAAAAAACAAATTATTTGGCTTTACAAACTATAAGCCAAACTATAAATAATTTGTGAAGTGACACAAATTATTTATAAAACTATAAAAACTATAAATGAAAACTACTACAAACTATATAGTTTGTAGTAGTAACAAGTAGTTTGTAGTTGTAACTACAAACTATACTATTTATAGTTTGTAGTGAAAACTACTACAAACTATAAATAATTTGTGATGTGACATCTTAGCACAGGTATGAAAAATTATAATTTTATATAATAATAGAAATCCTAAATGGATTTCTTTTTGATAGTTTTATCTTAATAAACACAGAATAAAATATATTATCCCTGAAAAGACACTTTATTTTATATATTATGAAGGCATTTATGGAGACAAATTCAATAAACAAACGAAGGTAATTAACAAAAACAAGAAAAGTGTTACATAAATAATAAATACAGTTTTTGTAAATGAACTGCAGCTATGTAAATTATAAATAATAGTAAAACGTATATTTTCTTATAAAAAATAATTAACACAAAAATTATCATAAAAGCGTAAGATGGTGAAAAAACTACTAGCAGATATTAGTAATAACAAGCAATATAAGAAAAGAAGCAATACAAAAAAAATTCTTAAACATTAATTGAAAATTGAAATATATTATAAATATGAATAAAATTACAATCTACTATCTCATCGCTTTTATAACTTTTTTACATTCTAATATATGTAGTATAGAGAAAGTAAAATTTATCTTATCTATTTTCTATCAAATTTTGAGTAAAAATTGTTCAGAGGCAGTCCGTATGTCTGGCTGTTCGAATATAAGTGAACACGATAACTGCAGAACGAAGAGAGCTAGATAGATAAGATTTGGTACACAGATTTAACAATTATAGTGTAGATACTTCAAATATATTTGAGCCAAGTCTAAATATGGGTTGATCATCTGTCGGTCTGTATCCTCAAGAATAAATAAACGCGATAACACAAAAATTCTATGACTTAAGTATAATATATTAAAGTGCAGTTTCAATCGATTAAGAAAAACGCAACTAAAACATAAATTCGATTTTCGGGTACGATTAACCGTCCGTGAGGAATTAATCGCCAAATAACTCGCCAAGAACCACTCGATATATTCAGTATGAATCTAAATTCATGCCAATTGTTAATATTTCGTAACTATTATACGCCATTGCTATACAAGGCTTTCTGGCATGCCTATTAGAGAATATGCGAGAAAGTTTTGGGGAGACCACTGCCACTGGTTTTCTCCATATTTTTGATAAGAAAAACAATTTTCTCTTATTTTAAAGTATTAAAAAGATTTTATTAATTTTTATATTTATTTATATATTTCAGTTGATTGTATTGAAATAAATATTCAATTATAATTAATCAAAATAATAAAGATTTTAATAATAAACAATAATTGTGCTTTATACAACTAACTATTGTCTAATGTTTGTAATAAAGCTATCATATAATATTCCTGCAAAATTTTTGAAATGGTTTCAGGTACTGTTTTTAATGAATCTAATTTAATTTTCCTATTACTTTTATTGAACAAATTAAAACGCAGTAGCATTGCGTTTAATTTTCCAACATATCTCATTATTTATATAACTCAAAGTTCCACTTGTTCTAAATTTGCGTCTCTTAAGATATATCATTGAGACTGAAAGCAAAACATAGTCATCGCCAACATCCTAAACACTTGTAATAATAACATATTAGTGATTAATTAATCTTCATGTTGGCTTTACCAGCGTCTTTAATTATCCAAGAATTTGACATTGTCGTCTTTTTGAGATTGGCGCCATTCGGCACGATGACATTTATTCTTAAGAATACATTTAGAAACAAACCGCTTATATATGTGGAGGAAGAATACTTGATAGAGGAGGGTGTGTCGTCTAAAAATAGGAAGATATCTATCTTCCTTCCATTGCGTTGCTCCCCTACAACTTAGCAGGAAGTCTGTTTAATTCCTCGCATCTTCTCGCCGGAACTGATTAAAAGCATTTTTGACATTTATTTGGGTCATCTTAAAAAGAAAATTGTGATAATATTTTTTTTTTTATTGTTGTTGTTATTTTTATGTCTGGTCTTAGTAACTAATGCAGCTGAAAATATAAAAATTTCGAAGTTCGAATTCAATTTTTACTACATCCTGGTTTTAAGCATTCAAATTGTAATATTTGTATCTTTTTAGCAAACTTTCTTTTGTTAAAACTAAGCAAACGATAACTACAGACTGAGTTATTCTTTATGCAAATAATTTTCAGTTAAACTTCAAGTGAAATTCTTTTTGAACCAGTGATATAGTAATAAAATAGAATTTTAATTATAGTTTTGTTTGCAGACGATTTTTTTTTTCAATTCGTATTAGTAATTGTTAAACCTCAAGAGAATTTTTTTTAATGATAAAATGATACAATATAGTATATAATAGAAAAAATCCTAATTCATTTCTTCCATAATTTGAACTTATTTGAAAACAAATTATTCCCTTCATAAAAAAAAAAAAAAAATCTATTGTATTACTATTAAATTCCATTGTATTCTATTGTAACATCAAACAATTTTTTTTTCTGGGCGTCCCTGGTTTGAATCCCGGTTCGGGCATGGTTGTTCTTAATCTGTGTTCTATCTGTGAAGTATATGAATGTGCCCCCCTGTAAAAAGGGGTTGTGCAAGCGAATGTGTGAGTGTCACCTTCATTTGGGCTAGAAGTGAGACTTCAGCTGTCGGGTGCTCAGGGGTCTTTACGCTCAGAAGCTACTGCATCCCTTTTCCGTGGTAACGCGGACACGACATCATCATCAACAAAATTTTTGAAAAATGAACGATAAATTAATATACTGGAATCTCGGTTATTTGCAATTATTTTTTTTCTATTCAAATAATTTCCTGTGAAATTTCAATGGACAATTTTTTATTTAAAATATCTTGATTATATTTCATTAAATAATAAATTGTATTTAATGATTTATCGTAATCGGTCAACAAGAGAAGAAATTCCCCTCCCCGTTACCTGAAGGAATATCACTTCCACGAGAAAATAATTCCTCTTGTGAGAATGATTTTAACTAAAGGAAATTCCCATTAAGGGAAATAAGAATATGTGAATAAGAAGTTGGACACAGTGGTGAATTTCTGTTTAGGGAAAATAGGCAGCTTCCTAAGGGCACTGGAATGAGAAAAGGTCGCATGTAAGTCAATTAAAGGAAATGCTGTTAGCCTATTGGCGAAATAAATAAATTTGTAAGAACTATAAATTCTGTGTATTCTAACATATAAGGATAAATGTAACACTTGGTTAAGTATAATGTTAACCTATCTTTCCACGTTCCCATCTGCATTTTATGTGTTTTTATTTCGTTATTAAAGTATATATAAAAAACAAAACGTCTACTTACTCAATATTATGTACAAATTAAATAAATAAATGGATAAAAATATAAACATTTTCATACAGTTACTAAAATAAAAAAATAACCTAAAATAAATTATGAAAAAGTCGATTAAGTTACAAAAGTACTGAAATGTGAAATTATATTTAATAGTTTATAAAAGGAGAAACTTCATAATGTGCATTACCTAGGGCCACAAAATGCGGAAACCGCCACTTGTTGGAAAAGTAAAAAAGTTCACCCTTCTCTGATAAATATAGTGACTATATGGTGAGAGTTCAGTTACCTTCACTCTAGTGACGGAATGTACCTCTCACGGAAGGATTGAGTCCCATGGCCAGTAATTGCCTTTTAAACATTACCGTTACTTTCCGAATTCTATCATGACAACTGTAATTCAACTGAACCTAATGCTTCTGTAGAGTAGTTCTTTTAGGGCAGGTGATTTTTTTAAGTCAGTAAATAAATCTTTTATGGTTATATAATATATTTCAACATAAAAAAAGAAATCATATAACCAACAAATTGAACTTTAGGTTTTATTTTACTTAAAACCTTCCCATGAAAAATGACATTTAAATAAACGAATAAAGAATAAATTAACTCTATGACTAGAATATCAGCCATTATAACTTCTGTAGTTCGTGTTAATCAATCGACTAAATGTTCCAAGTAGAAGGTGAAATAGAGATAATAGTTTGCTGCCCTTCAGGATGATGTTTTCTTGATTACGTTCACCCTTGATTTCTGTCTCTTGTTGTCCAATATATTACAAAAATACATCAATAGCAATTAGTTCACGCGCATTGACCTTACTCGATTCTTCTTTAAGTTCATTCACATCATTGATTACAAGCTGGACGATTTCATATTTCATTCATCATTCAAGCTTTCATCATTTTTACGTTGATTTCATCGCCCACGAACATCTTCTGTAAAAGTCTTCTAACTTTGCAGGAAGTTGCTGTAACAGCGGAAATGTTGCTGGAATACCAGGTTTTTTTTTATAGCACCTCTTTGCCGTTTCCATTCTCAAACCTACACAACTATCAAAACTTAGATATAATATTCACACCAATTTCTACCTCTGTGTTTGCTGCTGATCTGTAGACATAATGTTCGTTCTTCGATCTCTTTATATTATTTTACAGAATAAATTCAAATGGAGCTTTGTTTTATTAACTCTTTGCTCTTGTATTTTTCTCTCAGCGCTATTCAAGACGATTCACCCAGATTTTTTATTGATTTATTTCATTTAATTTTCATTGTTAAAAATATCTATAGAGTGGTAAGGAGACGTGTACTAATTTTTAGGGTAAATTCAACATAAAACATATATATTTATTTATTGAAGCAATAAGTATATGCCCTTGTATTAAATGAGTAAATATGCATTTAATTACTTTTTCGAGTGCAGAATGTTAAAACACACACATTAAAAAAGATTCTATTAATTCAAAAATCGTGACATAACATTGTTGTAAATTTGATTCATCTTTATATTAATTATAGCTATATAATAAAAATAGCAACAATAATATGTATATAAAAATTATGTATTTAATAAGATTTAATATTTAATATGACTTGTACACTTATTTGCATTCTTTAATTTGAAAATGTTTAAATGTACGTGTACTAAAGTTTAACCCTTTACACTCGGATAATGCCTCGTACTCACCATTCAAGACGGTGCATCATTTTGACGTTTTATATATTTATTTTTCAATTTTGATTGTTAAAAACGCCTACAGAATGGTAAAAAGGCGTAGATTAATTTTTAATTCAATTTAAAACAAACATGCATATTTATTTATTTTTCAAGTTAAGCAAGGCCTTGTATTAAGAGAATAATTACGCATCAAATTACTTTTCCGAGTGCAAAGGATTGATAGTTAGAATTTTAATCTATAGATCAAGCAATTTTTGAGAATCCATTCCTGATACTTTCCGAACACAGTAGCATGAAAAGCACATTGCCCTAAGTCTATTTCGGCGGACCGTTTTACAGGTAGATACGTGCACGAGTGGAACAAGGTGTGTTTGTCCTTCATCCAGGTAGTCTGTAAAGCAAGACGAACTCATGACTTTGTGCTCCAAGGATTCGAACTCGGAGACACGCAGCCATGAGTGAAGGGTTCAGTTGAAGACTTGGAAAATTGCCCAATCTAAATGAAAGACTGGAAAATGCATTCGGGTTCTTTCCTTTTAAATACAGAGCGCATGAATGAAATAGTTAGGGTGTAACTAAATCAGGATGACTACATAGATACCTTCATTTGAAACAATGTAACTTTTGTTAAAAAAAGCTGAATGAAAATATTGATGTACTTCTTTAAAAGGGCTGTTAAAAGGGATGTTTTCATTTAAACAATCCAGTTAAGCTTTGTAGTCACTTTTTTTTTTCATTTTTATATAAAAACGAATGGTACATTTAAGCATGATAATGTTTGAAAGTTTTCATACTATCTGTAAATTTCGTTGTGAAGATGAAAATATAGTTCAAAATGCTTTACAAAGAATTTTGTTGGATATAGATCTGCCAAATTTGACTGCTCGCAACTTCATGGGTAGTAATGACTCATAAGAATGGGTTCAAAATTTTGAATTCGATTCTTAATTGGTTCTTAATGAAGTTTAAAAACTAATCTTAAGTTTTACTTCAATATCTTCAGAACCTATTATTGTACAAAATCATTTTTGCATTCACTTTAAAATTCAGAAAATTGGGTTTTCAATGGTAACAATCATATATCTTTAGAATTTTTTCTCTAATGCAGATAAATTTCTAAAAAAAAAATTAAATATTTTACAACAGTACTTATTATAGTTTAATTTACTATATTTCTACTCACACTCTTTGAGATGCTATTTAATAATTTTTTTATCTTCCCGTTATTGCTGAAATATAATTTAAGTTTTAAAAATAAAATGAAGACATTTTATATAGAATCAAGCTAAAGTTGTGGAAAGATAAAGAAGTTAGTATTTCCTTTATGTTTTTTAACAATATCTTTTTCCTGTATTATTTTTGTTAAATCTTTTGCACATTATTTGAAAATGATAGTAGTGGTCTACAAAATTGTGTAAAAGAAACAATATTTTTATATTTCGGATTCCTAAAAAGTTTATAGAACAGATATATATTTTTTTTTGTTGCCCTAAATGATTTAAAAATTATCTAAAGATATGCAAAATCTTTAAGGGAATTTTTTTTTTTATTGTTTCAATAGCTACCTTTGGTGATCAGCTGATTCATTGGGAAAATTGGTTATCTCTGATTTCAATCAAATATCTTCTGCGCAAATTTAATTTTGCTCATGATTTCCTCAAAACAGCATTTTAAGCATCAAATTGGGTTGGATAGTAGAATCTTATTATTTTAATAAATTTGCACTAGTTCTCTTATCGTATGCACGAACCTTTCTTTTGGATATGAGTGCTATGGCATTAAAAATGTAAGTATATGTGTAATCTTTTTGAAATTGTATGTCGTATTTTGCGATAATCTCCCATATAAATGCACAGATACTGGGCACAATCTTCCTACCTAAGCTTACACATTTGAAGCAAAGTGATTAGATTTTTGATGAGACAATGAAAATGATCTGAATTTGTTTGCAACAATATTCTTAAAAATTCGACAAAAAATGTTTAAATATTGCTAAATTTTAAAAAAAAATTTCAAGGGTATTAAATTGTTATCATGTAAAAGACAATATTTTAAATTTTAAAATGGTGCAACAACTTATTTCATTCAATTATATATTTAGAAGCTATTGAGGAAAAACATCTAATTTAAAATGTGCTTAGAATTTGAAATTTGAGCTAGATGCTTGAATTTTAGTATAGGACTTTTCCAGTTGTTAGGGATCACTGTCATCGGAAACCCATTTGATCAGATTGCAGAGATCTAAAATTCATATTGATTCCCTTAACTATACATCGAAGTTAAACACAAAACTCATCATATACTGTGCATGACAAAGTTCGAAAGAAAAATACTCTCAAAATTTTTTTATATCATTTTGCACTATTCTATATGCTATTGCACGTCAATTAATGACTCTCATGTACTTGTAACCAATATATTTTTCTCATATGCAACCATCTAACTCTCCGACCCGCCACGAAGGCACACGGATTTAAACCATAAAAATTGAATGACCGGACCGCCGCAACAGCAACATTGGTGGGAACTGTGGTTGAGTCCTAAAAGCCGTCACCGGCCACGGTACAACCCTCTCTGAAGGAAGTACGTCCCATCATCGATGGGAGGAGTCAGATCCCCCACCTATTAGTGTACCCTCCAGGGTGGCGAGATCCAACCACCATGCCGGAAGCATCTCATCGTCATTTCGAGGTGCCCCCCCGGGGTATTTTCTCATATGCAAGCATAAAATAAAAATTTTAGTATATTCATTTGCAAATCATTAAATTCATATTACTGGCATAGTTATCAAAATTAAAGAAATGGACGTAGTGCCAACTATCAGCCATGAATACAGTGTGGATTTTTCATTTTAATCAGTAATGAATAACATTCCGCATAAATGCAAGATAACCAAGAATTTTCTAAAAATTGAAACATGTGGATATAGATAAAAAAAATTCTACGTAAAAATTATATTCACAATAAAGATTATTGTACGCAGCTTGCCAGCTATTTATTACTTCATAACGAAAATGTAATTTTGCATCTCAATGAAAAATTCTGATTCAAAATGCAAGCATTTTCACTGTGCTGCCATTTGGTCTACAGAAATACTCAGAAATCGTAGCAAAAAGCAGAATGCGACTATTACTGTCAACTGCATCTGATAAATGACAAGAGTATTTAATGTCTTTGGTAGTTCCTTCTGAAACAACTGCGAAATGTATATTGATCAGTTTCCGTCTACTTGCTGTCTTCTCATCAACTTAATGGAAATCATTTCTTCAGAAATGCAAGTCACACTGCTTTTCTCAGCACAGTTTTCTGAATAGAAAAACAACTTGAATAGAAAAAAAATTATTGTTTTAAGTTCTCTTTTTTAATTGCAAACATCACGACATGATAATGCTTTAGAAATAAATTGTGTTATTGTATTATTGTTTTAAATTTTATCTTTCGTTATAGCAACACATGTAAATGAAGAAAAATGTATTAACATCGTTGCAATGAGCGATGAGATTATTGAGAAATATATTTCGGTATATTTTTGAAATATCCCTAAAACCAAAGAAAACATGCTGGATATAATTTTGGAGTAATAAAATGTTTTAGAATTATTAAGGAAATTACTAAAATTTTAATTAAATCTAATCAGAATTTTGAAAAAAAAATCCTTTCCTAATGAGCTCCTGATACTCAAGAAGTAACAACGTGTCAAATTTAGTACTCTAGGTCTAGTTGTCTACCTTGTAGAGCATTCTGAATTATCTCTATATCAAGCAAATCGTCTATCATAAACGACAGATAATACCCAGCTTATAAACATTGTCGTTTTTAAAAAGATTCATCTGTGTAGATTTGTTAAAGAATTAAATAAATACTAATGTTAATGTGTTCTGTTCAAACTGAATAGAAAGTTTTAATCAATTATTAAGCATTCTTTAACAATGTACGATAACTTTTAATATTAGATAATCTCTCATTTGCGATTTTTCATTTTAACTATTTAATGTTTGGCAATTTCTTAACATATATTACATTTTTGAAAAATATGATCAAATCTTCTTTTATTTTTAAACTCAATTCATTCCCTGTAGTAAATTATTTTTTAAAAAATTAAGGTCAAAGAAGAAAAAAAATACAAGAAACTATATAATATTTAAAAATATTTTATGGTCGCATGTATACATAAAACATGCTTTGGAAAATTTCCAATAACACAAAAAATAGTTTTAAAATATTCCGATTCCTATTTTAGAAAGGAAATTTGCGTAACAATAAGTCATTAACTGAAATTCGAACCTCTAGTCCGAAACATCATAGTAGGTAATTCTAAGATTTATTCATATGTTTTTATATCATTTTTTTTAAAAATTTACTGTTAAATACTGCAATAATAAAATGCATACAAAAATGTATTTAAGATTCCCCGAAGTCACATGCGTATAAATATAATTACTAACACATCGAAAAATATTGTTGTAAAATATACTCAAAAATATTTTATAAAGTTAATTAAAATTCGAGAAAAGTTGTAAGAACATAAAATTGATATCATTCAAAAGAATTAAATTCTTCTAAATTTTTAAAGTGGTTTAGTAATTTTTTCATGTTTTGAAGTTTCGGGAGAATACTATTAAAATATCGATTAATTTTTAATTAAAATATAATAAAAAAATTAGATTAATTAAAATAAAAAATTTTTAATGAACACTTATTACTCAAGAATGAACTACCTGTCAAATTTGATAATTTAAGCCCAGTAATCTGTTCTGTAGAGCGTTTTGTGCGGTTTTTAATCATGGACTTTCAGGATCGTAATTAGAAACCTGGTGGCTCGTTAGTAGCAGTTGATAATAGGCCAATGATCACTTTTTCTTTCTATTTGCAGCTGGTCATTCTCTTGATAATCATGTTTATCATATTTATGCCATTTACAGATGACATGTCAGCCTATAAAAATTTTTATATTCAAATGTTTCGTCAACTGGGGTTTGGAATTTTTAACTGAGACAAGTTATAAAATGCGAATTTTAACTGAACTTATAAATAAGCCAAAACATTTAGCTAACGATAATTAATCAGTATTTATTTTCTAGCAGAAATTCATATATATCTAGAATTTGAAAGAAATATTTCCAAGATTTTATCATGTAAACCAGGGGTGAGCAGTCTTTTGTAGGGCACGAGCTTCTAATTTTTTCAAGGTGTCGCAGTCCACCCAGTGGCGTCGGCGTGGTGAGCTATGAAAAAAGGTCTACTATATTTGGTATAACTTAATTATAAATATGGAATATGTAATTACCTACATAACTACATACTATAATAATAATAGTCATAGATGTAATAACATCAAATGATGCATTTAATATCAAACAATTCAAAATACATTAAAAAATAAGTTATTTCCATCTATGGATCTCGTTTAGTTTAGTTATATTAACGTCCCATTTAAAGCAACACTTCGGCTATTTTGGGACGGATCTCGTAATTTTGAACCGCGATCAGATGACGAGGACCACGAGCTGGCACCCCTCCTCTCCACACCACACCAACGGGAGGACGTTTGGCCCTGACGGATTTATCGTGCAATAGACCCCCCTTACACGGCGGTTCTTCGGTGGAATGGGGTCTCGAACCTGAAACCCAACGTCTCACAAGCCGAGACCTTACCACCAGGCCATCACGGCCTCCTATAGATCTCTTAGTTATAGTTAATTGAAGACTTAGTCTACATACTGTCCGCCAATCTTGAATATATCGATATATTCACTGGATTCTAAGTGCCGACTGTGAGACGGGAACGATATGTTGTCTTAATTATGATCATCGTTGAAAATGCAGATTCACACAAGTAGGTACTGCCAAAGAACGATGATGTTCAACTTTTTTTTTTAATTAAGATACTTTACTTCGACAAAAATTATTCTTAGGTACTGAACAACATGCTGTTAAATTTATGTCAATTTGAAACAAAACTTGGCTCTTAGTAAAGGAGGTCACCTCAAAATATCATGGTGTCCACCAGTCAATAACGATCAACTTAATGCCCATCCCTGATGTAAACAAAAAGAAGGATGATTAAAAAAACAGTGCCCCTCATAGTTTAGTGGACTTTTCAAAACTGATTAGTTTATATATAATCTTTATAATTTTAATATATATAATATTTATAATTTTACGATTAATCTTGTTTCATTTTTATCATTCTGAAATTTGGTCTGAAACTATTATGACATTCTGAAATTTATTTTAAATTCATTAATTTTGTTATATTCTTCAATTCATTCTTGTTACAGTTTTTATTCCTTTCATGACATTATTCTACTCTATTTTAAATCTTTTTATTTCATTCTTATTTTATTTCATTCTTATTTTGTTTTATTCATTCTTATTTTATTTTTATTCCAGTGATAGCAGTATACTATGTACATTATTCTAAATTCATAAATTTATCTATGATTCTCTTTTCATGTCCGTTGGTTTCGAATAAATTTGTTGATTAATTAATTAAAATAATTGTGTAAAAGTACATTTATTCTTTAAATAAAAAATTTGAATAAAGTCCATTTATTATCAATTATTTATGTATATGTGACAATAAAATAAATCATTAAATATAAATTCAAATTTAAAAAAAAATCATATACATTATATCATTTAAAGAACATTATTCAATAACTGTTGCCTTTGAACAAGTTATTTTGTTCTAATCAGATCATTTTTTTAAGAAGAATAAATTAATTTCGTAAATCTCATTGTGAAGTTTTCGTGAATCTCACTGTGATATCCTCATATTATATGCTAGAATTAATTTCCATTAAAGGCTAAAGAAAAAATAATTGCAACACGCCAATTTTGAAATATAACACTTTATTTCTTTTTCCATCAATGCAACCCTGGCTTTAGTAACGCTTCAAGAGATAAATGAATTCATTTGCCGAAACACAAGGACTGCTTTAGTAATAACCCGGATGTTTTTAGGAAATTAAAACCGTTTATCTCACAACGAAATCAACTGTATTGCATAGGAAATACTTTTGTAATACTAGATGCAAAAAACTTGATACGAGGTTTTCGTAAAGCATGCTTCTCGAAAAAAAAAGTACTACATTTTATTATTATAATATTCATACATTCAATGAAAAATATAAATACTTTGGATTTTTATTAATACTGCTTCTGATATTTCTTCTATGCTGTTTAAAAAAAATCAGAGTACTTTTCAATCATTTTGAAGTACAGTAATAGAGAAATTATTTTAATTTTAAAAAATATAGAAGAGTATTGCTATCTATTTATCTTTAAAAGAACAATACTTTTTTATGAAATACACTGTAGAATATGAAAAAGGTAGCTTAAAAAATGAGGTATCGGCATAATTAAGAAAACTTGTTGCCAAGATTAGACCCAGATTTCTCAAATTAACCATAATGCCAATTTCTTTGAGTAAAGTCAAAGCGAAAATAATTTTTATACAAAAATTCAGACCAACATACAATACATTATTATAATATTCTTATTATAAAAATATATATTATTGTAATATATAATATATTATATTATATTATTATAACTATACTTATTATAATAAAAGCCCAATTATAATATTCTCCTTATAACTTCTCACATTTTGTAATGGAAAATCCTTCTTTCACTACATGGAATCCCTAAAATAGAAAATGGCCTCTTTTGAAAGTTGTGGATGTAATGCTCCTATCAGCCTAAAATTGTCCATATTTTCCATGTTTTTGAATTACTATATATCTAATAACAATAACCAAACTGATATTTTTCTCTTGACTATTTGTAATTGTAACTGTTAAAAGATTTTCTTTCTTACATTTTCTTTTATGCTTGCAAATCTTAATAAGAAAAGCAGTTTTTTTTATCATCTTAAAATTTAAATACATAATAGAAATACACACATACACCAACACGTATATATATATATATATAATTTTTCATTAATATAGCTTTTCATTGGTGCCGACTTAACTCAGATATCATTTTTCTCTTATATACATTTTTTAAATTTTTTTTGTACACACTTTACAAAAAGAGAGTATTGTAAACGTCAAAAAATCAGAACTCGATATTCTGGTGAATCTCGAGGTTTGAAACTTTCCTCAGACCACAAAATGCATTTTTGACATCATTTCTGTCTATCTGTCTGTGAACATGATACCTCAAAACACTTTGAATTAATCGGGTGAAATTTGCTATATGATATTCACATGAATATGTAGATTTCTCTCAAATGTTGAACGAAATCCGGTAAGAGGAAATCGATCGGTATCGCTGAATCCAAGTGAACAAGATTAAAAAATAGCCGTAAAAAGCTAGATGAATAAAACTTGGCACACAGGTTCAGTATCTAAAATATCGATCCTTATCAAATTTTGAATTAAATCTGTCAAAGAATTGACCATCTGTCGTCAATATTTCCGCATGCATGTAATCGGAATAATTCAAAAAGAAAATGGCAAATAAATGAAATTCTGTAGGTGAAGCTTATAACAACAATTGTACTTCTATGTCAGATTTCGGTTACCAAAAAGAGCGTTCAAAATGCATATTCGATTTTCGGATGTTTGTGTATTAACCGCATGCAAGAAATGAATCGGCAAAAAATTTTGAAAAAAGGCTGAAGATCACATGATGGATATAGTAAAAATAATAGATTTATGTCGAATGTTTCATAACTATTGTTCGCCAATGCCATGTAAAGTATTCGCAGCCTTCCCCCAGAGTCCAAAATTTTATGCTGGAGGACGGGAATAACACCTTCATTAAAAAGCAGCGAGAAAGTTTGGGAGAGACCACTTTCGATGGTTAATTAGAGTCACGATCTCTGAAAGACTAATAGATTTGCTAATTATTGCTGTTGGCGGAAACAAAACATTCATTTCAATGACTAAATGTTGTCCCTCTGTATAAAAAAAATAAAATTTACAAATTAAATAATTTTTAGATATAAACAAAATTACAGAATAATAATTCAAAGGATATAAAAAAATTCATTCACTTTCTAACTGCCTCTCTTTCTCTCTCTTTCTGAGTTCCCCCTTGTTAGAATCCTGTTGTCCCTGAAACCCTTTTATTTTGCATCCCTTCAAGGTCATTACCCTTTTATAAAAGGTTTCTTTTTTTTTTTATTTATCTCATTATCAATGGGGGTTCATCCCTCCCTCCCATTAACCACATTATTACTTCAGTCCATTTCAAAAGTTTTAAATTATGATTTAATAATAATATCGACGTTTAAGCAATATCGTCACTATTTTAACTCATTCACTTTCTATCTGCCTCTCTTTCTCTCTCTTTCTGAACTCCCCCTTTTTAAAAAAGTACTCCCTAAAACCCCTTTATTTTGCATCCCTTCAAGGTTTTATAAAAAGTTTCTTTCCTTTTTTTTTTTTTTTTTTTTTTTTTTACCTCATCATCAATGGGGGTTCATCCCTCCCTCCCATTAGCCACATTATTACTTCAGTCCATTTTAAGTTATGACTTAATAATAATTTCAACGTTTAAGCAACATCGTCAATATTTTAACAGAGGGTTTTTTTTTTTTATCAGTACGTTTATTTTCGAAGTTTAACAGTAAGACGCTTATAATGCAAACTTTATTTTACTTGATTAAATTCCTGTTTATCTTTTTTTTTTTTTTTTGTAATGATCATTTTTTTATTCAAATATTCGAAATTCTTTTTGAAAACTGATTTAAGAATCTTTCTGAATATCGTCATATACATTTTAAACTTTCCCCTTTTATTCTAAATTGTTCCGTACACTTTTCTCCCCCGATTCCTGACGCATGACGTCAGGAGGTGTGTTATACGTTCTGTCATCCCATTGGTCGAATCGAAGGCGGGGTGCGCTTTGCATCCTGGGATATAACTGACATGTGAAAAATACAAGTTTACGCTCAAATCTGCACTTCTTTCACTAACTGGTACTGAGTTTAAGTTGAGAAACAGATCAACACGGTTAATTGCATGCAATTACACATTGAGAAAGCTTGCTAATCAATTAAGATTAAACAAAAGCTTCGATAAATCCCTCATAAATCGTTTCTCCTTTGAATCAGTGCCTTTTTTTCAATGCCTCACTTAAGGAGACCGGTAAGTGTCATATGTCATTCATTAATTTGTCTTAAAACGTTTGTTTTATGATCATTTCTCAATAATTTTTATTTGTTTATCTATAAATTTGTCTTAATGATAATATCTGTCACATACGGTGTAACGTGCTCAGTTTATAAATTGCACAGTGGTTTAGTTATCGAACAAATGGACTCCACAGGTATAGCTTGAGGGGTGGGATTCATTCATTTCCTGGTTACAAAAAATTACGCATGTTTTTGTTTTTATAAACTGTTCTTTATGAAAATATTCGATTTGTTTTGATAATGTTTAACCAAAACTATTTCTGTACCGTAATTTTACGTATCGATTCTAATAACAATTGGAATGCACTTTGATTTGAATATATATTTTTTTTTCTTGATTCCAATTTTATATAGCTTTATTACGATCTTTTAAAATATTTTTATGAAAGAAAGCAAATTCATTTCTTTGTACGAACATGAAATACTTCATGGAAGCTCGCATTTCTGTTTTAGAAATCTGAATGTGCATCTATAAGTTAAAAAGAAATTTAAATAATTTTTTTAACTTGTTTTTCTGTCTGTAAGATTCCCGAAATGTTTTACGAAAGTTCACATTAAGTTTACGATTTAGTATAAAATAAATTGCAATCGACTGTTGAAACTCTGAAATTTACGAATGCGAATTATTAACCATATAATGAGATTTCATAATATTCATTTAAAAACGCTGTCATTATTTATAGTCATCTCAAGTGACCAATTGGTTCGCCGGGAAAACTGGTTTTATTTTATTTCAGATAAATCATTTAGATATAATTTCATGACCATGATTTCGTAAAATTGTTTGATATTAACGCCACATTATTTTAATTGCATTGCTTAAATTTATTTATTTTGTACATGACCCTTTCTAATAGACAGTTCCCCTACGCATCATAATGCTATTAAAAACGTAAATAACCGGTTCATATGTCCTCTAAATTAAGCAATATTGTAACTTCAATTTCTTTTTCTTTTTATTTATGGTATAAACTGCACAGATATTAAAAACACTTTTTTTAGCATTTAATGATAGAAGAAAATCATGCTATTAAACATTTGATGAAATATTGAAAATGGTTTGAATTTCTGGGTTACAGTATGATCTAGTGTTGAAAATCAGGAAAAAAAAACTATTTTTAAAAAAATTACAAAAATTTAAAGACTCGAATGAATACAAATGGTATAGTTAATAAAAAAATTAATTTTCAAGTGGATAGATTTGTAAGATTTATTTTTGTGCAATAATCTTTTTGGACGTTATCTGGGGGAGCGCTAAAATTTGGATTAATTTTTAATTAAAATTTCAAAAATCACTCCGAAGAGCACATTCTATCCTCCAAAGTATATATGTGCCAAATTTTATAATCAAATTTATCAGTTAGTTTGGCGTTCAGTCTAGCCTACAAAGCACCAACACATAGAGCATAAACGCACACTCATACACACGAGCGCGAGCGCACACATTCATGTTTATTATTAATAGAGATGTGTACTGAACTTTTCAGATGACATCTTCATTGTGTAAGCTTTTAGTTTTAACCCTCAGCAAGCTTATGTTTTATTGTAAAAATTTGTTTCATCAAATTACTTGATTCTATCTTAAAACGCATCTAAATAGTTTGATATATGTTATCTTCTACTTTGATATTTATTAACAAGCAGGAAAAATCGTTTATAACACAATAGATACATCCCGATCTACAGGAAAACAAATTCTAATTTTGCGTATCAAAAATTAAGAGAAGTTTTGAAAAATCATTTGCAGTTGTTTGTTTTTAAAAGACCAACCATGGAGTAAACCTTAATAAAAAATCATTGATATCACCTTATAAATCAGATCACTATTACGAGTTGAAATTCGAATTTCAGTAGAAAACGGGTACACTGCGTTCGAATCCTCAGTTTACTTATATCATTTTTATTAACCTATTATTTCCTTACTGTTCAATGCCAATTAGAACTTGCTAGATTAACCAAGCTCCAAATAATTATAATATTTCTACTTTTGATTGCTAAAAATTGTTTCTGTTAAACAAAAGTTCTCGCGAATATGCTGTGTTGAGCAAATTTGTCCAGCCGGACTGCTTTGAGGCAAAACACTAACATACCCCCCCCCCCACACACACACACATTTTCTTTCAAAATGAGAAATATTTTTGTCTTCTTATCTTGCCTCAAAAATATTCAATATATCGAACAACATCATGGAGAGATCATAGAATATTTTATTGCTTGGCTGGCCCTTCTTTTAGGCATTCTTCTTTCTTTCGGCGATATTAGTTTGAAAGCTTGTGAAATAGTGTTTTCAAAATTCAGCCTTATCAATTAACGACTTCCCAAATTATAATTTGGTAGAGAGAGGCAAAAATTAATTCTTAATCTTATTCTCTGCATGTTTAATTTCTCTGTTTAAACATGCAGAGAAAGAAAATCAAATGTTTCATATCCATTAAATCACATTTTCAAAAAAATCGTGGTCATGCAATTGAAATCCATTAAAAATTTTCTTATGTAGGAATTTAGTACAAGAAGCCTAATTCGTATTTAATGTATAGGCTTATGAGAAATAGGTGCAATTTAGGCGTGATATAAAATGGCAAAAATATCTTACATTAAGAAATTGGACTCTTTTTTTTTTAAACAAACGGAAAAATTAAAAGTGCGACAAATGGATTTCTAGAAGCATCTACAGTTTTGAAATGTAAGAATATACTTCAATTCATCCTTTGTGAACGTCTAATTGTTGATTTGAATAGTTTTCTGTTGCCTAAAAAAGGGATCTTATTAAAAATTCATTTTTATGTAGTTGTAGATTTTGTAATATCTGCATATTCTATATAAAATTCTATATTCTGTTTGTGCAAAACTCGTTATTTCCGTCAAATAATATTCAGTAACAATTGTTAATATTTATGTTTGATATGCTTTTGAAGAGTCTAAAGCATCACTTCACAACTTATTAATGGAAAAATCACAAAACGATCTTAAAATGTGAAAGAAATTTGAGCGTATTCGTCTAATTGTCATAAGATTGAATCCTTGTTTGTCCCATTCTGTAAAAACAAAGATAAACGCCTCGTTTTAAAAAAATCAGTCGTTAAAGAAAAAAAATTATAAATTATTCTTTTAAATACCATGCTCTATAAAAATGCGAGTCCATAAAAAAATTACATTTGACTAATGATTCTTTGACAAACCCTAGTAATTCTGCAATTACATTGCGTAATTCTTCATGTTCAATTTGCGTGTTTACGAACCCATATGCTGTCCTTGGCATTTAATTTTTTCCACGGAACAATTATTTAGATCAGTGTCATTAAGCCAACTGCAGAAAAACTCGGGAGGAGAAAAAAGAAACCTACTTTTCCATCCAGTAACCTGCTTCTAGAAAATGAAGTGCTGCTTACGAAAAAAACACTCCCTCATTTCTTCCAAGCCGATAACGCGAATGCTTGCCAGCATTCTTTCTTTATAAAATTTTAGATACTTGCCTCAAAACAAAAACATTCAGCAGCAGCATCTTCAATACATTTAAATATACATACTTGAATGAGTATTTAATTGTGCAGTAAAATGGTTAGAGTTTTACTGCTTAACTTAGTTTTTAAATTATTGATTGCAAGCCGCCTTTAGTGACCAGTTGTTCATTAACCATATTAATAGAATTAATTTAATCATGTTAATCACTTTTTTTAAAAAAAGGCTTATAATATCAATTGAAAATGCTGCTTTAAATTATGCTTGCCCAACAAATATAAAGCATACAAATTGATGAATAAAATTGACGAAATCGATAGTGGTTGAATCTGGGGGACCATCATATTATTCTCTCTCTCTCTCTCAAAAAAAAAAAAAAAAAAAAAAAAAACTATTAAATAGTGTTTTAGAGGGGCCAGCGAGATTTGTGCATCTAACATATCTAAGAGTCATGTCAATTTCATATGAAACCTCAAAGTCGGTTCAGAGGTTGTGGTTGAAAGGTATGTTCTTTGGTTCTCCTTATTATTTCAAATATACAAAAAGTATACATACTGTTTCTAAATTGCTTCATACAAGATGCATGATGCAAAATTAAAAATCATACCAAACGCTATCTCAAATAAATGGGTGGACCTAAAATTCGCAATCTGTAAGACAGTTAAACTCTTGATAGTTGGTGCCATGTTAAAAAAATATTTTGCTAAATTTTAATTAAAAATGAATAAATCTTAACATTTCTTCTTAATATCGGATATTATGGTAAACAAAAACTCTATTTTAAAATTCAAAAAAATAAACTTTCCATTTTTTTTCTCCAATTATTATTTTTTTTTAATTTAACATGTTTTGAGGTATATTTGTCATTATTTCATTCAACGTTAAACACATGCGCATGGCAAGGATTTTTAAAACATCGTTGTGTGCACATTATCATTGCTATAATTAAGAGTAATTTTTTAAAAACTATGAATATAGACGAATTAAGCCTAAAATACTTCTCTTGTTAAGATGTTTCCAACTAAAGGTTCGAATCCCCTTCATTTAAATATATATTTCATTGATCTAAAGATAATTAGCTTGATCTTCATTTTCATGTTTGATTTGTTTCTAAATTTTTATACAAATGCGAATGTTATTCGTTTTGTAACATCTCATTTGTCAATTATTCATCTATGAGAGGACCGAAGTGAATTGGTTAAAAATCCTGCCACTTTCACTTCACTGAAGATATAGACTTTGTTAGCTTGTGTGTATTAGATACATTATCTATAGATATAAAATAAGGTGCTTGGCACAGAAATTGTTGCTTTTTCCCATAGTGGAATGGCAACAGCCAAATGTAAACAACCGTCGAAAGTTATTATAACTGCTCATGATTCAATACTTTCCTTAGTTAATTAATATAACTGCAAAATATCATTGGCCAATGCTCAGAAGAGAGCTTGCCGGAACCTCTACTCAGTTAGAGCAAAGAAGATATAAAAGAAATCAAAATGATAGAAATAGCGAAGATTTGTTGAATTTCAAAAATAGGCATAGCACTTCGACTGCTGCTTTGACTCGCCTGTAGTCAAACTCAAACCTGTAGCTTTGACTCGAATCACAACAGCTATCCAATTGGTTAGCTCTCCGATTCTCTACTTTAGTTAAGAAATAGCAAGAAAGGGGTTATCTAATTACATAACCCGAATGTCAGGTATGAGTTTTGGTAATGAATGTGCTGAACTTCATTAGATAAATAATCGAAATGATTTGCTTATGGAAATTGATTTTATTGCTTTTAAAACTATTATCTCACAAATATAAATTTTGATTATTTTTTTAAATCTTAAAAAAAAAAAAAAAAAAAAAAATGAATGATTAGTTTTATTTTCGCACAGTTTCCTTCTTCAATATATCTTTTTTTAATTTCTATACATTTTTAAATTCTATTTCATGCACAGTCGGTAATAATTCGTTTAATGCCACGTGTAAAGTCAAATTCATCCATCAAGACATTCAATAGCCTGCTTTTACCAGTGTTAACAACCTAAAAAGTCAATAAACTGGATGAACATGCTGATTGTTAAAGGCGGATAATTGTACTTAAAGCTTTCAAACCCTGATGGGATTTCAATGTTTGAAGAATAACTATCTACTTGGGTGATAATCTCGTCTTCCAACCTCGACTCAGAATTGTAATTTCCATCAATAATAATCGAAGTCAAATTCAAAAAAAGTGTTTAAAAAATCTTCTTTATTAAATAAATATTTGATTTATAAGAGATATGTTTAATATTGTATTTTAAATTTAACGGTCCTATTCCTGCCCTTTCCCATCCGGACTGGGATGGAATTCTCTGAAGTTTCTATTTCGGAGCTCGATTAACCCTTTTACTACTGAACCGGCCGTATGATTTCTATTGGTTTCTATTTCAAACGAAGAATGCAAAGTAAAAAGAGAGAAATCATTGATAACTCGTTTTACATCCTGCACCTTTATTTGAAATAGATGCCGGTTTGCCAAAGTAGAATTTGCACAGCTATTTGGACCGGGATGGTCATGAAAGGATTAAGTGGAAGAACTACCGTATACGAGAGCCAAGCGCACAAAAAATCCATCTGGATTTAAAATCTTTTGGTTGATGTGGTGTTAAAATTTGGAAAGAGGGCATGGTCAGTTTTAAGATCTTCACCGTCATCTGATCAAGTTTATTCCAAAATAGCTTTGTAATTTCAAGATAGAAAGTTCATTTAAACGAAACTGTGCAGGACTGTTCAGATGCTATTTATTTTGGAACCACCGTGCATGTTTATCAACTAACTAGCCACCTTTCGTAAATCAAATGGTTCGCTGGGTATGTTAATTGTGTTGACTTCCAATTAAATTTCTTAAGCATCTTAATGTTCTTGATTCTCCTTCCCCTCAAAGAAAATATTTTTAAGCATAATATTCTGAAAACCATATTTCAATACCTCACACCTATTCCGTTCATTATGCATATGAACCTTACTAATAGTCTAATTCCATAACATCATAGTATCGTCAAAAATGTAATTCACAGATTCAGCTATATTCTAATTCTTGCAGTACTGTAATTCCACTTTCTTCATTTACACAAATGCTAATCAAACTTCTATCTTAGCTTTCTGTAAATGAAACAAAAATCAAACATTCCCAATTTTAATAAAACATTGGAAACGGTTTAAATTTCAGTGCAACAATGTGATTTATTGCTAAAAATAAAGCACGAAAATACCTTTAAAAATTATCGAAATTCAGAAGAAAAAAATTACACTGGAATTAAATAGGTATCGGTAAATGAGCAAATTTTAAAATGGCATAAGGGATAATTTTGTCTGATAATATTTTCTAGACTCATCGCAGAAAAAACACTAAAATCTCATTTTTTAAACTAAAATTTAAAAAAAAAAAGCTTTGAAATGCACATTCTACCCCTCTAAAGTATATCTGTGCCATATTTGGTAGTGCTAAGTACTGCGACATCATACAGCATTCCCTTTTATTGTTAATAGAGATAAAGGGCATCTTAAAATAGGGGTTGTAGGGGTTGCCATCTAAAACTAAGATACAGTAATTGACATCACATTTTGCTATATTTAAAACGGAGAGTTATTTTTTAAATTTCTTCTACATTTACGAAAGTAAAATAATTGCATTAAACTGTTACCTAAATTTAAGAAATTGCTTTTTAACAGCTGATTAATTAGTTTCTAAGTATAGTAAAATAAAAAAATAAATGCTATATTTAAATATGTATAAGGATATAAAATAGAACTTGCAAATAAATTAAATAATACAATAATATCAAATATTTGCCATTGAGCATAAAAAAACAAACATTTTAGCGCTGTTTCCTAACAGAAAATTAAAAAAATATATATTTAAACTATTTCACGTGCTGAAATTTAAACTGTTAATGATGGATTGTATGTATTATAAAATATGAAGCAATAGTCGCAACAAATATTGTTGAAACTCCAATCAATAAAAGCAGACAAATCAATAAAGACAATAAGATAATTAAGCATTTATAATTCCTCACAAATTTTTACGGTTGTAAAAAAGAGCTCTTACACACAAGAACTGTATTTGACTTTTGTGTATTTTGTAACGCGTTCCAATGTAATGTATCGTAACAACGGAGTAATCATAAAATTACCTCATTTCCTTAATTGCATCATTATTTTTCCGAAACTACGATTTTGTGAGTTTTTGTTACTGTATATTAGGTAACAGAAAATTAACGTAAAATCCAGATTATTCTTGTGAAGATGAATGGGTTTTTATTGATTTGTGTACCGGATATTTACAGTATCAACCTTCAGGGCGTGTCAGAAGCCGGATTTTCAAATTTGCAGTGTTTGCTTGTTAAATAAAAATTGTATTTTCATTCTTCTCAAATAAGCTTTAAAAATGTAGTCGGGAATGTATTGTTTTTTTAAGCAAATGTCTTTTTTTTTTATCTCAAACCCGAGTGAATATTTATCTAAATTAATCTTTTTTAGCTTAAGGAATAGAATTCTTTCGCAACAAATTTCATCTTCGCTTGTTTATTCTATTAGACCATTCTAAAATACCCAATGAAGAATTTAAAAAAAAAACCTTGGATTATACAAAAAAAAAGTAATTCATGTTAACATTGTGCGTAAAATTACACAATACATCATTAAATCCAGTTAAATATGTTTTGAAAGTTTCGGTGATTGTGCCCTTAATGTATTTAAGTTAACAGAAAAGGATATTCTGAATTATGAAATTCTATATTAAAGTTGACTATTGTTTGATTTTATGAAATTCCTTTAAGTCTTAAGACTTTAAATGCAAGAATCGTGTCAATCATCTATAATGGAGCAATCGTAACTTCTGTTCATTTCGGTATCCTGAGACGACCACTTTTCGACGATTCTATTTCACTAATGGGTGAGAAGCGGAAGGATGTGCACATTTCCGTAATTTACTTGATTGTTAAATGTCAACATCTCCTTCTTACATCGTTTCTTTCGCCCCTATTTGGTCGAACTAAATCCGTCCTAACGCATGCGCAAAAGCGCGGAGGATTTTAGAATGCATTGGCAAGCAATTTAAAAAAATTGCCTCTATAAAGTGAGTCGCACCGTGTTTGCCCAAAAGATATTGCCCCCGAAGGCAAATTCAAAAAGAATTATTCTTAAAAATAGTTCTTTCTCAGTATATCTGTATCAAACTACTCTGCCCTCACGTGTCTTTTATCATGCCTGATACCGAAATCCTAAAACTCATAATATGAAATTCACCCTAGAATGCAAGAAGTTTTATATTTGAGGGGGGGGGGAATCTGTGTTTTGAACAACTGAATATAATCCAGAAAAAATATTAAAAACATTTTTAATTATTTTTTCGTTAAATTAAAAATAAATTAATGTGTCAAATGGTTACATAATGAATTAAACAATGTTCCAGTGACACAAGTCGCATTATAATAATTCCGCAATAAAAAGTCCCTTTTTATAAATATATTTTTTACAATGCAAAACTAAATATTTTGATGGTAGAACTATTCATACAACAGCCGTCTTTGTATTTTTCCAAATTACCAGTTTAAATCTTAATTCTAGCACTGCTATTGCCATACGTCGGCCTTTTCTACAAATATTTATCAAAAAGTATCTAATAAGAGATTCCAAACACTTATTGTTGTCTTTTGAAACAGCTACGTGAAGCTTATAAACGGAAATAAAAACGTGAAGCCAAATGGCTACTCGATGTACTAAGGGTTAAAGGCATTTTGATTTACTTAATCCAAACCATCCAACGATTAGAAGGTTCAATGCCGAACCTTTCCTAGGTAAATGACACGGATCACAAAAATAGATTGAAAGATGTCTCCATAATTCTGGAGACAGCTTCCGACTCGGTTTCTGACGTTCCTTGGTTTATTTCTTTTCGTTCTGTAGACGTGCGAAGGTTATTTTTATTTCTCGGCATTCGTCCAGTTGCTCACGACCTTCTATAAAAAGTTCATCGCAGACACCATGGAAAAGAATGGATTCCAGATTAACACACCTCAACGTCAGAGCTGTCTTATTGGCTCGTTTCGAGTCGAGCCTCTTTCATCACGTTACTATTTGGCATGAAGTTAGAGTAAATTAGAAAGCGGTTGTACTTTCATTTTTTGTTGGTCCGTGCTTTTCAAACTTAAACAACGACATTATTTTAATCAGTTACTGTTCGTTTCAGTATTCTGAAACTACCACTTTTCGACGATTCTATTTCACTAAAGGGTAAGAAGCAGAAAGATGAGCAAATTTGTGGAATTCCTACTCATTCTTTGACTTTGATTTCCGCCCTATTAGATTACTTTTAAGTTCAATTCCCTTTTCTTTCCTTTTTTTTTCTCGTGTCGTTTCAGACCGCATTACTTTATTTTAATTCAAAATTGCTGCTTATATGGCTAATTCAAAAGCTGGTTCAAATTTTGCTAATTTTTTCATGTAATATATTTAAAATAATAGTATTCTTAAATAAAAAAAATCATTAATATTTTCTTAAAAAATATATGGTATTTTAAAATTTATAATTTAATATTTTTAAAATAATATTTCTAAGTTTTTTTTAGACGTTTCTTATTTACAGAAAGTTTTTAAATGAAAAAAAAATTTGAAATAGAATAAAATCTTGGTTATCTACTGATGTTAATCTCGAAGTATTGTCAAAATATTCAACAACCTATAAAAAAGCATTTTAACATTAAATTTTATTATTATTTTGTAAAAAAGTAAATTGCCAAATTTTAAGAACAGAAATATATTTATTCATCATAATTTAATGTTTGTCTTTTACAGTGAATAAAAATCTCTGAAATATTTTACTGTTAATTAGTATTTTTTTCCGGCCGTATTGTGAATTATCTGCAATGTTTACTCCTCATAAGTCCACAAGTAATCCATAGTTTACTCTTAAATGTAAGCATCTCCTCCTTTCTTATTTCCTCTCACCCCTGTTTTGACGAATTAAACCCATCCTAACACATGCGCAAAAGCGCGGAAGGTTTTGGAATCCGTTGGCAATCAATAACTGTTTCGAGCTCTTCGGAAAATGTGTATCTAAATTGTGTCGCAAAAATTTAGTGATGACGAGTTTATGCGTTAAACACAGAGTATGTGTCACATGAAATTATGTTTTAATGAAGTGAATTATTATTTTATTTCACTAATGAAATTTATTTACTTAAACTGACATACAGTTTTTGCATATGAGCCATAAAAAATGCCGCCTCTTGAAAACATGTTAAAAGGATATAAAAGGATCCTCATCCCGGTTTTTATTATCAAGCGCGCAACTTATTGAATAGTCTAAAACAATTTATGGTTACCTAATTGCTGCTGGGATGACTAATACAACACAGTGATACATTTAAGAAAAAAAATTCATATTATATGCGGGATTTTTTTTTCGATAATAATCATTTATAATTCATTTTTTCTTTGATTTCGAGTTGCCCTCAAAATATTTCCAAATTCTTGACATTTATGAATATGTTTGAGTTTTTACTAAAATTGCTATTCAAATTGTCACTACTAATTACTCCTGACGAATAAACTCGTCATAAAGCAAAATGTACTTTTCCATAAAGAGTATACTCGTCAAAAATAGTTAACTGGTTAATAAATATATATGGATACACTTAAATCAGACTTAAATTTTCCGGTAAATTTGTTTCTTTGTTACAAATGTTTTGTTAAAGAATTCTTTGCTTGATCAAAAATAGAATAGGTTTGTCATTGGTTTCTCACGTTCGTATTATACAAAAAAAAAGCATTGCATTTGCATTGCAAGCAAAGAGAAGCAAAATTTCGAACAATGCTTCAACACAATGCTTTTAACAATTTCGAACTCTTATGGAAATTTTGACTTATTTCCATGTTTCAGACCTCTCGGAATTCGAAAAATATAATTTTGTAATTATGTCTATCTCTCAATGAACAAGATAACTCACATTTTTTTTTATTTAGATGCATGAAATTTTGCATTTTGTACTTAACACCAAAATTTAAATTTCTAGCAAATTTTGAAAGAAATCCATGTACATAAAGTTTATCTCTCTGTCCAAATACAAGTTAATTCAATGACTATAAAACACAAAGAACAAAATTAGATAAAATTTGGTATACCACCTTAATTTATCAGTATCAAAATTTCAATCAAATCCACCAAGCAATAGTCCGTCCGTCGCTCTATATTTTTGCATGCATATAAATGCAATAACTCAAAAGCGCAGAGATTTAGATAAAAGAAAGTCGTTTCGTGATTTTGTTGCGAAAATTATAGTTTCTCAGTCAAATTTTCTTTTCAATCGATAGACAAATATCAACTAAAGTGCGTTCTCGCTTTTCTACATTAAACGCTCATATGCGGATCTCTGAAAATAAACGCCACGAATTTTCGAATTTTTATGATTTTTCTCTACAATTTTTATACCGAGAGTAGAAGAATAACACTTTTATTAGGAAGCATGCGAGAAAGTCTATGGAAAATGTTTCCCGCTGATTTAACTCAAAAATATTAAAATTTCACTTATGAGAACCAGCAAAAGTAGTCTCCAAAAAACTATCTCGCATTCTTCTATATTAAGCTATGTCTCTCCTATTGAAAAAAATTGTTAATAATTCAAATGTCTTGCATGGCATCGGCGAACAGTAGTTACAAAACATTTGGCGTGAATTCAGTATCTTGACTGAATCTGTCTTTGGCGGTTAATTTGGCGGAAATTGGCATTTAATCATTTTCTATTTATCTTTTAATGAGTACCCGAAATTTTTATTTACTTGAGACCCGTTATTTCCAACCGATTGAGATTAACATTGAACACAGAACTATAATTACAATAATAAAATCAAATACAAATTTTATTTCTTTAACTGCGTTTTTTGACCAACAGATGTTCAACTCTTTGTTGGATTTGGCTCAAAATTTAAAATCTTTAAAAGTCAAATTTGTGTACAAAAATGTCTCTTTGATTTGTAGATATCGTGTACTATATTCGTGTGTTATATTCGTACTGCCGGACAGATAAACTTCCTCTGAAAAGATTTTGGTGAAAATTGATAGAAATGTACAGATTTAATGCAAAGACCATGTATCGAATTTCATTTTATCGAATTTAGCTCAAAGCGTTTTTTTAGTTATCTGTCATAAACAGAAAGACCTAAATCCGAAATTCTGTCTTTCAGTTTCAAGAAGGTCTAAAACATGGAGATAGGTCAAAATCTCCAGTTTTAATTTCTCCAAGATACAGTACTTTCCCTATACTTCGAACACGGGAAAGTAAAAATTTGAAGGGGAGTTCTTGATGAAATGCGTGTTTTACATCGCATCTCTTGATAAGTTTGTCTAAACAAAATAAATTTTAAATTCTTCTGTCTAGGTCGTATCAGATCACAGCGTCACGTTGGTTGCCAAAAAAATTCTCGAAACTATCTTTTTATAAAATAAAATTTTAAAATGGAAAAATTAGTCTTTCTATAATACAGTATGTATTGTCTTTTGCAAATAAATAAATGTTTATTACAGTTTATTTTTCGTTAGGATAAATACAAAAAAAAAAAAAAAATAGATAACCAAAAAAAAAATGATTTCCATTTAAAATCTCTATTTTTATTAAATTTTTATCTACGTAAATGCACGAAGTTAAATAGAAATGCACTTTATTTATTACAGTAATGTATTTTTGTTTGGAAAATATTTGTATAAAAAAAATTTTGCAAATTATTTGGAAACACGAGTAAAAGCAAATAAACGAACTTTTTTCATCAGCGTTAGTTTTAGCCATAAGTGAATTTTAAACCATGTTACAAATAATTCATAATTCTAAAAGCTCATTGAAGCTCTTCAAGCTATAAGACGCATAAAACAAAATAAGTTTGCATCAAAAGCTTTTTTTTATTTTTCATTGAGTAAAATGCAGATGGTCCCCGACTCTTTTCGACGCTTCTTAGCCAGTGAGGGGAGAATTTTCTTTGTAACCTACTCATATAAACTTAACGTATTACTTTTTCATTCTGGTCGTAAAAGTTATATTTGAGGATATTTATCCATTTGTATAACTTTTGTCTTATGATTAATCCCATCTGATTCTAGAAAAAAGTTTTGTACTTGTACATTAATTGCATGACAGCGATTAACCGCCAAAAACAAATAGATTTTTCCTTAACTAAAATTTGATACCGTTCGCCAATGGCAGACGGATAATATTTTAATGGTGATTATTTTAATGCGCAAATATCAAAATATTAAGTGTTTATAAAGTATATATATTAAAGTGCATAAGTATATTAAACCATTTTTTTTTTGGCACTTTTCGGTTAGCCAGCCACAAGCAAAAGGTAGCCAAATAATTTAGACCTGTGTCCTAACCTAACCTAACATAACAAAATAATAATAATAATAATAATGTTAGGTTTGTATGCAAGTTGAAGCGGGTATAAATTATTTGGCGGCTTTTCGCTTGCGCCCTGCTAACTGAAAAGTACTTTTGTTTTCTAACGAAGCCTGAAAGTAACTCTTCCTTTCAGTTTCTGGTACTTATATATAAGTCAAAGCTAATTCCTAACTGACACACATAGTATTTGTTGTGCATAATGTCTTCCCTTTGACATGATATGGAAGTTTCGAGAATGGGTACAGCCTCCAGTACAATTTATGTCGTTTGATCAAGATTCAAAATTAAAAATTTGCATACAATCCATTGGCGACTTTAGTTTTTCATTTAGCAATTTTATTATCGTAAAAAGGAATTTGTTTTAGAAGCCTTCACCGTGTATTTTCAATGGTATGCTTGGTATTTTGTAATAGCTACTCGCTATTACAAAATATATCCAATGGAGCAACTTTGATATAGGTTCCTAAAGTCGTTCCAAAATCAACTATCGTGAAGTTTCAAACAGGAGTGTAAGTTTCAATTATCTAAAATAATTTAATTATGAGAAAATTATTTAAAATCTTTGGTGATAAATCTATATGCCAAATTTTATCTATGTATTTCATTGTATTACCTGATTTATCAAGTGCGTTTTTACAAAGACGAATTTCATCTAAAATTTTAAAGAGATCTACAATTTTGGTATTAAGAATGCATAAAATTTCTTCCATTTAGCTCATTGAATTACCATGTTCACGGAGACAGATATCATTCCAAAAGCAAGATCCCCCCCCTTAACTGAAGGAAATCCAAAACTTGAAAATTCATTAGAATCTCCGATTGAAATTTCTTGACGATTTTTATCATACACACACACACACACACACACACACACACACACACACACACACACACACACACACACACACACACACAAACAAATGTAAGGTTAGAATTTTTGGTATTTTTCAATTTTGCCTGCGCAAATCTCACCAAACAGACTTTGTTGGCGACAACACATAGTCTATACTTTAAAAAAAATGCTAATAAAACTTCAAATCTCGCCAAGCGAAGTTTTAAAAATGTCAGTGAAAGGATACTAGCGAAAATATTTTGTTTGTATCATTGATTTCTAGCGCCGATTGCATGACTTTTGGCGACTTTATCGCCTGCACCGGGCGAAATGGGAATTTCAAAATTATAACACTTAATCGTAAAACAGTCTACAAGCGAAAGTAATAAGATAAATTCAATGCAGAAAAATGATTTTAAAAAATGGGATCTTTCGAAATATTTAGTCCTTTTGGAAGAACATGCTTATATCTTTAAAACATAATGTCAGTTTAATTTATTCTCTAAATATCATTAAGAATTATATTTTATTTAGTTTGAGCCAATTAACTGCTGAAAAACGTTGAACATGAAATTTATAGCTTCCTAATTCTGCAATGCTAATAGGAAGCGGAAATTCGGGGAGGAGTCGGACCGCTCGGGTGGTGCTCATGTCATCTGACCACGACTCAAAATTTCGAATTCCATTCCAAAATTCCCTCTTATTGCTTGGAAACGCGACATAAATATAACTAAACTAAGCATAAAATATAATTATTTATGTTCATTTAAAGCATCTTTTCTCAACTGGAAGCATGTGTTTATTTCTAACGGTTTAGAGATTGGCTATTGGATCACAATTAGAGTACACACCCCATGTATTATATGACATAAACTGCCTATGAAAGATGGTTAACCAATGCAAACTGCGCAGTTTAGTTGCGTCGAAGGTCACAATGCTGTTTCTTGTCAACCATCTCATCAAAGAGACTTCTTGATTCGATTTGAGATAAATTCCCTTCTTTGTAGATAACGCGCGTTCATAAAAGCTAATTTCCAGTAAGCGAAACACATAATTCTTCATTGTTCTGAGTTCATTACGTCGCGCTTACTTCCCCCGAAGCACAGTAAAGCTGTGGGTGGCAAAAGGGGTAAGATGATAGTCTATATCGATCGTCCTCGTTTAAAGGTTTTAGTTAAGATTCCGAATTTCTCTGCCCCAGTTTTGCGACAGATGGGGCCATGCTGAATGAAATCGAGGTCAGCGCGGAAATTTAGGTTTGTCTGGACGCGCTAGAGAATGCTATTTTTTTATCCTTTATTTTATTTGTATTTGTTTAGCTTTTTTTTTGTGTGTGCGCGTTTACAAAACACAATCTCACTGATTTTTTTTATATAATTGTTCTGTTTAACAAAAAGGAGGTTTCTTCATTAATCAATGCTCAAAAAACTTTTTTTTTTCTCTCGCTACTCTATTTAGTACTAAAAATACTTGATGCCCCTTCATAGCATTATGCATCAGAGCGTAGAAAAAAAGTATCAAAGAAATTTTTTCCCTTTAATTTAAATATTTAAATATTTTTGCTTCGATTAATACAATATTTTTCATATTATAGTTTAATATTTATCTGATAGCCGCATTTGGCGACCACTTGATAAGCCGGAAAAGTGAAGTTAATATCAGTTAATCCTTTAGTGGGCCATTTATTTCTCTTTTGAATTTCTCCCGGATTTTTTTTTTTTTTTTTTGCCTTGTCTTTATTAGCAATTAAACAAAAATATGTAATATATTTATCCAAATTTTAAGTTTACACTTAAATTCTGGGGTGGGAAGTATACTTCATTTACAGTCATGAATAGAATTCCATTTAACGGTGATTATTTGCCATGGGAAAAATGAGAAGCAGGTTTCAATGCACAAGAGTACCTCACCTTCTGCTGTCCTGTAGCGGGTCCCCTTTTCTTAGGCGTTTGTTCTACACTTCCTTTATCGTCTATAATTCTAACCAACTTTGGTATATGATTTTCCACACTGGCTAATCACACTTTAATAGTTAGCAGGGCGGCCTTTCCTTTTACTTGAGGAATGTCCATCAATTAACTGACGATTTAATGCTATACAGAATGTTAGCTGGCATAACCGTGTTTCTTTCGTTCATTTGCAACGATATAAAACTATTTACAATTCAAAGGTAAATAAAAAAAATTTAAAAAAAAAAAAGATACAGCAGTGTCACTGTTCTTTAGATGTTCTTCCTATTTAGTATCTTTCTTTCCTTTGATCGAAAGGATCAATCTTCCCATGATATCGTTGTAGACAGCGACAGATATTGGGCAAGGTACTTCTCTTTTAGTACGATCTTTTTTTAGTCTGCTATACAGAAAAGGCTACATCGTTTAGATAGAATTTCATGCCCATGATAGCGCCAGACATTAAAGCTGTGTTATTTAATAGGATTGCATATGTTCTGTTCATTTTATATTTGAATTGTGAAGAACAGTTCCATGACATCATGGAATTGGAATTTTGTCTGGTTCATCTCTGAGGTATTTGATGGTATCGCACTTCATTTATTATTATTATTATTATTCATCCTACAAATTACGCAGGTCTTAGACATAATATTTCTACTTTAATAATGAAAGATAATCACGGGATCAAATATTTGATGAAACAAAGGAAAAGGATTTTGGTTTCATTTACAACAATGGAAATATCGTTGTGAAATACATTTACAAATATGCTTAAAAGTTAAATTTAAGGAATTTTACAGCAACTAAACTGGCATCATTTGAAAAGATAATTTTTAATCTTCAAAATGGTATAAAAATCATTTTTATGCAGAAATATTTTTAGAAATTATAGCTAAAGAAACATCAGAATCTAGATTATTTTTTAATTTAAAGTTCAAAAAAATCGCTCTGAGGTACGCATTTCCTCTCCAAGATATATGTGCCAAATTTGAGGTCAAACAGTCTGGCCTGTAGAGCACCAACAGACATATACATATTCATCTTCATTATTAGTATAGATTTATAAACTAATTCAATATTTATTAAATTAAAATAGAATTAACATCTAATAAATAATTTCACTGCATAAATAATTATATTCGGCACAGAAAAACAAAGCTTACTTAGCATATCTTTTCAGAAAAGTTAATTTTTATTTTCTGGTATATAAAATATAGAAAATATTGTAATCGTTTGAAAATTCGACCTGAAGAGTTAGGTGAATCTCCCGAGCCGGATAAACACATTCTAACAAAATGTTTTTAATCTGACATACTATCTGTAAATAGCGGGGAATGTGATGCAAGAATCGTTCTTTACATGTTGCCAACATTGTCGAAAAGAAAACAGACAGGTCGGGATAGCCTGGTTGGTAGGGCGTTGGATTCTCGTCTCTTGGGTTGCGAATTCGAACCCCGCCGGCCGAAGACTCCCCGCGTGTGTGGTGGCTGACGCGCGTACAAATCTGTCGTGGTCACAAAGTCTTCCATGTCGAGAGTAATACCACTGGGAGTACTGGTTCAGGGGTGATCGTTCTCCGATTCAGTTCTAAATTACGATCTGTGGATGAGTGAATGAAATGCATGAATGAAGTCCGCCCCGTAAAAAGGGTTGTGACGTGTTTGTAGCTAATCGTTCTCTTGGCCCTAGATGGTGCTGCTGAAAAAACACAACAGAAAACAGGTGAAAAAAATATTGTTTTGCTATGATATTCCGGACTAAAGATTCGAATTTGCCGAAAGGCAAACATGTTGTTCTTCATTAAAGTTACAAATATGAGAAAAATTTAGTAATTTTTCTAAGTTATTTCTAACATATCAAAAATTATTGCGTTGTGCGCATTGTGACCATTTAAGTAACTAGTTTACTAACCCCTTCGCATACAATGACAAATCTGACCCACTGATTGAATTACTAAATTTTTAATTTTAAATCTACAATCAAATGAAAATACTAAGAATTCTAAAATACAAAAAAAAAAAAAATCACTTAAAAGCACTACAATATCTCGTATCTCCTTATTGCTATTAATTCCTATTATAATATAAATGTCCCAAAAAGGATGCGTCATCTAATTAGGAAGTTATATAAAATCATAGGTCAAGAGTTAACAATTGCCCATCATCTCTTTTCCTCAATTAAAGTAGCTCTCTTGTCATCGCGGCGTGGTCCTTTTCTTTCACAGACGTAAAATCTTTTCTCTTGAGAACTTTCTGTTTTCAACCAAAATCTCTTGCTATACATATGTAATAATATTTTAAACTCTAATTTCAATTTAATTAATTTCCAAGGTTTTATCTTAATTTAGCCCATAGTCACTTCATTCTAAAATATTCTCTTATTTCCTGATCTAATTCCACTTTCTGTACTTAATTCAAGAGAAGCTAATTAATTCAAGGGAAGCTTTGTAAAATTGCTGAATCGGCTAAAAGCCTAACTTTCCCTCACTCTGAGTGAAGGGACAAAATACTGCTGACGTGACAAATTCTTTTTTAAAAGATCCCTGTGTTTCCCCTGCCTTATCGGTGCGTGTAGCGGAAATCCCTATCGAAATCTCGTTGAATATAAGCACTATGGAGAAATATTTTCCCTATAAATATCTTAGGTTATACAAGACCAGGGATAAAATGTGGAAGAGTTTTTTCCTCATTTCTTTCTGTGTCGTTCTGTGTTGTGTGTGTTGCTCGTCGCTCCTGCTGTAAATAATGCGTGCTCTTCCAAGATGAAATAAAACGACGTCTCGAAATAGAAAGTCGCTTCACTGTCTTCGAAACTGCATTCTGCTTCACATAAATTAATGCTTACATGTATACATATTTCAACTTTTTCTCTTTTTTTAATGTAATAATTAAAATTGTGCTCATTTTAAATTTCTCATGACTATGGTGCAGGGTTCTTGTTGAATCAACGATACACCTTAATTTTGACTTTATTGCCCATAGGTTAAAATTTCTGTCATCTTTTGACAGTTTTTGAAACTGTCTGTTTGAACCAGAAGGATAAAATTTGGAATATGATCTTTACACTAAAATTATATATTCCTGCGTCCAAAATTTGATGAAATACACTTTTTTTTCGTGTCATGACTGTTATATCCTGGTGAATAAATTATAGACTAGACTGTTATTGAATCGTCTTAATTACTTTTTAATTTCGTCATAAAGTGAAATCAATTTACACTCTCACCCCAAATAACCTTTACTAATAATGATGTTCAAATAGTGTCAGATTCCTTTTTTTTTTTTTTTTTTTTTTTTTTTTTCTTCAAATTTTAAACGTTTCTTGTTGATAATTCAAATGTGCTGCACTTTTTCTCCGTTGCTCCACAAAACTTGAATTTTGTATTGAGATATTATTTAAAGAGTGGATATTTGAAAGTGTCTGATAACTTTGTTGCAAACCCAAATGATATTTTTTCTTTTACTTCCAAAGCTGCTATTTCGCATAAGATTGACAGTGCAAGTATGTTCGATGAGTATGTGTTCAACATGATATAATGTATGAAATATTCTTACACTGTAAAGGATGTGGATTTTTGAAAAATAGAGAATGATTCGATGACCGTATGTAAATATTCCTTAGTTCTAAGCACATCAAAAACAAAAGTGTTCAGTAAAATCATCCTTAAAAAAATTATATTCCATGAAATATACCTTTAGTACTGGGACCTACAAAAGTTGCGCATTAAAAATGCACGTATTTTTTTATGCTTATCATTTTATGCTACTAAATAAATATTTTGATAAAAATGATTCCATAGATTCTTTGAATTTTTATTCAGCTACAAAATCTAAACAGTTCTTTGAAATTGTTTGATAATTATGGAATTCAGTGCCACAAATTACCCACATTATTTGTATATGCAAAAAAATGTAACTATTTGCAACAAAGATTAACATTTTTCAATCCTTAACAACTTAGTTCATTAAACTTTTTTTATATAAAATCTTTCGCTTTGAGAATAGAATAGAAAATGCATGTAATAAAATGAATTGCTTTCACATATTTTTTTTTTTTTGAATAACCATTATAACAAATTATTACTATTTAATAGTATCTGTGACTCTGCTTTTCAACG
The DNA here is from genome assembly GCF_947563725.1 of Argiope bruennichi. Lineage (NCBI taxonomy): Eukaryota > Metazoa > Arthropoda > Arachnida > Araneae > Araneidae > Argiope > Argiope bruennichi. The sequence goes on along the minus strand of NC_079151.1, from coordinate 125,428,155 downwards.
AATAATGAAACGTTTCAACGTTTTATGAAATGTAAATAAAAATTTCTTTCTTCACTAGGGTCTAACTGGTCACTTGGTGTTTGCTATTGCAGCAGCAGCTTTTGGTTCAGCTTTCCAACATGGATACAACACAGGAGTTGTTAATGCACCTCAAAAGGTAAGCGTGTTTCGAGGCACTTTTTTCGAGGCAATCAATATCATTAATATACTCTTTAAGTATGCACTTTAAATTAATCTTTTATACCTAGATTAGAAATTAATTGGAAATTATTTTTTTACATACAGTATTAGTATACAAAATTATATAGCCTCAGTGTGAAAAAATAGGAAAAGTGGATTCATATTTTTGGACCATGATGAAAATGAATAAAAAAAATTATTATGGTTGCGCTAATAAATTTTTTTCCTATTATTGATTGAACGTATAACTTTTTTTTCAATTATTCATTCCTAAGTTAAAATACCTCTTTCAAAACATTGCAGCACGATAATGTTTGATCTAGGCTTGATTCGCCAATCTTTAATTAATTTTTTTAATTGCGTAGTATTGATAATGTACACTCAATAGACTGCATTTAATATCGATGCAAAATGAGTAAGTATAAATATCCAGTAACTAAAACAGTAAAAAATACTGTTATAAAATATACTTAAAAATATTTCTGAAAATTCTTTTTAATTAAAGAGATTGTTGATCAATAAGATTAATAGCAGTGAAAAACTAATTGCAAGAATTTTAAAATGCGTTGAAACAGTTTTTGAAGAAAAATATGGTTCGAAGTTATTGAGGAAAAACACATTTTAATATACTAAAAATCTAGTAAATATTCTGGAAAACACACCCCTTTTTTACTTAATATCTACTTTCAAAACTATAAATACTGATCAAATCTGTCAACTTTAGGACCGGCAGTTTGCGTTGAAGAGCGCTTTTGAGTGAATTTTATTTCCTGCATGCTAATCATGTCTATTTTTCACAAATCGCAACTCGAACAATTAAAAAAAAAAACTGCATTCTTAATTTTAACTAGCAATTGAAGCTATTTCAGGTACAAATAAAACAGTATTGTTGAGTTTTTTGTACCTTAGGGGATTAATTGAATAGATTTTTTTTTTCTTGAGTTTGTAGTTGTAAATATTTTTCTAGCATTTTGATTTTTGCATCATTCAATCTCATGAACCACGTCACGTCTTCACATGCGCTTCGCTATTTCAAGATTGTTTCAGCACTATTTTGTTTTTATGAGTCATTTCATTTGGAAGCTCTTTAACTTTATACATTGAAAAATCATTCATCCCCCCTTTTAGTTACCATAATAAAACATTCATTTAGAAAAACACAAATGACACTGATTGATTAAAGACAAAATAATTGTTGAAAAATAATGTTTAGCAGAGGCATTCGCAGTTTTGTATTAATCGATTTGGAATCTTCAGCAACATTAATAGCACTGGTGTCGTGGAATCATATACCCAAATGCCTTGAGATTCCCTGCTAATAGTTAAATGGCTCGTTACTATTCAATCTTTAATAATCGCTCCTCACCCTAATGAAAATGTAAAATCGAGTACATGCCTCATATTATGATTTTTAATTCATTTAGGGCAGATATCGGTTAAAATGGAGATTTTTGCTCCATGCAATGTTTTCAAAAATTTTGAATTTATGCAACATTTTTCGGAATGACTGTGTTCAGATTTAGCGCTGCCTAAAATATAAAAAGCCTCTCATTTGCTGATACTTTGAGATTTTACTAAATAAAAATTATCAGAAAAAGTGTCTCCTTCAGGAATTTCTTATAAAAAGAAAAGGGAAATTTCCTTTTAAGCCTTTCTAAGAGATTTCTAGAAAAACTCAATATTTAAAACAATTTGTATTGCAATTTGATAACTTCATATCCTGATTCTAAAATAAATAAAAATTCGTTCCTGCACGCATTTAAAATCCAGTTTCATATTTTTGATACCAATTTTTGAATTTTAAATTTCGAATAGGGGTATTTGTATCTGGCAATATTCATATACTTGTTTGTAAACAGAACTGTCAGTATACGGTCTCAAGCGTAAGAAGTTGCCTGTGGTCGAAGTTGGGCCTCAACTCTCTTTCAAGCTGTAATTTCAAACAACTCACGAGCAAAGCATTTGCAGATAAACTCTCTCTCCATATTTTCCTTCAACACTTGAAATTTTTTGACATTTATTGATTGAAGATATTGTTGAACGCTGGGATGACAGCCTTTGTAGCTAAAAATCCCTAAATCCCCCTCATTCAAACAAACAAACAAACAGTATACGGTTTGATAAAAATAAGTATCTGGTTTAGTAGATACATGAAGAATTTAGAGAAATTCCGGATATCTGTGCCATTACGAAATAGTTAAACAGTAGAAGGGGGGATATTATGTCTTCAGAAAGTTTCGGCAAAATATAATAACACCAATTTTTTTAATAAATTTAATCTTCCGAATAAATTTTATCCTTCGCCTGCTGCCGCCAGGCGAAGGATCTACAACCAGCATCTTAGCAAGGCAACAATCCCCGATCTAAGCAGCCCAAGAAACCTTCCCTCTACAATAGCTAGGCTACGTACTGGACATTTCAAAGGCATGAAGATCTCGGGAACCAATATAAAATCCTATCGCATCTGCAAGTACTATCCCCATTCGCAACTAACTCCAGATCATGTTTTTGACTGCCAGGCCATTATCGGTTCCCTCTCAACTTGGAGCAATCGAAATCCTCCATAGCCATCGGGCTGCAGAACTTGCAGATCTTGTCACCAAGGCCTTTGGAGAACTCTAATCTTTTGCACTAGCACTGTATGCATAAACACGACAACAACAACAATCTTTCGAACAGCCCAATGTATAAAACAGGCAAAGAAATTAATAATCTAGATCATATTTTAATTTTTTATTCAAAATACTCTACCATTTGTCGCTTTCTTTGGAATAAACTAAGTTTGAAATCTTCAGATTTGAAGAATTTATCAGCAAAATATCGAAAAATGAAGTCTCCACCACTACCCTTCAGAATCTAAAATTTTATATATTAACAAACATTACATATAGTTGTGAATGCAGAGATTCAGCCTGTACAGCAAAAAATCTCACAACCCCATTAATCAATCATTTCATTATTGTTGGACCCCATTAAATGCTTGAAACTCAATATAACACCATTATCTTCAGAATCGCTCTTGGATTTCTCAACTAGACTCCACACTGCTAGCCTACCAATTCTTGCAGGAAAAAAATATTTCACAATGAGTCTCTTTATGAAAAAATGTTTAAGGAAGGCCATCATTACCATTCTTAATATCAGAAATTGAGCATTAAATTAACTATGAAAGATAAAGAATTCTTATAGAACTCTCAAAGAATTTCAGAGATCCTATCAACCCTACTGATGGAATTTTAAGTAATTCGTGTTTCAAAAAAAAGTTTAGCTTCTTAGAAACCGAAGAACGGAAAATGATCCAAGACCAGTTTAACTGTTATCTAGACAAATACAGAGATTGTTTAGAAATTGTAAGTATAAGTCACTTATCACTAAGTTTTTGAAAGGAATGAAACAATTATTCAATTTCTAAATACATTCTATAGAGCATTTGAATGAATAAGGTCTGGATATTTTGATGAATCTATTAAGAACATCCTCAAAATTTTAATTTCAAATGAATTATTCATTGCAGTCTTTGCCTAAACTGAAGAATATAGTACAATAGCTGAATTTGAATTTTTTTAAAAATCTTAGTAATTCCATTTTTACAGCTGAAGCTTTTGTATTCTGTTAAGCAATTGAGACAGTATTTACATTGCAAACATTGTTAAGTTTTTATTAGTTTTTTTCTTAATTTCCTAAATAATTAGCTTTAATTAAATTTATTTTTATGCTATCTTTATATATTTTTTGACTTGCTTTGGTAATTTTATTTCTTAATTAAATAGAACCATGAAAATATTGTTCATCTGTAAAGAGTTGACAAGGGGTTAAAAGTTTAAGAATACTATTTCTAATTTGAAGGCAATAGAGTAAAAAATAAAATTTAGAAAAATAAAAGTTTACTTAAAACAAATGTTGATCTAATATAAAATGTTAAAAAAAATTCAGTATGTGAAATTTAATTAAACTTTTATTCCAAAATTCTGATTTAAAATTTAAGTAATGCAATTTCTAATGGCATTTTTTAAAGTAATTTTTTTATGTGTTTTATTAATTCTTAAAATATATTTAAATATTTAATTCAGAAAATTCCAAGCTATAGTAGTTGGTTGTGTATTATCAAAAACTCAAAATAATCATACTTCAACAATTTAAAGTTTTTTTTTTATATAAAAAAAAACTAATATAAACTTTTATATTAGTGTTGGAGCAATTTTTTGTATTATTATTTGTTATACTTCTTGGACTGTCTTTTTAGTTTAAAATGCAATTTTGCCTTTATTTCTAATTCTTGCAAACTTTTAAATTTTGAAATTTATTTGCGCTAAATTATTGATTATATAATTTTTATTATAACATTATAAATGTTACATTTACGTTAGTGGGTAATTTTGATACTTTGTTTCAAGATTCAAAAAATAAAATTATTAGTAAAATGCTTACTTTTTTTTTATCAAAATATATAAATAATTGATAAGTATGCAATAAAATATAATTTTAATATAATATCTATTTTAGCATAACAATATGCAAATATTGGTTTTAATAATAGCTAAAATACAGTATAAATATTTTAAGAGGTGTTGAACTAATTATTTCTAAAATCATTAACTCGTAAAAATTTATTTTTATTCATTGCTTTATTTACTGATAAATTGTTTTAATTATCATTTAGTTTTAATTGCGAATTGGGAAATCTGTGTATTATTTTATTGAATTATTATTAAACATTTTCTTGATTATTTTTTTTTTGTTACTGTTCATGAAAGTTAATATTTGATTAATTATATTTTAGCTTGTTGAAAAATTCATCAATGAAACATATTCTGAAAGATACAATGAAGTGCCAAGTGATTCAGTCGTGACATTGATTTTCTCACTGATGGTATCAATCTTCTGCCTTGGTGGCATGCTTGGAGCTCTGGGGACAGCTTATTTGGCTGAAAACTTTGGTAGAAAAGGTGGTCTTCTGCTGAATAATGCCTTTGTATTCGTAGCAGCTGCACTGATGGGCTTTGGAAAAATGGCCAGATCTTATGAAATGTTGATTGCAGGCAGATTTGTAATAGGTCTTAATTCTGGTAAGTTATTTTAATCTAATAATACTTACTATCTTATAAATAGAACAGTTGCATTATACTTGAATGATCAAAGTTTATAAATGTGGAAGTAAGGACTACCTTTAGTAAAGAAGCCATACTCTATTGCCTATTACTTGCAGATCCAGTTAGATGAAATCTTGAAATTTCAGATATTTTATTTCAAAATATGAATAGCATATGAATCGGCTGCATATTATAAAATGTCATTGATTTAGTATAGATTGGTCATCTATACATATCAATAATTTAAATAATTTAATTAGAAAATTATTATTCAGTGGACAGTTAAATTTCATTTCCGTGATTAAGCCTAATGCATTCTACATTTTTTTTTTTTCATTTGTCTAATAAATTAGTATGAGTTCCAAAATATCTAAATTATTTTCATCTAGCATACCAAATTTTCCCATTAATCAGATTTTAAAGTGCAAACGAGCTTCTTATCTTGAAATTCTTTTAAAAATAAATTTAATATTAATTCAAGAAATTAAAAGGTAATCTTCATTTTTTTTATTATTATTTTGTGCTATATTTTTTAAAAATCTTTTGATATGTATCAATAAAGTCCCTTAATAAAATTTCACTAGTTCTCCTGAAATTTTCAAAGAAGTTAAGAATTTTTTTTTGGTTATTTTAATCATGATAATTTTTAACAAATTTAAAGGAAATATGCTGAAATCTGTGCTTTAGATGAAGATTGGCATGAAAAGGCTAATGTAATAATTAACTTCCTTCAGATGATTTTATTGAAAAATCTAGATATATTTTCTACTTTTATGCATTTTGGCTTGAATTCCTTGATATTTGCAGCATTCTGTTTTGTATTAAACTGATTTATCTGCTGTTTACAAGGAAAAGATCCATGTGATAAATAATCACTGAATTGATTTCAAGTGGGTTATTTTTCTATTAAAAAAATGAGACTTCATATGAATTTGGAGAATATTATTAAAGTAAAATTTTCATGTCATATAACAAAAGTATTCATTGGATCATTTGTAAATCTAAAAGGTAATGATATATTTGTCCAAATGTAAATGTTTTTATATACCTTTACAATTTCCTAAATGATTCACATTTTATAATTTTTTGAATTAAATAGCAAATCATACTGTATATTGTTATTTATTTTATCTCCATTAAATATAATTCAGATAAGTAAATTTTATTTATAGGTTTAAATGCTGGCTTGTCTCCAATGTATCTGACAGAAATATCACCTGTACATCTGAGAGGAGCAGTAGGAACAATATATCAATTGACTATAGCTTTCACTATTCTTGTATCTCAAATTCTGGGCATGCCAGAAATCCTTGGTACTGAAAGTGGATGGCCAGTGCTCTTTGGTATTATGCTTACATATTTACTTCCTTCAACTATATTTAGCCTTTGAAAAATCTTTTTAGTATTTACAAAATAAATTACTAAAAAAAAAAAAAAAATTGAAAATAATTCTTGTTAAATTTTTAAGGCATTTTAAGTATGGTTGACATATGTATGTGCTTTTATAATAACTCTTGCATGCTTAAAATACAGATAAATATGTTCATATTATTTTCATTACATGAATGTATCAAAATAATATTTATTTTACAAGAATCTGAAGTCTTTTTCTGTTCTGTTTTAAAAATTATTTTATCTGTCTTTGATTAATCAGTTGATTCACCAAAAATATTGCTTTGCAAGCTGTTAAATTGATAAACTCGCAACTATTTAAAATTGTATACTTTTTTGTTTGTTTAGTTTTGTTTTATAAGACTGAAAAATGTAAATTTAAGGAAAACTGGAATTTATGCAAAAATGAATTATTTGGAAAGCAACAGAAAGAAAAAAGAAAAGAAAAAAATATATTGTCAACTTTGAAAGATTACTGCCTCAAAATTTCCGATTTGCATTAAATATAGCCAAATATATCATTTTAAAAGAACTACCTGACTTTGCAAATAATAACTTTTGTGAAAAGTTTTTTCCCTCCTTCATTGGAAAGTGTAAAAAGAAACCTGAATTATAATTTTGGTATAGGAAGGCAAAATATTAGGCAATTCCTATATTTCTTGATTTACGATTTAATAATTTTGTTAAACTAAATGTTTTATTTTAATCAGTTATGTTGTGTGTGTGTGTGTGGCAGAGGTGATATTTGTTTAATGATTGATTTTATGAACATTAACTCTTCGCATTTATCTGAACATGCTTATTAATAAGGTCACTATCTTTTCCTTCCTTAGGTTTAATAATTGTTCCTGCTATTTTCATGTTAGCCACCTTACCTTTATGCCCAGAATCTCCAAAATATATCTTAATATGTAAAGGAAAAGAAGTAGCTGCTCAGAAAGGTAAGTTTTTCTTCTTTTTCTTTTCTTTTTTTTTTTTTTTTAAATCTAAGCTTAAGAAATGTAATGGCTTCAGGAAAATTTCTATAAAAGACCATTATTTCAAATTTGTAAAAATTTCCATTTTAATTTTTAAATTCTTTAATTTAAATAATGTTTTTAGAAGTTTCCTAATCTGATATCATTATGATTGATTCCGATTCTGCACTATGAGAATGTTATTCAGACATGTCTCAAGAGAAAAATTTATAATGGTCTTTTCAAGAATTCATTCCACAGAAAATTCATTTAATATATTTTGAGTAATTTTTTTTAAGGTTAGCTCCATTTTTATAAATGTAATTTCTTATAGTTAAAAATGTTTTCTTATAGCAGAACTTTTTTTTTTTTTTTCCTAAAATTTTTCTTTTATATGTGAATGAATTCTCTCTCAATATTTTATAAAATATAAAGCTTTGAAATTAATAAGCCTTTTAGCAATGAATAAAAAAACTTAAAATTCTGAATTATACAGTAGTTTTCTTTTAACTTGTGCTTTAAGTCTAAAAAAAATTACACTAGGCTTTTAAAATATAGCAAATGCATTGCAGGATTTGCATTTTGCTAATCCAAGTATTGCATATTATGTAACACCTTTAAAAAAAAATGGCCAATTTATTTTCATATTTTAGCACACTTTTAATCAATACTTCAATTTTTTATGTTATTTTAATATTTTCATTACTTTATGAAAATGTTTGTATTATAATTCATAACTTCACATTTATACACTATTGCAATTTCATCAAATTTTTGGTGTTTTTAACTATAATAACAAAATGAATCTGATACAATAGATTGGAGTCTAATTAATGATGCTTTACAAAGTGTTTATATTATTCTAATATCTTATAATTCATTTTTGCTACAAATTTATTTATTTGGTTACTAGGTTAATAATTATCTTTAATCTACCTGCCTACCATCCTCCTCAACTCTGTGACCTTACACAGCTGTTTAGGTAGAAATCTGTCTCTTTAAGCAATGCCAAATTAAGTAACATTTTATTGAACATTAAGCATCCTGAAAAGCAGCATAGCAATTTCTAGCTTATAAACATTACAGGAAAAGGTATCAATAAATAATACTCATCATTTTGAACACAATAATAATAATAATAATAAATGCAATGATAGATGATATGAAATGAAAATGAAACTATTACCAATTTATTCCTTCTTAACCTGACTAACATTTATACAGAAATATAATCAAACTGCTGGATCAGTTTGAAAGCCCCTATTTCATAAAAGGGCTCTAATAGACCACTGCTGCACTACTTATTTGAGGTCAATATCAGAGTATGTTTCTGACTGCCAAGGAATGCGCCCAAATGGATGAAAATGCAAGAATATTTGGGCTTATGTTGAGTGATCCTCATCAAATGTTTGCAATTTTTTTTCCCTCCATTCATGCAGTTTTTTTTTTTTTTTTTTTTCCCTCCATTTATCCAAAATTGCAAGGTTTTTGGTTGAGACACTTTTGAGTAGCATCACTCAGCCTGGACTTGCACTCTTGCATTTTCAATTGTTTTGAGCCATGAAGATATTTCTCAACAGTCAGAAGCTTGACTCTGATGACAACTTTAAACAGGCTTTCTATGAGACCAGGCTTTTAAAATGGATCCAGCATTGTGGCAAATGCTTCAACATGAAGTTAAAAAATAATAAATTGGTAATATTTTCATTTTTGTTTCATAGTGTCATGTATTGCATTCTTTTGAATTGTGTTTGAAATTGTGTGCAATACTACATTGTATAGTGACAAAATATACAACAAATTGTGTTGCTTTCTCTTAAAGATATTTACTTATTTTTGTATTAATTTTGTTTTATACAAAATTTATGGACTTTATTTAGCTCTGAAATGGTTCCGTGGCACTGGTGATGTTCACTATGAAATGGATGAAATGCGAAATGAATCACAGGAATTAAAAATGGTACCTAAAGTGAGTATTTTTTTTAATATTTCAATGTTGTTATATTAATTTTTCATAAAATTGATCTCCATATTAATGAATTCTAAATCCTACAGGTCACACTGAAAGAAATGTGGGGAAATGTTGTGCTGCGTAAACCTCTAATCATTGCTGTAGTTGTTATGTTATCTCAGCAGTTGTCTGGTATTAATGCAGTAAGTATATTTCATTCAGTAATGTTTATAAAATCTTTTTAAATCTATTTTTAGATGTTAATAGTAATTACTTCTTGCTTCAAATATGTAAACATCAATTATGTTTTAAAAGCTTCAACTTTAATCATATAAATGCAATAATTAATAACCTTTTTTTTTTTCAAATAAAGATATTAACTTTTTTTAGATAGTTCAAGACTTTTTTTAAACTGTTTTAAGTTTTAATTATGTAATCATCTGTAATATAATTCCATACAGTTATTCAAAATATTATAATATATATTAACATGCTCATTTTTTTTTCTTCTTAAGCATTTTATTTTGACTTATTTATTAGTATCTGGTGAAATATATTTCTTTAATTAAAGAAAGTATCGTATAGCATCAAATCTAATGTAAATATTAAAATGGATTTCCATTTCAATGAATGAAAGTTTTATTTAATTTTAATTCATTAGGGTGTCCCATAAGTTTCTTTCCTATTTCTAATATGATATGAATACACGATATTTACTGTTTTAGATATTATTTATTTTGTTATATAAGAACCCTTTTGCTCTATTACCTTCTTCCATCTCTCGGGAAGCCTCATTATGCCTGCTTTCCAAAACTGTTGTGCTTTGGACAAGAAATAATCCTCGAGGTGCGCTTTTCTTTCCTTGATTTGATTTACAGCGCTTATCGCGAAGAGAATTTTTTAAGAACAGAAAGAAGTAATAATCACATGGAGTGAGATCTGGAGAGTATGCAGGATGTGGTATAACATCCCAATCACACTGTAAGTGCTTCTCTCTTACAATGCAATATGTGGTCTCGCGTTGTCATGATGAAAAACAACGCCTTATCGATTCATTAATTCTGTCCGTTTTTTTGCTATGGCAGCTTTCAATTGATCCAGTTGATGACAGTATTTCTTAGAATTTATTGTTCCACCTTGAGGAAGGAGCTCGAGCCTTTCCAATCACACCAAATAGACAAAAGAATTTTTGGGGGGATGTAGCCCAGCTTCGCCACAGTTGAAGGACTGAACCGATGGCAAAGATGGCTAATAGACAAGCCTGCATGTGTGCACAAGTAGAGGCAGATAAGGCCATTCATAGCACAATGAGAAAGACACTTTTATGGCACCCTAATAATCAAAGTTAGATAAATTGTTTGAAAACTAACTTTCCACATAATATTTGACTTCACCATTTGGATATATTTATCAATATGCTACAAATAATATCTAAGGAAATTTATTACCTTGTATATTATTTTTTTGACAATCAATACCATATTATCTATTTTAGTTAATTTCTTTAAAAAAGTTGTTTAAATTTAAAATTTATATACAATTGCATTATGGTTTTTGTTTCTTCATCTAATTAAGTAATGAGGTGTGCGTACATGCTGTAAAAATGTCATAGTAAGAAAATTTTGTAAGAAATTAACGTTATTTCATAGTAGTGTTCAGTTCAAATTAATTAAAATTGTTATCAGTAGGTAAAATATTCCCTAAATGTTTATGTATTTTATAATTATCAAACTAAGTTTGTATATTAGAGTTTTTATTTTTAAATATTTCTCTTATGTCATTTCTTTAGGTTATTTTTTACTCGACTTCAATTTTCATCACTGCTGGACTGTCCAATCAATCGGCTATTTATGCTACATTAGGAATGGGAACTGTGAATGTGCTTATGACAGTTGTTTCTATGGTTTTGGTGGAAAAGGCTGGAAGAAAAACTCTTCATCTTACAGGGCTAGCAGGAATGATGGTTATCACTGCATTGCTAACATTATCTCTCGCTCTGACTGTAAGCAAAATTATTTTAATTTCTAATAATAATTCTCATATCATCTTATCAATCTCAACAAACATAAATTTCATTTTAAAGCAGTTTTTACTATACTTTACAAACAAAGGCAAATTTGATTATAATTATTAAACAATTTTTTAGGAATTTTTTTCTGATTTTAGCTTTGTTGTTATGTTTATATATAAATATGAAACATAATATATTTTCTGAATTAAAAAATATTCTTTGATTATAAAAGTATTAAAAAACATAGTTGTGAATTTTATACGAAATTAATATTTGTTTCAACACTGTCTTTTCATAGTCATTTTAAAATATCTTTTATCTGCTTTATAATTCTGAACAAATTATAAATTTTGATATGAAGTATTCATTATCATTGACACATTGTAATAGCTTTTATTTTATATTTCAGCCACAAGCTGCATGGTTGTCATATGTCAGTGTATTTTGCATAATTGGGTTTATAATATTATTTGCCAGTGGACCAGGTGAGTTTATTTTTTAGATCAAAGCTTAATATTTCTGTGATTAAGGAGTAATCTTTACAGTTGTTTACAGATATGAATATTTAAATTTTCAATTTTTGCAGTTTCTTAATTTTACTAACAATAAATTCTGCAATTCAGTTCTCGTACTTTGATATTTCATTAAATTATGACTAGCAATGAAAATTTGTAGCATCTAGAAGGAACGTCTAATTTTTATAAGTAATTTTATGTTAAATTGCTTATAAAAAAATCTTCTTGTGATATAAAAGCATGGAATCTTATTTTTAAGTACATATTTACTTAAAGTAATATAATCTATAAATTGCCTGTTTTTATTTCGTTACATCCGTTTCTTTTATCCATTTAATTATAATTTTTAAATTAAATTTTGAACTAAGAGATGAGCAAAAAGCATCTAAAATACATATTCTGTTTTCTTGTACTTGTGTATTAATCACATTCCAGCAATTAATCGCCAAATCTCTTGCCTTAATGGATTTTTCATAACTATTGTTTATTTATGGCTGGCAATAAATGATACACAAGCACTAGATTTCTTTAGTATTCTACGAAGCATACAACTCATGCACAACTCTGAAAATGAACACTTTGTGACATTTGCACCTTGCTGAGTACCCACTATTTTATGCAAGCTAGGGAAAAGTGTTAATATCTTTATTAGAGAGTATTTGTGGTCTCTTATTGGTTTAATGTTGGTTTTAGATTTATTAATGGTATTAAGGAAATAAAAAAAAAATAGTTGAAAATTGAAATGAGAAATTTGTACATTCTGTTCTTTGTCATTATAATAAATATGTCTGTTTATGTATAATATATGTAATAATTTTTAAATGTTTATAAATCATCTATATGAAAATAAGAATGAATTATATTTTTCTTATTTTCATATGAAATTTTTATCATGTAGTTTTTAAAAATACATTTGAGTTAACTTTTAAAAATATGCATTGAACTTGGCAAAATTAAAAAAAAAATTAAAAATATGTCTTTCCCAGGATCCATTCCATGGTTTTTGGTAGCAGAACTCTTTGGTCAAGGAGCAAGACCATTGGCTACAAGCATAGCTGTTTCTGTAAATTGGTTGGCTAATTTCTGTGTCAGTCTTGGATTTTTGCCCATTGTCGTAAGTATTATGCGCTTGAATTTTATTCTTTTTAAATAGAATCTCTACTCTGATCTTGGGCTAAAAACGGAATTTTTAAACTACTTGGCTCAAGCATATAGAAAAATGCTTTCAATTGCAATATTGTTTTATAATATAAAAGTGTTATATTTCATATTGTTTTAGTCATTAAATTAAATGCTCAAAAAAATTATGTTTTACGTAGTCTCTCGGTTCTATTAGTGACATTAGAAAAAGATTACTGACTCACAAATATTTTCAGTTTAAAAAAATTCATTCAGCTGGAATTGAAACTGTCCAATTTATTTGAATATCATTTAGACCATTTCAATGGCTGAATAGATGAAAATCAGCCAATCAAAATAAAACATTTCTTTTAAGCAGTCATTCATTGGTCTAAAATATTGAAATTCAATTATTTGTCTCAGTCTTGAGTGCAGAAAAAGAAATTTTTTTGTTTAAAACTCTAGAGGTATAAATATTTTATTCAATATGATGAAGAGAGAACTGTGGGGGAGGGGGGGGGATTTTAGACAGGGTATATTTTTCAATAGTAATTGCAAACAACATTCTGTATTATGTATAAATTATTGGTCATTTAGAGTCATTCTGTAAATGTTGATCTGAAGTGGTTTTTAAATCAAGCTTTGGGTCATAATTATAATGGATATTCTATATGCTTTAAGTACAACTTCGATCTGTATGGTATTGTAACTGGTATTGTATCAGTCAAATTTCGCATTTTTTTTTTAACCTCGAATACAAAACTTTTTAAATGATTTTTACTTATTTTTTTATTTTTGCTCATAATTTCCGAATAAAAAATTGGTTCAATTATAATAGCTTAAATTATATGAAACTGCAATAAAAATGATAATACAAGGTTATGTCAATTTCGTCAGCATTAATCAATAAATATTCTTTAAAAGATCATTTTTATTGAATTTTTTTCCAAATTATGAGACATTACGAATTTTTATTTACTTAGCATTAATTCAGTATGTAAAGTTTATTGTCATATATAAACTTAAAGTGGCAATTTTTAGTAAATTGATAAAAGTGTATATCTTTTCCTTCACTTTCCATCTACATCTGAATTATTTGGCATAGGAATAAATCACACACACACACACACAAAATGAATAACATCTTTGATATGAATGAAATCAGTTTCTTGAAATCATCTAATCAAACAAATGCCATGTATGCGATTGGATTCATTTTTATTCTCAATTGCTTTTTTTATTGCTTTATTGTAATCAAGTTTATATTTTTATTCTATTTCCATAGGAATCTATTGGCGAATACACTTTCCTCATCTTCACAGCTATTCTAGCAATGTGTTGTTTATTCACTTACAATAGAGTGCCTGAAACAAAAGGTAGAACTGTCGAAGAAATTACAGCAGAATTTAGAGAAAAATCTACGAATTAATATATTTCTGGATGAAAAAACTGTGTTTCTCATATTTTTATTTTTACTATGAAACTTTTTTTCAAATGGCTATCTTTTAAAAAAGAAACTTTCTTGTAGAACTTTATCTTTCAAATTCATATGGTATTATTCAATGAACTTGAATATATGTTTTATATGGATATATTATATATATATATGAGAGAGATCAATATCTATATGATAAATTTATAAGAATTCCACTCTCATTGTATATTTTCTGTTTTAAACCTGTCTTCAATTTGTATTTTACATATATTTAATCATTTTTCATTCATATTTTGTGTAAATAATTGTTCTCATCATGTTTAAATATTCATTTGGAATTAAACTTTTTCTATATAACTGGCATTTCCATTTACTGTTATTGTGTCTGTTGGTCTATAGTGTGTGCGCGCATGAGTGCAGAGCAATTTATCTCATTTTCAACCCTGAAATTTGGTAAACAGACAATCATAATAATGATTCTATGTCCCAAATTTAAAAATTTAATCAAGAAAAAATTATTTTATACTTTTAGTCATTTTGAGTGATTTTTCTCATGCATTTTAGCTTAGTGATTTTTCTATTTTCGTGGAAAAAGAGTAGATGCACCATTGGATAATCCAAACATTTCTTGTTCTAATTAATTTTGTTTTCAATGTCTAAAATATTTTAAGAAATTTTCTAAATGTAATCAGTTTTCGCAAAAGATTTTTTTTTTTTCTTTGCTAAAATGCCTGCAACCAAGATTCTTATGTTATCTTTTTCAAATTATTTAAGATATAGTAATTAGAATATTTATAATTATTTTGAAAAAAGAAAATCGGAAAAATCTTTTTGTTGTTGTTGACTTTAAATTGGTTACCATATGGGTTTTATTTCTTCCTTGATTGGACAAAGAGCCTAATTGGAAATACGATACAAAAATAATGAAAATTATTTTTGCTCGATTTAAATTTCGGAAGCATCATTTACAGCAAACTTTAATTTTTTTGTGTGTGTGTTTTTGCTTGCTCTTATACTGGATATAAAAAGAGGAAGTATTATCTTCCTCAAAAAATTCTAACTCACGATTTTACGAAATCTCCACTTTCTACAAATCTCCATGAATATATATATATATATATATATATATATATATATATATATATAAACGCGTTTTCAGAATGTCTGTCTGTGAACATGGTAATACAAAAACGCTTTGAGCTAGATGAATGAAATTTAGTCTATGGACTTAACACCAAAATTTGTAGATTTTTTCAATGTTTGGACGAAATCCATTCAAAGGTAGTCTGGCTGCTCGCCTGTACGATCACAAGGGAACATTGTAACTAGAAAACGTGAAGAGATAAATAAAATTTGGCACGCAAATTAAGCATCTAATATAGGTATCTATTACGAGTTTGGAACCAAATCTGTTATGAGGTTCATTGTCTGTCGGTCTGTACGTTTGCATGCATGCAAACACATTAACTCAGAATGCAATGGCTTTATTATGAAATTCTGTATATGATCTTGTGACTCACATGTGGATTCATCCCAAATTTTTGTTTCAATCCATCGGGGGGAAAAAAAACAGCTTCAAAGACATTCAAGCTTCAAAGACATGTTCAAGACATTATTGCTATTGATCAAAAATATCATGCAATTGTGTACCGGTTTCTTTATTATAAAACATACAATTCTCAAATGTGGGACTCCGAAAATAAAAATCTGAGTGCTCATGTTATTCATGATCTTGTCCAAGATCCACAATTTCATACGACGATTGAGAGGATTAACCCCTTAAAGAATACGCAAGAAAGTTTATGAATGTACAAGAAAAAAACTGAAATGCAATCATTCATCAAAGAGTCTCCGTTAATTTCAAGAAGTACGGAAGTCTATAGTAAAAGTAAGTTTGTTCCTATTGCATGAGACTAATCAGATGAAATTTTAAAATCACTATTAAGATTTTTTTTTTAAAAAAAAGGAGGTAGACGGTCTTTCAAATTTAGAAGGGTTTTCTATAACTAAAAGTGGGTTTACTCTCTGCCAGTTATGAGATTCCAATAAGATTACGCTTACGCAGAAGGAAGATTGCGCATGCGCTAGTAGAGCGGACATTATCGCAAAATAAAAAACACTTGTCTCGAAGTGCTTACTACTGCACAGTATTTGCGCATGCGTGGTCTTATTGAATATATTGTAACTAGTTGAATGCAAACCTTACTTAACAAACATCTGTATCGCCAATTGACTTGGCGAAACGGAAACAATTGCGACATTAAATGTTTAAAGTTGAAAACCACAAATGCTCAGAAAGAGGTGTTTTAATTTTTAATTGCCAAATATTCTAGTATCGCAGTAATCTAGTATTGAGGTTTCAACTTAAGGATTGGAGGAATTTTATCTGTACATCCATAAACACACTTACCTTCGTCACTTTCTCATATGCGAAATATACAAGTAGAAAACATTGTAAATGAACTCGAAAATTTGGCATATTTACTTGTCTCACACCATTAAGCATTTAAAGTGTTGATCTTTATCAAATTTTGAATCAAATCTATCAAAAGATGATCATCTGTCTGTCTCCACTTTCTCATTCATGTTGTTTCTAATGGCACTTGTCATAGACTGACTTTAGGCGTCAGTGATTTTAAGCCAAAATTGCGACTCTTGTTTTTTTCAGTAGCGCCATCTAGGGCCAAGAGTACGACTTACCTACACACACCTCACAACTCTTTTTACGGGGCGGACTTCATTCGTGCATTTCATTCACTCATCCGCAGATCGTAATTTAGACCTGAATCAGAGAACGATCACCTTTGATCCATTACCTCCAGTGGTATTACTCTCGACATGGAGTACTTTGCGACCACGACAGATTTATAGGTGCGCCAGCCATCACACACAGAGAGTCTTCGGCCGCCGGGTTCGAACTCGCAACCCAAGGGACGCGAATCCAATGTCCTACCAACCAGGCTATCACGACCTCGGATCCATGTAAACGCGATAACTCAAAAACGGAATATTGTACGCAGTTTTAGCATGTATAATCCGTATCAAATTTGGAATTGTAACTGTCTTAAGATTAGCCTTTTATTGTTATATTTTTAGTAAGAATGCAAACACCAGATAATTCAAAAACTAAATTACTTAAATAAACAAAATTCGGTATGCGCTTTGTTGTTAAGATATTAGTTCTGTGTCAGTTTCTGGATTCGATCAAAAAATCAGTGCCCAAATCTGATATTCAGTATTCTTTACTAAACTGCGAAGCGCAAAATTCTTAAGTGAGGTAATCTGAAAATTAAAGTCCGAGCACTTGGACTTATTCAGAGATGCTTTTGTTTTAGTTATATTAATGTCACGTTTTGAAAGCAACTCTAGAGCTATTTTGGGACGGACCTCGTATTTTTGAACTACTGCCAGGTGACGAGATGGCCCCTGAGCTGGTACCCCCTCACCATACACAACATACCAATGGGAGGAGGTTTGGGCCTGGCGAATTTTAAGTGCACCAGACCCGCTTACACGGCGGTTTTTCGGTGGAATCTGGTTTCGAACCTAAAACCCTCTAGTTCGAAGGTCAAGACCGTACCACCAGTACACCGCGGCCAGCACATGCTTGCGATTTTTAATACTGCAAATCTTATTTGAGCAAAAAAGTCTATTTGCATAAAGTGACACAAAATGAATTTAGACTACATAAAAATTTTAAAGGATTGTATTTTTTTTTTCAAGTTTTTTTCTCTGTATATAAAGCGGATTTTTTTTTTTCCCCGTCCCTTTTATTTACAAAACTAAATGGGAAGTTTCCAAAAGAAATATCAATCCTCAACTTGAGTTTTGAAAGAACGATAAAAGGAAATAAACTGTACTTAACTTCTGCTACCAAACTTGGTCCATAAGCAAATCATTTCGATTATTTATCTAATGAAGTTCAATACATTCATTACCAAATCTCATGCCTGGCATTCGGTTTATGTAATTAGATAACCCCTTTTTTGCTATTTCTTAACTAAAGTAGAAAATTGGAGAGCTAACTAATTGGATAGCTGGTGTGAACTACAGTCGAGTCAAAGCAGCAGGCGACGTACTAAGCCTGTATTTTAGGCTTAATTCGTCTATATTCATATTATTTTTTAAAAAAATTACTCTTAATTATAGCAATGATAATGTGCACACAACGATATTTTAAAAATCCTTGCCGTGCGTATGTGTTTGAAAGCAGGTAATGAAACAATGACAAATATACTGTAAAACATGTTAAATTTAAAAATAAAATAAAATTGGAGAAAAAAATGGAAAGTTTATTTTTTGAATTTTAAAATAGAGTTTTTGTTTGCCATAATATCCGACATGAAGAAGAAATGTTAAGATTTATTCATTTTTAATTAAAAATCTAGCAAAATATTTTTTCTAACATGGCACCGACTATCAAGAGTTTAACTGTCTAACAGGTTGTGAATTTTAGGTCCACTCATTTATTTGATATAGCGTTTGGCATGATTTTTAATCTTGCTTCATGCATCTTTTATGAAGCAATTTAGAAACAGTATGCATACTTTCTACATATTTGAAATAATAAGGAGAAACAAAGAACATACCTTTCAACCACAACCTCTGATCCGACTTTGTCAATTTCATATGAAAGTTCGACTCTTAGATATGTTAGATACACGAATCTCACTGCCCCCTCTAAAACACTATTTAATAGTCTTTTTTTTTTTTTTTTTTTTTTTTTTGAAAGAGAAAGAGTAATACGGACGTCTTCCAGATTTCACCACTCTATCGATTTCGTCAATTTTATTGATCAATTTGTATGCATAACTAGTCAGTCATAATGCTTTATATTTGTTGGGCAAGCATAATTTAAAACAGCATTTTCAATTGATATTATAAGCCTTTTTTTAAAAAAAGTGATTAACATGATTAAATTAATTCTATTAATATGGTTAATGAACAACTGGACACTAAAGGCGGCTTGCAATCAATAAGTTAAAAACTAAGTTAAGCAGTAAAACTCTCCACATTTTACTGCACAATTAAATACTCATTCTAATGTGTATATTTCAATGTATCGAAGATGCTGCTGCTGAATGTTTTTGTTTTGAGGCAAGTATCTAAAATTTTATAAAGAAAGAATGCTGGCAAGCATTCGCGTTATCGGCTTGGAAGAAATGAGGGAGCGTTTTTTTCGTAAGCAGCACTTCATTTTCTAGAAGCAGGTTACTGGATGGAAAAGTAGGTTTCTTTTTTCTCCTCCCAAGTTTTTCTGGAGTTGGCTTAATGACACTGATCTAAATAATTGCTCCGTGGAAGAAATTAAATGCCAAGGACAGCATATGGGTTCGTAAACACGCAAATTGAACATGAAGAATTACGCAATGGATTTGCAGAATTACTAGGGTTTGTCAAAGAATAATTAGTCAAATGTAATTTTTTATGGGCTCTCATTTTTATAGAGCATGGTATTTAAAAGAATATTTTATAATTTTTTTCCTTTAACTACTGATTTTTTAAAACGAGGTGTTATCTTTGCTTTAACAGCATGGTACTAGGGATTGCAATACCGGACCAAAATTTCAATACCGGTATTCGGTATTTTTTAAATCTTAATACGGGGATACCGGTTTTAATACCGGTATTAGAAATTTTAGAAAAAATAAGAAAACACAGGTGTTTTTTTTTTTTTTTGTTTTTTTTTTCCAGTTTTGTTAGAGAGTGTAAATATCACAAAAAATAATTTGTAACTTCTAAATTATAACAGTATATAATCACAAAAAGTAAAGAAACATCTTATTTATTTAAATCACAAAAAAGTGTAAATATCACTATTCAGTCTGTGGTACTATTACAAATTTTTGAAATGTGATCTTAAAAAAACATAATCATCAATTATACTATCATTAAGCCTGAAAAATAATTTTGTGTCAAAATGACCAGCTGTCGAAAACGCTCTTTCGGCATCTACGTTAGTTGTTGGTACTGTTAGCAATGCGCGATATACTTTTTCCAAGTATTTATCTCTAAATCCCTGATCTTCAAACAAATCGATTTCTCGTCGGATGGTTTTGGATATAGCTGATTTCTGTATTGTATTTTGGTTCGTTGAAATTTTTTTATTTATCGCTAATTGTAATTTTTGTTCAAAAGACAATTCCTTTTCACTAGCGACAGTAGTGACATCATAATCTTCGATAATTGAACCGAAATCTTCTGAATGTGGATAGGTTTGTGGGGAAAAAATTCTTTAGAAAATTTACTCTAAACTTAATCAGATTTTAATTGGTTATTTTCTTTTCTTCCTTTTCATTTTTAAAATCATTATAGTTATGTAAATACCATAAGACATTTTCTATTTCGGTATGCCTTTCTTCTGTGCGATTTTTCAATGTAATATATAATTCTTCAGATAGTGATGTATACTGTTCTTTCAGTGACTGCAACATGAAATTTATTGTTACATTAACTGTTAATAAATTAGAATCTCTCCGACATAATGTCTCAGTAGTCAGTTTTATTGGATGAAGAGTTGATATAGTTCTGGATATTAAGTCGAATTCATTATCTGAAAAATTACTTTACAGGTTTAAATCGATTATTGCTTTTTGGATTATATTTCTCAGTTTCAGAAATCGTTCCATCATTAGGAGTAAACTGTTCCAACGTGTTTTAGAATCTAATATTAACATATATTCTGTTCTATTTTCAGTTAGTATATATTTTAGGAATATATCCTTTTCATAGGGTAATGTTTAAATATCTTAACAATTTTTCGAACTTTATAATTTTTAGGAAGCAATTCTTGATAGGCTAATATTTCATCCTCATTAGCAATATCTTCTTCAACAATTACATCGTCATTGTCTTCATTGTCAATATCACTCTCACTCTTACTCTTTTCAAAGTTCGAATCCGAAATTTCTATATCCACAGTATTTGGATTCTTCTGTTCTTTAATTTTTTGGTATAATACATCTATTACTCCTAATTGAATTCCATGTGCATAGCACAACTGCTGATTTGCACCAATCAACTTTCAACTTTTTTCATAATGGTTACCCCATCAGTCGTTATGGATACAATATTTTCTTTCAGGGATAATCCATGTTTCGCTCATTTAGATTTAAGCCATTAATTGGCTAATTAATTTCGCCCGATGGTTAGACATAAAAACAAAAACGTATACTATTTTGCTATGTTTACGATACCTGAACGTATAGTGGAGACCATTTTAAAAATTTCTAGTAAATACCGAAAAACCGGTATTTAAACTTGTGAATACCGGTATTACAAAATTGTACAAATGGATCAAAATACCGGTATTCGGTATCCCGGTATACCGGTATTGCAATCCTTACATGGGACAAACAAGGATTCAATCTTATGACAATTAGAAGAATACGCTCAAATTTCTTTCACATTTTAAAATCATTTAGTGATTTTTCCATTAATAAATTGTGAAGTGATGCTTTAGACTTTTCAAAAGCATATCAAACATAAAATATTAACAATTGTTATTGAATATATATTTGACGCAAATAACGAGTTTTGCACAAACAGAATAACGAGTTTTGCACATTATAGAATTTTATATAGAATATGCAGATATTACAAAATCTATAACTACATAAAAATGAATTTTTAATAAGATCTCTTTTTTAGCGAACAGAAAACTATTTAAATCACCAATTAGAATGTTCACAAAGGACGAATTGAAGAAAATTCTTACATTTCAGAACTGTACAGGCTTCTTGAAATCCATTTGTCGCACTTTTTATTTTTCGCTTTTATTATTTTAAAGACGAGTCCAACTTCTTAATGTAAGATATTTTTGCCATTTTATATCACGCCTAAATTGCACCTATGTCTCATAAGCCTATACATTAAATACGAATGAGGCTTCTTTCACTAAATTCCTACAAAAGAAAATTTTTAATGGATTTCAATTGCAGGGTCATGATTTTTTTGAAAATATGTGATTTAAAGGATATGAAGCTTTTGATTTTCTTTCTCTGCATGTTTAAACAGAGAAATTAAACATACAGAGAATAAGATTAAGGATTAGTTTTGGCCTCTCTCTACCAAATTATAATTTGGGAAGTCGTTAAATGAGAAGGCTGAATTTTGAAAACACTATTTCACAAGCTTTCAAACTAATATCGCCGAAAGAAAGAAGAATGCCTAAAAGAAGGGCCAGCCAAGCAATAAAATATTCTATGATCTCTCCATGATCTTGTTCGATATATTGAATATTTTTGAGGCAAGATAAGAAGACAAAAATATTTCTCATTTTGAAAGAGAAATGTGTGTGGGGGGAGGAGGGGTTATGCTAGTGTTTTGCCTCAAGACAGTTCGGCTGGACAAATTTGCTCAACACAGCATATTCGCGAGAACTTTTGTTTAACAGAAACAATTTTTAGCAATCAAAAGTAGAAATATTATAATTATTTGGAGCTTGGTTCATTTAGCAAGTTCTAATTGGCATTGAACAGTAAGGAAATAATAGGTTAATAAAAATGATATAAGTAAACTGAGGATTCGAACGCAGTGTACCCGTTTTCTACTGAAATTCGAATTTCAACTCGTAATAGTGATCTGATTTATAAGGTGATATCAGTGATTTTTTATTAAGGTTTACTCCATGGTTGGTCTTTTAAAAACAAACAACTGCAAATGATTTTTCAAAACTTCTCTTAATTTTTGATACACAAAATTAGAATTTGTTTTCCTGTAGATCGGGAGGTATCTATTGTGTTATAAACGATTTTTCCTGCTAGTTAATAAATATCAAAGTAGAAGATAACATATATCAAACTATTTAGATGCATTTTAAGATAAAATCAAGTAATTTGCTGAAACTAAAATTTTTACAATAAGACATAAGCTTAGTGAGGGTTAAAGTTTAAAGCTTATATAATGAAGATGTCATCTGAAAAATTCAGTACACATCTCTATTAATAATAAACATGAAAGTGTGCGCGCGTATGAGTGTGTGTTTATGCTCTGTGTGTTAGCGCTTTGTAGGCTAGACTGACCGCCAAACTAACTGACATAAACTTGATTATAAAATTTGGCACATATATACTTTGGAGGATAGAATGTGCACTTCTGAGTGATTTTTGAAATTTTAATTAAAAATGAATCAAAATTTTAGCGTTCCCCCAGATAACGTCCAATGCGCAAAAATGAATCTCACAAATCTATCCACTTCAAAATTAATTTTTTTAATAACTATACCATTTGTAGTCATTCAAGTTTTTAAATTTTTGTAATTTTTTTTAAAAATAGTTTTTTTTTTCCTGATTTTCAACACTAGATCATACTGTAACCCAGAAATTCAAACCATTTTCAATATTTCATTCATTCTGATTAACATCTCATAATTTTGCAAACTTATGACAAGCTTCCACCATGCTAAATCGTACTCATGATTCATTTTCATGCTTTATAGACTAGTTATGAATTTTCATATAAAAATGACGAAATCGGTATAGTAGATATTTTATCTAATGTTTATCCATGAGAAATTCCGTCAGAGCTAACTCCCCATCCCCTGAAAAATGTACAGTGAAATAGTATTTTCGATTTCCCTCGAAAATATGGAAGGGCAGAGGACCATTGATGACGTATCTAAAAGCTATGAGCTTTTTTATATATATATAGTAAAAATTAGTGGAATCGATACAATAGTTGGTTTTTGGAAAACTGGTTTTTAGAAATTTCAAATTATTTTGAATATCAGCTGATGGGAGAACAGCTAGTCGCCGATGGTAGCTAACTCATAATTATATTTTTTCAAAATGGATTCATTATTATGCTGAAATAAATAGATTTGAAATATTTTTCACCCTCCTGAAAATTACTAATTACTATTTTTAATTGAAATATCATATTTATCGTCAAAAAATTAATCAAAAATTAATGCTACTTAAAATTTTACTTAATATTTATTTATACTTAAAAAATTTTTAACTGTACAATTTTATTAAAATTGTACTTTAGGTAATGTTACTTCAATAATTTATACTCAGGACAAATCGTTCTATTTTAAAAATTGGGCTTCTGAATTTTCGAATTTAAGTAAACGCTGCGATATTCAAGAAAATAAATAAAATTACTGAGTTTTCTTTAAAATACGAAGGATTGAATTTTTCCCATTTTGGAACCGGCACACTCATAGAACACACTATTTCGTTCAGTATTGTTATTTCAGATATTTCAAATACGAATTTTTCTTTTCTTCGCTGGAAAAATACAAGAGATAAATAATTTAGCAAACATGCCAAAATCGATTTAAGTAATTTTAAATGAATTATAATAGTTATAGAAAAATGCAGTGAGCTTCATTAAATCTGAACTTCCGATACGAACTGAAATGAATTTTCAGTAAAAGAAATATGTCTCAAATTTTCTCTTTTGACACAAGTTAACTGTTACACCTTTACTAATAATAAAAAAGAATGTGAGTTGTGCTGTTCCACTAGGTATACCATTGGATTTCGAAAAATCAATTTTGGTAGATATATTTTCGACAGTTAGAATGTGAATCTTGGAATGCTTTTAAAAATTTTAGTAATTAATAATAATTAATAATTAATATTAAAAATTAATAATTAATACTAAAAATTAATAATATTTGTTTTTTTTTATAACCTCGGAAAATATTATAGCACAAAAGATTTTTTTCACCATTTTGAAATTCAAAAAATTATTTTTTCAGTTGTTTTTCCTGGTATTAATTTACTTGCCGTTAGGTTTTATTCTAATTTAATTTTAAATATGTTTTTAAAACTAAAGATGTTTTAAAACTCCAATTAATTTTAAAGATGGTTTTAAGTATTTTTAAAGACAATAGTTTAATTATTGTAATGAAACTCATATCGGCTTCATTGTTGCTATAAATATTTTTTTCTTTTGATAATGATCAACATATGAGGATTCGGTTTATTTTTCCATATGGAATGGAATATGAGTTTAAAACATGTTTTCAATAATTTTTTAAATTACATTTAAGGTTTAATTAAGTTAAGGTACAGTAAATTTTACTTTCTAAACAAGCAAAAAGCAAACGAACAAATAATGTCTGTACGTTTTTACAGAAAAAGACATTTTCTTATCGAAAAGTAAAATAAAATAGCATATGTTCAAGCGGTTTGCTTTTAATATTATTATTAAATTTTACAATTAAAAAGAATTTTATTTATTGCGTATAATTTTTTATTATTTTTCTATTTCTAATAGACAAGACTTTTTCTTGTTAGATACTTGGTTGAGTCTTAGTGCAAAATCACTTCTACTCAAATTGAATGCGAAAAAAGAAAAAGAAAAAAAAAATCATCAAGAATAAAAACATTTTGTATCAATATTAATGATGAAGTATTAAAAAAAATGCTTAAAAACATTTTGATGATGATAAGAACGATTTTTTCTAAACGAACTTCTACAAGCGATACTTTTAACATAAGATTTCTTGATAGTATAAAAAAAATTACTGTAAAAATTCGAAATATTTTTGTATTTATTTATAACTAGCCGCTTTTGGCGACCAGTCGGTTCTCCAATCTTAATGCACGTTAAAATTTTAATAATTAAATATTTTATGGAACTCCAATTTTAATTGCTTCTCCATTAAAATATTTTAATAGTCATATAATTCACTCATAATATTATAAAGGCCTTTAGCCATAACGTAATATGTATCTCTCTAATTTTCTGTTAGCTCCCGTAGAATTTATGCTTTAAATTAAAGTGGAAATGTTTAAACTGTAATAAATATAATAGTATATATATATATATATTTTACTGAAACGAAGCATTTTTTAAAAATATGAGTACTGAAAACAAAGTCTCTGAGTATTTAAACCTTGTGGGCACTAAAGAATATTTTTCTTAATTTATGTAATATCTCAAGAAGTTTTCAACAAAATTTTCTCAGATTCATCATGAACAGATCGATTAATTAACAATGTTTAGTGTTTGATTAACAGTGTTAATCAAGCACTAAAAAAAAAAAAAATAGAATCGTTTGAAATATCAAGCCTACAAACTGAAATCCATTCCGTATCCGTTGAAAATAGTTGTCAACAATCAGAACACAATGCGCATGCGTTAATTTTCAACGCCAATTATGGTAACGTAAATGAGTGAATTTTCTACTCCAGTTGGGGTAACGCTATGCAGATTAGAAATTTTTAATTTCCTTTATTCTGTTTTATTTTTTTTAAAGTACTTCAGAATGAATCTGAGAGATCGATTGATTAACAATGTTTAATTTTAAATGCATCAAACATTAATAAAATAAACAGAATCCTTTGAAATAATCTGGCGAAAATTTCTTAAGCCTATCCTCTTTAGCGTGGGAAAAAAAAACAACCCTGAAGCCTTACTCATTTGGCGGGGGGAGGGGGAGGGAAATGAAAAGATTTTTTTGGCGGGAAAGTTAGTTTTTAATTAATAATTAAAATTCTAATTAAAAATTTA
Source organism: Argiope bruennichi (assembly GCF_947563725.1). Lineage (NCBI taxonomy): Eukaryota > Metazoa > Arthropoda > Arachnida > Araneae > Araneidae > Argiope > Argiope bruennichi. Next base: position 125,401,038 of record NC_079151.1, on the reverse strand, counting down.
AAAAAGGGACCCCAGGTGCACATTCTCGACCTCCAAGGTATGCATGTGCCAAATTTGGTAGCTGTAGGTCGAACGGTCTGGCCTGTAGAGCGGCAACACACACACACACACACACACACACACACACACACACACACACACACACACACACACACACACACACACACACACACACGCACACATTGAACTTTATATAAGTGTAGAAAAATACATAGTTAAATAATATATTATCAAAACAGTAATTCATAAAAAAACACGACTTGATTTACGTAAGAAGCAAACGAAGAATCTTACCTGTGAATTATGTGTTCTCTACCAAATGCTATAAGAATTCTTTTCTTTAATAATCATGTGTTCGAAGCATTGCATCAGAATATATACGAGGAGCAACTTTTACAAATCATTTCATTATCGAACCTAAATTAAATAAACGCGAAAGCAATGTTCCGAAACAAAACTTTAAATAACAGAATCTTAAAGAATTTCAATATTTTTCTTGAGGTATTCAGGGAAGAAAAGAGGCATTTGTATCTGATTTAAAAATAATTAAATTTGCGATTTCAAACCTAAAGAAATTGGGAAGCTTTATTTACCGAACTGAAACTACATATTTCCACTTCTCATTTGGAATTCGTTCAGCTCGCAGGTTCGCATAAACGCAGACGAAACTAGCAGCTTTAAAAATACACACAAGCATGTGTTCATTTTAGTTACTTTTGCAGTTCGTGATCATGGCGTCACGCTCAGAACATCTTTTGAAGTTCGTGTTTCGTTTGTGCAATCGGCATTCGCAAGTGAAATGTAGATACAGTGCAAACAAAGCTGAATGCCAAATGCTTTAGTAGAACATGCTTCGCGTGTTGATTTATAAAACATACAATTCTTTTAACCCTACATTTTGAAGTGATACATATTTGTATCGCTTGCACTTTTAATTATTTTGGATTACCAAATTAATTAATTTATTTACTCATTTTCTTATTATTAAATAATTGTTTTAAAAGAGAAAATTTTCTATATTCGTGTCCTTAATCTATGTTCAACACTTTTTCTAATGTATACTTTTCTTTTATTTTTTTAACTACTTAATTATTTAATTTAGGCAACGAAATCCTAGTAGTGATCACCTTTTGCGTTTGCGATCATATGTTTCAGAGTAACTTGTTAAGAATTAAATTTATCAATAATTAATTTGAATAGAAGTGGAATTATATAATTTTGATACCACTGGGGAAGGGCGAGGCCAGTTCGGATGATGTGGCCCATCTATCACTAAATCACCGAATTAGTGATAGATATATCAATAATGTGGGTTCGATTTACCTCCATTCGCGTGAAAGAAGGTGAGAGAGGTTAGGCCGTGATCAGCAAATGTTGCTGAAGTTTCCTTCATTGCCGTTTCGTTTTTCAATTTCTTCCTATACTCTGGTGGTGAAGATAATTCAATTCCTTCCGGATGCTAAGACAAGGCGGGGATAACCCCGGCCGAATTACTCCTTCTCTATTTCAACGTCCAAGCTATTCTAAATGACCGTCGTCGCGATAGCACAGAGGCAGGAACTAAGACTGATGTGAGTTCTAAAAGCCATAACCAGCAAGGATATAACGTCTTCCTTAGGATATACGTTCCTTCGGAAGTGGATACATCCGAGTAACTAGAACCAACCACCTTTCTTGAAGCTTCTAATCCCATATTTGAGGTGTACCTGGTGGGATGGACGAAGTGAGTAATTCTTTTTGATTACATATGGATTTTACAACACAATCCTTAACGATATGAACAAAGAATATAAAGTTTTAGAATACTACAGATTCTTATAAAAATATATTAAAACAATAATTTGTGATCATTCACTGACTTTAATTTGGGTAAATGCTATAATAAAGTTTTAATTGCTGCTGATTTGCTAAGGAATTGCTGATAAAAATACTGAATTAAAGTTTTTTTCATTTAAACATTTACGTATTTCTTTATTATATACTGTGTTGTGTTCACAAGCAAGATATTATTTTCAGTTCGCCTGTTTATTTTATATATTATGAATGGATTTTTAAATTTCAATGGTGGCTTTTATATCTCTTTAGTTTCTACAATCATTTTTTAAATTTCTTTTTTCTTGGAAATTACATTGAATAGACAAAGGAAAACAAATGTGATTCTCTACAAATGTGATTGTTTTTTTTGTTTTTTTGAGAAAGAGAAGTTGTTTTGTTTACGTCATCAAAGACACATTGTTTCTTCCAGGTAATTAACTCCCACTTCGCCATTCCCCTTTTCCTTTTTAAATACTTTTTAAGATATAGCACATTTCATTAACGCACTCGTCTCTATTCAAATAATACAACTTGCCAAAAATTTCCTACCGAAAACAGAAAAAGAACAAATAAGTTCGAATGTCGAATTGTTGAAAAGAAGAAAGAAATAACATACAAGAAATTATAATCAGATTACATTTTAAATATATATATATATATATAAGCAGCTGCGTGGCCGAAGAAACAAGACACTTTTCAATTTTTTAAACTCGATTTATTCTATCATGGGAAGCATATTATGTACAAGGCAGATTCGATGGTCAAAAGACGCGAATGGGACATTGGCAAATAGTTGTCCCGACGAGACAACTATTTACCATTGTCTCACTGCGGTCACGTGATGTTCCTGAGGTAGACATGACCTTCTGTTATACACAATAGTTGGGCTCTTCTGAATGCTGCTTAAGTTTAAACATCGACAAGATTCCACTTGAATTTAATTAAGGAATCTCTTTCGTACAACTTTCTGTCCGCTGTATGTTTGTAAGTTGATACATGCTTTTGACCACTGTGAGCATATCTTCCGGCTCCAGTATCCTTATCTGTTTTATAATACATGCCATAAGGGTAATGAACTGCTCTTCTAATTGCGTCTGCAGCCCTTTTTACATCTTGTTTGTCGGTATAATCAGGCGTGTAACAGCATATAACTCCTTTCTGGCTTTTATCATAGACCTCGCACACACCTTTCATGACAGTAGAACATTTTGCATCGAAAAGAACGCCATTTGTCACCAATTCTTCTACGAACTGCCAGGCATAGTCGTGTAGCGTCTTACCTGTTGATTCACATCTATGTACATTGTCCAGAAATAGAAGCCACTTTCCTATTTTATCATCATCAAGGCAGTTAATGTCGCCAGCTGGATGGGCAAAAATCCATCTCCTGCATTTTTCTTTTGAAGGTATTTCTAGTGGTGCGGGGTTGAAGAGATAATTTAAATTCCATTCGATATTCACCACCTAAAATAGAAATCAAGAAATATTAAAATAAACAAAATCACTATAGCAATTCTGTGTGACATATTCTATTGTTAAACATAATCATTTAACATTCGTTTATAAGAGATTTGAGAATTACTGAATAAGATCCTTGGATAAGATTTGTCTCCTATAAATAGACGATAAACTTTTTTCCGATCAATAAACATTAATTAAAACACGTGTTCTTTGATTTTTGCATCCTTTAACATCATAATGTTTATAGACTTAACGTTATTTGTAAACTGCGGCCTGCGAAAAATTAACGTGTAATATGCAACTACTGTACGTGGTCTCCCCAAACCTTTCTTGCATACTCTCTAACTTGTACTACTTGTGTGCTATTAACTCCTCAGAAATGAGAATGAGAAGCTCCAGCATGGTGGTTGGTTCTCCCCATCCTAATCGGTACAGAAATGGTGGGGATCGACCATCTCATATCAATGACAGAACGTGCTTCTCATGGGAAGGATTGTCCGTGGTCGGTGATGGCTCTTAGGAGTCAACCATAGTTCCCTACAGTGTTGCTCTCACTGCGGTGGGATCATTCAGATTTTTCTATGTGCCTTCGGGTGGGTTGGAGTAAGTGGTTATGATATGGTTGTGTGTTATTAATCACAGGCCATTGGCGAACAGTACATACGAAAGAGCCATTAGCATGCGGGTTTTTGAGACATTTTTGGTGATTAATCACTGATAAAGATACCAGAAGACCGAATGTGTATTTTGGATACATTTTCCCTAACCGATTAAAAACCAAAATTGAACATAGAACTACAGGAGAAGTCAGAAAATCACATTGCAATTTTCATATATTTCATTGCATTATCGGGTTTAATGTTTGTGAAAGTATAAATCAACAGATGGTCCCTTTTAAAATTAAAGAAAAAGATCTTTAGCAATATTAATTTTATCTAATATATAAAAATCTCATGTCACGGTGTTTGTGTTCGTATTCCTCTGAAACGGCTCGACCGATTTTCATGAAATTTTTTATGTGTATTTGGTAAGTATGAGAATAGGTCGTAAAGTATATTTCATAACACTAGGTAATTAGGGTGTTCCTATCCACGTTCACCGTACGCTGATGAGATCAACGCTTGCTTGAAATCATCGCCACTGTGATATCGTTGAAAAAGTCCAGCTAAAAATAAACACGCGCGTCCAAATGCTACAAGATCCATTTGCTGACACTTTCTCGAACCAATTGTTAGATATCGGCGATGGAAAAGTTGCTGTCTAATAAAATACTGGATGCATAAAATTGCCCACTAATTTCTGCACTATCGTTGATTCGCAAACTGCTCTCATTGACCGCATATTTCCCGATGTACGCACATAATACATAAAACATGCGTGGTTGGCAGAAAGAGCCATTTTGGGAGCAAAAAATGTGGACGTCAACGATTTAAACTTCAAGATACAGCAGTCGTTGCCAGGCGACTTGGTATCATACAAATTGATCGATACAGTTTGCGATGCTAACGAAGCTGTAAATTATCCAATAGAGTTTTTGAACTCACTGGATTTGCCAGGCATGTCACCACACCTTCTACGACTGAAAATTGGATCTCCGGTTATTTTACTTCGGAATTTGAACCCACCATAGCTATGCAATGATACGCGATTTGTCATTAAAAAACCGATGAAAAACGTTATCGAAGCCGACATTTTGAATGGCAAATTCCGAGCTGAAAATGTTTTGTTGCCACGAATTCCAATGATTTTCACAGACGTGCCTTGTTCTTCTTGCGTACAGCCGACCACCCCGCCACCACTGAACGTAGCAGTATCGACAGGATTTGTTGTGGCCGACTGCTATCTTGAGCATTATCCATCCTTGCATTGACCGATTTGTCAAACTGACATTCTCCTCGAGGTAATTGGCCACAAAGTGGTCAATGACTGTCCTTCTTCCTTATCTACAAAATCTCAAATAGTTGGTAAAAAACTGACAATTTTTGACATCATGACCTTCAGAGTTTTAAGATTACCTGGTACCATCAGTACTGGACTTAAGTCATTATTTATAATTTTCAGATTTTTTCTTAACTCCGAGAATTCAATGCATTCCTTTAAATAGTGGTAAACAGTACCGATTCCTCCACAAATGCATTTATTGTTCTGCATTCTTCCAAATCTTTGGAAATATGCAGGAAACCTCCCATGTCCTTATATAATTTGAATTATCAGTGGATGATATCTTCTTATTTTTATTTCTGGATTAGGAAGAAAATCGAAAGTTACTCTTCCGTTTTTGGACATATACCATCTGTCAAACCATTGCAGCTTTATTTCTTCTCCTAATTCCCATTTTAAGACACCATTTGATTTGGGGACAACCATATCAACACCCTCTTTCTGTGTCGCCAACTTTGCATATTGATCCGCCTTTTCATTACCATATATCCCAATATGGGCCTTAACCCAATTCAACTATATCCACTTGTTAGTTTTTACACTTTATATCTTTTCTTTTATCTTCCATATTTCCTTACTACAATTGTGAGATGATTGTAGGGCTTGTAGGACTGAAAGAGAATCTAAAAAAATTGAGCACTTCTGTCCGTCCTCCACCCTTTCACAATATTCAATGGCTATCTTTAAAGCTTGCACTTCTGCCTGGAAACTTGTGGCATGGTTCGATAATTTCACAAGACTTTTATCGATCTCTTTCCCATAGTAGTATACTACTATTGCAGCTCCTACTTTATTTTCATCTTTTGAACCATCTGTAAAATTTTCTATTCCATCCATATCTGGGATTTTAATTTGAAAACCGTGAATAAACCATTCTGCAGGATGTTGTTCGAATTTGTCAAAATACATCTCATAATCTTTTTTGCTGAAGCATTTGTTTCCTATTTTAACTTTATTACTAGAAGTTTTTATTTGAAATTTAGTGAAAATTTCCTTTGCTCTGAGGTCCATTGGCAAATTTCCCGTTATCACTTGAAGGGCTTCTGTAGAAATGGTACTATAAGCCCCAGACATAATGATAAGAGGGCGCCGTTGGATTAAATTTAATGTTTCTCTGATTTTCTTTAGATTTAGCCTATGCCCCCATGCTCCGTGCCCGAAAATAACAAATGGCTCAATGGCCCCAGCGTAGATTCTTCTTAGATGGTATTTCCTTTTTCCATAAAATTTATCCTCAACTGTCATTAGTTTATATGTTAATACATCCACTTTTTTCTTGACCTTATTAAAATGTGACGTAAATGTTAATTTACTGTCCTATGTAACTCCCAAGTATTTAATTTGATTTGACACATTTATATTGTTATTGCCCATTTTTATGTTAGGCGGATCTGTTAATTTTAAACGTTCTCCAAATGTAATAGGCATCTGAATTGTTTTCCTTTCATTAAACTCAAGTTTATGAATTTTGCCCCATTTTACTAGCCTATGAAATATTTGTTTTCCTTTAATTTCCAGTTCATCTTTTGTTCTTCCTGAGATTATTAGTAGCACATCATCGGCATACGCCTGCATAAAGCAGTTCACTGGAAGATTGATTTTAAATGCAGAATTCATAACCAAGTTCCAGAATAACGGTCCGCTGCACGAGCCCTGTGGCACTCCTCTATCCATTATAAATTCCCAATTATTCTCTCCATCTTGGTAAATACATTTCCTTTCATTTAAGTAATCTTTAATCAATTCAAAAAGATTGCTCCGGCAATTCATTTTTATAAGAGCATATAAAATGCTTTTCCTTCATACGGAATGAAATGCTCCAGCTACATCCAAAGATATAACTGTTGTTTTTAGTTTTTGATTCATCGCACCTTTTATTTTACTCCATAGTGCATTTTGGGCTGTTTAGTGGTTACATCTAAAACCATGTTGATCATGATGCAGTCTGTTTGTGCCGTTAACAAGTGCTGTACTCTTTGAGTTATCAGTTTATCCAAGATTTTACTTGCTGTTGTTAGCAAACAAATTGGTCTATAGGATTTAGGATCATCTAAGTCTCTATTAGTTTTAGGAATTAAAATCAGTTTTGCTACCTTCCACTGATTAGGGAACGCACCTAATTCTAGGCACTTGTTGTATAACTCTAAAAGTATGAGTGGATTCTTTCTGTTAATTTCAGCAAGCATCTCCATTGGGATGTTGTCTAATCCAGGTGTTTTCTTTTTGGCCATTTTATAAATCGTTGTTCTTATTTCATTTATTGTGAATATTTTATCTTTTTCTTTTGTTTCATATAACTCAATACTTTTCCTCATTTCACAGACGTGCCAATCGAATTCAAACACGTTCAATTTCCTATTAGATTCGCATTCGCAGTGACAATCAATATGTCGCAAGACCAAACGATGTCTGTTTGCGGCTTAGATGTGGGCACACCATGTTTTTCACACGTGGCATGATCTCGCATGGGCAAACTATCGAGCTTATTTGTGTTGGCTAAAGACGGACTGAGAAAAAATATCGTACACTCAATTGCTCTTCGAAATGAATATTGATTTTCTTTTTCATTTTTATACTTTAGGACAAAAAAATATATTACTTTCTTCACTTTACGTTTAACATTTAAGAGATCAAACAATGTATATGTTCGTTATGTTAATGAAATACATTGTATTGAGAAAATGAATAGTTGGTGTATTTTTGTTTTTATCGGCGATCATCGTCTACAGTGCTCCATTCCTCTTTCTCTCATAGATCCCAACCCCACACACTTACAATACATTCGTTAACAACCAAAATATTCAATAGAAATAATTTATAAGGCAGAACAACGTTTGCCGGGTCAGGTAGTTTTCATATAATACTTTAAATCTAATTTTAATAAATTTTTAAAAGTGCCATTGAATATATTTTAAATCAATTCTTTTAATCGTTTATTTACTGCATTTATACAGACACGCGTTGAAAAAATAATAAATAGATTTTTTTTTTTTTTTTTTTGCATGCATGTTATCATTGCTATAATCCAGACTAAAAATTTAAAAATGATATGCATACAGACGAATCAGTGCTAAAACATTATCAAATAACGATATTTTGGATTGGAGTTACAAATCTCCTTTATTACTACTATTATTCTATCATAATTCATTTGGTTGGGAAAAGCTTCAAGAGATCGGTAAATTAATATTAACTTTTTTAATTCACAATTAAATGGCAAAGTCGACATCCACATGGGTATGAAATTAGTTCAAACACAATAGACTTTATCTTAATAAGACATTCAGGCAGGGCAACCAGAAAAAGAGCCCCAAATGTAAATTGAAACGACAAAAAGAAGGAGGGGTGAATAAATATTTAATTTTAATTAAAGAAAAAAATATATATTCTGAATTTGATTGTTAGTATCGTTTATTCCCAAAGTTTGAACGATTTATGTGCAGTCGTTTTCTAGAATATTAAAGTTCTCTCTTGGGGTGATTATTTTAAGTTACCTTGTATAAGCTGAATTTTTTTGTTAAGTACAAAGAGTCGTGATGAGCCAGAATTAAATTCCAGATTTTCCACTGGGACATTTCAGATCAGGTCATCGGGTTTTGTACCAGGAATGGAGATTCCAGGTTCGAAACCCAACTCTACCAAAGCTCCATCTTATGTTTTCCCGAGTTTAATAATGTATTGAAGTTATGATTTATTCATTTTTTTTGTCTCATTTCTTAGACATGCCTTCATAAATTTTAGACATGCCTTCATAAAGCAATTTTTAAACTCATAGAGAGTTGGTTATGCAAATGTGATAAATAGGTAGGCTTCATGACATTTAAGATTCAAACGTCTTTCTTCTCTTTGGATGGTGCGAAAATCTAGAGATGTGTGTATCCTCTTCTTCATTTAACCACTTTTAAAACGTCAAGCTCTATCTCAGAAATAATTTTCCTGCTTTTTTAGAAATTGGATTTAAAAAAAAAAAAAAACCAAAAAGATAAACGATACCATAATTTGTACTGAATGAATGAAAATACTTGAATCATTGCGAACGGAACTGTAATGATTCAGGTTTTCAGCAGCATCTACTACAGAAAGATAAAGAGATGACTGGTACTTCCGTCTATAAACTGTAATGTCTTGATCTAGACTGATCAAATAACGAAGCAGAATTTCCAGACAATTCTTTATTTTACAGCCCTGTATATACGAAAGAACAACTTGTTCTAATCTTCGTTAAATAAATAGTTATTTACACCTGTAGTAGGAGACACAACAGTCAAAGTCGAAGGGTTTCTTGAAACTCAGTTGGTTCTCGGACTCCGAACTCGTGGGCGTAGTCCAACAGTCTGCATGCAATTCGTTTCTTCTCTTCTAATAAAAAAAATCTCCGCATTTTATTTCGCGTCAATCTCCGCCTCTTAATTTACATTGATCATTTGAGCTCTCTTTCGGGCAATCGGGGTTCAGCAATATGCTCTCTCAGCGGCGCCAGTCGGTCGTGGGAAGGTCCTTTGTGTGATGCACCTTTCTTAACTGACTACTCTGGAACACGGAGTTATCATAGTCCTTTCACAAAGAGAAACATTTAGCATCCAGATGTTTGGACACCCCTTTCTCTTTGAAGGTACTCGCAATATCTCTTGGACGAGGAATTCCCACATGTGGTCTTTCCCTGTAGTCGCTAATGAACAGATGCGATACCACCCAGGGTAAAAGATTTACCATCTGGCTATCTCGAGGAGTTTAGTAAGCAACAGCGAAGACACAGCTGGCTGTAAATGTCTTATCAGTACTGGGAAACGGGGAATGTTACAAAACGTATAACTAAACTTTGATGAATTAAGGGTTTGAATCTTGACTGCTTAGATCCTGGACTCAGTACTGTATGCATTTCAGACACGTAAAATAGGCATAAATTAATAAGTTCTCGAACCTAAATTTTAGAATGGCGACTCCAATACACACAAAAGAGAGTCTCAAATGGTGCAGTGTATCTATATTTCTGGGATTTCAAAGCTATCAGTGGTATAAGAAAATGAATGGCGCCGATGAATAATATTTTTTGTCCCGTTGTTACTTTGGTAGTATAAATGAAATAAATAGTCTATGTTTCGCATTTGTGCGTTCCCTAACCTCTTGACCTAAGAACTTACTTTTCCTAATTAGATGACATCCTGTTTGGGACATTTGTTTTTATTTTCATATCTACAATAATATGACATATCAGATATTGAAACGTTTTTAAGTGATTTTTGCATTTTAAATTAATTAATATTTTCACTTAATTGCAGATTTGAAATTAAAAATTCAATAATTCGTTTCGTGAGTCAGACTCGTCATTGTATAGGAAGAGGTTAACCCAATAATGTTCAGAATTCTATTCATATGAAAGTTGCATCTCACTTGCAAAATTGACCCATCCGTATTCAATTTTTTTTTTTTCTTCTTTTTATTTTTGCTTTACTATTTAAGAAGTTAATATATATTCCAATACATCCAATTTTCTCAGCTGGTAATTTTCTCCAATAGTGTGAGGTGTATCTACCTGATATCAGGTATGTAGAAATGGTAGACACACAAAATTGATACATTCCAAAAGTATCAGGTACACGGTATGAATCTCGGACTCGATAGATAATGTCAGGTACTCAGTTTCTTTTTGTCCATTTTTGGTCAAAAAAAATTATGTCGAACTGATACTTTGTAGATATATTTTTATACGAAACAAATTGGTCATTCTAACAATAATAGTAATCTATCTATACTTATAATAAAGCTCAATGTGTGTGTGTTGGCGCTCTACAGGCCAGACCGTTCGACCAACAGCTACGAAATTTGGCTCGTGTATACCTTGGAGGCGGGAATGTGCACCTCGGGGTTATTTTTTCGAATTTTTAATGAAAATTTTATTTATTTAAAAAATAAGCGAAATTTTAGCGTGTTTCTGCTATAACTTCCGAAAATATTACCGCACAAAAAAGATTTTTACATCAAGTTAAAGATAAAAAATTTATCTTTTAAATGATACCAATGTTTTAACCTTAAAATTAAATTTCTATTTTTAATTAATTTTTAAATAAATAATTTAACTATATTTTTCAACAATTTTTTTCGTACAAAATAAAAATAAAATTTAAGCTGCACGAGCAAGTTTCGCATTCATGGGGAAAAAATTAGCTTTTTTCAAAGTGTTGCCATCACATCGATTAAAGCTCCATTTAAAAATAAATTAAATCTTTTTGGAAATGAAATCTGCAAAAATATGATTTCCGTCACGTGTCTGTAGGAAATGAAACAAATATAAAATATTATTTTTTTCTAAAAAATAAATTCAAGAAACATTATTTTATGATCTTTTACACTCTCTATATTATTAATCCAATAAATCAGTTTTATTTTAAGGCAAGTTTTGTTTAATATGAACAGGATATCCATTCAAATCAGGGCCACACAGCTAATTTGTAAACCTTTAGTAAGACACAGATCTTCTAAAATGGTCTAAATGGAAAATGATTATATTTTATGTAACTTGATCCAATAAATACTCTAATATATAACGAATTTTTGATTTTACATAAAGCTTCTGCTGTGGAAATCACGTTAAACAAAATGCTCTTGAAACACTAATATTTGAAATAAAAAGAGTTAATTTCCAATCAACTAAATCAATCACTTAAACTGACTGATTTATGAAAATTTGAATATCACTATTCAATAAAAAAAGGATAATTTTAGATTTTCCATCGATCGTTTTAAAGAAAATACGCCAATCAGCGCGCAGGTTTCTCAAGATTAATTGGCCTAAGATTATGAAAATGTTGAGTTTTTCTAAATTTTTAACATTCAAAACTTCATAAATCAGTCTTAGTTAGTCGTGGAAAATAGAAACATTCATTCATTTATTTAAAATTTGGTGTGTCCAGAATATTTCTCTCTGCATAAAATTTAGACTTCATAATTTTTGAAATATATTTATAGGCCGGAACAAAATATTATTATTGATTTCATTTCAATCCTTTTGAAAGCAAAACTAAAAACTGAAATTTATGCTGAATCTGAGAAATTTTTGTTGAATTATTCTTTGAGATATTACGCAAATTATGAAAAATATTTTGTAGTTTACATAAGACTTAAATACCGAACGATTCTGTTTGCAGTACTGTGGTAAATTAACTTCACGAGAGGGCGCTCTGCGTTCTTCCGGTGATAGCCAGCAGTCGGAGGGCAGAGTTCAGAGTTAACTAAACGAGGGGAGAGAACGGACGTCCGCCGAGAAGGGTGCGACCGGAAACCGAGAAGCCGTGATACTCTGAGAAAGGGCCGAAACTGGAATTCTTGCGTTGAAGGATTCCTCTGAAAATGCCAGTGCACCACGCGTAGGTGGGAAAGATCCTTTGAACGACATCAACTGTCCATCTTCATGTAATATAAATTCCTTCTTCATCATTGAATTCCATTTGTAAAAACCATCTGAATCATCATTTGTTAATCAAGAATAAAAAGATTAAGCTAATTCAAGTGGACTGATGCATTAAAACCCATCACACCCACAACCATGGGGGCTCGAAGCCGGTGAACAGCAAATTTTAAAAGGTACTGTGTTACTTCTGTTTTATATTTAGTCTTTCATATTTCTGAAAATGAGTATCTTAAATAATTTAAAGAAGTGTGATTTAAAAATACTTGCCGAAGAACTCGGTGAAGCTGTGTCAGAAAATGCTAAAATTTTGGAACTTAAGAAATTAATTGAGAATTCTGATGTTTTTAAAACGGATCAAGAATTTGTCCGTGGCGTCATCAAATCGATCGTTGAGGATCGTACGGCTAAGGCAGTTACTGAACAATCCAAGTTAGAGATTGAAAGAATGAAATTGGCCCGACTCGAGAAGGAGATTGAGCTAGAAAAATTGAAAAAACAATCATTGCCTAGTGAGCGATCAAACGTGCCTTTTAGTGTTGAAAATTTAATAAGAAGTATTAAAACACTAACAATTTCTGTTCCTGATAAACCCGAGGCAATGCATTTGTTTTTTACTTCCTTAGAAAAGGCATTTATTATTAAAGAAGTTCCTGAAGACTTCCAAGCTGAGATATTAATTAATTTGCTAGGGGTTAAAGCTAATAATGTTTTAACGTATGCAACTGAGCAGGATTTGTCGGATTATGAAAAATTAAAAGAGTTATTTTTAGCTGAATTTCAGCCGACACCTCGAGAATGTCTTAGTAATTTTAAAAATGCTCAACGTTTACCAAACGAATCGCATGTTCAATTTGCATCGCAATTAACTGCAACATTTGATTACTATTGTCAGGTAAGAGAAGTAAAAAGAGATTTTAAAAAATTATTTGATCTAATTGTTGCTAATAAATTGTTCGAAACTTTGGATTTCAAAACTAAAGAATACATAGCTATTCGCGAAGGACAAACATGGTTTCCGCCAACTCAGTTAGGTCGCGAATGTGATTTATTTTTTTCATCTCGGGGTAAATTGTTATCTGAAGTCAGTAATTCTAATGTACATAGTAGTGAAACGAAAGCATCAAGGTTTCAAAAACAGGCAATGAAAAGTGAATCATTTCGTCGAAACAAAAATCAAAATGTTAAACCGGAAAGGATTTGTTATGTATGCGGGGGAAAGGGAGAAAGCTTTCATTTCGCTCGTAACTGTCCAAAACGATTTGAAAAATCTACAAATGAAAGTGAGACAAAAAACAAATTTGTTATATCGGGAATTGGAACTAAGCCAAAAAATATACTAGAATATATTGATATTTTTGTGGATGGAAAAAAAGTAAAATTTCTAAAAGATTCTGGAAGTGAACTTATAATTGTGAACAAATCATTTTTTCCTATCAAAAAAACAACGGGAAATATACAAGTTGAAACTTGTTTTGGAAATGAAATTACTGCTCAAACTGCAACCTTTTCATTTGCTTTTAATGAAGAATGTAAACCCGTTGAGATTGAGGCAGTTATAAGTGATCAATTAGTAATGGAGGGAATTTTCCCGCCAAAATGTCTGAGTCTTATTCAGAATAATGAATTGGTAAGCACCGAAAATAAACAGGTAGATGCATTGAGCAGGAATGCAGTGTGCATGGTCACCCGTTCCCAAAGCAAAATTACATCTAAGATCGCAACTGCACAAGAATCTGACGAACGTATGCAATTGTTGAAAACTCTGGTCGAGAAAGAACTCAAAGATGGACGTGAACTCATCGTTGTACCGGAAACGATGGAACTAGAGGTCATTCGCGGGACAGGTGTGAAAATGCGAAACAAAACGGACCTAAGGATCAAAGAAATCCTAGATCAAGAATTCTTGCACTCCATGATTCAAGAAAAAGAAACAATTCGTGAGGAGGCCAAAGCAAATATCTTCAAAATTCAAGAAGAGAACCGACGGCAATATAATAAACATCGTAGAATTGCCCCACTCTATAAAATAAACGACTTGGTAGTTATTAAAAGAACACAGTTAGGAGGAGGTCTGAAGCTAAGACCTAAGTTTCTTGGACCTTACAAAGTGGTCAAGATAAAGCCACATGATCGTTACGACGTAGCAGAAGTAGGATCTCATGAAGGGCCTGAGGCAACTTCCACTTCAGCTGATCACATGAAGCCCTGGACTGATGCAATTGCAAATTGAGATCAATACATTTCTTTTTTTCATCATCACCCTTTTTTGTTTTTTTTATTTCTATCCTTTGTCTTCAATGTCCTCTCTGTTTTTTTTTTTTTTTTTCTCCTTCATTTGTGTGTTTCAGAGTTCGGAGGACCTCACATGTCGATGGCCGAGCGATGTGGTAAATTAACTTCACGAGAGGGCGCTCTGCGTTCTTCCGGTGATAGCCAGCAGTCGGAGGGCAGAGTTCAGAGTTAACTAGACGAGGGGAGAGAACGGACGTCCGCCGAGAAGGGTGCGACCGGAAACCGAGAAGCCGTGATACTCTGAGAAAGGGCCGAAACTGGAATTCTTGCGTTGAAGGATTCCTCTGAAAATGCCAGTGCACCACGCGTAGGTGGGAAAGATCCTTTGAACGACATCAACTGTCCATCTTCATATAATATAAATTCCTTCTTCATCATTGAATTCCATTTGTAAAAACCATCTGAATCATCATTTGTTAATCAAGAATAAAAAGATTAAGCTAATTCAAGTGGACTGATGCATTAAAACCCATCACACCCACAGTACTCATATTCAATAATAATAATAATAAATAAATAACAACAAAAATGATAAATAAAATAAAACGCTTGGTTTCATTAAAAATATCTTTGCATTAATTGCAATTTCAGCATTTCCACTTTAAATTAAAGTTGAAGTTTTACCGGAAATGACAACAAATTAGCAAAATATATATAGTAAATTGAACGAAACGATCTAAACAACAGTATAAATTTGGTATGACTATCAAAATTTGAAGATTAAAAATGTTTTGTTTGAGAAGCTATTAAGAGACAAGGTACTTAAAATATTTAATTGAAAATTGTAGTGAGCGGTAATACTGGTGAACCGGCTGGTCGCCAAAGGCGGCTAGTATTACAATAAATTAAAAACAATTAAAATTAAACATTGAGCATGAATATAATTTTCAGAATACAATGATTTAACCAGCGGAAGTGGTCACCACAAAACTTTCTTACATACTCTCTAATAAAGGCATTGTACCAGAGAATGCTTTGCATGGTTGACAGTAATTACGAAATATTAACATTTGGCGTGAAGTTAGCGTTTAATGAATCTATCGTGTCATCCTTGGTGAATTATTTGGCGATAAATCCCTGGCATGTGGGTAATAGCATCCGAAAATCGAATTTGTTCTTTATAAACGTTTTTCTCAATCGATTGAAGCAAAAGTGTGACACAAAACTACTCTTGTAGTAACAAAATCCTATGCCAAATTTGGTATGTTTGTCATTGCCTTTTTGAATTATCGCATTTACATGCTTCTGAAAGTACAGATCGACAGACAGCTGATCCCTTGTTGGGCTTGGATCAAAATTTGGTCTGCATTAGGGATGCTAAACTTATGTACCGAATCTTATCCATCTAGCTCTCTTTGTATTGTAATTATCTTGTTAACTTATATTCGAAAAACTGGACAAACAGATTTCCTCTGAACAGATTTTGCTCAAAATTTATAAACATCTACAAAGTTGGTGGAAAGACTGTATACAAAATTTCATCCACCTAGCTCAAAACGTTTTTGAATTATTTTTGTCACAAACAGACAAATATTCTCCAAAAGTGTATTTTTCGAATTCAGGGTAGTCTAAAACGTGGAGATTCGAGAAAATTTCGAGTTAATTTTTTTTTGTTGTTGATTACTATACTTTTTTTATACTATGTATACGAATAAGTAAAAAAAGTTTGGAGAGGAAACTGTAATATTTTTAAATATAAATACATAGATATTTAAAAACCGAATGAAGATTAATCTCTGGTTAATCAATCTTTTATATATTATAAAAATACTTCCTTTTTAATGTTTTAAAAACAAAGAATAAAACTGAAATAGCCAGCCATAGTAATCTGAGTAGAAATAACATTTTTTAAAAAGTTAATATCAGTTTATAGATAGTATTTAATACGTATAGCAGAAAAGATCTCAATTAACAGCTGTATCAGATACAAGAGTATAAGATAAAAATATTAATCACAATAATATATAATTTTTTAATATCAATTTGTATAAGATGCAGTAAAATCAGATATCAATCCAACCTTTAGCCATATTAATTTAAAAAAAAAAAATTTTTGAGGCAATGCAAGGAATTTGAAAATAATTTTCATTATTGATATTTTACTGCATTTTAAAATCTAGTAATATGTACATATATCGACAGGAAAGAATTCTTGTCGTAGATCAAATAGTTGGTAAAAAGCCATTTAAAAAAATGGCAGTTTACCAACTTTTTGATAATTTTGCTAAGCAAAAAATTAATAAACAATAAATAAATAAATAAAAAATAATAATAATAATTCTGAAATTAATTTTGTTACAATTGCCTTTATCTCAGTATTCTTATAATAATAAAAAGAATTTATTAAAATATATAGTGTAAATTAAGATGGACGTTAACAGGTTAAAACATTTATACACCTTTGTTTTCCCATTGCTACATTACATTAATAAGAAAAGAAAAACGAGTATATATGCATCAATGTTTATGAAGATAATCAGAAACTTTATATAGGTTCATTGTTAATATAGTTACGTACTGAAAGCTTTTAATTTTATTATGATGCAAATTGGCATGATGACAATAACATGAATCTATAAGCCACATTATCATACATTTAATTCTACATAGCCTTAATTTTTGCAGTTATTAGTCGTTTTAAGAAATTAATTACTGGCTCATTGAGGATTTTCATTTTTGTTTTGTTTTTTCTTTCTACAATCCGCAAAAGTAATTTATTTCATCTGAATTTTACATTTGAAAAATATTAGAATATTTTGAAATACAAAATACATTTCAAATTAAGAATGAAAAAAAAAAAATTAAGACAGCAATTACCTGCTGTTGTGGATAATCGTTATTCCTTGAGAACGTTTCGTGCATTGCTGAAATTTCTTTCGGACTAACCTCTGCAATTTCATCTACCACATCGTCATGTTTAAGTACCGAGTCAAAATCCTGGTCATTTCTAAAAAACTGAGACTGAACCGGAAGAAAATCTATTATAGCTTCAGTTTCCCTTTCATCTAAAGGCCAAGAATCCTTAAAAGTCTAAAAACATAAAGCAAACATGATTATTTAAAATAATAGCAAACACTAAAGGTGCATAAATTTCAACAAAGCCATGTAAACAGATTTACCTGAGTTTGAGAATCGTCCATTTTTGTTTTAATCGTGACGAAGAACCAACTTCTGGAGACCTTATTGTATGTCTATAATAAAATCGTCTGCAGCGTGTAGAATATTGCTTTTTGTGAATATATTTTCTTATTGGCTACAGTTTGTTCTATCCTATCTTTAGTAAAAACTTAATTGACTCAAGGAATTCTGAATCTTATCTAGAATATTTGATACGCCTGTTTCATTTATAAACATTTCTGACATAAATTTATCTTTTCATAATATATCTTGCCTAACATGTCCTAATACATCATAATTTAGTAATCAATTGCAGAGTTAAAGGTAAAGATCTTAACCAAATAAAAAGGTATCTTAAATCCAGTTAAACCCTATCTGCAATTAAATGCGTTGGAAGAAACGTGTAGAAACATGCCCCTGAGTGAAGAGACCTGAAACGTCCAAAGTATTCCTACTGAATGAATAACCACTTTTCAGCTGGCTAGACGGAGAATTGTAGGGAGGGAAAGAAGAGGGGTTATCTGTGACGTCATTTTCCAGGAAGTGTCCATTCACATTTTCCTCAGGTGCAAAAAGGATTTGAGGAGGGGTCGAGGACAATCAATGCAGAGAAACATCTGTCAAAATTCAGCATAGTCTGAGGTAAACAAAGAAGGTTTAAAAGGATTATTTCGTGGCTATATTACGTATCGAGGTTAAATTTTCATAATTCATTTAATACTTGACTGAATTTAGTGCTGAATTTAGAGAGGAAAGCTGAAGTCCCCAAAATGAGTTATTGTTCAAAGGTAAATTCGGAGCTGACGAGGACATAACTAAACTTTGAGTTATCCAAAAATTAGAATTAATAAAAACGGACAAAAAAAAAGTACAGCAAAAGAGAAAGAACATTTTTTAAAATTAAAAATGACAGTAAAGATTTAATTTAAATACTTAACACTTTTAGAGCAAATAATATATAATTAATGAAAAAAAAAAACGTTACTTTTAGCAGAAAAAAAATTTAATATTTATAATTTTTAAAATAATAATTGCAGCAAATAATTAAATGATTGAACTGTATTGATTCGAATTCGACCTTCATAAAATCTCCGAATTATTCAAAAATATGAAAGTATTCAAAGTATTCAAAATTTTTTAAGATTATTATTATTATTTAAATTCTATATGCAAGAGTCATGTCCTCGAGGCAACAAAGGATCTTGAAAATTATTCCCTATATACTCGAGAAGGGCGAGCGTGGTTAAATGGGAAAAAAAAAGGGGGGGGGGGGAAGTGAATTTTTTTTTTTTTTTTTTTTTTTTTTTTGAACTCCGAATTAAGTAGATAAATTTTAAGGAATTTGAGCCTCTGATTCAAAACATCATATATAATTACGATTTAGGCTTGATTTGTCTATCTTTCTTCCATTTTTGAAATTTAATTTATATAGCAATGATAACATTCACGCAAAAATATTGAATATTGATCAATCCACCATAACGCGGCATTAGAATATTTTTACAGATATTATTAGTTTTGTATAAAATATTATAATACACAAAATCTTTCCATTGTCTAAAGTCCTCCTTTGTTATGTTTTTAAGTAAAATTAGAATATCAGTTGAATCAGACGATTTTTTAAAATCATCGATAGTTAATTTTCGTCATAAGTTATTAATACTTGTTATATTAGCCCTGCAAATATTGTTCCTAATTGTTGAAGTAACAGTCGTCGTTTGAGCGATTGATTCAAATAGATATATTAAAAAAGAAATTAAAAAATAGTTATAGAGTTGTTAAAAATGTAAAAAAGGAAATTTTTGTTATTTTCTAATTAATTGAATATTTTACTAAATATTGTACTTTGAAAAATTGGCAACATTCTTTCTTGTGTCTTATATAATAAATGTATAAGATTTTATTGAATTCAGTCTCCAGTTGTTCAAGAAATGTTGAACATACATATATAACCACAATGATTTTCATTTATATTAAAATTATAGCAACTCATTTGTGTATAAACGTAATAAGTAAGACACTGAAAAGTATTGCTGTAAAATGTAATTAAAAGTATTTTTAAAGATTTCTTAAAATTAGAAAAAAGAAATATTGTACAGAAGTGAAAATGCTTTAACTGAAAATTTAATTTATTGAATTCTAAAGTGACACGAAATGACTTTTGTATAATAAAATACAAAATCTAAGAAAAATGCAAAAAACGTGATCAATTTTTAAAATAAATAATTAAAAATGTGAACATTTTTCTTAGCATTTGAGTAATAACCTAAGAAAAAAGTCGTTCACACAAAATTTCTTTACTCTTGCCTTGTCGCTTAATATCATTAGAAGAAATATGCTTCGCCTTCGAATAATTTTGAATGTTTTTTTTTTTTTTTTTTTTTTTTTTTTTTATATCAAGCATGCGGAATAGTGCATTTTATAGATAATATTATTCTATAAACATTATCAAAAATAAATTCGAGTTAAAGGCGATATTTTAATACTATCTTAATCGAAAATTGTAGGGACCAGAAAATTGATTGGAATTACCGACTAACTGAAATTGAAATTGTTCTATTTAGCCAAATGCAATTGTAATTATATTTATTGGTTATATATATACTGTTGCGGAACCAACTGTCATTAACTAGGCGGTAACCAACAGCTCTTTCTTTTAGTTGAGGGTTTGGATTTAAAAAAAAAAAAAATTGGTTTAAATGCAAAATGTTTTTGTTTTTTTCTGATGGTATTAAACTACATTCAAATGTACTATATATTTACAAAATAAATAAATAAATACAGTTTATTTTCTTCTATCTCACTTTTATCGTTCTTTGAAAACCCAAGTTGAGGATTGGTATTTCTTTTGGAAACTTCCCATTTAGTTTTGTAGATAAAAGAGGCGAAAAAAAAAAAAAAATGCTTTATTTACAAGAGAAAAAAAAAACTCTGAAAGGGGGGAAAAAATACAATCCTTTAAAATTTTTATGTAATCCAAATTCATTTTGTGTTACTTTATGCAAATAGAACTTTTTGCTCAAATAAGATTTGCAATATTAAAAATCGCAAGCTTATCCTGGCTCTTTCAAGCTATTAAATGAATATGGTCACAAAAATATTTTGAATTTACATGAACATATATTTTTACATTTTATTTTTATGAAGCGACTGTTTCGAATTTTGATATCATTGTACAAATATCGGTACATTTCAATTAAAAAAATACTTATTATATAGAAGCTTATCAAATTAGAAATAATTTAATACGAAGGTATATAAAATTATTTCTTATTAATAATGATTATAAATATATAAAATGTATGAAAGTTTATAAGTCGTAAAAAGTAAGAGAAACGACAAATATCTGATGTATAAGATGCAAACTTAATCAATCTATTCAGTATTTTGTTAATTAGAAATTAGATTATTTGTAAAATATGTAAATTATTAAATGGTAAAGATTTTTTAAAATTTTATTTCATATGTATAACGAAAAGCAAGCGTGAGTTGTCTTCCCGAAGCCTTCTCTCATATTCGCTAAGAAATCTTGCGTCTTGGAACAGGCCGCGGTGAACTGGTGGTACGGTCTTGACCTTGGAACTAGAGGGTTTCAGGTACAAAACCCGATTCCACCGAAAAACCGCCGTGTAAGCGGGTCTGGTGCACTTAAAATTCGCCAGGGCCAAACCTCCTCCCATTGGTATGTTGTGTATGGTGAGGGGGTATCAGCTCAGGGGCCATCTCGTCATCTGACAGTAGTTCAAAAATACGAGGTCCGTCCCAAAATAGCTCTAGAGTTGCTTTCAAAACGTGACATTAATATAACTAAAACAAAAGCATCTCTGAATAAGTCCAGGTGCTCGGACTTTAATTTTCAGATTACCTCACTTAAGAATTTTGCGCTTCGTAGTTTAGTAAAGAATACTGAATATCAGATTTGGGCACTGATTTTTCGATCGAATCCAGAAACTGACACAGAACTAATATCTTAACAACAAAGCACGTACAGAATTTTGTTTATTTAAGTAAATTACTTTTTGAATTATCTGGTGTTTACATTCTTACTAAAAATATAACAATAAACGGCTAATCTTAAGACGGTTACGATTCCAAATTTGATAAGGATTATACATGATAAAACTGCGTATAATATTCCGTTTTTGAGTTATCGCGTTTACATGGATACGATGTCGTGATAGCCTGGTTAGTAGGACGTTGGATTCGCGTCCCTTGGATTGCGAATTCGAACCCGGCGGCCGAAGACTCTCTGTGTGTGGTGGCTGGCGCACCTATAAATCTGTCGTGGTCGCAAAGTCCTCCATGTCGAGAGTAATACCACTGGAGGTACTGGATCAAAGGTGATCGTTCTCTGATTCAGGTCTAAATTACGATCTGTGAATGAAATGCATGAATGAAGTCCGCCGCGCAAAAAGAGTTGTGAGGTGTGTGTAGGTAAGTCGTACTCTTGGCCCTGGATGGCGCTACTGAAAAAAACAAGAGACGCACTTTTGGCTTAAAATCACTGACGTCTAAAGTCAGTGGGCTCGTCTATGACAAGTGCCATTAGAAACAACTTGAATGAGAAAGTGGAGAAAGACAGATGATCATCTTTTGATAGATGTCATTCAAAATTTGATAAAGATCAACACTTTAAATGCTTAAACTGTGTATTAAATTTCATTTATCCCAGTAATTGCATATTTGAGTTACAGTGCTTATATTGTCAAAAGTGCAAATAGACAGGCGTTCAACTTCTTGAAGACTTTGGTTCAAATTTTGAAACGAATCTACCTTTCAAATGAGAGATCTACTATGTATCAAATTTTATTATCTATATTTTTACATCTTGTACTAATTTGTATTCACTTGTATTCATACAATAAGATAAGTTTCATGTGAAAATACTTCGTTTAAAACTTGATAAAAATCTACAAAATTGATGTAAAGGCCATACACCAAATTTCAGCTGTCTTGCTCAAAGCGTTGCTGAAATGTCTAGTGTTCACAGACAGATAGAGGTAATTCCAAAAATGTGCTTTTGAGACTCCAAGTGGTGTGAGACCAGTAAATATGCCAAATTTTCGAGTTCATTTACAATATTTTCTACTTGTATGAGAAAGTGATGAAGGTAAGTGTGTTTAAGGATGTACAAATAAAATTCCTTCAATCCTTAAGTTGAAACCTCAATACTAGATTACTGCGATACTAGAATATTTGGCAATTAAAAAGTAAAACACCTCTTTCTGAGCATTTGTGGTTTTCAACTTTAAACATTTAATGTCGCGATTGTTTCCGTTTCGCCAAGTCAATTGGCGATACAGATGTTTGTTAAGTAAGGTTTGCATTCAATCAGTTACAATATATTCAATAAGACCACGCATGCGCAAATACTGTGCAGTAGTAAGTACTTGTACGGTCGAGACAAGTGTTTATTTTGCGATAGTGTCCGCTCTACTAGCGCATGCGCAATCTTCCTGCTGCGTAAGCGTGATCTTACTGGAATCTCATAACTGGCAGAGAGTAAACCCATTTTTAGTTATAGAAAATCCATCTAAATTTGAAAGACCGTCTACCTCTTTTTTTAAAAAAAATCTTAACAGTTTTTTTAAAATTTCATTTGATTAGTCACATGCAATAGGAATAAATTTACTTTTACTATAGACTTCCGTACTTCTTGAAATTAACAGAGACTCTTTGATGAATGATTGCATTTCAGTTTTTTTCTTGTACATTCATAAACTTTCTTGTGCATTATTTAAGGGATTAATCCTCTCAATCGTCGTATGAAATTGTGGATCTTGGACAAGATCGTGAATAACATGAGCACTCAGATTTTTATTTTCGGAGTCCCACATTTGGGAATTAAATGTTTTATAATAAAGAAACCGGTACTCAATTGCATGATATTTTTGATCAATAGCAATAAAATACCGCACTTAGACATGAATTTAATGTTTTTCAGAATCCAGCACGGCGACTTTTTAAGCTATTAATAGCTGGAAAATGATAAACATGCAGATGTCAGAAAATCGAATGTCTTTGAAGCTGTTCCCCCCCCCTCGATGGATTGAAACAAAAATTTGGGATGAATCCACATTTGAGTCACAAGATCATATACAGAATTTCATAATAAAGCCATTGCATTTTGAGTTAATGTGTTTGCATGCATGCAAACGTACAGACCGACAGACAATGAACCTCATAATAGATTTGGTTCCAAACTCGTAATAGATACCTATATTAGATGCTTAACTTGTGGGCCAAATTTTATTTATCTCTTCACGTTTTCTAGTTACAATGTTCCCTTGTGATTGTACAGGCGAGAAGCCAGACTACCTTTGAATGGATTTCGTCCAAACATTGAAAAAATTTAAAAATTTTTGGTGTTAAGTCCATAGACCAAATTTCATTCATCTAGCTCAAAGCGTTTTTGTATTACCGTGTTCCCAGACAGACATTCCAAAAACGCGTTTTTTTTATATATATATATATATATTTATGAAGATCTGTAGAAAGTGGAGATTTCTTAAAATCGTGAGTTAGAACTTTTTGATGAAGATAATACTTCCTCTTTTTATACTCAGTATAAGAACAAGCAAAAACACACACAAAAAAAAATTAAAGTTTGCTGCAAATGATGCTTCCGAAATTTAAATCGAGCAAAAATAATTCATTATTTTTTGTATCGTATTTCCAATTTGGCTTTTTGTCCAATCAGGGAGGAAATAAAATCTCCCTCCATGGAATTGCTATGAAAATATTTGGACCCATATGGTAACCAATTTAAAGTCAACAACAACAAAAAGATTTTTCCTATTTCCTTTTTCCAAATAATTATAAATATTCTAATTACTATATCTTAAATAATTTGAAAAAGATAACATAAGAATCTTGGTTGCAGGCATTTTAGCAAAAAAAAAAAAAAAAAAAAAAAAAAAAAATCTTTTGCAAAAACTGATTAGATTTAGAAAATTTCTTAAAATATTTTAGACATTGAAAACAAAATTAATTAGAACAAGAAATGTTTGGATTATCCAATGGTGCATCTACTCTTTTTCCACGATAATAGTAAAATCACTAAGCTAAAATGCATGAAAAAAATCACTCAAAGTGACTAAAAGTATAGAATAATTTTTTCTTGATTAAATTTTTAAATTTGGGGCATAAAATCATTATTATGATTGTCTGTTTACCAAATTTCAGGGTTGAAAATGAGATAAATTGCTCTGCACTCATGCGCGCACACACTATAGACCAACAGACACAATAACAGTAAATGGAAATGCCAGTTATATAGAAAAAGTTTAATTCCAAATGAATATTTAAACATGATGAGAACAATTATTTACACAAAATATGAATGAAAAATGATTAAATATATGTAAAATACAAATTGAAGACAGGTTTAAAACAGAAAATATACAATGAGAGTGGAATTCTTATAAATTTATCATATAGATATTGATCTCTCTCATATATATATATAATATATCCATATAAAACATATATTCAAGTTCATTGAATAATACCATATGAATTTGAAAGATAAAGTTCTACAAGAAAGTTTCTTTTTTAAAAGATAGCCATTTGAAAAAAAGTTTCATAGTAAAAATAAAAATATGAGAAACACAGTTTTTCCATCCAGAAATATATTAATTCGTAGATTTTTCTCTAAATTCTGCTGTAATTTCTTCGACAGTTCTACCTTTTGTTTCAGGCACTCTATTGTAAGTGAATAAACAACACATTGCTAGAATAGCTGTGAAGATGAGGAAAGTGTATTCGCCAATAGATTCCTATGGAAATAGAATAAAAATATAAACTTGATTACAATAAAGCAATAAAAAAAGCAATCGAGAATAAAAATGAATCCAATCGCATACATGGCATTTGTTTGATTAGATGATTTCAAGAAACTGATTCATAAACATTCACAGACATTCATATCAAAGATGTTATTCATTATGTGTGTGTGTGTGTGTGCGTGCGTGCGTGTGTGTGTGTATTGTCTCATAATTTGGCAAATAATTCAATAAAAATGATCTTTTAAAGAATATTTATTGATTAATGCTGACGAAATTGACATAACCTTGTATTATCATTTTTATTGCAGTTTCATATAATTTAAGCTATTATAATTGAACCAATTTTTTATTCAGAAATTATGAGCAAAAATAAAAAAATAAGTAAAAATCATTTAAATAGCTTTGTATTCAAGGTTAAAAAAAATGCGAAATTTGACTGATACAATACCGGGTTACAATACCATACAGATTGAAGTTGTACTTAAAGCATATAGAATATCCATTATAATTATGACCCAAAGCTTGATTTAAAAACCCATTCAGATCAACATTTACAGAATGACTCTAAATGACCAATAATTTATACATAATATGTTTGCAATTACTATTGAAAAATATACCCAGTCTAAAATCCCCCCCCTCCCCTACAGTCTCTCTTCATCATCATATTTAATAAAATAATTATACCTCTAGAGTTTTTAACAAAAAAAAACAAAAAAATTTCTGCACTCGAGACTGAGACAAATAATTGAATTTCAATATTTTAGATCAATGAATGACTGCTTAAATAAAATGTTTTATTTTGATTGGCTGATTTTCATTTATTCAGCCATTGAAATGGTCTAAATGATATTCAAATTATTTGAACAGTTTCAATTCCAGCTGAATGATTTTTTTAAAACTGAAAATGTTTGCGAGACAGTAATCTTTTTCTAATGTCACTAATAAAACCGAGAGACTATATAAAATATAATTTTTTTAACATTTAATTTATTGATTATTCTATTTAAAAACAATAAAATTAAAGCGTATAATACTTACGACAATGGGCAAAAATCCAAGAGTGACACCGAAATTAGCCAACCAATTTACAGAAACAGCTATGCTTGTAGCCAATGGTCTTGCTCCTTGACCAAAGAGTTCTGCTACCAAAAACCATGGAATGGATCCTGGGAAAGACATATTTTTAATTTTTTTTCTTTAATTTTGCCAAGTTCAATGCATATTTTTAAAAGTTAACTCAAATGTATTTTTAAAAACTACACGATTTAAAAATTTCATATGAAAATAAGAAAAATATAATTCATTCTTATTTTCATATAGATGATTTATAAACATTTAAAAATTATTACATATATTATACATAAACAGACATATTTATTATAATGACAAAGAACAGAATGTACAAATTTCTTATTTCAATTTTCAACTGTTTTTTTTTTATTTCTTTAATACCATTAATAAATCTAAAACCAACATTAAACTAATAAGAGACCACAAATACTCTCTAATAAAGATATTAACTCTTTTCCCTAGCTTGCATAAAATAGTGGGTACTGAGCAAGGTGCAAATGTCACAAAGTGTTCATTTTCAGAGTTCTGTATGAGTTGTATGCTTCGTAGAATAGTAAAGAAATCCAGTGCTTGTGTATCATTTACTGCATGCCATAAATAAACAATAGTTATGAAAAATCCATTAATGCAAGAGATTTGGCAATTAATTACTGGAATATGGTTAATACACAAGTACCAGAAAAGAGAATGTATTTTAGATGCTTTTTGCTCATCTTTATGTCCAAAATTTTATTTAAAAACAAGCTGACCCGAAAAACGTTGTTCTGCAATATAAATTATTTCTATTGAATATTTTGGATGTTAACGAATGTATTGTAAGTGTTTAGGGATGAGATCTATGACAGAAAGAGGAATGAAGCACTGTAGAGGATGATCGCCGATAAAAACTAAAAAACACCAACCATTCATTTTCTCAATACAATGTATTTCATTAACGTAACGAACATATACATTGTTTGATCTCTTAAAAGTTAAACGTAAAGTGAAGAAAGTAATATATTTTTTTGTCCTAAAGTATAAAAATGAAAAAGAAAATCAATATTCATTTCGAAGAGCAATTGAGTGTACGATATTTTTTCTCAGTCCGTCTTTAGCCAACACAAATAAGCTCGATAGTTTGCCCATGCGAGATCATGCCACGTGTGAAAAACATGGTGTGCCCACATCTAAGCCGCAAACAGACATCGTTTGGTCTTGCGACATATTGATTGTCACTGCGAATGCGAATCTAATAGGAAATTGAACGCGTTTGAATTCGATTGGCACGTCTGCGAGAATCATTGGAATTCGTGGCAGCAAAACATTTTCGGCTCGGAATTTTACCATTCAAAATGGTGGCTTCGATAACGTTTTTCATCAATTTTTTAATGACCAATCGCGTGTCATTGCACAGCCATGGTGGGTTCAAATTCCGAAGTAAAATAACCGGTCGTAGAAGGTGTGGTGACATGCCTGGCAAATCTAGTGAGTTCAAAAACTCTGTTGGATAATTTACAGCTTAGTTAGGATCGAAAACTGTATCGATCAATTTGTATGATACCAAGTCGCCTGGCAACGACGGCTGTATCTTGAAGTTTAAATCGTCGACATCCACATTTTTCGCTGCCAAAATGGCTCTTTCTGCCATCCACGAATGATTTATGTATTGTGTGCGTACATCAGGAAATATGCGGTCAATGAGAGCATTTTGCGAATCAACGATAGTGCAGAAATGAGTGGGCAATTTATGAATCCAGTATTTTCATAGACAGCAACATTTCCATCACCGATATGTAACAATTGGTCCGAGAATGTGTCAGCAGATGGATCTTGTAGCATTTGCAAGCGCGTGTTTAATTTTAGCTGGACTTTTTCAACATTACGTCAGAGTAGCGATGATTTCAAGCAGACATTGTTCTCCTCAGTATACAGTGAACGTAGATAGGAACACCCTAATCACCTAGCGTTGTGAAATATACTTTACAGCCTATTCTCATACCTACCAAATACACATACAAAATTTCATAAAAATCAGTCGAGCCGTTTCGGAGGAGTTCGAACACAAACACCGTGACATGAGATTTTTATATATTGGATTATAATTAAATGGATAAAAGAAACGAATGTAACAAAATAAAAACAAGCAATTTATAGATTATAT
The DNA here is from genome assembly GCF_947563725.1 of Argiope bruennichi. NCBI lineage: Eukaryota > Metazoa > Arthropoda > Arachnida > Araneae > Araneidae > Argiope > Argiope bruennichi. Next base: position 125,372,003 of record NC_079151.1, on the reverse strand, counting down.
TACTTAAGTAAATATGAACTTAAAAATAAGATTCCATGCTTTTATATCACTAGAAGATTTTTTATAAGCAATTTAACATAAAATTACTTATAAAAATTAGACGTTCCTTCTAAATGCTACACATTTTCATTGGTAGTTATAATTTAATGAAATATCTGAAAGTACCAGAACTGAATTGCAGAATTTATTGTTAGTAAAATTAAGAAACTGCAAAAATTGAACATTTAAATATTCATATCTGTTAACAACTGTAAAGATTACTTCTTAATCACGGAAATATTAAGCTTTGATCTAAAAAATAAACTCACCTGGTCCACTGGCAAATAATATTATAAACCCAATTATGCAACACACACTGACATATGACAGCCATGTGGCTTGTGGCTGAAATACAAAATAAAAGCTATTACAATGTATCATGATAATGAATACTTCATATCAAAATTTATAATTTGTTCAGAATTATAAAGCAGATAAAAGATATTTTAAAATGATTATCAAAAGACAGTGTTGAAACAAATATTAATTTCGTATAAAATTCACAACTATGTTTTTTATTACTTTTATAATCAAAGAATATTTTTTAATTCAGAAAATATATTATGTTTCATATTTATATATAAACCTAATAACAAAGCTAAAATCTGAAAAAAATCCTAAAATTTTTTTTAATAATTATAATTAAATTTGCCTTTGTTGGTAAAGTATACTAAAAACTGCTTTAAAATGAGATTTACATTTGTTGAGATTGATAAGATGATATGAGAATTATTATTATTAGAAATTAAAATAATTTTGCTTACAGTCAGAGCGAGAGATAATGTTAGTAATGCAGTGATAACCATCATTCCTGCTAGCCCTGTAAGATGAAGAGTTTTTCTTCCAGCCTTTTCCACCAAAACCATAGAAACAACCGTCATAAGCACATTCACAGTTCCCATTCCTAACGTAGCATAAATAGCCGATTGATTGGACAGTCCAGCAGTGATGAAAATTGAAGTCGAGTAAAAAATAACCTAAGGAAATGACATAAGAGAAATATTTAAAAATAAAAACTCGAATATAGAAACTTAGTTTGATAATTATAAAATACATAAACATTTGGGGATTATGTTACCTCTTGATAACAATTTTAATTAATTTGAGTTGAACACTACTATGAAATAACAATTTCTTAATTTTCTTACTATAACATTTTTACAGCATGTACGCACACCTCATTACTTAATTAAATGAAGAAACGAAAACCATAATGCAATTGTATATAAATTTTAAATTTCAACAACTTTCTTAAAGAAATTAACTAAAATAGATAATATGGTATTGATTGTCAAAAAAATAAGATACAAGGTAATAAATTTCCTTAGATTTTATTTGTAGCATATTGATAAATATATCCAAATGGTAAAGTCAAATATTATGTGGAAAGTTAGTTTTCAAACAATTTATCTAATTTTGATTATTAGGGTGTCATAAAAGTTTCTTTCTCATTGCGCTATGAATGCCTTATCTGCCTACTTGTGCACACATGTAGGCTTGTCTATTAGCCGTCTATGCCATCGGTTCAGTCCTTCAACTGTGGCAAAGCTGGGCTACACCCCCCAAAAAACTCATTTGTCTATTTGGTGTGATTGGAAAGGCTCGAGCTCCTTCCTCAAGGTGGAACAATAAATTCTACGAAATACTGTCATCAACTGGATCAATTGAAAGCTGCTATAGCAAAAAAACGGACAGAATTAATGAATCGACGAGGCGTTGTTTTTCATCATGACAACGCGAGATCACATATTGCATTAGTCGTAAGAGAGAAGCACTTACAGTGTGATTGGGATGTTTTACCGCATCCTGCATACTCTCCAGATCTCGCTCCATGTGATTATTACTTCTTTCTGTTCTTAAAAAATTCTCTTCGCGATAAGCGCTTTAAATCAAATCAAGGAAAGAAAAGCGCACCTCGAGGATTATTTCTTGTCCAAAGCACAACAGTTTTGGAAAGCAGGCATAATGAGGATTCCCGAGAGATGGAAGAAGGTAATAGAGCAAAAGGGTTCTTATATAACAAAATAAATAATATCTAAAACTGTAAATATCGTGTATTCATATCATATTAGAAATAGGAAAGAAACTTATGGGACACCCTAATGAATTAAAATTAAATAAAACTTTCATTCATTGAAATGGAAATCCATTTTAATATTTACATTAGATTTGATGTTATCGGATACATTCTTTTATTAAAGAAATATATTTCACAAGATACTAATAAATAAGTCAAAATAAAATGCTAAAGATGAAAAAAAAATGAGCATGTTAATATATATTACTAGCCACCTTTGGCGACCAGCCGGTTCACCAATCTTAATGCTTGTTAAAATTTTAATAATTAACTATTTTATGTAATTCCTACTTTAATAGCTTCTTCATTAAAATGTTTCAAAATTTCAAATTTCAATTGACTCAGAATATTATAAAGGCCTTCAGTCATAACGTAATTTGTATCTATCCAATTTTCAGTTAGCTCATGTAGAATTTATGCTTTAAATTAAAGTGGAAAAGATTAATCTGCAATTAATATAATAATATTTTTTACTGAAACAAACCATTTTTTTTTTTTTTTTTTGATTACTGAAAACAGAGTTATTGAGCATTTAAACCTTATGGGCACTAAAAAATATATTTCTTAATTTATGTAATATCTCAAGAATTTGTCAACAAAATTTTTTCAGTTTCATCTTTAGAAGTATATTAATTAACAATGTTTAATTTTAAATGCATCAAACACTAAGAAAATAAACAGAATCGTTTAAAATAATCAGTCGAAAACAGGTTATTACTTAAAAAACGATGAACTTAAACTAACATAAATACAATTTACTTGCAAAAGCATACAACTAACCTAAAAATAATTTAAATCATCCGTTGATAATGATTGTCATGTCAACAATTAGAACACAATGCGCATGCGTGAATTTTCTTCGCCAGTTACGGTATCGCAAATGCGTGAATTTTTCTACTCCAGTTGGGGGTAACGCTATGCAGATTAGATATTTTTAATTTCCTTTATTCTGTGTTATTTTAATTCAAAAGTACTTCAGAATGAATCTGAAACATGGATTAATTAACAATGTTTAATTTTAAATGCATAAAACATTAGAAAATAAACAGAATCGTTTGAAATAATCGGCCGAAAATTGTTAACCCTAGCCTCATTACTGTTGGGAGAAGAAAAAATGGAAGCCTTACTCATTTGGCGGTGGGGAAAATGGAAGATTTTTTTGGCGGGAAAGTTGGCGATGGGGAAAATGGACGATTTTTTGGCGGGAAAGTTAGTTTTTAATTAATGATTAAAATTATAATTTCAAAAAAGGGACCCCAGGTGTACATTCCCGACCTCCAAGGTACACATACCAAATTTGGTAGCTGTAGGTCAAATGGTCTTTTCTGTAGAACGCCAACACACACACACACAGAGCTTTATATATAAGTATAGATAATATTTTGAATAACTTTATGGAGTTATATTACAGAAGATTACATAATTAAAACTTAAAACAGTTTTAAAAAAAAGTCTTGGACCATCTAAAAAAATTTATATCTTTACTTGAAAAAAAAAAAAAAGGTTATTAATTATTGCATTTATATGATTAAAGTTGAAGCTTTTAAAACATAATTGATGTTTACATATTTGAAGCAAGAAGTAATTACTATTAACATCTAAAAAAAGATTTAAAAAGATTTTATAAACATTACTGAATGAAATATACTTACTGTATTAATACCAGACAACTGCTGAGATAACATAACAACTACAGCAATGATTAGAGGTTTACGCAGCACAACATTTCCCCACATTTCTTTCAGTGTGACCTGTAGGATTTAGAATTCATTAATATGGAGATCAATTTTATGAAAAATTAATATAACAACATTGAAATATTAAAAAAAAATACTCACTTTGGGGACCATTTTTAATTCCTGTGATTCATTTCGCATTTCATCCATTTCATAGTGAACATCACCAGTGCCACGGAACCATTTCAGAGCTAAATAAAGTCCATAAATTTTGTATAAAACAAAATTAATACAAAAATAAGTAAATATCTTTAAGAAAAAGCAACACAAGTTGTTGCATATTTTGTCACTATACAAAGTAGTATTGCACACAATTTCAAACACAATTCAAAAGAATGCAATACATGACACTATGAAACAAAAATGAAAATATTACCAATTTATTATTTTTTAACTTCATGTTGAAGCATTTGCCACAATGCTGGATCAATTTGAAAATCCTGATCTCATAGAAAGCCTGTTTAAAGTTGTCATCAGAGTCAAGCTTCTGACTGTTGAGAAATCTCTTCATGGATCAGAACAATTGAAAATGCAAGAGTGATGCTACTCAAAAGCCTCTCAACCAAAAATCTTGCAATTTTGGATGAATGGAGGAAAAAAAAAAAAAAAAACTGCATGAATGGATGGAAAAAAAAATTGCAAACATTTGATGAGGATCACTCAACATAAGCCCAAATATTCTTGCATTTTCATCTATTTAGACACATTCCTTGACAGTCAGAAACATACTCTGATATTGACCTCAAATAAGTAGTGAAGCAGTGGTCTATTAGAGCCCTTTTATGAAATAGGGACTTTCAAACTGATCCAGCAGTTTGATTATATTTCTGTATAAATGTTAGTCAAGTTAAGAAGGAATAAATTGGTAATAGTTTCATTTTCATTTCATATCGTCTATCATTGCATTTTTTAAAAATTATTATTATTGTGTTCAAAATGATGAGTCTTATTTATTGATACCTTTTCCTATAATGTTTATAAGTTAGAAATCATTATTCTGCTTTTCGGGATGCTTACAGTTCAATAAAATGTTACTTAATTTGCCATTCCTCAAAGAGACAGATTTCTACCTAAACAGCTGTATAAGGTCACACAGTAGACGAAGATGGTAGGCAGGTAGATAAAAGATAATTATTAACCTAGTAACCAAATAAATAAATTTGTAGCAAAAATGAATTATAAGATATTAGAATAATATAAACACTTTGTAAAGCATCATTAATTAGACTCCAATCTATTGTATCAGATTCATTTTGTTATTATAGTTAAAAACACCAAAAACTTGATGAAATTGCAATAGTGTATAAATGTGAAGTTATGAATTATAATAAAAACATTTTCATAAAGTAATGAAAATATTAAAATAACATAAAAAAAATTGATGCATTGATTAAAAGTGTGCTAAAATATGAAAATAAATCGGCCATTATTTTTAAAAAGATGTTACATAATATACAACACTTGGAGCTGCAAAATGCAAAATCTGAGATGCATTTGCTATATTTTAAAAGCCCAGTATAATTTTCTTAGACTTAAAGCATAAGTAAAAAGAAAACTACTGTATAATTCAGAATTTTAAGTTCTTTTATTTATTGCTAAAAGGCTTATTAATTTCAAAGCGTTATATTTTATAAAATATTGAGAGAGAATTGATTCACATAGAAAAGAATAAATTTAGAAAAAAAAGTTCTATTAAAATAAAACATTTTTAACTATAAAAAAATTGCATTATAAAAATGGAGCTAAGCTAAAAAAAATTACTCAAAATATATTAAATAAATATTTTGTGTAATGAATTCTTGAAAAGACCATTATAAAATTTTCTCGAGATATGTCTGAATAACATTCTCATAGTGCAGAATCGGAATCAATGGTATCAGATTAGGAAATTTCTAAAAACATTATTTAAATTGAAGAATTTAAAAATTAAAATGGAAATTTTTACAAATTTGAAATAATGGTCTTTTATAGAAATCTTCCTGAAGCCATTACATTTCTTATGCTGAAATTTAAAAAAAAAAAAAAGAAAAAGAAAAAGAAGAAAAACTTACCTTTCTGAGCAGCTACTTCTTTTCCTTTACATATTAAGATATATTTTGGAGATTCTGGGCATAAAGGTAATGTGGCTAACATGAAAATAGCAGGAACAATTATTAAACCTAAGGAAGGAAAAGATAGTAACCTTATTAATAAGCATGTTCACATAAATAAGAAGAGTTAATGTTCATAAAATTAATCATTAAACTAAATATCCCCCCCACGCACACACAACATAACTGATTAAAATAAAACATTTAGTTTAACAAAATTATTAAATCGTAAATCAAGAAATATAGGAATTACCTAATATTTTGCCTTCCCATATCAACATTAGAATTTCAAAATTATTATAATTTAGGTTTCTTTCTTTTTACATTTTCCAATGAAGGAGAAAAAAAAAACTTTTCACAAAAGTTATTATTTGCAAATTCAGGTATTTCTTTTAAAATGATATATTTGGCTAGATTTAATAACAAATTGAAAATTTTGAGGCAGTAGTCTTTCAAAGTTGACAATATATTTTTTTCTTTTCTTTTTTTTCTTTTTTTTTTTTCTGTTGCTTTCCAAATAATTCATTTTTGCATAAATTCCAGTTTTCCTTAAATTTACATTTTTCAGTCTTATAAAACAAAACAAAACTAAACAAATAAAAAAGTATACAATTTTAAATAGTTGTGTATTTTTTATCAATAATTAACAGTTTGCAAAGCAATATTTTTGGAGAATCAACTGATTAATCAAAAGCAGATAAAATAAATTTTAAAACAGAATAGAAACAGGCTTCAAATTCTTGTAAAATAAATATTATTTAGATACATCAGTGTAATGAAAATAATATGAATATATCTATTTGTATTTTAAGCATGCAAGAGTTATTATAAAAGCACATAATATATCAACCATACCTAAAATGCCTTGAAAATTTAACAAGAATTATTTTCAAATTTTTTTAGTAATTTATTTTGTAAACACTAAAAAGATTTTTGAAAGGGTAAATATGTAAGCATAATACCAAAGAGTACTGGCCATCCACCTTCAGTACCAAGAATTTCTGGCATGCCCAGAATTTGAGATACAAGAATAGTGAAAGTTATAATCAATTGATATATTGTTCCTACTGCTCCTCTCAGATGTACAGGTGATATTTCTGTCAGATACATTGGAGACAAGCCAGCATTTAAACCTATAAACAAAATTTACTTATCTGAATTATATTTAGTGGAGATAGAATAAATAATATACAGTATGATTTGCTATTTAATTCAAAAATTATAAAATGTGAAACATTTAGGAAATTGTAAAGGTATATAAAAACATTTACATTTGGACAAATATATCATTACTTTTTAGATATACAAATGATCCCATGAATGTTTTTGTTATATGACATTAAAATTTTACTTTAATAATATTCTCCAAATTGATATGAAGTCTTTCATTTTTTTAATAGGAAAATAACCCACTTGAAATCAATTAAGTGATTATTTATCATATGGATCTTTTTCTTGTAAACAGCAGATAAATCAGTTTAATATAAAATAGAATGCTGCAAATATCAAGAAATTCAAGCCAAAATGCATAAAAGTGGAAAATATATCTAGATTTTTCAATAAAATCATCTGAAGGAAGTTAATTATTACATTAGCCTTTTCATGCCAAACTTCATCTAAAGCATAGATTTCAGCAAATTTCCTTTAAATTTGCTAAAAATTATTATGATTAAAATAACCAAAGTAAAATTATTAACTTCTTAGAAAATTTCAGAAGAACTAGTGAAATTTTATTAAGGGATTTTATTGATACATATCAAAAGATTTTTTAAAATTATAGCACAATATAAAAAAACATTGAAGATTACCTTCTAATTTCTTGAATTAATATTAAATTTATTTTTAAAAGAACTTTAAGACAAGAAGCTCATTTGCACTTTAAAATCTGATTAATGGAAAAATTTGGTATGCTAGATGAAAATAATTTAGATACTTTGGAACTCATACTAATTTATCAGACAAATAAAAAAAAATGTAGAATGCATAAGCTTAACCATGGAAATGAAATTTAACTGTCCACTGAATAATAATTTTCTAATTAAATTATTTACATTATTGATATGTTTAGATGACCAATTTATACTAAATCAATGACATTTTATAATATGCAGCTGATTCATATGCTATTCATATTTTGAAATAAAATATCTGAAATTTCAAGATTTCATCTAACTAGATCTGCAAGTAATAGGCAATAGAGTATGGCTTCTTTACTAAAGGTAATCCTTACTTCCACATTTATAAACTTTGATCATTCAAGTATAATGCAACTGTTCTATTTATAAGATAGTAAGTATTATTGGATTAAAATAACTTACCAGAATTAAGACCTATTACAAATCTGCCTGCAATCAACATTTCATAAGATCTGGCCATTTTTCCAAAGCCCATCAGTGCAGCTGCTACGAATACAAAGGCATTATTCAGCAGAAGACCACCTTTTCTACCAAAGTTTTCAGCCAAATAAGCTGTCCCCAGAGCTCCAAGCATGCCACCAAGGCAGAAGATTGATACCATCAGTGAGAAAATCAATGTCACAACTGAATCACTTGGCACTTCATTGTATCTTTCAGAATATGTTTCATTGATGAATTTTTCAACAAGCTAAAATATAATTAATCAAATATTAATTTTCATGAACAGTAACAAAAAAAAATCAAGAAAATGTTTAATAATAATTCAATAAAATAATACACAGATTTCACAATTCGCAATTAAAACTAAATGACAATTAAAACATAATTTATCAGTAAATAAAGCAATGAATAAAAATAAATTTTTAGAGTTAATGATTTTAGAAATAATTAGTTCAACACCTCTTAAAATATTTATATTGTATTTTAGCTATTATTAAAACCAATATTTGCATATTGTTATGCCAAAATAGATTTTATTATATTAAAATTATATTTTATTGCATACTTATCGATTATTTATATAATCTTGAAACAAAGTAATAAAATTACCCACTAACGTAAATGTAACATTTATAATGTTATAATAAAAATTATATAATCAATAATTTAGCTCAAATAAATTTCAAAATTTAAAAGTTTACAAGAATTAAAAATAAAGGCAAAATTACATTTTAAACTAAAAAGACAGTCCAAGAACATTATAGTAGTATAACAAATAATAATACAAAAAATTGCCCCAACACTAATATAAAAGTTTATTTTAGTTTTTTTTATATAAAAAAAAACCTTTAGATTGTTGAAGTATGATTATTTTGAGTTTTTGATAATACACAACCAACTACTATAGCTTGGAATTTTCTGAACTCGATATTTAAATATATTTTAAGAATTAATAAAACACATGAAAAAAATTACTTTAAAAAATGACATTAGAAATTGCCTTACTTAAATTTTAAATCAGAATTTTGGAATAAAAATTTAATTAAATTTCACATACTGAATTTCTTTTTTTAACATTTTGTATTATATCAACATTTGTTTTAAGTAAATTTTTATTTTTTTAAATTTTATTTTTTACTCTATTGCCTTCAAATTAGAAATAGTATTCTTAAACTTTTAACCCCTTGTCAACTCTTTACAGATGAACAATATTTTCATGGTTCTATTTAATTAAGAAATAAAATTACCAAAGCAAGTCAAAAAATATATAAAGATAGCATAAAAATAAATTTAATTAAAGCTAATTATTTAGGAAATTAAGAAAAAAACTAATAAAAACTTAACAATGTTTGCAATGTAAATACTGTCTCAATTGCTTAACAGAATACAAAAGCTTCAGCTGTAAAAATGGAATTACTAAGATTTTTAAAAAAATTCAAATTCAGCTATTGTACTATATTCTTCAGTTTAGGCAAAGACTGCAATGAATAATTCATTTGAAATTAAAATTTTGAGGATGTCCTTAATAGATTCATCAAAATATCCAGACCTTATTCATTCAAATGCTCTATAGAATGTATTTAGAAATTGAATAATTGTTTCATTCCTTTCAAAAACTTAGTGATAAGTGACTTATACTTACAATTTCTAAACAGTCTCTGTCGTATATATTTGTCTAGATAACAGTTAAATTGGTCTTGGAACATTTTCCATTCTTGGGTTTCTAAGAAGCTAAACTTTTTTTTGAAACACGAATTACTTAAAATTCCATCAGTAGGGTTGATAGGATCTTTGAAGTTCTTTGAGAGTTTTATAAGAATTCTTTATCTTTCATAGTTAAATTAATGCTCAATTTCTGATATTAAGAATGGTAATGATGGCCTTCCTTAAACATTTATTCATAAAGAGACTCATTGTGAAATATTTTTTTCCTGCAAGAATTGGTAGGCTAGCAGTGTGGAGTCTAGTTGAGAAATCCAAGAGTGATTCTGAAGATAATGGTGTTATATTGAGTTTCAAGCATTTAATAGGGTCCAACAACAATGAAATGATTGATTGATGGGGTTGTGAGATTTTTTGCTGTACAGGCTGAATCTCTGCATTCACAACTATATGTAATGTTTGTTAATATATAAAATTTTAGATTCTGAAGGGTAGTGGTGGAGACTTCATTTTTCGATATTTTGCTGATAAATTCTTCAAATCTGAAGATTTCAAACTTAGTTTATTCCAAAGAAAGCGACAAATGGTAGAGTATTTTGAATAAAAAATTAAAATATGATCTAGATTATTAATTTCTTTGCCTGTTTTATACATTGGGCTGTTCGAATGATTGTTGTTGTTGTTGTGTTTATGCATACAGTGCTAGTGCAAAAGATTAGAGTTCTCCAAAGGCCTTGGTGACAAGATCTGCAAGTTCTGGAGCCCGATGGCTATGGAGGATTTCGATTGGGGGTGCTCCAAGTTGAGAGGGAACCGATAATGGCCTGGTAGTCAAAAACATGATCTGGAGTTAGTTGCGAATGGGGATAGTACTTGCAGATGCGATAGGATTTTATATTGGTTCCTGAGATCTTCATGCCTTTGAAATGTCCAGTACGTCGCCTACCTATTGTAGAGGAAAGGTTTCTTGGGCTGTTTAGATCGGGGATTGTTGCCTTGCTAAGATGCTGGTTTCAGATCCTTCGCCTGTTGCCGCCAGGCGAAGGATAAAATTTATTCGGAAGATTAAATTTATTAAAAGAATTGGTGTTATTATATTTTTCTGAAACTTTCTGAAGACATAATATCCCCCCTTCTATTCTTTGACTATTTCATAATGGCACAGATATCCGGAATTTCTCTAAATTCTTCAGGTATCTACTAAACCAGATACTTATTTTTATCAAAGGAAGGAAAGAATGAGGTTTGTTTTCCGGCGTATGCTCCTGAACGGATTCTTAGCTTGTGCCGGGTTCACAAAAATCAAAACTCGAATATCACAAAATTTTTTATCAAAACCGTACACTGACAGTTCTGTTTACAAACAAGTATATGTATATTGCCAGATACAAATAACCCTATTCGAAATTTAAAATTCAAAAATTGGTATCAAAAAATGAAACTGGATTTTAAATTAATCGTAAAATATAATGCATGCAGGAACGAATTTTTATTTATTTTAGAATCAGGATATGAAGTTATCAAATTGTTCTAAAAATTGTTTTAAATATCTGGGGGCACGGCAGTGCCCCCGCCAAGTCGAGAAAAAAACAAGCGGCACGCCGTAACATCCTTTTCTCGAAGCAGTTCAGGCCATTTTTGACCCCTATAACTTCGTTGTGAATAAAACTAGGAGCCTGAGTTTTCAGAATCCAAGTAGGCATTATATAAATACGGTATGTTTCAAATTTCATTAAATTTGAACCAGTAGTTTAAGAATTGTAACTAGTCAAAGTTTGTGAATTTTGTCACTGACTGACTGACCGATCATGAAAACTCTAAGGCACTTCTAGCTGACATAGAAGCTTCAAATTTAGAATACAATTAGTATTTTGTGTATAAATCAAGGAAAAACTAAAATATGCGTGAAATTATGGACGGATCTATAAATTTCTCGAAGTTTCGAGCATTATCTATTTTGTCGGCAAATTCGTCGCCAAGTCGCCAAATGGCCGCCAAGTTTGTCACCAAGCTCTGGGATCACTGGCTGAGTATCCGACAGCATTCAATACAGATTAATGTAAAGCGGTCTTTCTTATGATGACACTATTCTCGCTCGGAAGCAAAAATTACAGGCTTGTAACAATATCTAATTTGAAATAATTCAATTTGAAGCTGTGGAAGCTGCAAACGCAATGAGTGATTTTCAGAGAATCAATCTGGTAGAAGAAGAGTAAACTGATCTTCAAAATATGATCGCAAAACTTAATGCCGATCAAAAAAAGAGTCTTCTATATGATCACAAATAAAATGGACACAACTGATAATAACGCTAACGTTTTACGCTGTTTTGTGAGTGGAACTGGGGGGCACTGGAAAGAGCTTTTTAATAAAAACTCTGAAAGTTTGGGTTAAGATGTATTTAAGCAAAAAAGTGGCAGTTAGTGCTCCAACAGGAATACCTGCATTCAATGTGAATGGATTGACTATACATAGACTATTGCAGCTGCCTGTAGAACACAAGTAAACACCGAAGTACAAGCCACTTTCTGATGAAGTGCTCCAAGTTCTGAGATCAGATTTAAAAGAAGAAGTGTTGTTTTTCATAGACGAAGTGTCGATGATATCCAATGTTACTATAACATATATTCATTTACGCTTATCTGAAATATTCGACACAAGTGATGATCAGAGTGGGTGGTTTGGAAAAAAACATCTTGTACTTTTCGGAAATCTCTTACAGCTTCTGCCGGTAAGAGAAAAGTCACCTTTTGAAAAACTATCAACTGCTGAAACTAACAAATTGTTAGGTTCCCTCAGTATACCGAATCTGTCGATTGAACTGTTCACATACGATGAACTTACAATTAACATGCGACAGCTCAATGATTTTGACTCTGTTGAAATGCTAAATAGAATAAGATTAGGTGTGACTACACAAAAAGACCGCGACTTACTCTCGACTAGATTAATAACTCTCAAATCCAATTCAAATGAAAACAGATTAATTGAAATAAATGAACACCTCTTGAAACTTCTTGATGATACCGTTTGCTTATTACCTACAAAAAACATGTGTCAATAATTAAATACTGCAATGCTTAAATCTCTTCCACATCCCGAAATAAAACTTACAGCTATAGATAGCATAGATTGCCCCAGATACCTAACAAAAAGAGCTCGTGAATGCATAAAAAAATATGAAGACGATGCTTCTATGACTGCAGGCCTCGAAGAGAACATAATTATAAAAATAGGAGCAAAAGTCATGTTAAGGCGAAATATTGACGTGAGTCTTGGTTTAGTTAATGGTTCTATCGGTATAGTGCAAAGAGTAAAGGTTGATCCGGAAAATACAAAAATAATTAAGAAAATATACATTACATTTAATAAAGAACATGTTTACGAGCTTAGTCCGGTCAAAACTAAATTTGAAATTATTAATAGAGCTTATGTTCATCTCGAACAGTTTTCCATATGTATAGCCTATGCTATAACCATACACAAAGGTCAAGGCCTAAGTCTAAATAATGCACTGATGGATATAGGTTCTGCAGTATTAACATCCGGTCAAGCTTACGTGGCAATTTCGAGAGTTATACGTCTGGACGGCTTACATCTAATAAATGTCGACTTTGGAAGTATTAAAGCGCAGGAATTCTCAATTTGTGAATACAAGAGACTAAGAAGCATTTACCGTCCAGACTTGTCAAAAATTGTAACATCAAAGCTTACGAGAAAAACCCATAGAGACAGGGAGTGGGCATTAAGAAAAAATGTAGCTGAAGCTCAAGAAGTAGTACCGAAAAAGAAAAAGAGGAAGACTACATACAAAAAGAAATGAGATGAAATCAAAAACATAACTTGTAAAAAAACCAAGTCTCGCAACTCAGTTCTTTTATCTTAAAAAGTTGAGAGATCCATTTAATACCAAGTCGGTCAATTTATTCAGTCCCTACTTAAGGGTGTTTCTATCTTAAGTTATTACGTAATTAGCTAACTTAACAACATCTTATAGTAACCATATCAATATTAAAATTCTTTTATGGTTAAAATAAATAGATTGACTTGGCAATCGCACTAAATAATCTAATTTAATATAATATGTTAATGTAATCTAATTTAATGTAAAGATACATTGTGATTTCATGCGATGGGGTCTCATCCCGAAATTCACCGAGAAGCCAAGTCAATCTATGCGATGGCCAAGTCAATCTATTTATTTAAATCATAAAAGATTTTTAATATTGATATGGTTACTATAAGATGTTGTTAAGTTAGCTAATTACGTAATAACTTAAGACAGAAGCACCCTTAAGTAGGGACTGAATAAATTGACCGACTTGGTCTTAAATGGATCTCACAACTTTTTACGATAGAAGAACTGAGTTCCGAGACTTGGTTTTTTTTAAAATTTATGTTTTTGATGGCATTGAGTTTTTCTTGAAATCTCATAAAAGACTTAAAAGGAAATTTCCCTTTTCTTTTTATAAGACATTCCTGAAGGAGACACTTTTTCTGATAATTTTTATTTAGTAAAATCTCAAAGTATCAGCAAATGAGAGGCTTTTTATATTTTAGGCAGCGCTAAATCTGAACACAGTCATTCCGAAAAATGTTGCATAAATTCAAAATTTTTGAAAACATTGCATGGAGCAAAAATCTCCATTTTAACCGATATCTGCCCTAAATGAATTAAAAATCATAATATGAGACATGTACTCGATTTTACATTTTCATTAGGGTGAGGAGCGATTATTAAAGAATGAATAGTAACGAGCCATTTAACTATTAGCAGGGAATGTCAAGGCATTTGGGTATATGATTCCACGACACCAGTGCTATTAATGTTGCTGAAGATTCCAAATCGATTAATACAAAACTGCGAATGCCTCTGCTAAACTTTATTTTTCAGCAATTATTTTGTCTTTAATCAATCAATCAGTGTCATTCGTGTTTTTCTAAATGAATGTTTTATTACGGTAACTAAGAGGGGGGGATGAATGATTTTTCAATGTATAAAGTTAAAGAGTTTCCGAATGAAATGACTAATAAGAAGAAAATGGTGCTGAAACAATCTTGAAATAGCGAAGCTCATGTAAAGATGTGACGTGGTTCATGAGATTGAATGATGCAAAAATCAAAATGCTAGGAAAATATTTACAACTACAAACTCAAGAAAAAAAATCTAATTAATTAATCCCCTAAGGTACAAAAAGAATTCAAAAATTTTATTTGTACCTGAAATAGTTTCAATTGCTAGTTAGAATAAAGTAAGCAGTTTTTTTTTAATTGTTTGAGTTTTGATTTGTAAAAAATAGACATAATTAGCATGCATGAAATAAAATTCATCAAAAGCGCTCTTCAACGCAAACTGCCGGTCCTAAAGTTATCAGATTTGATCAGTATTTATATTTTTGATAGTAGATATTAAGTAAAAAAGGGGTGTGTTTTCCAGAATATTTACTAGATTTTTAGTATATTAAAATGTGTTTTTCCTCAATAAACTTCTTTAACTCATATTTTTCTTCAAAAACTTTTCAACGCATTTTAAAATTCTTGCAATTAGTTTTTCACTGCTATTAATCTTATCGATCAACAATCTCTTTAATTATAAAGAATTTTCCGAAATATTTTTAAGCATATTTTATAACAGTAATTTTCAGTGTTTTAGTTATTGGATATTTATACTTCCTCATTTTGAAACGATATTAAATGCAGTCTATTGAGTGTACATTATCATTACTACATAATTAAAAAAATTAATTAAAGATTGGCGAATCAAGCCTAGATCAAACATTATTGTGCTGCAATGTTTTGAAAGAGGTATTTTAACTTAGGAATGAATAATTGAAAAAAAAAGTTATACTTCAATCAATAATAGGAAAAAAATTTATTAGCGCAACCATAATAATTTTTTTTATTCATTTTCATCATGGTCCAAAAATATAAATCCCCTTTTCCTATTTTTTCAAACTGAGGCTATATAATTTTGTATACTAACACTGTATATAAAAAACTAATTTCAAATCTAGGTATAAAAGATTAATTTAAAGTGTATACCTAAAGAGTATATTAACTATATTGATTAAAAAAAAGTGCCTCGAAACACTCTTACCTTTTGAGGTGCATTAACAACTCCTGTGTTGTATCCATGTTGGAAAGCTGAACCAAAAGCTGCTGCTGCAATAGCAAACACCAAGTGACCAGTTAGACCCTAGTGAAGAAAGAAAAGTTTATTCACATTTCATAAAACAATTATTCGTTGAAAAGCAGAGTCACAGATATTATTAAATAGTAATAATTTGTTATAGTAATTATTCAAAAAAAAATATGTAAAAGCAATTCATTTAATTACATGCATTTTCTATTCTATTCTCAAAGCGAAATATTTTATATAAAAAAAGTTCAGTGAACTAAGTTGTTAAGGATTGAAAAATGTTTATCTTTGTTGCAAATAGTTACATTGTTTTGCATATACAAATAATGTGGGTAATTTGTGGTACTAAATTCCATAATTATCAAACAATTTTATAGAACTGTTTAGATTTTGTAGCTGAATAAAAATTCAAAGGATCTATGGAATCATTTTTATCAAAATATTTATTTAGTAGCATAAAATGATAAGCATAAAAATAAACGTGCATTTTTAATGCGTAACTTTTGTAGGTCCCAGTACTAAAGGTATATTTCATGGAATATAATTTTTTTTAAGGATGATTTTACTGAACACTCTTGTTTTTGATGTGCTGAGAATTTAGGAATGTGTTACAAACAGTCATCGAATCATTCTCCATTTTCCAAAAATCCACATCATAACAGTGTAAGAATATTTCATACATTATATCATATTGAACACATACTCATCGAACATACTTGCACTGTCAATCTTATGCGAAATAGCAGCTTTGGAAGTAAAAGAAAAAATATCATTTGGGTTTGCAACAAAGTTATCAGACACTTTCAAAT
Organism: Argiope bruennichi; assembly: GCF_947563725.1. Taxonomy (NCBI): domain Eukaryota; kingdom Metazoa; phylum Arthropoda; class Arachnida; order Araneae; family Araneidae; genus Argiope; species Argiope bruennichi. Next base: position 125,355,094 of record NC_079151.1, on the reverse strand, counting down.
ATCCACTCTTTAAATAATATCTCAATACAAAATTCAAGTTTTGTGGAGCAACGGAGAAAAAGTGCAGCACATTTGAATTATCAACAAGAAACGTTTAAAATTTGAAAAAAAAAAAAAAAAAAAAAAGGAATCTGACACTATTTGAACATCATTATTAGTAAAGGTTATTTGGGGTGAGAGTGTAAATTGATTTCACTTTATGACGAAATTAAAAAGTAATTAAGACAATTCAATAACAGTCTAGTCTATAATTTATTCACCAGGATATAACAGTCATGACACGAAAAAAAGTGTATTTCATCAAATTTTGGACGCAGGAATATATAATTTTGCCAGACATATAATTTTGGTGTAAAGATCATATTCCAAATTTTATCCTTCTGGTTCAAACAGACAGTTTCAAAAACTGTCAAAAGATGACAAATTTTAACCTATGGGCAATAAAGTCAAAATTAAGGTGTATCGTTGATTCAACAAGTACCCTGCACCATAGACATGAGAATTTTAAAATGAGCACAATTTTAATTATTACATTAAAAAAAGAAAAAAATGAAATATGTATACATGTAAGCATTATTTTATGCGAAGCAGAATGCAGTTTCGAAGACAGTGAAGCGACTTTCGATTTCGAGACGTCGTTTTATTTCATCTTGGAAACGCACGCATTATTTACAAGCAGGAGCGACGAGCAACACACAACACAGAACGACACAGACAGAAATGAAGAAAAACCTCTTGAACATTTTATCTCTGGTCTTATATAGCCTGAGATATTTATAGGGAAAATATTTCTCCATAGTGCTTATATACAACGAGATTTCATTAGGGATTTTCGCTACACGCGCCGATAAGGCAGGGAAAACACAGGGATCTTTTAAAAAAGAATTTGTCACGTCAGCAGTGCTTTGTCCTTTCACTCGGAGCGTGGGAAAGTTAGGCTTTTAGCCGATTCAGCAATTTTACGAAACTTATATTGAATTAATTAAGTACAGAAAGTGGAATTAGATCAGGAAATAAGAGAATATTTTAGAATGAAGTGACTATGGGCTAAATTAAGATAAAACCTTGGAAATTAATTAAATTGAAATTAGAGTTTAAAATATTATTACATATGTATAGCAAGAGATTTTGGTTGAAAACAGAAAGTTCTCAAGAGAAAAGATTTTACGTCTGTGAAAGAAAAGGACCACGCCGCGATGACAAGAGAGCTACTTTAATTGAGGAAAAGAGATGATGGGCAATTGTTAACTCTTGACCTATGATTTTATATAACTTCCTAATTAGATGACGCATCCTTTTTGGGACATTTATATTATAATAGGAATTAATAGCAATAAGGAGATACGAGATATTGTAGTGCTTTTAAGTGATTTTTTTTTTTTTTTTTTTTTTGTATTTTAAAATTCTCAGTATTTTCATTTGATTATAGATTAAAAATTAAAAATTTAGTAGTTCGATGAGATTTGTCATTGTATGCGAAGGGGTTAATAAACAAGTTACTTAAATGATCACAATGCGCACAATGCAGTAGTTTTGGATATGTTGGAAATAACTCAGAAAAATGACTAAATTTTCTCATATTAGTAAATTAAATGAAGAACAACATGTTTGCCTTTCGGCAAATTCGAATCTTTAGTCCGGAATATCATAGTAAAGCAATATTTTATTCACTTTTATTTTCGACAATGTTGGCAACATGTAAAGAACGATTCTTGCATCACATTCCCCGCTATTTACAGATAGTATATCAGATTAAAAACATTTTGTTAGAATGTGTTTATCTGGCTCGGGAGATTCACCTAACTCTTCAGGTCGAATTTTCAAACGATTACAATATTTTCTATATTTCATATACGAGAAAATAAAAATTAACTTTTCTGAAAACGATATGTTAAGTAACCTTTCTTTTGCTGTGCCGAATATAATTATTTATGCAGAAATAAATTATTTATTAGATGTTAATTCTATTTTAATTTAATAAATATTGAATTAGTTTATAAATCTATACTAATAATGAAGATGAATATGTATATGTGTGTGTTGGTACTCTACAGGCCAGACTGTTTGACCTCAAATTTGGCACATATACCTTGGAGAGGAAATGCGACCTCAGAGTGATTTTTTTAAACTTTAAATTAAAAAATAATCCAGATTCTGAGTTTTTTTAGCTATAATTTCTAAAAATATTTCTACATAAAAATGATTTTTATACCATTTTGAAGATCAAAAATTATCTTTTCAAATGATGTCAGTTTAGTTGCTGTAAAATTCCTTAAATTTAACTTTTAAGCATATTTGTAAATATATTTCACAACGATATTTTCATTGTTGTAAATGAAACCAAAATCGTTTTCCTTTGTTTCATCAAATATTTGATCGTGTGATTATCTTTCATTATTGAAGTAGAAATAATATGTCTAAGACTTGCGTAATTTGTAGGATAAATAAAAAATAAATAAATTAATAAAAAAAAAAACGAAGTTGCGAAAACATCAAATTGCCTCAGAGGTGAACTGGACAAAATTTCAATTCCACGTCATGGAATTGTTCTTCACAATTTTCAAATATAAAATGAACAGAACATATGCAAACCTATTAAATAAAGGTTTTAATGTCTGACAATTTGGCGCTATCATGGGCATGAAATTTTATCTAAACGATTGAGCCTTTTCTGTATAGCAGACAAAAAAAAGATCGTACTAAAAGAGAAGTACCTTGCCCAATATCTGTCGCTATCTACAACGATATCATGGGAAGATTGATCCTTTCGATCAAAGGAAAGAAAGATACTAAATAGGAAGAACATCTAAAGAACAGTGACGCTGCTGTATCTTTTTTTTAAATTTTTTTTATTTACCTTTGAATCGTAAATAGTTTTATATCGTTGCAAATGAACGAAAGAAATAAGGTTATGCCAGCTAACATTCCGTACAGCATTAGATCGTCAGTTAAATGATGGCTATTCCTCAAGTAAAAGGAAAGGCGGCCCTACTAACTATTAAAGTGGGCTTAGCCAGTGTGGAAAATCATATACCAAAGTTGGTTAGAATTATAGACGATAAAGGAAGTGTAGAACAAACGCCCAAGAGAAGAGGACCCGCTACAGGACAGCAGAAGTGAGGTACTCTTGTGCATTGCAACATCCTTCTCATTTTTCCCATGGCAAATAATCCCCGTTAAATGGAATTCTTTTCATGGCTGTAAATGAAGTATACTTCCCACCCCAGAATTTAAGTGTAAACTTAAAATTTGGATAAATATATTACATATTTTTGTTTAATTGGTAATAAAGACAAGGGAAAAAAAAAAAACCGGGAGAAATTTAAAAGAAATAAATGGCCCACTAAAGGATTAACTGATATTAACTACAATATTTCCGGCTTTTCAAGTGGTCGCCAAAGGCGGCTATCAGATAAATATTAAACTATAATATAAAAAATATTGTATTAATCGAAGCAAAAATATTTAAATATTTTAATTAAAGGGAAAAAATATCTTTGATACTTTTTTTCTACGCTCTGATGCATAATTCTATGAAGGGGCATCAAGTATTTTTAGTGCTAAATAGGGTAGCGAGAGAAAAAAAAGTTTTTTGAGCATTGATTAATGAAGAAACCTCCTTTTTGTTAAATAGAACAATACTATTAAAAAAAATCAGTGAGATTGTGTTTTGTAAACGCACACACACACACAAAAAAGATAAACAAATACAAATGAAATAAAGGGGAAAAAATAGCATTCTCTAGCGCGTCTAGACAAACCTAAATTTCCGCGCTGACCTCGATTTCATCCAGCATGGCCCCATCTGTCGCAAAACTGGGGCAGAGAAATTCGGAATCTTAACTAAAACCTTTAAACGAGGACGATCGATATAGACTATCATCTTACCCCTTTTGCCACCCACAGCTTTACTGTGCTTCGGGGGAAGTAAGCGCGACGTAATGAACTCAGAACAATGAAGAATTATGTGTTTCGCTTACTGGAAATTAGCTTTTATGAACGCCCGTTATCTACAAAGAAGGGAATTTATCTAAAATCGAATAAAGAAGTTTCTTTGATGAGATGGTTGACAAGAAACAGCATTGCGACCTTCGACGCAACTAAACCGCAGTTTGCATTAGTTAACCATCTTTCATAGACAGTTTATGTCATATAATACATGGGGTATGTACTCTAAATGTGATCCAATAGCCAATCTCTAAACCGTTAGAAATAAACATATGCTTCCAGTTGGGAAAAGATGCTTTAAATGAACATAAATAATTATATTTTATGCTTAGTTTAGTTATATTTATGTCGCTTTTCCAAGCAATAAGAGGGAATTTTTGAATGGATTTCGAAATTTTGAGTCGTGGTCAGATGACAAGAGCGCCACCCGAACCGTCTGACTCCTCTCCGAATTTCCACTTCATATTAACATTACAGAATTAGGAATCGACAAATTTCATGTTCAACGTTTTTCAGTAGTTAATTGGCTGAAACTAAATAAAATATAATTCTTAATGACATTTAGGGAATAAATTAAACTGACATTATGTTTTTAAGATATAAGCATGTTCTTCCCAAAATGACTAAATATTTCGAAAGATCACATTTTTTTAAATAATTTTTCTGCATTGTATTTATCTTATTACTTTCGCTTGTTAATTATTTTACGACGAAGTGTTATAATTTTGAAATTCCCATTTCGCCCGGTGCAGGCGATAAAGTCGCCAAAAGTCAAGCAATCGGCGCTAGAAATCAATGATACAAACAAAATATTTCCACTGGTATCCTTTCACCGATACATTTTTAAAACTTCGCTTGCAGAGATTTGAAGTTTTATTAGCATTTTTTTTAAAAGTATGTACTGTGTGCTGTCGCAAACAAAGTCTGTTTGGTGAGATTTGCCCGGCAAAATTGAAACAAGCCAAAAATTCTAACCTTACATTTGTTTGTTTGTTTGTTTGTTTGTGTGTGTGTGTGTGTGTGTGTGTGTGTGTGTGTGTGTGTGTGTGTGTGTGTGTGTGTGTGTGTGTGTGTGTGTGTGTGTGTGTGTGTGTGTGTGTGTGTGTGTGTGTTGGTTGTAAGCATGATAAAAATCGTCAAGAAATTTCAATCGGAGATTCTAATGAATTTTCAAGTTTTGGATTTCCTTCAGTTAAGGAGGGGAGGGGATCTTGCTTTTGGAATGATATCTGTCGCTTTGAACATGGTAATTCAAATGAGCTAAATGGAAGAAATTTTATGCATTCTTAATACCAAAATTGTAGATCTCTTTAAAATTTTAGATGAAATTCGTCTTTGTAAAAACGCACTTGATAAATCAGGTAATACAATGAAATACATAGATGAAATTTGGCATATAGATTTATCACCAAAGATTTTAAATAATTTTCTCATAATTAAATTATTTTAGATAATTGAAATTTACACTCCTGTTTGAAACTTCACGATAGTTGATTTCGGAACGACTTTAGGAACCTATATCAAAGTTGCTGCATTGGATATATTTTGTAATAGCGAGTAGCTATTACAAAATACCAAGCATACCATTGAAAATACACGGCGAAGGTTTCTAAAACAAATTCCTGTTTACGATGGTAAAATGACTAAAAAAGTCGCCAATGGATTGTATGTAAATTTTTAATTTTTAATCTTGATCAAACGACATAAATTGTACTGGAGGCTGTACCCATTCTCCAAACTTCCATATCATGTCAAAGGAAAGACATTATGCACAACAAATACTATGTGTGTCAGTTAGGAATTAGCTTTGACTTTATATATAAGTACCTGAAACTGAAAGGAAGAGTTACTTTCAGGCTTCGTTAGACTTCACTTACTAACATATGATTTCTTTATGCTTATGGAAAACAAAGGTACTTTTCAGTTAGCAGGGCGCAAGCGAAAAGTCGCCAAATAATTTATACCTGCTTCAAACTTGCATACAAACCTAACATTAAAACTTTTTTTTTTTGTTAGGTTAGGACACAGGTCTAAATTATTTGGCGACATTTTGCTTGCGACTGGCTAACCGAAAAGTGCCAAAACAAATTGTTTAATATAAACACTTAATATTTTGGTATTTGCGCATTAAAATAATCATCAGCGAACTTAATATTATCTGCCATTGGCAAACAGCATCAAATTTTAGTTAAGGAAAAATCTATTTGCGTACGAGTTTTGGCGGTTAATCGCTGTCATGCAATTAATGTGCAAGTGCAAAACTTTTTTCTAGAATCAGATGGGATTAATCATGAGACAAAAGTTATAAAAATGGATAAATATCCTCAATTATAGCTTTTACAACCAGAATGAAAAAGTAATACGTTAAGTTTATATGAGTAGGTTACAAAAAAAATACTCACCTCACCGGCTAAGAAGCGTTTAAAAGAGTCGGGAACCATCTGCTCGGCCATTTTACTCAATGAAAAATAAAAAAAAGCTTTTGATGCAAACTTATTTTGTTTTATGCGTCTTATAGCTTGAAGAGTTTCAATGAGCTTTTGAAATTATAAATTATTTGCTTTGTAACATGGTTTAAAATTCACTTATGGCTAAAACTAATGCTGACGAAAAAAGTTCGTTTATTTGCTTTTACTCGTGTTTCCAAATAAGTTGCAAAATTTTTTTTATACAAATATTTTCCAAACCAAAATACATTACTGTAATAAATAAAGTGCATTTCTATTTAACTTCATGCATTTATGTAGATAAAAATTTAATAAAAATAAAGATTTAAAATGGAAATAATTTTTTTTTTGTATTTATCCTAACGAAAAATAAACATTAATTTATTTGTAAAAGACAATACAAACTGTATTATAGAAAGACTAATTTTTTCATTTAAAAATTTTATCAAATTTTATTTTATAAAAAAACAATTTCGAGAATTTTTTTTTGGGGGGGGGGGGGGGCAACCAACGTGACGCTGTGATCTGATACGACCTAGACAGAAGAATTTAAAATTTATTTTGTTTAGACAAACTTATCAAAAGATGCGATGTAAAACCCGCATTTCATCAAGAACTCTACTTCAAATTTTTACTTTCCCGTGTTCGAAGTATAGGGAAAGTACTGTATCTTTGAAAAATTAAAACTGGAGATTTTGACCTATCTCCATGTTTTAGACCTCCTTGAAACTGAAAGACAGAATTTCGGATTTAGGTCTCTCTGTTTATGACAGATAACTAAAAAAACGCTTTGAGCTAAATTCGATAAAATGGAATTCGATACGTGGTCTTTGCATTAAATCTGTACATTTCTATCAATTTTCACTGAAATCTATTAAGAGGAAGTTTATCTGTCCGGCAGTACGAATATAACACACGAATATAGTTCACGATATCTACAAATCAAAGAGACATTTTTGCACACAAATTTGACTTTTAAAGATTTTAAATTTTGAGCCAAATCCAACAAAGAGTTGAACATCTGTTGGTCAAAAAACGCAGTTAAACAAATAAAATTTGTATTTGATTTTATTATTGTAATTATAGTTCTGTGTTCAATGTTAATCTCAATCGGTTGGAAATAACGCGTCTCAAGTAAATAAAAATTTCGGGTACTCATTAAAAGATAAATAGAAAATGATTAAATGCCAATTTCCGCCAAATTAACCGCCAAAGACGGATTCAGTAAAGGTACTGAATTCACGCCAAATGTTTTGTAACTACTGTTCGCCGATGCCATGCAAGACATTTGAATTATTAACAATTTTTTTCAATAGGAGAGACATAGCTTAATATAGAAGAATGCGAGATAGTTTTTTGGAGACTACTTTTGCTGGTTCTCATAAGTGAAATTTTAATATTTTTGAGTTAAATCAGCGGGAAACATTTTCCATAGACTTTCTCACATGCTTCTTAATAAAAGTGTTATTCTTCTACTCTCGGTATAAAAATTGTAGAGAAAAATCATAAAAATTCGAAAATTCGTGGCGTTTATTTTCAGGGCTCCGCATATGAGCATTTAGTGTAGAAAAGCGAGAACGCACTTTAGTTGATATTTGTCTATCGATTGAAAAGAAAATTTGACTGAGAAACTAATTTTCGCAACAAAATCACGAACCAAATTCTCTGCGCTTTTGAGTTATTGCATTTATATGCATGCAAAAATATAAAGCAACAGAAGGACTATTGCTTGGTGGATTTGATTGAAATTTTGATACACGAGAAAAAAAAAAAGAAAATTTAACTTAAAAGTAATCTAACACGGCGGAAATCAAAGCCAAAGAATAAGTAAGAATTCTGGAAATGTTCTCATCTTTCTGCGTCTCACCCTTTAGTGAAATAGAATCGTCGAAAAGTGGTAGTTTCAGAATACTGAAACGAACTTTAACTGGTTGACATATTGTCGTTGTTTAGGTTTGAAAAGCACGGACCAACAAAAAATGAAAATACAACCGCTTTCTAATTTACTCTCACTTCATGCCAAATAGTAACGTGATGAAAGAGGCTCGACTCGAAACGAGCCAATAAGACAGCTCTGACGTTGAGGTGTGTTAATCTGGAATCATTTTTTTGCATGGCGTCTACGGTGAACTTTTTATAGAAGGTCGTGAGCAACTGGACGAATGCCGAGAAATAAAAATAACCTTCGCACGTCTACGGAACGAAACGAAAAGAAATAAACCAAGAGACGTCAGCAACCGAGTCGGAAGCTGTCTCCAGAATGATGGAGACATCTTTCAATCTATTTTTGTGATCCGTGTCATTTACCCAGGAAAGGTTCGGCATTGAACCTTCTAATCGTTGGATGTCTGGTAAATCAAAGTAGTAAATCAAACAAGTAAATCAAAATGCCTTTAACCCTTAGTGCATCGAGTAGCCATTTGACTTCACGTTTTTATTTCCATTTATAAGCTTCACGTAGCTGTTCCAAAAGACAACAATAAGTGTTTGGAATCCGTTATTAGATGCTTTTTGATAAACATTTGTAGAAAAGGCCGACGTATGGCAATAGCAGTGCTAGAATTAGATTTAAACTGGTAATTTGGAAATATACAAAGAGGGCTGTTGTATGAATAGTTCTACCATCAAAATATTTAGTTTTGCATTGTAAAAAATATATTTATAAAAAGGGACTTTTATTTTTATTGCAGAATTATTATAATGCGACTTGTGTCACTGGAACATTGTTTAATTCATAATGTAACCATTTTACACATTAATTTATTTTTAATTTAACGAAAAAATAATTAAAAAATGTTTTAAATAATTTTTCTGGATTATATGCAGTTGTTCAAAACACAGATCCCCCCCCCCGCTAATATAAAGTCTTGCATTCTAGGGTGAGTTTCATATTATGAGTTTTAGGATTTCGGAATCAGGCATGAGAAAAGACACGTGAGGGCAGAGTAGTTCGATACAGATATACTGAGAAAGAATTATTCTTAAGAATAATTCTTTTTGAATTTGCCTTCGGGGGCAATATCTTTTGGGCAAACACGGTGCGACTCACTTTATAGAGGCAATTTTTTCAAATTGCTTGCCAATGCATTCTAAAATCCTCCGCGCTTTTGAGCATGCGTTAGGACGGATTTAATTCGACCAAATAGGGGCGAAAGAAACGATGTAAGAAGGAGATGTTGACATTTAACAATCAAGTAAATTACCGAAATGTGCACATCCTTCAGCTTCTCACCCATTAGTGAAATAGAATCGTCGAAAATTGGTCGTCTCGGGATACTGAAACGAACAGAAGTTACGATTGCTCCATTATAGATGATTGACACGATTCTTGCATTTAAGGTCTTAAGACTTAAAGGAATTTCGTAAAATCAAACAATAGTCAACTTTAATATAGAATTCCATAATTCAAAATATCCTTTTCTGTTAACTTAAATACATTAAGGGCACAATCACCGAAACTTTCAATACATCATATTTAACTGGATTTAATGATGTATTGTGTAATTTTACGCGCAATGTTAACATGAATTGCTTTTTTTTTTTTGTATAATCCAAGTTTTTTTATTCTTCATTGGGTATTTTAGAATGGTCTCATAGAATAAACGAGCGAAGATGAATTTTTGTTGTTAAAGAATTTTATTTCTTCCTCAAAAAAAGACGAATTATATAAATATTCATTCGGGTTTGAGATAAAAAAAAAAAGACAATTGCTTAAAAAAAACAATACATTGCTGATTACATTTTTAAAGCTTATTCGAGAAGAATGAAAATACAATTTTATTTAACAAGCAAACACAGCAGATTTGAAAATCCGGCTTCTGAACACGCGCTGAAGGTTGATACGGTGAATATCCGGTACACAATCATTCATCTTCGCAAGAATAATCTGGATTTTACGTTAATTTTCTGTTAAATAATATACAATAACAAAAACTCACAAAATCGTAGTTTCGGAAAAATAATGATGCAATTAAGTAAATGATGTAATTTTATGATTATTCCGGTTTACGATACATTGCATTGGAACGCGTTTCAAAATACACAAAAGTCAAATACAGTTCTTGTATGTAAGAGCTATATTTTACAACCGTAAAAATTTGTGAGGGATTATAAATGCTTAATTATTATATTGCCTTATTGATTTGTCTGCTTTTATTGATTGGGGTTTCAACAATATTTGTTGCGACTATTGCTTCATATTTTATAATACATACAATCCATCATTAACAATTTAAATTTCAGCACGTGAAATAGTTTAAATATTTATTTTTTAAAATTTTCTGTTAGGAAACAGTGTTAAATTGTTTTTTTTATTTTTTATTTTTTTTTTATGTTCAATGGCAATATTAGATATTATTGTATTACTAGCCGCCTTTGGCGACCGGCCGGCTCGCCAGTATTACCGCTCGCTACAATTTTCAATTAAATATTTTAAGTAGCTGGTCTCTTAATAGATTCTCAAACAAAACATTTTTAATCTTCAAATTTTGATAGTCATACCAAAGTTATACTGTTGTTTAGATCGTTTCGTTCAATTTACTATACATATTTTGCTAATTTGTTGTCATTTCCGGTAAAACTTCAACTTTAATTTAAAGTGGAAATGATGAAATTGCAATTAATATGAAGATATTTTTTAATAAAACCAAGCGTTTTATTTTATTTATCATCTTTATTGTTATTTATTTATTATTATTGAATATGAGTATTGCAAAAAGAATCGCTCGGTATTTAAGTCTTATGAGAACTACAAAATATTTTTCATAATTTATGTAATATCTCAAAGAATAATTCAACAAAAACTTCTCAGATTCAGCATAAAATTCAGTTTTTAGTTTTGCTTTCAAAAGGATTGAAATGAAATCAATAATAATATTTTGTTCCGGCCTATAAATATATTTCAAAAATTATGAAGTCTAAATTTAATGCAGTAAGGTATCATATTCTGAGAAATATTCTGGACACACCAAATTTTTAAATAAATGAATGAATGTTTCTATTTTCCACTATCAACTAAGACTTATTTATGAAGATTGAATGTTAAAAATTTAGAAAAACTCAACATTTTCATAATCTTAGGCCAATTAATCTTGAGAAACCTGCGCGCTGATTGGCGTATTTTCTTTAAAACGATCGATGGAAAATCTAAAATTATCCCTTTTTTATTGAATAGTGATATTCAAATTTTCATTAATCAGTCAGTTTAAGTGATTGATTTAGTTGATTGGAAATTAACTCTTTTTATTTCAAATATTAGTGTTTCAAGAGCATTTTGTTAATCGTGATTTCCACAGCAGAAGCTTTATGTAAAATCAAAAATTCGTTATTTATCAGAGCATTTATTGAATCAAGTTACATAAAATGTAATCATTTTCCATTTAGACCATTTTAGCATATCTGTGTCTTACTAAAGGTTTACAAATTAGCTGTGTGGCCCTGATTTGAATGGATATCCTGTTCATATTAAACAAAACTTGCCTTAAAATAAAACTGATTTATTGGATTAATAATATAGAGAGTGTAAAAGATCATAAAATAATTTTTCTTGAATTTATTTTTTAGAAAAAATAATATTTCATATTTGTTTCATTTCCTACAGACACGTGCCGAAAATTATATTTTTGCAGATTTCATTTCCAAAAAGATTTAATTTATTTTTAGTTGGAGCTTTAATCAATGTAATGGCAACACTTTGAAAAAAGCTAATTTTTTTCTTTAAATTTTATTTTTATTTTGTACGAAAAAAATTGAAAAATATAGTTAAAATATTTATTTAAAAATTCATTAAAAATAGAAAATTAATTTTAAGGTTAAAACATTGATATCATTTAAAAGATAAATTTTTGATCTTTAACTTCACGTAAAATTATTTTTTTGTGCGGTAATATTTTCGGAAGTTATAGCAGAATCACGTCAAAATTTCGCTTAATTTTTAAATAAATAAAATTCTAATTAAAAATTCGAAAAAATAACCCCCAGGTGCACATTTCCGGCCTCAAAGGTATACATGTGCTAAATTTGGTAGCTGTAAGTTGAACGGATTGGCCTGTAGAGCGCCAACACACACACACACACATTGAGCTTTATTATAAGTATAGATTTAATTTATTTGCAAGGGTTATTTTATATCCTTATACATATTTAAATATAGCATTTATTTTTTTATTTTACTATACTTAGAAATTAATTAATCAACTATTAAAAAGCAATTTCTTAAATTTAGGTAACAGTTTAATACAATTATTTTAATTTCGTAAATTTAGAAGAAATTTAAAAAAATAACTCTCCGTTTCAAACATAGCAAAATTTGATATCAGTTACTGTGTCTTAGTATTAGATGGCCACCCCTATTTTAAGATGCCCTTTATCTCTATTAACAATAAAAGGGAATGCTATATGATGCCGCAGTACTTAGCACTACCAAATATGGCACAGATATACTTTAGAGGGGTAGAATGTGCATTTCAAAACGTACCTTTTCTTTCTTTCTTTTTCTTTTCTTTTTTTTTTTTTTTTTTTTTGAATCTTAGTTAAAAAATGAGATTTTGGTATTTTCTCTGCGATAAGTCTAGAAAATATTGTGAGACAAAATTATTCCTTATGCCATTTTAAAATTTAAAAAATTGCTCATTTACCGATACCTATTTAATTCCCGTGTAATTTTTTTTTCTGAATTAAAGTTATTTTCGTGCTTCATTTTTAGCAATAAGTCACATTGTTGCACTGAAATTTAAACCGTTTCCAATGTTTTATGAAAAATTTGAATGTTTGATTTTTGTTTCATTTATAGAAATCAAAAAAGAAGATATTTGATTAGCATTTGTGTAAATGAAGAAAGTGGAATTACAGTACTGCAAAAATTAGAATATAGCTGAATCTGTTAATTACACTTTTGACGATACCATGATGTCATGGAATTAGACTATTAGTAAGGTTCATATGCATAATGAAAGGAATAGGTGTGAGCCTATTGAAATATGGTTGTCACAAGATTATGCTTAAAAATATTTTCTTTGAGAGGAAGGAGAATCCTAATTATCCTAATTATTAAGCCTAAATCCTGAAGGAGAATAATTCCTTTTCTTAAAATTTAAAAAATAATCAAAATTTATATTTGTGGGATAATAGTTTTAGAAGCTATAAAATCAATTTCCATAAGCAAATAATTTCGATTATTTATCTAATGAAGTTCAATACATTCATTACCAAATCTCCTGCCTGACATTCGGTTTATGTAATTAGATAACCCCTTTTTTGCTATTTCTTAACTAAAGTAGAAAATTGGATAGCTGGTGTGAAATACAGGCGAGTCAAAGCAGCAGGCGACGTACTAAGCCCATTTTTGAAATACAAGTCTTTCTATTTCTATCATCTTGATTTCTTTCATATATTCTTTGCTCTAACTGAGTGGAGGTTCCGGCTTGCTCTCATTTGAGCATTGGCCAATGATATTTTTAGTTATATCAATTAAATAAGGAAAGTACTGAATCATGAGCAATTATAAAAACTGTTCGACGTTTGTTTACATTTGACTGTTGCCATTCCAAAGGAACAATTTCTGTTCCAAGCACCTTATCGTTTTATATGTATAGACAGTGCATCTAATATACCCAAGCTAACAAAGTATATCTTCAGTGAAGTGAAAGTGGCAGGATTTTTAATGAATAATTGAAAGATGAATAATTGACAAAGGAGATGTTACAAAGCGAATAATAACATTCGCATTTGTATAAAGATTTAGAAACAAATCAAATATGAAAATGAACATCAAGCTAATTATCTTTAAATCAATGAAATATATATTTAAATGAAGGGGATTCGAATCTTTATTTGGAAATATCGCAACATGAGAAGTATTTTAGGCTTAATTCGTCTATATTCATATTATTTTTAAAAAAAATTACTCTTAATTATAGCAATGATAATGTGCACACAACGATATTTTAAAAATCCTTGCCGTGCGTATGTGTTTGAAAGCAGGTAATGAAACAATGACAAATGTACTGTAAAACATGTTAAATTAAGAAATAAAATAAAATTGGAGAAAAAAATGGAAAGTTTATTTTTTGAATTTTAAAATAGAGTTTTTGTTTGCCACAATATCCGACATGAAGAAGAAATGTTAAGATTTATTCATTTTTAATTAAAAATCTAGCAAAATAATTTTTATAACATGGCACCGACTCTCAAGAGTTTAACTGTCTAACAGGTTGTGAGTTTTAGGTCCACTCATTTATTTGATATAGCGTTTGGCATTATTTTTAATCTTTCTTCATGTATCTTGTATGAAGCAATTTAGAAACAGTATGCATACTTTCTATATATTTGAAATAATAAGGAGAAACAAAGAACATACCTTTCAACCACAACCTCTGATCCGACTTTGTCAATTTCATATGAAAGCTCATGACTCTTAGATATGTTAGATACACCAATCTCACTGCCCCCTCTAAAACACTATTTAATAGTCTTTTTTTTTTTTTTTTTCTGAAAGAGAAAGAGTAATACGGACGTCCTCCAGATTCAACCACTCTACCGATTTCATCAATTTGTATTCATAACTAGTCAGTCATGATGCTTTATATTTGTTGGGCAAGCATAATTTAAAACAGCATTTTGTATGCATAGCTAGTCAATCATAATGCTTTATATTTGTTGGGCAAGCATAATTTAAAACAGCATTTTCAATTGATATTATAAGCCTTTTTTTTTAAAAAAAGTGATTAACATGATTAAATTAATTCTACTAATATGGTTAATGAACAACTGTTCACTAAAAGCGGCTTGCAATCAATAAGTTAAAAACTAAGTTAAGCAGTAAAACTCTCCACATTTTACTGCACAATTAAATACTCATTCAAGTATGTATATTTAAATGTATTGAAGATGTTACTGAATGCTTTTGTTTTGAGGCAAGTATCTAAAATTTTATAAAGAAAGAATGCTGGCAAGCATTCGCGTTATCGGCTTGGAAGAAATGAGGGAGTGTTTTTTTCGTAAGCAGCACTTCATTTTCTAGAAGCAGGTTACTGGATGGAAAAGTAGGTTTCTTTTTTCTCCTCCCGAGTTTTTCTGGAGTTGGCTTAAAGACACTGATCTAAATAATTGTTCCGTGGAAGAAATTAAATAACCAAGGACAGCATATGGGTTCGTAAACACGCAAATTGAACATGAAGAATTACGCAATGGATTTGTATAATTACTAGGGTTTGTCAAAGAATCATTAGTCAAATGTAATTTTTTATGGGCTCTTATTTTTATAGAGCATAGTATTTAAAAGAATATTTTATAATTTTTTTTCCTTTAACTACTGATTTTTTAAAACGAGGTGTTTATCTTTGCTTTTACAGCATGGGACTAGGGATTGCAATACCGCACCAAAATTTCAATACCGGTATTCTGTATTTTTTAAATCTTAATACGGGGATACCGGTTTTAAAAATTTTAGAAAAAGTAAGAAAACACAGGTGTTTCTTTGTTTTATTTTCCGGTTTTGTTAGAAATAGATGAGCAAATTATCCTCCTAAAATTTCATTATGTTTACCAAAATACTTTTGAGTATATCGTAATTACTTTCTCCAATTATTTATCTCCTTCAGATTCTATGGGAGGTATCAACTTTCAATGAAAAAATGAAAAAAAAAAAAAAAAAGATAAAGTCGTAAAATCATTTGAAAATTCAATCACTTACAAAAAAATTTCCGTAGCCCACATACTTTCATCGTGGTTATCATATAAAATAATGTTAACTTATTATTCCGTATGGAGAAAACTTCTCCAATGAAAGCAGTTTCGTATAATTGTCACCATTCGTTATTTATAGGAGGTGATCCCAATTTATGTTGCATTTATTAGCTCAATATATATATATAAATCATTCTCTTAAATGAAAAAGTGTTCTTGAACCCAAAATTATAAAATAAAATAAATAAAATTATAATTATTAATTGAAAATAACAAGAAATTCAATTTTTAAAAATCAATCAACTTTAATAATGAATGTCAAGATTAAATTCTTAATACTATCTCATTGTATAAAAAATTCTGAAGAAAGACAATGACAAATGAATATTTTTTTTAAGTCCATGCTTATAGCTTATATACAAATGCATGCTTCTCACAAAGGTTTG
The DNA here is from genome assembly GCF_947563725.1 of Argiope bruennichi. NCBI lineage: Eukaryota > Metazoa > Arthropoda > Arachnida > Araneae > Araneidae > Argiope > Argiope bruennichi. Next base: position 125,338,569 of record NC_079151.1, on the reverse strand, counting down.
TAAGAAAATTTAATGCCAAAGCTTTTAAACAGATAAAACTTCCCTAGAGTAGAATAAATATTTAATAAACCAAATTGATTAAAACACTCATTGATTTCTAAATATTATTTTCTTTGTAGATTATGGATATTGAATGGGATGTAAAAGGATTTTTCTCACCTGGACCAGAAATACCATCTAGAGAAAAGCACAAATGCTGGATCTATGCTTTTTCATCAATTGACGATGAAAACATAGTTATTAATTACTGGAAAATAGGAAAATGGCTCCTATTTTTTGACAATGTACACAGGTCCAACATAACAGGTTTGACAGAGCACGATTACAACTGGCAGTTTATTAAAAAGCTGGCAGAAAATGACATTCTTTTACAATGTAAATGCTCCACAGCTTTGAAAGGCATTTGTGAAGCATATGACAAAAGCCGAAATGGAATTATATGCTGTTATACATTAGACTATACCAACAAACAAGATGTTAAAAGAGCTGCAGAAGCAATTCGCAAAACAGTCCATTGCCCTTTTGATTTGTTTTATAAGACTAATATTGATACCAAAGCTGGAAAATACAGATACAAAGGGGATAGATATGTATGTATTTATAAACACACAGTAGAAAATAAAAAGTATGAGAGAGATCTTATATTTAAAAATCAATGGAATCTTGTCAAAGTATAAAATTATTGCAAAATTTATGAAAAAAATGCTACAATCATTGTGACTACAACATATGAAAAGGCTTTAATGTATGTAATGATGGTGATACTAACATATGAAATGACATATGTGACTATGATTCTTAACACCTTAAATTAATAATACAAGAAAAGCAAAGATCTATATTAGTACCTCCCGTTAAATAGTGCTGTGTGTGAATATGCTTGTAATGTATTTAAAAATAATTTATACACATTTGGATAAGATAGACTTCAAAGTACCCACAAGAGAAAATTTTTTTAATGATAAAATTTTATGCTTAAAACAAAAACAACTTAATTCCAGAGTTTTTTTTTTTTTTTTTTTTTTTTTTTTTTATGATTCTAAGATGTATCAAAAAATATATTATGCTTTTCTGTATGTCTATTTCATTATTAATTTTTAAGAAAAAATAAGTTGCTTTTGTATTTATTATAAACCTAGTTTATTTTTGCTAATTGACTGTGTTTATAAAAACTGACACATGAAGGTGTTTTATGTAGTTGGTTTATATTTTAATATGGTTAATTAAATTTATATTCATTAAAAAAATTAATAATATTATTGTATCAAAATGTTAGTGTAAAGGCAGCCATCTCCCCCTTCAGAATCACTTTGTGTTTTATATATTCATATGTCGCTAAATTTTATTGATCTTGTAAACTTGAAGAATTGTTACTTTATTTGATGCTTAATGTCATCGTCATCAATTTGAATATACTAAATTCAATTGGTGAATGGGTTGGTCTAGAGTAGTGTCAATCTGAATTATTTATTTTTATTTATTTTAAACAAATACTATATAGATATCAAAAACTTTGGTATGGATATGAAATTTTATTTTATTTCTTCTAGATGAGTGAATGTTATGTAATTATGCACATTTTATTATTCATCTATTAATGTAGAAATAAAATTTTTAAATATTTTCAAATTAATTCTAAAATAATGTAAATGGGGATTTAGTAATCATTAAAATGATTTTCATAATCATTAGAGTTACAATAAATTTCATTGCAAACAGATGTTCTTAATTTGCTAACACTGAATGACAATTAAAATTGATTCAATTCTTGTTCATGAGGTATGTATAAATGCACTATGACACTGAAAATATTACAAAATTAAAAATTATAATAGTTTTTTTATACTGCATGAATTTTTAAAGCTAATTATAGCTCTAATAAAAAATTAGTTTATGCAAAAAAATAATTTTTTAGATATTAGTCCTTATTGAAATTTCGTTAACACATATTTACTTAAAAAAATATGCTACTTAAATGAGTTAGTTATAAACAGGAAATCAATACACAAGATAGTTCAGGAAATCATGTAACATAACAAAAATAAAATTTGATACACACTAAAATAATATAGATTAAAAAGTTTTAACTCAAGTTAAAAACTTCAGCTGAAGCAACTTTTAACTTCTGTGCCATTTATAGTTACTCATAGATTTTACTAAAATTTAATCTATCTGCATATTGAAATCATAAAACATGTTGCAGTCATCTATTGAGCTCTTAAATGAATGAATATTACAAATAATAGATGTTTATTACCAACATATATGGTTAATTGAATTATTGTCAGTTTCATGCCCACATCTAAACAAGAATTAAAGATTATATTAATCATAATTTAAGACCTCTTTGCAGATAAATAAAAAACCTTTTTCTCTTTCCTCATATCAACAGAAGATAAAATATTAAAGTGTGTAGAGTTTGCATATGTGGTTATACATTCTTTCAATATGGGGTTATCAATTTGAAAATAGCCTATCCATCACACATATAATACAATAGGATAATCTACATGGTGATTAGTAATTAAAGCTAAAAGAAGAAAGCATAATAACTCTAAGATATGTATTATCTGTAAAGTTTATTTTTGTATATGTAATAATGTATAAGCTCATTTTTGAGATCCCATTTTCAAACAAGTTGATGAATTCAATTTCCAATTTTTTAAAATCATCTCTATATTGTCAAAAGAAGACAATTCTTTGTAAATTTAATATTCATTTTTTTTTATGTCAAAGATATTGTCAATTGTTATGTTGGAGGGGGGGGGGGTGAAATTAGCTATAAAAAGTTCTTCTTTGCATGTAAAATAAATGTGATCTAGAACCAGCTCAATATGAAATTATTAATTAATTCACCATTCTTCTTCTAAAGAATATTAGGAATAATTATTGTTGTATAGAGCAAACTCTCCAATAAATGAGTACTTTATAAAGCAAAGTCTTGTATATAATTATACAAAGAACAATTTTTGACAGAAGGTTCAGGCTTAGAAATTAAATCTTGAATTGACACAAATAGAGTGAGGTTTAAAATACTTGTATATAATTGCTCAGTGTTTTTCTTATATGACGTTAAAAAGTTTTTACGAGTAAAAATATAATTTTCAATGATATTAAAAAAAATAAATTAAAAAAACTACTCCACTAAAATATTTTTGTTGAAGAAAGAAGTATTTACAATAAATTATGTCATTTGCATTGAAATAGTATGTTATAACTGTAGCTCACCTTTATATAAAAGATAAAAATGCAGTAGCTAGATCAATGAATCAGATATTTAATTAAAGTTTTGGTAAATGCATTTCTAGTTCAATCATTAACAGAAATAATTACAGTAAAAAGCATTTTGCATGAATTTCAACAAAAAATAATTTTGTCAAATTTATTAATAAAAGGGGCTTTAAGAATTAAAAAAAAAAAAAGGCATGAAAATAAATTTACAATTATCTATAGTCCATTTCATCTTATTCAATCTATATAATTTTGATATTTCTGGAAAAAAAAATATTTCAGAACAATATAGTCACAATTAATGAAAATTTTAAAAGTTATCCTTAAATTTGTAAATTAATTACTATTTGTGATGGCAGATCTGTTCTAAACAGACACCTCTTATATACACCATATTACAATAGTAATGGGAAATGCCATACTATGAAATTGTATAAATTAGAAGATTAAAAATAATGTTTAGGAATTAAAAAGAAAATTATTTTTTCAAAATGGGGTATTGAACATGTAATCTGCAAACTGGTGGTTAAGGTTTGAAACTGATACTCTTTTTAAACATGGACAAATAACTGCAACATGAATTATAAAATTTTATGCCATCTAAGAATGATTATATATTTCTCTGGCAGAGAATACATTTATATACAATTTTTTTTATTCATGGTACATTAAGGGTGAAGTGCATTTTTATATTTCTGGATAAAAATGCCATAGATATAATAAGACTCAAAGTTGTAAAATGTCTTACACAAATTTTATTTACCATATTTATAGCTCATTTATCAACAGAAATATGAATAGAGATAATATAAATCATATACTTTCTTGCTAAGAAGAAAATTAAATGATTTATTTTTAGTTATTTTATGAAAGTGTTAAGGGACTAGAAAACAAAGACATCGAAATGAATAAATATAAAAAGATCATCAACGATTTCATTTAGTCTAAATTAGTATGACTCTTCGATGTTGGAAAATCAATGTTTAATGATAGCACTCCATTATGATGTCTAATCATAAATGCAACTCTAATGCTATTATCATTAATGATAATAAATCTTATTATTAAAAAGTAAATACAAGTAAACAAGACAAAGAACAATTTTAACATTATTTATTCTATTCATTTTCCATTTTAACTCGTTTGTTTGCAGTATCTTCTTCAGTATATATCACTTGATCCACTGTTCGTTTCTGAGAATTTAAAGGAATTTCTGAAAGTTTTGGTACTTTGCATGCATGGACAATCCAACCTTGCTGTTTAGGTAACTTGTGTATACCAGTTAAAGAAACATACCCACATCCAGTTTCATTGCGGGTATGAGCATGTTTTAACACAAGCTTTCCAAGTTTTCTAACAGCTGATTCAGCTGTATTTTTTTGAAATCCAAAAAGTAATCCCAAATTTATAACATCTAGAACTGACCTTAATTCCAAAGGTTTAGAAGCACCACTTGAAATAAATATATGCCTTCCTTTCAAAACATCAACAAGTAGTTGAGCATTGCTTATAACCATTCGTCTTGATGTTTGATCCCTTAAACAAGGGGCATAAGTTATTTCGAAACAAATTCCTTTATCTGTAGCAAGGCCGACAGTAGTCCTTTTCAGATTGTAACCTAAGCTATCTGTTAAATTTAAAGAAATTATATCAAAGTCTGTTAAAGAACAAACATGTTGCAGCATTTTTTCACCAACAGGTTGTAGGGCAACAATGTCATATTTTTTTGTTATTGGACTTTTCAAAAAATGATGGCTATGTATGCTTTCTTCGATTACTGCTGTAATTCTATTTAACACTCTAAAATGTTTAGCCCCCTCAGCTTTGAAATCGATGAGCTTTGGCTCTGGTATAGATATATTTTTACCACTCAATTTGCTAGAATCTACGATGGTATTGAGTGCAACTGTTTCGAAACCGAATTCCACAGCTCTATCTAACACATGTTTTATAAGATCCTGTTGATCAGCATAAACGTCAACTGCTATGTTAAGATCCATCTTGAGAAATAACAGATAATTTATTAAAATTTTAAATCTAGATATTTACTAAATATATCTAAATTTAACCTATAAAAATGAAACGTATAGAGATTGTTGATTTGCCGTTAATAAACAAGCACACATGGAAATAAAATCACGGTTAAAGCTAATGTTCAAATAATGGCAATAATGGTTTATGCTATTAATCGCGCCACTTTCAAAGTAAATAGAAATCGAGCTGAGAAAAAGCTATAATTTATAGTAATGAATAATATATTTTTTAAATTTAATATCAAAATGTTTGAGGAATCGAAATGCTTTTTCTGGACCACACAATAGATGTATGTTGAAATCGCTTTTCATTGGCTCGCGTAACCAAGTGACCAACGGATATGCGTATAGCAAATGCGCGATCTTCATAACAAATAAGCAATGATTTGTGGTTTCATAATTAATATTTTTTTAAGTGTCAGTTAATATTTAATTAATTTTTTAATTTTCTACATATCAATTTATATTTCATTGAATTGAAACACGAGGCGAAAAACGTATGTAAATTTTATGGTAGGATATTTACAACTCTCCATAATAGCCATAGGCATTGAAAAAAAGCATGATTTTATATATTTAAAACACAAATGCCCCAATTACAATTTGTGTACTCAGAGAAAGATGAACTTCTTAAATATACTGCTGTTAATGACGCAGAAACACATAATCTCTGCTAATCCAAAGATCACCAATATATCCAGCTTGAGAAAAAAAAAATGAACTTTTTGAAAATGTTGTAAATCTCTGAATTTTGTAAATGTCCAATATCTGAATTAATCATGTTTTCCAATCCATCAAAATCCGTTTCTTCCATTAAATATTGCAAAAGATAAAAGAAATATACCCATGCTTTCATCAGAAAATTTGACCGGGGAATGTAAAATTGTACCTTTTACTAAAGACATCTGTACCAACATATTAATGAAATCTTGCTCAATTTAATGAAAGTTTGATTTTTAATTTGTAGAAATCGAAATTAATGCATCATGTATAAAAAAGAACCATATAATTCCTACACTACAGTGTGTCCTTGCCTCTGCAATAGATATTAAGTTAAGAAAAAGGTCTACAACATTTAGAATTTGCTAGGACAAATAAAGTAAAATCATATTGACTTACATTTATCTCAGTCAGAAGTTGTCAAGAATCAGGTGTTTAACTATAAATCAAATTAAAAGATATGTTTGTCCAGACAGTCTATTATCCCGTTAATATCTCAGATTTGGTTGTCACAGTTAACTAACAAAAGTTAAAATATAAAATATCATGATGCTCATTGGATGATCACTTTAAAAAAAAAGAAAATGTTATTATTATACATTTTAATTGTTATACTTATCAATTCGAATTTTTCGATTCTTCACATTCTATTGAATTGTCTGCTACATCATTTAAAAAGTTTTCCATTTTTATTAAAATAGAATCAATTTGTTTCTCTTTTTTTTAGTCGCTTGCACTTAACAAGAATTGAACGAATGGCTTTCATCTTGCCATACCTGGATTTGTATGGCTATTCTTCTAGGATTTAAACAAATAATACTCCTAGCAAGTACATAGTTGAGAAACTATTTATTCAAAACATTATGAAGGAAGTATGCATTTGACATTCATGCTTCAAACTTGTTAATTGTTTCCAAATTTTTCAGATTCAAAGCTCTTTTAGTATTCTAATCCAAAAGTAATCAGTATATTATATAGCAGCAGATGCTTGGTTCTGCAGAAATTTTTGGGAAACCTTCTACTCTGAAAAATAGTAATGATCATGTTTCTTTCTTCTTTCCGATTAATACTTGAATAATTAATACACATTAGACTAAAAAGAAGTTCAATATCTCAATCAGGATACAATTAGTGGCGGGTTTAGTAATTTTGTAGCCTGAAGCAGTGCACGTTATGAACCCCTTCCTTTAATTAACTGGTTAATTTAATTCCACGTTTCAATACATTTTTAACATGTTGATGTTTTATTTCAGGTTAAATGATTTGCTTCCATATAGAATCAGAAAAACAATATAATAGAAGCAGATTTTCGTTGTTTATAAATATTAGAATTATAAAGTGAACGCAATGAAACACACACACTTACACGAGAACCAGAAAATTTATGTTTAATAAAGTATTAGTATTATCCAACTATTTATTTATAAAAATTTGTATTTTTTATAAACTTGTTTATTTGGCAATCAAGAAAATAAAATCCTTAAATTGACCTTTGGCGATTCCCTCTCAGCTTAGTGGCCTTAAGTAGTTGCTTAGTTGATAATTACCACTACATATGTTTATTAACAATTTTGAATTTTTTTTTTTTTTTTTTGCATTTTATTATTTAATAAATTACAAATTTCCAATTTATAGATGACTATCAATTGAGAGAAATATAAGCTTTTTCGAATCCAATTTTAGACATTCGCCTATAATATTTTCGCTGTGGAATGGCCCATTAAAGTTGAAACCACATACCTGGTTTCCAATCTCATTTTTTTCTTTCTTTCAAAAATCAAAGATATAAATCCACTTGTTTTATTTCAAAGACTGGTTGAATGTTCACCAAATATTAGATTATATATTAAATGCAAGTTATTTACATCAAGATCATCCAGACACTTATATAAAAACTCTTTATATATGGCATAATCTCTATTTCTAATAAAATATGCGTGTATTGGCACTATACTGGCTAGACTTTTGACCAATCAAATATGGCCGTTATACTTTGGAGGATGGAAATGTGTACCTCAGAGTAATTTTTTTTAAAGCTTTTAATTAATTTAAAAAAAATAAGATTTCTATGTTTGATAACTTCCAAAATTATTCCTGCAAAAGAAAGAAAAGAAAGTTTAAAATGTAACAATATATATTTTTTAATGATGCCAAGTTCATTACTGTAAAACTCTTTAGTCTAGTTTTAATTAACTTTTAATCATATTTTTATGTATATTTCACAATAATATTTTCATTGTTTTATGTAATACTTGACTGCATGATTTTCTTTCACTGCTGAAAGGCAAAGGAGGATTCTGTTTAATATCTATTTTAAAAAAAAATAAAAATATGAAGTGACAATACCCCTAAATTTAGAAGATACATGAACAAATGATCTGTCATGAAATTGGTCTCCATTAAAAAAATTCATATATACGGTGCAGAGATAATATACAAGACTATTAACACAGTTCTAATATCTACAGTCTGAGAGAATTTTAGACATGAAATTTTATTTAAATTTAACTGAAATTAAATCTAATTAATATATTGATGGACCAACTGGTTCTAAAGGCAACTAGTGCGAATATATAAAATTGAGATTATTTTGTAGGCCTACAGGAAGGTGCTTTGGCAATTTTGCTGTCAAGGAACTTTTCTCAGAACAAGGCAGTAATCTCTTTGGAAGTAATACACAAATGATAATTCACCACACACATCTAATTCCCATCTAATCTTATTTCAATTTTGAATCTAAGCATTGTGAAAGCACAACGAATGGTGTAATAACATTATCTCGTACTGTTGGATCTGCTGAGGATTCCTTGAGAGTTGTGACAATGATCTTGCTTTTTACACACTATGCTCTCTTTCTTTCAAACTACATAAAGAGAGAAGACTGATGAATGACAGCGTTAGCTCCCATATCAACACCTTTTTTCTGTTGTTGGATTTCTGGAGACTAATGCAATAGTGTCCAGTTGAATCCTAATGAAAATTGGTTAAATGTAGGGGGAAAAAAACATAATAATTTTATTAATTAAAGATGTTGGATAAGTCATTCAAAAGAGAATAAATTTATTCCTGAATATGGGACTGGACATAGGTGAAAGGAATGAGAAAACAGTTGCATAGTTTTTCACTTTTAAATAGAGAGAAAAGGTTTAATTTCAAGCTATATATATTTAAAAAGCAGTTTATAAAGTGCCACGAAATATTAATATAGCTTTATTTGATCAAGAATAATTTTTTTAAAGAATACATTTGAAAAAATATTTTAATTTCATTTTTTTAATTTATGAGAAATTTTATAATTTTCTTTAAATAAATGCTACAAAGAATGAAATACCGGGTGAAAATTTTGGATAGATATCTATATTATATTTTGCAAAATTCAAGTTCATCAAGAAAGTCACCAACAAATAATTTAAGTGCATTTCTATCTGTTCAAATTTTTAGATTAGGGAAAAAAAAAATATCTATTTTAAAAATGCTGCTCTACTCTTTCAGATGTAATAGTTGAATAATACAAGTATAATAAAAAAAAAGTATTTAAAATAGAATTTCAAAAAAAAAAAAAAAAAAAAATTAGTGGCAATTTTTGTTCCTGAAAAACATTAAATAGTAATGTTCTCGAATGTAACGATAATCGGAAAAGGTACTCAGATTTAATAATTGAAACAAAATATTAACTTCATTACTAAACCTCATTTTTTTTTAAACTAAAAGTTGACCATTATAATACTATTTGATATCCCAAAGCAGCATTTTTAGAACAGGAGTCTTTTTTATGGTCCACAAAATAGAACAATTAATAAAGTATTTATAGGTATTTTTCAATAACTTTTCATTTCGACAAAATTGAATTTTTTTGTAAGACGATGTAGTTAAGAATCTGAAACTTTTATTCTAATATTTATTACTGTGTAATACATATTTAAGTGAAATTATATATAAAAAAAATATTAATTTTTGGCTATCTACTACTCATTGCTCTGTTTGAATTTCATGGCAAAAAAGAATATGAATTTAAATAGCACAAATAATTTAACACTAAATTATGAGAAAAAAGACTACTAAACTTGTTTACTTGTTTGTTTTCTTACTAGATCAATCTAAATTTCATGATTTTTCAGGAAAAAAGCTGTTTCCATGAACAATATAAAGTCATTTTTTTTTTTTTTTATAGTACCAAGTAAGATGGTACTACATGTTAGCTCTCAGTAGGTTATGTCCAATAAGTATAAGAAAAAATAAAAATAAAAATATATAATTAAACCATGAATCAAATTATTCTTCTAAATTCAACTGCAAACATATATTACAGTCTTAAAACCTTGAACTTTGTTCTGGCTTTAAATGGTGTTCATAGTGAGTGCATTGACTCCTTGTTTTTTCTAATTTTATAACAAGTAAATTCATTATTACGAAAAAATATATATAAATTTGAAACAGAATAAAGCAGCTCTTTTAAAATGCATACTAAAGCCACTGAATTACAAATAAGCTTAATTAATGAGGTATATTGTTGCACTTTCTTGTAAAAATAAAAATAATCAACCAGTTTGTTCTCCTTGATCAAGTTCACATGAAAAAGCCTTTATATTCTCAATGCCATTTATAACTACATACTAACACAGAAGTAGAAATTAGAATGTAAAAAAAAAAAAAAAAAAAAAAAAAAACCATTTGAAGATTTTTTTTTGATAGAAAATGTATGCATTTATAAGCCATTTTTTTAGGGAGTGAAATGTTTTTCAACTATACAACTAAACTTTCCAATGATTTTTTTGGCATAAAAATGTTTCATAAAATTTTTATTTTAAGGAAGTTTTTTTTTTTTTTTTTTTTTTAAATTGAAAGAAATGTTCATTAATAATAAGCAATAATATAAGTTCACAAAACGTATAACTATATTTGTTAACATCTTTGAATTTCAACAATATATAAAAGGGGAAAAAAATGAATTATAAATTGCAAAATAAACTTGTTCACTTCTCAATAAATATATATTATAAATACAAGATAAACAAAACAATATCTTGATAGGAATATTTTCTCAGATTAAAACCCATTGCAATTACAAAATTGCATATACAATATGCATTACTAAAATTCCATGTGCTGAAAAGGTATAAAGTTATGGTTTGTATATATATATAATGCAATTGGCAACTTTATCAAGTTACAAGGCACTAAAATTGAATAGAAATATTTAAATAATGCAAATCTATATTTCCTAAGGCATTGGAATTCTAGGGATGAAATATTGCAAACATCAAAGGTTTGGAGCAATCCAATTTAGGAATTTCATAGCAAGTTCATATCCCATAAAACAAGCCTGTAAGAAAAAGAAATTTAATTTTAATAACCCTTGAAACAAAAAAAAGAGGAAAAAATACATTAAGTTTTAAAAAAATAGTGAAATAAAATGTAAAAATTAGTATCATGTAATGGTACATAAAAAAAAAAAGAAAACTAGTATCTAATAACAATCAATTACTTTTAGCATCAAACCAGCATAATAATTTGAATAAATTGATGCAGAAACATAGTTATTACTTTTAAATTCAAAGATAGGAATAAAAAAATAAAAAAAGGAGGGAAGGAAGAGAGTAGAAAAGTATTTTTGTAAAAAATGCAGTAGTTGAAATGGTGTATGATGTGGTAATAGGGAACTTGGGCAAAAATGAGCGTCTCCTTTTGGTCCATCTGAGCATTATAAAAACAAAGATTAGCAAATTATTCAATTTTTTAATCATAAATATATTGAGGGGGGGGGAACAGAATAATTTTGCTTGCTGCAATTTTTGGTAGTTCTATGAACTCAGTTCAAACTACAAAATATAAGGCAAAATTATTTATGGAAATATTTCAACTTAATAGCTTGCTATTTCCCCCCTAACATTAAATTTGTTAATTAATAAACACCAGAATAACAAAAAGGAAAGGACATTAGATAATACAGCAGAACTTTTAACATTTTAAAGCAATTACAATGAACTTCTCTAGAATATGGGAACAGATTCAATGCAATAAGAAACTGCATAATTAACAAATTGAATTTATGCAAGTTCAAATAAATATTAATATTATAACTGAGAATATTGTTGGTGAGACATTATTCTTTCAGTTCAAACTGTCAACTTCCTTATTCACATAGCATAAACAGTAGGAAAATGAACACATTTGCTTTCTTAAACAAAATTAAAAAAATTAGTGAAAGTTAAATCTAGTATGTAATACAGAACTGTTTGTCTGTATTACATGAGTACCAAACATATTTTTTATTTCTGTGTGTGTGTGTGTGTGTGATACATGAGCAAGCTATACATAAATCTAAAGCATAATAGAAAAGGAAACGAATTTGCTCTGGGTTTCTTTTATCTTTATCTTATGGTTATAATTACTGCTTCGTTTTTTTTCACTTATTTTCAACTTTTAATTTGCAAACAGGAAAAATTAAAGATAGACCAATTATTGACCAATTAATGTAAGTTTAGATGATTGTAAAGTCAAAACAAATAAGAAATAATTGTTTTCTAATATTTATGTCAATAATAATCAACAACAACAAAAGAGAACTACTTACTGCATTGGCCGGGAAAGCTCTCAACATTACAGGAGTAGCACCCTTGTATAAGGCTCGAATTCCTTCCTCTTTCATGGTGTGCTTAAATACATCACGTATTCCATTTGGATAAGTGCCTTCAGGAGCTGTTTATTAATTTAAAAAGTTTAAACATTCAGATTGGTACAATACAGCCATTACACGGTTTTTAGATCAATAAACTACAAGTAATAGTTTGTATATAATATACAAATATTCTATAATAATAATATACAAATATTCTATAATAATAATATACAAATATTCTATAATAATAATATACAAATATTCCAAATTTATGATCTAAATATTATAAATCTAAATATTTATAATTAAACAGTAACATAGCAAATTAATTGATTGAATGATCATTAGCATTTTCTTACAGAAGAGCCATTGGTAGTAAAAACATACCTTTAGCACTCTACACATATATACAGTATTTTTTCAGCAAATTAAACAAACTTACTCACAATTTTGAGCTAAAACTTTCATAGCTGAAAAAATTTTTACTACTTGTACTGAAATTATACAAGATAATTATTTTTACAGAATGTTGCAATAACATAATATATTAGTATTAAATTTTTTAATTCAGTCAGCATATGGGATGGAGTGGATTAAATAAAAAGAACAATTTGTGGTAATAGATGAACTAACATACTTTTACAGTTTTAAGCTTTGAAAAAATATCAATCCTTACTAAGATAAAAGAGAATCATTGGTTATCTGAGATTTTATAAATCTGTATTGATTTTACATACCAGTTTGTAAGCGTGACTTCAATACATCTGCAGGAATAGCAACAGACCAATTACATATACCAGCAATTCCTCCAGCAAAAAGTGTTCTCCATACACTAAGATCGTTTCGGCTGAAATATGTTAACACTGCATTTCAGATATAAAAATTAGATGATGAATTTAAAATAATTGAAAAAACAGCTAAGTAAGAAAATATGGCCCATAATGCATATATAAGACGGTCAATCCTATTTAAACACAAGCAAGTATAATAACTTGCAACGTGACACAATATAATAACAACTATATATTTTAACATTAATATAGGGAAAAAAACTTACCTACTAACATGAAAAGAAATTTAATATTAGATCACAAATTGACTAATAGGTTCAAAATATTTTAGGGGGGAAAAATGTATGAAATTAAAAAGAAGAATTAGGGAAGAATACCATATTCAGAAAATTGTCATTAAAGAAATAAAAATATACAGACATATGAATTAATATTATAATTCAGATTGAAGATTAAAGGATTTTATTCAGAATTTGACAAATAAAGTTAAAAGTGAAAATTTCTCTAAAATATACTCTTCAGATGGCAGCAATAGTTTAAAATGCAGAACTGCATTGTATTGAACTACACTGATATGAGGCAAGCAAAGGAAATTGAAATTTGTTATTCTAATATTTAGCTTTCAATTTTTATAATTTAATTTATGCATTTTTTTTCACAAATGTTCTGCTTTTTATTTGCCCTGATTCCTGTCTATAACAACTTTTTTTTTATTCATCATAGTATATTTATTTCTTTTCTATCACATTTTATATCTTAACTTATGCTTTTAACTCTCACCATATGTTTAGTGCAGAGAGGGTAAACCTGGTTTTCTTACTGTAAAATTTCAAGTAGTCAATGAATTAAGAAATCCCTGTTATATATATAAAGAGAGGATTATTAGAAGACATGTGGCATCATTTTAATGGCCATGTTGTTATAAATACCCTGATAATAAAATATCTCACTGAGGATATATTTTTAAAATAATAAGTAACTTTAATTCAAAAAGTAACTAGTGCTTAGATTTTTAAAAAAATGCTTATGGATATTTTAAAATGCTTAAAGCATAAGTAAAAATATATATAGAATACCAATTAAAGCTCACATACCTTTGACCTGCTGGAGTTAAGACATTCTGTAGCCACTCATAAGACATAAAATACATCCCACTAGCAGGCACATCTACAAACAAGTTTAATAAGCATATTTTTACAATAAATTCAGAAATCAGAAATGTGTTTAATAATAAGAATCAAATATGTAGATTATATACAATGTATATATCACAGATAAATGGTATAAGTATCTAATATATGTAAATTTTATTGTGTAATTTTAATCAAAACATTCAGTTATATCTTGGAGAATACCAATTAAATATTTTAAGTTAAATTATTTTCAGGAGCATCATAGTATCATATTTAGAACGATTTAAATGAACATAATAGTGCACGCGCAACAAGGCTTTCTTTCTTATATTAATTTGTTGCAGATTTAAATATACATTTTATTATACCCAAATCTTTAAACAAAGCATATTAACTATTTTCAAACATTTCTGCAATACTATTTATATTTTAATAATTTGCTTTATATATTTATTATTATATGCACTAAATCATCTAGCTTAGCAGCATATAAATAGTGAGATACACAATTAATTATCATTATAAAGCAATTTGAATCTGATATTTAGAAATTTGCATTAAAATAAATTAAATAATTTGATTAATTAATAATTAGCATATTGAAATGTCATATAAGCATATTTTATTTAATGCATTCAATATAAAACATCATTTATCCAATAAAATACTTTTCCCCTATATATTTACACTGAAAATAAGCTGACTGAATTTTTTAAACAAAATTTTTTATATATAAAGAAAGTCAAAATTACTAATATTTATTGAAATATTTTTGCAAAAATGATAAAACATTTTTACTGTAGTACATTGTACACATAGGAATTAATCATAGTGTTTATTAATAAAATTTATTAGCTGATTTTATAATTTGCTATAAATCATTATTTTGCTGAGCTTGGAACAACTTTTTCATACTTCTGAATTATTAATTTATATAGTATTATATATAAACAATAAAAATGGCACACAAATGTAAATTGTTTAATAAAAACAAATAAAAGCTCATATTAAAAAATGATATGAAACTATTGAACAATTTGAAATGCAGAGAGGAAGAAAGGAATCTGAGTACAATATAATTTACTTATAATAATACCCACTAAACAAAAACAACTTTAAATCCTACAAAATTTAAATACAACAGGAAAATATTTTAACTTTCCACAATGCCTAAATTTGGTGGTAAAAGAGCAATAGAAATCTAAAATGCAATTTGAAAGGTTAAAAATCAGCAGTTTTCATAAAATATTAACTATTTCAAAACTTGGAAACACCAAAAGTACTTTAAAATATTGTCAAGGTTTTTCCCCCTTAATAAATATAACTCAATATATATATAACTCAATACATTAAAGCAAAATAACAAAATTCATTATTAATTTTTAAAAAAAATCCAAGTTCCTTAATTCTAATTTTATAATATATATTTAACTTGTTTTAAAAAAAATTATGCAGAGTATAATTATTCATCTTCCCCTCTCCCCAAACTTAAAGTGACCTAAATAGCTCAAACAGTAAAACTAAAAACTTATTTGCACCCTTTCTATACAAATAACATGATAGTGGCAACACTTCCTCCAGAAAATTTCATTGAGAAAAACACCACAATATCTAAGAAGGAAATAGAACAGTAATAACCTAGTAGAGAGGGAGGGAAGCAATCAAAAGGAAATATAGGAAGGGTTTGAACTTCAAATCACAGGAAACAGGAAAGAGCTATATCCGTAATCTAAAACAAGATGTACTGCTCAAAGCCTTCAGTTAGCAGACATGTACTTCAAACGATGAGTTCACCAAGATTGAACGATTCAGATTTATCTACAGCTCAGTGATATTTCAGAAAAGTTCTTTTAAAACTCAGATTAATCAAAGGATTTAAAGAGCTGGCACTGACCACAGACCATGCATTGCTATATAATACAACTATTTGTCATTCTCATAGGAATAGCACAATCACAGCAAGTAAGAAAACATTTTTATCTGTTTGAGCCTATCAGTGTATATTATTTATAAAATATATGATCAAAGTTATTTATTTACATAAAAGCATCAACTTTTAAGAATGTTTATTCATTTTCATCAAGGTAATATTTTTAATTTTTGAGGGTAATAAAATGTTGCTATTCATAATTTATTAATTTTAAATCAAAATGTAAAAAATACAATCTTTAAAAATACATGTTAAATAAAAATTAATACTATATCATAAGACAAAATGGAAAAATTAAGTATACTTTCAAACTGGCTAAAGTAACTCCTTTATTCTGCATTTACATTCTTACTTTTAATAGATAAATTTTTTTAAATTCTTTCTACAAACTATAATGCATTATTGTTTCAGAAAATTCAATGATTAATTTAAGAAAGAAAAAAATCAACAGGTTTGAAAAGATGCATAGAATAACAAAAACAAGAAATGAAAAAAATTATGATTAGTTCGTTTGATAAGAACTTCCACTACTGAAATATCTGTTTAGATGTTACAACAAATCATTTGCCTAAAAATGGAAATTACTATTAAATATTACAATAAACAGAATTTTATAAAATCATACATAGAACAAAAATTTTCAATTTGAATTAAAATAAAATCTGATATTTGATAAATTCATTTTATTTTTCAATTAGCTCATTTCCAAAATTTAAGTGTTTCCAAAATTTATTAAAAAGATAAAAGTAATAGATAATATTTTCAAATTCAATTATTATAAATAATTTAACAATCCAAGACATTAATTACTGAAAACAGAAAAATCATTCTCTTATAATTAATCAACTATAATTAAATAATCCATAATAATTAAAAGCAAATAAAACTATTTAAATTTAAAGATAATTACAAAAATAAATATTATTTCTTATACATAGTGAAATAATATGTTTTTGAACTTTAAATTTATAATGATTCATAAAAGCATCAATTTCACACCATTTTCAAAGTACTGAAAATATATGTTCAATTACAATAAAATTTTATAATTTAAAAAATTCATAAAAATAAAGAAAGTATTTAATTTTTAACAAAATTTTGCAATTTATATAATTGAAATGAAAGAATCTATAATTTAATAATAAAAAGCAAATAAATTTTTCCATTAAAAAATGAAAATAAGAATAACTACTCAAGAAAATAAACTAGAAAAATTAAACAATAAATATTTTAACAGGAAAACCATTTTAAATTTTGTAATCGAAAATTCCTTTTAAAACAAAGTTGATTTGGTTTCTTTTATACTAAAAGGTACCAACTGAAGCATCTTGGGGAAATCAATGTCCTTCAGAATGTGACTGTGAAATGGTCAGTGCATCTCAAACACTCATTTCACGATGGAAGCCTGAAAACAGTTCAGTGAAAACAGTATTATGTGTCTTCAGAAATGAGAGTTTATTTCTTATGTTGCACCTACCAAAAGATACCGAATCAATTACCGTGCTACAAGCCAATGACGACAGTGCAATGATTTTAACAAATAGCATTCTGAAAGACTTGCAGATGGTAAAAAGTATTGATCTGCAAGGCTCTTTATCAAAGGGAAAAATCTACATCACTAATGAAATCTTTCATGACCTACAGGATTTGAAATATCTATCCTTGCAAAGAGTAGACATATCCGGTGCAGAAAAAGCATTCTCTAAGCTTTCATCTCTAGAAGTGTTATATGTAATTCACTGTGATATTGGCTATCTAAAATGGGAAATGCTTGATGGACTAAAAAATCTCAAGGAACTTTATTTGGTACAAAGTGGAATAAAAGAACTCTATGGCTTTGCATTTTATGGAACTCCTGAACTAAGACGATTATTCCTGTCACACAATGATTTGTTTTCTGTTGAAGCAGATGCATTTGTTGGTTTACTGAAGTTGGAATATCTTGATCTTAGCAATAATAGAATAGATCACCTTTCAGGTTTAACTTTTCCTCCATTACCTCATTTACAATGGCTGGAGTTGAAACACAATCCAATAAAAGTTATATTCCCCCACTGCTTCCAGTTTTTGAATGGAACTCAACATCTTACTCTAGGTCACAAGAAACAACCTGTACACCTGATGAAATTCAGTTTCCGTGGGTTGTATTCACTGCTATTTTTGCATATACCAAATATAGATAATGATGCACTCTTTGAGCATATGTTTTATGATTTAAAATCACTAACACACATGAACCTGAGGGGCAGAATAAAGCTCATTAATGAAAGAGCATTCAATGGAGCACACAAAGTTCTAAAAAAATTGATCCTGCATGACTGCCAAATTGAAAGAATTTACAGTGAATCTTTCTATGGATTAGAGAAGTTGCATTTGCTAGATTTATCAGACAATCGTCTGCGCAGTATTCCAGAGGGTACTTTCAAACATTTGAAATCAATCAAACATATACGTTTGAATGATAACAAGCTGAGTCAAATGCCTGATAATTTGTTCCTACCACTGCACACTTTAGAAACATTAGGTATGTATAACAACCCATGGAATTGTACATGCAGAATGAGTTATTGGAAAGAAAATATCATTATGGCTAAATATGAACATGATGTCGATACATGCAATGGCACATTATGTGCTGATGATAAGATTGTCGAAGAAACAGATTTAACACCAAAATGCAAAGAGCCAAAGCTATATGAAAATCATAGCATTTTTCAAGTTCTCAAAGTGCTGAAATGTGAGAAACAGCACTAAATCATTACAGAAAATCATTCTTTGTAAATATGTGCTTCATTCCCATTTATTTTTTTAAATAAAAGATAAAGCATATATGCATTAAATCATGGCAGATTTTTAAAAACATAATCACATTTTACTTCTTCAAGCAATTGATTAACACATAAGCATTCTTAAAAAGTATCTTCAATTTAATGGTTAAGTTAACAATAACTTAACAACTACTATGATGATGGAGATTATATGATGTGACCACTAATCTGGATGCTAATGGATATAATTTTATTCAACTGAATGTTAATGAATAAGTAATTTTATTCATGTGTTTTGTTTTATTAAATTGGTGAAATTTGTGAAAAACGGAGAAATGGTACAAAAAAGTTTAATGAAATGTATATAAAGAACATCTGTGCATTGTAATGCTATTCGCTGTAACTTTACTTTCATAATAAAAATATTTGAGTTTTTAAAGAAGTTATTACTTGATGAACATATTTGCATTAACAATCTTTTATATTCTATGATTTCTACAAGAGAAAATAATATTTGTCAATGTTACTTATATCTTGTAAATTTCTAACAGACATTACGGAATTTTCACTTTAAAATGTATTATGAGGTTCTCAATTTTAAAACGAATAGAAATGTAACCATTCACATGCTTTGGATCAATATCACTGTTTCTGATAAAAATGCTCTTCAAATTATATACTATAAAACAGTATATGCAGTATAAAGGCTAAGAACTACTGTATGCATCTATGATAATTTTAGAGTTCCAACTATGCCTTGCACATAAAACAATATATATATATAAACAAATTAAACTTAAATAAAAAAGGTTTTCAGGCTTGTAAAATAAATGAATTCCATTAAAAGTACACTAAATTAAAAGAACATAATTTACTTTCATTTTTCAAAGAATGTATATTGTGATAGTCTTTAAAATGGTAATCACCTTTTGCTTCTAAAAATGAAGAAATGATATTCCAATATTTATTGTGAACACGATAGCTTTGAGCTCAAAGAATAAAGAATATTAATAATTCTGAATCTGCATGTTTGGGTAAAACAATTGCTATTTATTTTGCTTTTATCAATATTCTTGGTAATGAATTTCAGCTATATCATGATATACTTTTATATTTAATCAAATACATTATATTTAATTAGACATTAAATTACAGAGATATATTTATAAAATGCAAAGAAAACATTACAAGATATAAGAAAGAAAGTATGAGGAAAATGAGAAATATTTGATAAAATATTTTTATGACAAAGACAATTATCTGAGAAATTAGAACACAAAGATATTTCATATGACTCATATGTTTATTAAACTATTTTAATATTTGAAAATAAAATTTTATGCTCTTTTGATATGTTTTTAATATTAAAGAGTATCTGAGCCTTTTTAATAAAATTTTAAGAGATAAAAGAATATTTCATGTTTTAAAATGTATGGGTCAAGAAAATTATTTTATTTAAAATTTTTAAAACTAAAAAAGAAGTAATTTATTAGAGAATAAAAGATATTCATTTAAAGGAAGGTGTAATTAAATAATGCAACTTTTAAATATAAAAATTATTTCTGTGAATATCAAAATCCAATTATATTTAAATGTAATTGAAATAATTAAATTGTTTTAAAAACACTAAAAAAAAAAAAAAAAAACCCAAGTCCCAAAATAAATATCTAAATACTTTACCAGACAAATTTACTTTACTTTTAACTAATTTTACCTTTAAACAAACACAGTTAAGAATTTATTATTATAATTTTATCTTTGGGTAGTAATTATTACCAGAGAATAACTTGCCTATCTTAATAGTACATTAAATAGTTTCAAAATTTTAACAGCTTGATTTTCTAATATTTTCCTCTATTTTTCACATTTCAATGTAATAATTTTATTATTAAGTAGGAATTCAAAACAATAACATTAAAAACACAATAAAATTATTTTTTTTTTGTTTCTTATAATCAAAAATAAATCTAACAAAGAATGTAAAAAATTTCATGTTTTAAAAAGA
This sequence comes from Argiope bruennichi, assembly GCF_947563725.1. Taxonomy (NCBI): domain Eukaryota; kingdom Metazoa; phylum Arthropoda; class Arachnida; order Araneae; family Araneidae; genus Argiope; species Argiope bruennichi. The sequence continues at coordinate 125,317,339 of NC_079151.1, read as the reverse complement.
TAAATTTTAATAAAGCAAAGAAAACTATTGCATTTTTTATGCATTACCATAAAATGTTTACTTAGATATGCTATTGAATAAATAACATATTAAAAAAAGAGTACGGAATAATACAATTGTAATGTCATCGGCAATTTTTTGTTTAATAGATATCATATTACTTTTTAGCAACAAGAATAAAAGAAAAAAATACAACTGATATAAAAAATCTCAAAATTTAATGGTTGTGCTTTTCAAGAACAAAAAAGAAAATAATATGGTGCTAATGTCCAGAAAGAACAGAATTAAAAAAAAAAAAAACACTTTGATATTTAACAAAAAAACAATCATAATTGCAATATTTTTAATTAAAAATTTCAAACTGAAATAATCAGCAGATTAAAAATCTGATAATAGATCTCTTAAAAGACTTATGTCTAAAAAATTTAACAGATTTTGAAGTTATTTTGAAGTTATATGGAGAGAAATAACAGGAACTGCAAACCGGGGGTAAAGAAACAAAATTTTCAAAAATTTTAAACAATGGCAAAAAAAAAAAAAAAAAAAAAAAAAAAAAAATCATTAAAGGATGACTCTATAGCCTATTCAATTTATCAGGAAAGTTACAATTTATCAGGCTGATAAATTATTGACAATTTTTGGAAGAATATTGTTAACTTTAATTATTTTGTTTTGTTTATTTTGAATTTTATTTATATTATTTAATGTCGTATATTTTTACACTGCTGCTGTAAAATATGTCCTAAATACTACTTATTAAATTAATATTTAAATTTAATTTTTCAATTAGTTCTGTTTAAACCATAAAAAAATTAACTTACATTTTAAAAATCTATTGAATGAATAGAATGAGAATCAGTATTTTTAATAAATGTGCAGTCAAGAAAGCACTTGCTTAGTCTAACAAGAAATAATGGCTTTGCAAATCTAATGTATTTTAAAATGAATAATAGATTTTATTCTGTTTGAAAGATGAACAAGAGCTCCAGGTTTTAAATCCAAAGCCAACTGACACAGATTCCATGCCAAGATATTATTTTAGGGTGAAAACATACGAGGAAAACAAAATAGTTTAAATGAAAGAAACTTTTCTGATTTAGATGATGATTCTCGAAAAAAAAAAAATCCAAACAAACAGAAAATTGTAAATTCAATAGATAAAGTCTTCTTCTACCAGAGGAATGTTTGAAAATGCTCTATAATCACTGCTAGAAATATTTCATACAACTGAAGACCTAATTTTAATAAAAAATGTTAGTGTCAAGATGTATTGTTTTTACACTTACATGTTTTCAATATTAATAGAGTAATTCACATAAAATTTTCGTATTCTTTAAAAAAGGGGGCTTTACTCAGAACAATGATATGTTTATCTTTTTCATAGTCAAATAATGAATTTTGCAGATTAATGTTAACCATATAAAGCAAGAACTATAAAAGGAATAATTGAATTTTTACTCTATATACTCTATTTACTATAAAAATATTTTAAGCATATTCTCCAACAATTTGTTTTACACAAAATAAAATTTAACTTGCACAAAAGTTAACTTTCATCAATATGCTGCCATCATGTAGACAAAACTAAAATTAAAAGACTAAATTGATTCTAACTTCAAACCAAACCAAGAAAAGTGTAATTTTTAAGTATGTGTCAGGGAGAAATGGGATAACTTGATATTTTCTAAAGATAAGAACAAGAAAATAGTTTCTGTGAATATATATATATATATAAATACAGGATGTCCAATGTAATTTGATCTTAACACCTAATTACTAAATAGTATTAGGCATAAATACATAATAGGGAAAGTGCTCAAAATGAAAGAGAAAATACTATTTAATTAATTAAGTTTAATTTGATAAATGATCTGAAGAATTTAAAATTTTACATTTTTGTAGTCATATGTAGTCACTTTTGTAGTCACTCTTATTTAATAAAATATTCTTAAGATACTAACATTTTAAATAAAAAAAAGAACCATTTTATAGCAACTACCACTGAATAAGTTATGAAAATCTGAATGTTACTACATTGTAAAAAGGAGTGCTTTCAGACTGTTCTGTTGATCATTTAAAAAAAGATATGCTAATCAGCACTTGGAGTTTCATCAAGGTTGACTAGCCTCAAATTATGAAATTGCTGATTGTCTTAAATATTCAGTGATATTCAACACTTGTTGACTTCAAAAAGAGAATTATGCATCGACGATATGCTTTATATGATAAAACAGATGTTAGAATTATTGAAAAACAAATATAATTAAGTTCAGTAAAAGAAAAGAGTTGTCAATGCAAGGAGGGTTTACATAGATTTTGAGTTCAAAGAATATGAATAATTAATGGGCATTGCTACTCATTGGTGAAAATAGCATTACCATACTATATAGCAAAAATGGAGATGTCTTAAAATAAATATGAATAATCAAATTAAGTATAAAATATGAAGAAAATGAAACAAAAAATATGTTGATTGTTAACATTATAAAATTATCAGAAGAAAAGATATTATTGATTAATATGACACGAAACGCAGATGTATTAAAGCAAATTGGTGAGAAATTTTGCAGTGGGTATTCAGTATCATATCTAGAAAATGAAAAAATTAATATCTTTGAAAAGAAGAACCGTGTTCTCCACTGTAAATTTTGATATTAATATAGTGGCCCATATGAGATAGTAATTACATAAAAAAAAAAAACTAAGGTTTTATTAACTTATTTGAAAACCATATTTTGTAGATAGTTGTGCCTAATACTAGCTTCCTTCCATAAGGTATCATGAATTCTATAATATGCAATATATATCATAAAATATTTATTATTTAATATTAAGAATTACTTTTCTTTTAGAAAAGAAAATTTATTATTAAAAACGAAATTTTTTAAAAATATTACTTTGTAAACAAAAGTGTATTAGGTGAGAGAGGACATGTTTATGTGTAAGGGGAGGGAGCATGCTCTCAAAAATACTTTTTGTGAACGCTTTTCATGAAATAAAGAATATTGCTTACAAAAGATTTTTTTTTAAGCAGCAATTTTCACCCATTTTTCAATTTATACTATACCTCTTAAAAGAGTTGCAGCTGTCCCTTTATAAATACTTCGAATTCCTCCCTCTTTATACAGTTTCTTAACACAATCTACAGGTCCAGCATATTTAGCCTCAGCAGCAGAACCAGTAGCCTGCTGAACCTATGGTTAAAAAAAAAAAAGAAGTTAATGTTAGAATTAATTGAGAATGCATTTCTCTATTACATTCTAATATTACACATTTCACTTTTTTTTGGATAATATTTATATTGTCTAATAAAATGTTAATAATTCATTCTATATAAAATTATTAACTGTTTGAATCAGATGTAATAGAAATTGTCAAAGATCATATTCTTAAAGAATTAAATTATTCCAGATTTTAAATACATTAAAATGTCTCACAGAAAGCATTCAGTTATTAAACAATATTAAAATTATACAGTACCTTTGAAGATTAAAAATTAAAATCAAAATTTAAGTCTATGATATAAAAATAGGAAATAAGTCAGCTAAGAAGAGGTGCAGAATGAAATGGATGCAGACAATTCTGCTTCCTTCATACTTTTTTTAAAAAATAAATTAATTGAATATGTATGAAGAAAAATGATACTGAGAAGGGAAAGGATGTGACACACAGACCAGGGAGATAATTTAGAAAAAAGTAGATAAATGATTTCAAATTTTCATAAAATTCATCAAGAAATATTCATCTATGTCAGTGTATAGTAATAAATATCTTTACTCTATAAATTGTGATTTTTCAAAACTCTGATAACAATTCTCTAGGCATGCAGATATTCGAATTTGTATATCATATGATAAAAAGTAGGATAATGTTAAAAATACGTTTTCCTGATATATCTATAATCATGTGTATGCACTTTGATTTTAGATCACTTGTGTGATTTTCGATATTAATCATTTAATTGAAATTGATAGGTCATGAAACAAGACTAATACACTTTGAATGTTATAATTTTAACATATAGCACAACAAAATACACACAGGGAAGTTCTAAAAATATATATGCAACTATCTGGAAATATCCCTTTCCTGGGATTGTGAGGAAACTGTTAGTATTGGTTCAGAAATTTTACTGTAAATAGCTTTCAAAATATTTCCCGTTTTTACATATTTATTCCCCCTTCTCCCCTCCATGATAAACATTATATGACATTATTGTTAGTGCTAAATAACAAATTATTATAATAACAAATTACTGAATTCCTATTTCGTTACAAAATTAACAAATTCATTATTAATAAGCTATCTATAAACATTTATAGCTTGCATGCGTTATAAATAAGGAATTAGTTATCCGAATATGTATACAACAAAGGAAATTTCTCTAATACTCTAATAATTCAAGAAAGTTTTAATGTAATCACAATCTCATTACTTCATTTATCAGAAAGTTTCAGGTACAGAGTACAATTCAAATGAAATAAATAATAAGTTTGAAAAAATAATTTATATATCTATAAAAATAATTTTAAAACTTGAAAACAGTTAAGTATAAAAATTATAGTGAATTTTAAGATTTTTTTTTTAATTGCATTAAATAGTAGAATCAATCAAAACTCGAGGAAAATAAATAACAATAAAATTAAATAAAAATAATTTACTTGTAAAAGACACTTTATTCGTTCTCCAGGAGTCATAATTGCTGTTGTAAACACACCCGATAACATTCCGGCATTGAAAAGTTGTATCAATCTATTAAGTGAAAGCAATATCAAACAAATTTACATAAAAATCCACACAATAAAAAAGAAAGAATTATTGATATATATTAACAGCTCATGAAATGATTATTGTCTGAAAAAGAAGTTTGTAAATTCTATCTAAAATACATACATCACTTAATAATTTTCCTTGCTTTCATCATTTAGATGAACTTTTTAAAATTTTAATTTTAATGCTTTCATAATTAAAGCAAGATGAAAAAAAATACCACATTCTGTTTTTGTTTTATAAAAAAAAATCATATTTAAGTGCTTCAAGTAAAATTTATTGATTTGTTGAAATAAAAAATTTAAAGTATTGAAATTCTGAGTGAAATCAGTTCAATAGCTTTCTGTTACCTCAAAAACAATTATTGTCAAGAACAAACTAAAAGACCAAGCAACTTGGTGTTAAACATTATTTTCAATTTATTATCATTTATCTGGCAACCATAAAATATGGACAAGTGTGTATATTTCAATCATGAATTCCAGATTTAGTAGCAGAGAGTAAAACTAGGGGAAAAAACAAACAAACAAAAAAAACAGTTATTGCCATGTTAATTAATGCCACAACTTCTCACAAACATATGGAAACATGAAAAAGTTAAATCTGTAAGAATAAATCTGTTTATCTGAATCTATCACAATTTCAAAGGGCAATTGCAGCACACAAGGCAGGAATACTTTTTTAATGAACATCAAATATTTATTAAAAATATATCAACTATCCCAACTGAACAGAATATGATATAGAAAGTCCTACAACAGGTGCATAAAAAAAATGTATTCACATTTGATCCGTCATAGAAACTGTATTTCCCATGCTACAAGGTTCAATTTCTGGGAGAAAGTAATGTTATCTTCCTTCAACAGGTGGCAGCAGAATTCTAGCTCTAGCTACTCAACCCAGTTAGTGGCAAGGAAGTAACTACAAGATGGCGGATGGGTGTTTTAGCTTTGAAGCTCAAATGCCCAACTGGAGGTTTGAGAATGTTGTTGTGGTTCAAGGACAGTGGAGACATGGGTATAGTACAAAACCACCTTCAAGGGTAACAATTACACATTTACAACACATATTCGAAATGCATGAAAACGTGTGTGATGTGCATAAAGGTTGATTAGGGCGACCTCATATAGCTACAAGTGATAAATCTTCAATTGCAGTCTTGGAACTGTTTCAGCGTTCACCTCAGAAATCGTCAAGGCAAGGGGCATGTGAGAGTAATGTAAGTGCTAGTAGTATACTACGCATACTGAAGAAAGACAAGTTGTGTGTGTTCATTCCAAGGTAGGTGCAACAGCTAAGTGACGACAATCCAAATTGAAGATTAGAATTTTGTGAATGGGTACAGGAGAGGGTGAGACGTGAACCAGGATTTATGGGTAGCATAATTTGGTTGTATGAAGCCCAATTCAAATTGAATGGAGCTATCAATAGACATAATTGTATGTACTGGGCTTAAAAGAATCCTCACATTGCTGGTGAAAAGGCTGCGAATTTGCCTGGTGTAAATGTGTGGTAAGGTTTGTCTGCAAAAGGACTCATTGAAACCTTTCTGCTTCGAAGGTAATGTAACAGGCAAAAAGTACTTAACAATGCTTGCTGATTCCATATTCCCTGTCATTTGTGCATTATATAGCAATGACAAGCTTTATTTCCAACAAAATTGGGGTCCTGCTCCACTATCAGCAAGACACACATGGATCAAAATTTGCCAGTCCAGTGGATAGGACGAAGGGGGCCCAATTGAGTTTCCTCCACGTTCTCCAGACCTTATGCTGCTGGATTTTTTCTTATAGAGCACAGTAAAAGATAAGGTGTAACCACATAACCTAGACATACTTTGGAAAGAGATTCAAGCGGTATGCACAAAAATCCCAAAGGTACGATATACGGAATCAGTGGTGATTCGTACTCAACAATGAATTGATGCTGAAGATCGCCATTTTGAACAGTTATCACATTTGCATCAGAAAATGCATTTATGATTCAAATTGGACTTTAAGCTTTCCATTTCTAGCAAATTGAAACCTTGTAGAAGAGAATATAAATTGTCTATGATTATATTTTTTTGATGCACGCTGTATTAATTCTAGCATGTGCAACTGAAGACATTTTGGATTTAAGTAGTTATCCTATTTTTGGACTTAGTAACAGTGAAAAATAAATAATTCCACTTTTCATAAACAAATTTGATTCTGACAGAGAAGAAAAATTCCAACTGGTTCATATGCTTCGCACCCAGGGCCCTCGGTCAAGAAAGCAGATATGGGCACTGTAGGCCTTGACCCAATAGGCTGTTGTGCCACTAAGTTTAGTTTAGTAGAGAAGAAAAATTACAAATTTGAAAACTTAAAACATTTTTAGATGATTAAAAAAAAAAAATAATTGTGAATTCCAAATACAATCGCATTTACCATAAAAACACAAGTTTGTTAAGAAAGTATTTTATTAATTATTACTTATTCAATTCTGTGGTATTAAGTTCTATCTGAAATACATAAAAATAGCTTTACTAGAATTAAATCTCGTTAAACCAACATTTTCCTATTATTTTCCTTTAAGTACCATGATAATGATTATGAATTAAAAAAGAAAGATTAACTTCAAGGCAAAAGCAAATTTTTAAAAAAATTAATAGATAAAATATTCAGAGGAACATGAGAATTTACTAACGTCAGTTGTTCTTCAGGATGTTTTTGCTGAAGTCTTTTTCCCACTCCAAAACCAAAGAAACATACAGCAAACATGGGTGTCACTCCAGTTATAGGAGCAGCCATGCCTTTATAGAGGCCAAAAAAACCCTATATGTGAAGAAAAATGAATAAATCATTAATTTCCAGCTGCTCTATAATAATAAAAATCTTTGTAAAATAATTGTAACAGAAAATGTGATGGTTGTCAGCTTAACTAAACACAGTAACATTAAACAAAGAATGAGCTGCAAGTCTCATTTAATCAATAGCAGCAACAGAAAATTGTAAATTTAAAAGAAATAACTAGATAAATTACTACTATTTATTACTCATAATGTGATTCCATAAATTTTACATTAAAAGATACAAAAAAGTATGCTTCATAATAAATAATACATAAAAGATAAATAAAAAGAATGAAGAGTATTTTTTCCTCCAAAATAAATAAATTTATTTCCAAATTTGGAAAAGTGACAATCAAAAATAAACTACAACTACAATCATTAAAACTTTATGAAATAATTCATTTCAATAAAGATCCCCTTTAAAGATCAGAGGATTTTAAACACCATTCTGGAGAATAATTCTTAAAAACAATAATTTCTTATCATTTAAAAATTGTTCTAATATTGTAAATCAATTTGGAAATGTCATTTTTTGAGCAAGAAAATAAAACTAAAATATAGAGTTAAAGCTTAATGAGACATTAATAATAGGTTTATAAAACATAATATTAAGACCATAAATACCTCTTTCATCACTGTCTTTTTAGCACAGTCAAAAGTACCCGTGTATAATGGGAGCGCACCAGGAGCAGGCTTTGGCATAGTTTGTAAACGAACCTACATGTAAGCAAAATGCAAAATTTAAAATATTTTTTTTTATATTAAATTATTTAGGATTGTAAACTAACATATTCTGAATGGGATGTAATTGAAATTTTATACATTTATCCAGGAACATAAATTAATAATTTTAAATAGATGTAGGTAATTGGGCAAAACATTTTTTTTTTTTTTTTTTTTTTTTTTGTAAATCAAAAAGTATAATCTTTCAACATATATATATATTTAACTGTAAAAAGTTACTTCTCAATACTCTTCATGCTTAATTAATATAGAGCTATGGAAATTATGAGAAAATATCAATGCAAATTATGTCGCCACAATATGAAATTGAATATCAAATAGACAATTAGATATTCAACTTCATACATTATTTATTCTATGGGTGTTGAATCTTACTCTATTCCATGCTCCTGGATAAATTGGAAAGAAGAGGATGGAACTTATGTTCCTCAGCACAAAGCAAGTTTAGTTATTGTACTAAAAAGTTACTAAAATTCCCTCCCCTGAAAACAATGAAATAAGGATCAACACTATCTTAAAATTTAAAATATCAATTTTTTTAAATTCTAGAATGAATATTTTAGTAATTTATCAATTTATCAAAATTAATTCATACACAATTAGAAACAATTTCTTGTTTTGTTGTAGTTGTTTAAATCTTATTTTTACAGTTTAATCAATCACATCTATCACTCACACTTTGGCAACGCTAATGTTGCTTTCTTTGAACAAATTTATTATTTTATCAAGTAGTGTAAGTATTTTTTAACATAAAAGTGTAAAAATAAGTATTACTTATTAAGTAAAATCTTTAAAATCTAAGTAAAATCTTTTTTTTAACTGACCGTTATCAGATTTCACAAATATACACAGTGCGATTCCAAATTAACGGTTCAGTTTAATTATATTAACATTACATTTTTAAAGCAATACTAAAGGCTATTTTGGGACGGACCTCGTAATTTTAACTGCAGTCAGATGATGAGGACAACACCTCAGCTGGCACCTTCCTCTCTAAACTTCCCTACCACACCAGAGGGAGGACATTTGGCCTTGATGAATTTAGCATGCACCATACCTTTCACAATGGTCATTTGGTGCAATCAGGTCTCAAACTTGAAGCCCTCTGGTGCTGAACCAAGACCTTACCACCGCAGTCCACCAAATTCATGGAACAAAATTGTGGGAAGGTGGATAACAAGGATGCAAATAATATTCATACAGAAATCTCAGGTCGCAATTAATTTCTTAAGTCTTAATTACAGGATGTCTCAATTCATCTAAAACAAGATGTTTAGTTTTTGTACAAGTGAAGAACTACATTTCTATTTTAATAAAATTTTTGTCAGCAGTGCATTTATTTAAAACAATTATTTATTGTAATAGGAATGTATGGAGAACCAGCCCCTTAGCCACCCCAGATCTCCCAATTTATTGAGCATCGATTACTTTCTCTGGAAATATCTGAAGTCCTGTTGAGAGAAATGTAAAATTAAAGCAGTATGTTGCATAATTTCACATTTTTTTAATTCATTAAGGCTGAAAATTTTTAAGCCTTATTTTAATTTGTAACCCACTTAATTATTAATATGGAAAGATAAATAACAAATTTTAATATGAATAAATTTTATATGTGTTAACTTAAAAATTACTTTCATTGCAAAAATTATGAAATGCAACATTTTTTTAAACAATTCTTAATAAGTATTAATATATTTAAAGACTCTTCAACTTTGTCATTACTTATAATAAGAACATCTTGCAGTTTTAATCTTAGAAAACAATTAAATATGAATTACTTTTTCTCTTTTTATGTTCCTGAATATCAATATGATTCAAGAAATTTTTCACAAATTGTCATAAATAAATCATAAGAAAGTACTGCCCAAGTCTCTGCAATAATGTATGAAAATTATTCTATAATAACAATAAAATTATAGAATTATATTATAAAATTGTAGTCATCTGTTTCAGACAATTCAATTAACTGCTATACAAAAACGAACTAAACTAAGTTATTTATTAGAAGCAAGCAAACAAGTTTTGCATTTTCTTTTGTAATAAGTAAGGATTATTTCAAATAACACTTTTCATTTAAAAATTCAGATTTTTAAAGCTATATTTACAAAAATATTAACAGAAAATCTTCTTATCAATACGTTATTAAATAAGAAAAGAAAGTTTAATTTTAACTAATAATTTTGTGAAATTACTTTAATTGTATCTAATGGGTGTCCAGCTGCAACACAACAAATACCACCAACTCCTCCAGCTAAAAAGTTTTTAATAGGACTAGTTCTTTGCTTTTCCGACATTTTGTTTAGTTAAAAGGTTTCGCGAAAATGAAATGGAAAAATGAACGTTGAGCAGGATCTAATTTTCCTCCTAAGATGAAAAAGATTAATCATTCACTCTCACATGTTATCTTTCATTTGTTGATGACGTAGACCTGCCACTCAGAAGTTATAAAATCTAAATAAACAACTCATCAGGAGAACCAACGTATCCTAAAGGCTTATATATTTAAGAATAAACTATTTTGGAAAGTATTTGAATTTCAAAATGATTTTTAGTCAACAAATTTTTTTCAAATAGTTGAAAGATGTTTCATATATATTTTTAAGTTTATATATTAATTCTATATTTTCTTTTATAAATATATTTGGTAATTAAAAAATGGCAATCGTTTGCCATTGTTTGGGTGGAAAGTCTAAATTTAGGAAATAGATTTTATTTTATTTATTCCCCAAAATTAATATAATTTTCTGTGTGAAGCCATAAAATATTTATCCAGTTTTTCTGTTGAATTAAAACTCATTCTAGCATTTCTGATGATTTTAAAATTGCTGAACTTTTATGAAAAATATATGATATCCGATTTTGCTAAAATATGTCATAAACATGGAAGATGACGAAAGTGATCATGAGATATTGAAAGTTGAAGCAGACAAGGAAATAAGGATCATTCTTAAAGACTCGTCAGATGAAGTTTCTGTAGAGCTTATTGATGGGTCTGGAGAAATATTTGGGGTGGAAATGATAAAAAATAAAATATATCTATTCACATCCTCATTTGTTGTTACTTCCTTTCAAGGTTGCACTCTGAAGTTAAGAGGAAATATATCGCGGACGTGCACAGAAAATCATAATCGTGATATTTACGATCTCCATTTATTACTTGAAGAACGTCGTAAATGTGCAGATAAGAATGGTGGTAAAGGACCTATAACTCTGATTGCTGGGCCAACTGATGTCGGTAAAACCACACTTACTCGCTTATTACTAAATTACGCTATTCAACTTGGAAGAAAACCTTTATATATTGATTTGGATGTTGGCCAAAGTTCTATTTCTATACCAGGCACTATAGGTATTTTGCCTGTTGAAGAGCCTGGCGATATTGTCAAAGGTTTTAACGATGCAAAATCCTCAGTATATTTTTTTGGACAGAAAAGCCCAGGGCTGAATATGTTATTATATTACCTACTTATAAAGAAATTGGGTGAAACTCTAAATAATCGACTTAAAAACTCACAAAATATAATATCTTCTGGTGTAATAGTAGACACTTGTGGATGGGTTACAGGTGGTGGATACAGGTCTATTGTATTAGCAGCAAAATCATTTGAAGTAAATTTACTAATAGTTTTAGGTGATAAGAGATTGTATGCTGATTTGAAAGAAGATTTTCCTGACACTGATATAAAATTTATTCATAGATTGAAAGGTGTTGTGGAACGTACTAAACAAGTTAGAGCTGAAAGACGTGATAATTTAGTGCATGAATATTTTTATGGATCACAGATTCCTTTAAAACCATACACTTTTGATGTCAAATTTTCAGATGTACAAATCTTTCAAGTTTCTTCTCCTGCATATAAAGTTCATATTGATATGCTCCAAGAGGCTGATCAACATATTTCTCTTATACCAGTGTCAATTTCAAATAATCTTCGTAGCCATATCCTCGCACTTAGTTATGCTGACAGTGTTGATGATATAATGCTAACAAGTGTTTTGGGATTTGTTTGTGTTAAATCTGTTAACATGGATCAACAAATTTTTACAGTGTTATCTCCACAACCAAGTCCATTACCAAAAAATTTATTGCTTATGGGTGATATACAATATAATCGAAAAAATAAATCTAAATCATGAAACCATATTTGATTTGATTGTCATTTCTTGATTTTGCCATATAAATTTATGAATAATTACTATTCTATATGTTATTTGTTGATTTTTTTTAATAACCTACAAAAGTCTATTATGTTGGCAGATATATGTGAGAAATCATTCAAGAATGGTAGAGATCGATTTTACATAAGTGAAAATCCAAAATTGTCTTTTATTGGTTAAAATGTATTAATATTTTACTTTAATGAAATTATTATTATATATTTTTATTATCTAATGTATGAAAGTATGTGACAACTTAATTTTATATTGTTTTTAATTGCATTATATATGCATTTTAAATTTAGTTTCATATCCCACAGTGCTATTTTATAGATAGTTTATCACCTGGAGTGAAAACTAAGCATTCAAAATAATAAATTCCATGGATTCAAGATTCAATTAATTAGTACTCCACCTGCGTATGCTGTTTCAGAAAATAGCTTGAATGAAACATCCTTTCACAATTTATTAAAACAAAATTTAGCATTTAAAGCTCATAAAATGCTAATGCTCTTTGTTATTTCTTATTATGTAGTGCTAGATTCTTTGGCATCTGATGTCACAATAAAGATTACTTAAGTCTAGTTTAATTCCAAAATTCAAGAAATTTGTAGTGGATAACTGACTTATCCATCCTGGTGATCATTATATTTATTGAAATATATGAATAAATTTTTCTTGTAGACTAAAATGTGTTTATTTATTTTTACTTAAACCATATAAAGACTATTTAGCAAGAAATTTTACATTATGTGCCTGGAAAAAAAAAAATCAGGATTTACCAAGGATGCCAGGAATTGAAAAAGTTTAGAAACATATCTAATGTCAGTATCAGTTCAAAGCTATATTTTAAAATTTGTTCTATTACATTTAAAAATTACTTTGTGGAGGATTGGGGTGAGCGAGGATAGAACCTGGGACCTTGTGGTTCGCAGCCCAGTAACATGACCACAATACAAAAGCAATTGCTCGTGTAGCGTAGCTGTTGTTGTTTGTTTCTTATGGCACTTGCCACTGACAAGCCCACTGTTACGAAGACAGCAATTTAAGCCTGAGGGGGAACGTCTCTTATTTTTTATAGCAGCGCCAACTAGGGCCAAGAGTACGACTTTGCCACTCACGCATCACTCATTCGCTTGCACAACCCCTTTTTACAGGAGGGCACATTCACACATCTCACAGATAGAACAACAGAAGAACAACCATGCCCAAACCGGGACTCGAACCCGGGACGCCCAGATCACGGGGAAGACGCGCTACCCCTATGCCAGGACGCCGGCTGCGTAGCTGTTAACTGGCGTATAAGCTTTCACCACAACTTCTAATAATTTAAGATTTATAAATTTGAGATAAAGACAAAGCGTAGAAGTAGCTGGTTATTGAGTACTGGAAAATATATGGTATTATGAAGTATTTGATTTCATAGGAACTAAAAAATGACCTAGATAGTTTTGAAAGTCAATAGATTAATGCATCAGAAGAAAAATTAATTCTATATTAGAATCTGTATAATAAACTATCTTGCCAAAGTTTTGATTTTTGTTTTGTTGTTTTTGAAAACATTCTGCTTAGAATTTGAAGTTGATAAGTTTAAAAGCACCCTATATTTATGTAGTTTCTGTTCTAAATGATAAATAAAAAAAAGGTTTTTGAAAGGTTAAGATGAAGTTATTTGTTTAATGCTGGATAGAAATTTTATACAGGGAAGTTAATTTAATGGATAGTAAGGTTCTTGTGATGAAGCAATATGCTAGGAAGTTATGAGTATTTCACAGACAATGTTAGAAAAGATGAAACTTTTGATGAGAATTATCATGAATTTTAATTAGTCTTGATTGGTCAAATGATGATGATGGCATGTCCGCGTTACCACAGAAAGGGTGTGCAGTAGCTTCTGAGAGTAAAGACCCCTGAGCATCCTAGGACAAAAGTCCGATTTCTACGTCATATGAAGATGACACTCACACATTTGCTTGTACAACTCCTTTTTACAGGGGGCTCTTTCACACACCTCACAGATAGAGCACAGGCTGAAGAACAACCAGGACTTGAACCCAGGGTGCCCAAATCACGGAGAAGACGCTCTACCCCTAGGCCAGGAAATAAATATCCAATTTAACATTTAAAGATAAATGGCGGGCATTGTAGCATCTTTAATAATATTTGTAAACTTTACACAAATTTAGAAACCATTTAAAATCCCTGAAATTTTCTCTGTATGGCAATAATGAAGTAAAAAGCTAAGAAGAATTGCAAATGTGTACTTGAACTTATGCATAGCAAATAAGTCCTAGAAATAAAGAATTCTATGTTGCTGACTACTTACTTATTTTCACTACTTAACTTGAAGACATGAGAAACCATCCAATATATTAAAGAACTGGGTTTAAAGAATTCAAGCCTAGATGAATAAGGTCAGTATCTTAATAGTCTTCTTGTGAAATAAGAAAAATAATTATATGATTTCACTTATCATCTACTTTCAATTTGTGATTACTGATCATAAATTTAGTGATGTCTTGTAGAGTCCATAGACTAGTTAAATTTTAAATAACAATCCCCCCCCCTTTTTTCTAGGATATTGTAATGGCTGGTTCTATTATGGTATATAGCTTTAGGTAAGTCATTTTAAATTTATTAAATGTAAAAGAATGATGTAATAAAAACATTCTCCATAGTGTGAAGAATCAAATTGTAATTGGTCAAAAGTACTTATTTTATTTTTTTACTTATGAAATACTTATGGTATTGAAAATGGCTGGAATTTTGACCTAGAAAGTAATATTAATGACATAGAAGATATTTCGGCCATGTGGAGGCAGGGTAGAATATTAAATTAGTTATTACCTAGAAGCCCCAAACATTCTAGGTTTTTTTTTGGGGGGGGGGAGGCTTTGATTTAATTATAAAGGTTGTGCAGTCAAACATTTAAATTAAAAGAAAGTATTATTTAAATTAATTTTGTAACATTATTCTATATTCTTAATTATAATTTACAACTTTTATATAATGTTACTTTATAATTGTAACAAAAAGCATAGTTCTTTATAATTTAGAAAAAATTCTGATCTTATTATTAATTTAAATATTATTTAGATAATATTAAGAAAAGTTTTGTCTGTTTTTCTTACTAGTTTGTGTAATATTATTTTTAAATTTAAATTTTGTATTTTTTTATATATAATATACTGTAACCATCTCTATAGAAAGTGATCTGCAAAATTAAGCATTTTTATATATAAAGCTTCTTTTGTAGATTAAATTAAGTTCAATGAAAATATTTGGTTTTGAAAATTTTGTGGGAGGATGGCCCCTAAGATTTGCATTGCATAAGAGCTAGTAAGAGGCTTAATTGGGCCTTTATGGAGATATTGATACTTATCATTATTTTAACCAAATTAGAAATAAATATTAAGTTAATAGTCAAAGAATCAAAAAGAAAGATTAACTGAATCCGGCCCGAAGACTTTTTCAAGGGTCACCCTCAGGCAAGGATTCAAACCAGGGATTTTTTCTGTGAGGGGTCTGACTTTCGTCCAACAAATTGACCCCTCGTGACCCGAAAATCCCAGAAAATTGAGGTTTTAGAGATAAATTAGTATCACAAGATTAAAACAAGTAAAAAAACTAGCAAAAAACAAACCAAATAAGACCACAGCAATCATTATTTTAGTTTCAGTTATGAAGATAATACTCTAGAGTAATAATAATATGAAGATAATACTCTAATACTACTATACTCTCTCTTCTGAGTTTTGAGATGCCTAAATCATTTTTTTCTTGACATTAGAGAAATGTTTTTATCTAGTTCCAATAAAAAGTAATCCTTTATATTTTTCTCTAGTAGACCCAAGGGATGCAATATCCATAGTGGCATAATGACTGGGAGTAGGGGTACTCTGGTAATTTAATGCTTTAGGCACTAATCTTGAGATTTGCCATGGGAACAGAACATTAATGTCTTAATATTGCTTTTTAAAATTAAATATGATAAATGAGCAAAATTGTTTATAATGTCCTGGGTTTCATTTGCATTAACATTGCTACTGATGTTAATTAGGAATGAAAAAATTATATTAGGTCCCATGAACCTCGGCATGCTGCTGTAAGAAAGATTAAAAATTAAGCTTTTATCTAGGAGGATGAAAATTTTCCTAAAACTGTAGCATTATAATATGTATTCAAAAGATTCTATAAGATTTTGCAGATTTCTTGAAAATGCTGTTGGCATGAAGTAGCCATCATGTGTTATGAAGGAATACTTTCTTTATAATTAACAAATTATTTGCATACCATTGAAGCATCATATTTTGCAAATTTCAGCTTCTTTAAAAAGTTGTAATATGCTTATGCTTAGCAGATATTAAATCTCTAATGATCTTTTAATTGAATTTTGGGACCTTATATTTCTATATCTACAAAATCAATTGTTAAATGTTAAAATGAAATGTTTGCTTCAGCTTTTTATTTTCATTATTAATAAAAATTTATTTCTTGTGTAAAAATTTGAAATTAAAAGAAAATATTTTCATGTTTGCTTTTTTTTAAATTTTATTTATTAAGAGTTTTATAAACTGATATATTCAGATTAATATGTTCGAACATATTCAGATTAATATGTTCGTTGATTACCACTTGCAACTGCAATCTCAATAATAAAATACACAAAGAAAATTTCAACAGAAAAATAAAGAAGAAAGGGGAGAGTAAACTTTGTTTTAATTCAATAGCACAAAAAAAAAAAAAAAATTAAGTAATTTCAGAAAAATTTAATATGCTATATGAGGCTCATTATCATTTATTATTAGAAAAATGAAATATGTTCAAAAATGTTTTCTCTAAAATTTCAGTTCTATCACAGATTGACACAAATCAATGATTTAATCCTCTGAGCACCTAATTATTACTTTTTCCTGAGAGAAAGTATTGTAAGCATAAAGAAGAAATGTGAACTTGTGGTTTTGATGAATTCTCACATTTCAGACCCCCCCCCTTGGCCCAAAACACACATTTTTGGCATCATGTTTTTCTCTGTGAACACTGATACAACTTGAACATTGAGCTGGAGCAATAAAAATAGGTGTATGGATTTTAGTCAAATTTGAAGATTTCTGTTAATTGTGAACAAAATAAATTCAGAGGAAGTTTGGCTCTTTGAGTACTAATGGCTCTGATAACTACAAAACATAAATTTGGTACTCAGATTTTGCATCGAAAATGTTAATTCTTATAAAAATGTTAACCAAATCTATCAAAGGATTGGCCATCTGTTGTTTTGTATTCTTTCATACTTGTAAAATCAATGACTTAAATTATGAAATTCGGTATGTGATCTTGTGACTGCAGTTGTAGTTTCATGTCAAATTTTGGTGTCATTCAGTTAGAAGAAAGATGTTTAATATATTAAGTAAAAATGCTAGATTTACACCGGAGATCTATATTTTGTAACTACTGTTGTCAATGCCATGCAAGTGTCACAGCCTCACCCAAAGTCCACGATTTTATGTGGGATGGATGTAGGGGTAAGACCTTGGAGAATATATGAGAAATTTTTGGGGAGATTATTCCTGTTGATTTCAGGTTAGAAAAATCCATTTTTAAAATGTATTTTTTTCTATATTTAATTATATTACTAGTTAAAAAACGATGTACTTAAAACTATAAGCATATACAAAAAATGTATAACTAACATGAATACAATTTAATTACAAAAGCATGCAACTAACCTAAAAATAATTTAAATCATTGAAAACCGGTTAAAAAAAACTACTTAAAAAACGATGTACTTAAAACTATAAGCATATACAAAAAATATATAACTAACATAAATACGATTTACTTACAAAAGCATGCAACTAACCTAAAAATAATTTATATCATCCGTTGATAGTGTTTGTCATGACAACAATCAGAACAATGCGCATGCGTGAATTTTCTTCGCCAGTTGGGTAACGCAAATGCGTGAATTTTTCTACCCCAGTTGGGGTAACGCTATGCAGATTCTACATTTTTAATATCCTTTATTCTGTGTTATTTTAATTCAGAAGTACTTCAGAATGAATCAACATGGATTAATTAACAATGTTTACTTTTAAATGCATAAAACATTAAGAAAATAAACAGAATCGTTTGAAATAATCCGCCGAAAAATGTTAACCCTAGCCTCATTACTGTTGGGAGAAAAAAAAAGCTGAAGTCTTACTCATTTGGCGGTGGGGAAAATGGAAGATTTTTTTGGCGGGAAAGTTAGTTTTTAATTAATAATTAAAATTCTAATTTAAAATTCAAAAAAAAGGGACCCCAGGTGCACATTCCCGACCTCTAAGGTATACATGTACCAAATTTGGTAGCTGTATGTCAAATGACCTGGCCTGTAGAGCGCCAACACACACACACACATTGAGCTTTATTATAAGTATAGATGAATATTTAAGAAAATATACATATAAATGTGAATTGTCTTCTTTTGAACTGAATATGAAAAATGAAAAAGCTGGTATGGTGCCTTCACTCAGAAGATTAAATACTGTATACTTTCATTTCATATATAAGTTTTAGAACTAAATTATGGGGGTTGGCTTTTAAATAGGTATGATAATTTTGCATAAAAATTCTAAGTGCATATTTTTTATCTGGATGGAAGTGATAAATCGCTAAATATCGTCAAATACAGCACTTTTTTTTATTTCTACAATTTATATTTCATTAAGTAAAATTACTTTTAACTGAAATGAGCTTTTTTCTGGTGTTTGTGTGTGTAAGAATGAGTTATTTATTTTTTAAACTTTTTATTATTGCAGGTTTGCTGAGTCAGACATAGAATTTATAAAGAAATGCCAAGGAGTCATGGTTATAATTTTCATCAAATGCAATCGTATGTAGTTTGAGAATTGTTGTATATGAATTTCTTGCCATGTCTCGCCTTTTAAGCAAAAAATAAATAAATAAAATTATAAGCACAGACCAGCACATATATGCATCAAATACAAGAAAGCAAATGAATGAGATGGAAGGGTTTATTGTCATTGCTATCTACTAGCAACTTGATTGGAAAATATTACACTTATTTCACCTTGGAATGTTTTCACCCTCAAAGCAAAAAGTTTAAAAGTCACAAAATTTATTTTTAATTTTTATTTCAGTTTATATATGTATTTTCAGTTTGTAGGAATTTTATAATGAAAAGATAAAGTCTCATCTTATACATGGATCAGCTTATATTTTTTCAGAAATGTACTGTACTTTTCTTTATCCTTTTCCCCACTATCTTGTATAAATATTTATTTGAAGGAAGCACTTCAGGCTTCATACTTATTATTTAATTTTGTTTTTATTTTATTTATTATGAAACAATTGTTAAAGTAAAGAAAGTTCATTACTTTTGAGAAAAATATAAATTAAGTGAAAGTTCTTTAGTATGTTGTTCATTAGTATGCATTTTTGCATTTGTGCTGAAGCATTGCTATTTCATTTAATGTTTAAAAAATTGATTACGATGTCACAAATATTTAATAGTACAACACTTGAATCAATCATGAAAAAAAGTTTTCATGTATGATTTCAATTTACAGTTATTTAATTAGAATCCCAAATTAAATAATAATTTTAAAAATTTAAAAGAAGGAAGATTTTTTATGTAAATTGTGATTTTTGCATTTCATTGCAGCTTCCCTAAAAAGAAAGAAATCGAGAAGGACTGTTAGATTGCTATAAAAGTATTGCAATTACCACTGAATCAGGAAAAGAGATTGGTTGGCTTAAAACAGTGCAAGGGCTAGGGATTTTTAAAAATATATGCATTCAAATTATCTTATCTAAAAATATAATACACTAACATTAATGTAAAATCTCATTACATAATAATAATATATTATAAATATTATTGCAATTTGAACAAAGATTCAATCATTCATTGTTCTCATTAGTATGTTACTTTAGAGGTGAAACAACTTTGTTAATACATTAAAGGGGCATCTGCATCTGCATAATAATGTGTATTATGCAGATGTTCAAAGAGGGTGCACTGATGCTGATATTTTCCTCATCATCTGACCATAATTCATAATTTTGATGTCCATTCCAAAATACCCTTTGTTTTTTGTTGTTGTTTTTTTGAAAATGTAACCAATATATCCTAAACTTGTAATTAAAATTTTAAGAAAGGGATTTTTTTTTGTGTGTGTCTTTATACTCAATATAATTAATAATATGCTGTAAAATACACAAGGTATTTCCAATCTTATTTCCATGTTGGAGCAGAAATCTATACACTTCTTATAGTAATGTTACAGTCAAAAGATATATATGTGAGAAATAATTAATTTTTTTCCTTTAGAAAAATATCCTGAACTTATTAAAGTGGCAATCAATGCATATTTAGTCTTAATTTCAGTCTTGCTATAAAATTTTTCTTTACATTTAAATATTTCTTTAATTAAATTCTGTTTTAATTGTAAAATTCTATCATATTGCAATAATTCATAACTATTGTTATTACGTTGAATTTTTAAAAAATATTATGTCACTAATGAAATTTTAATAGAAAAATTATAATTTTGATTGTCTCAATTTTTAGTAACTAATTACCTTGAGCAACCAGTTGGTTCACCATGGTTTTTGATTATATTTCATTTCAGGTAAATGGTTTGGATATAACTTCATGTCTGTGATTTCCTCAAATTTTCACATATTAAAACTGTGTTATTTTAATTGTCTTCCATATATTCTGTACATGGATCTTTCCAATGGTGATCATTCCCATGGCATCATACTATTATTTAAATATGCAGCTCATCTATCTTCTAAATTTTACAGGTATTGTAACTCCACTTTTTTATTGGTCTTGTAAACTAAGCAGAATCTTTCTTTCGCTTTCAGCAATGTGTGTATGTGTTTAATTGCTCTGAGAAGACACACTTTTACCTTCCGTGGTATATATATATGCAAAATTTGGTTGCTGCAAGTGAAATGATCTGACCTATAGGACACCAATGCACACACATTTGTCTATATTATTAATAGATAAGAGATCAAATTTAGAAAGAAAAAAGAAATAATTAGTCATTTTAAAGCTTTGTTAATTAATAGAATTTTTTAAAAATCTATTCCTTAATTCTAATTTATTTTTTGCCTTATGATTGTGAATTATTTTTATTGTAATCATTTGGAAATATGAACATAATATTTATAATTAATTTTTTATATCTTTTTTAGAATTTCTACCTAAATATTTAATTAGTCTTTAAAATTTATTATGAAACTGTTAAATAAATTTGGAAAGAAAAGAAAGGCAAGCCAGAAATCCGATATAAACTAGATATTAAAGAATATCTATAAATTAGCATTTATTTGCATCTATTCCTTAATATCTGATTCTTTTGTTTTTAATATATGATCATCAGTTTTTTTATCAAATACATAAAAGCTGCTCAATGAAATATATATATGTGTGTGTGTGTGTGTGTGTAAGCATTATTTTATGTGAAGCAGAATGCAGGTGCGTGCAACAAGCAGTGAAGAGACTTTGCATTTTTAAATTTGATTCCCGGATTTATTCTCTCCTGGGAGACAGGCATGATTTATTTACAAGAAGGCATGGAAAAGGCACATCCGCCATAGTGCGGCACAAAAGCAGAAGTCGGGAAGAGAGGAAGAAATAAATTATCCCTTATCTTATATGAGATATTGATAGGAAAAAATTTTTTTTACAGTGCTAATATATTATGATTCTGATATGGATTTCTGACGCATGTCAATTACAAGTAAGGGAAACAGAGGGATCTTTTAAAAAGAATGTGCTTATTGGACATTTTTCTATCCCGTCACGTGGAGCATGTGAAAGTGCAAATGCAAGCATTTTTACAAAGCTTCTCTTGAATTAATTAAGTAGAGGGAGTGGAATTAGATCAGGAAATAAGAGACTATTTTAGAATGAAGTTACTATGGGTTAAATTAAGATAAAACTTTGGGAATTAATTTGGATTTAAATTAGAGTTTAAGCTATCATTACATATATATATATATATATATATATATATATATATATATATATATATATATATATATATATACATACTGTTATTTAAAATAATTAGAAAAATCAAAGAACAGTCCTCTATCTCCCATACATTTTGCTAGTTATTTCATATGAAAGTTTCATTGCTTCAGCACATGTCATGGTTTCTTGTTGCCAATCACCCTATTTTTGAGAGAAATTTCAAAAATACTACTTTACCTTTTATTCTTTTTATAAAAATTTTTTCACCAACTAGGAAACAAATTTCATGTTTTTACAAACAAAAGTTCATAGCATCTAGAGAGATCATTAATGATCACTTGCCAATCATTACCTTTCTTTTTCTGACAGTAATCTAAAAAAAAAAAAACTACCAATATATAAATAAAAACTGTCCCTTTTCTATGAATTAAATTTTTATAAATTTGCCGTAGTCACAAACACTCTTCCAATTTTGCAAATTCTGGTTTCTTATGAAAGCTTATATCTTTCAGAATGCCATCAATGATCATCTGTCATCTTCCATGCAAATTCTAAAGCTTTAATGGAATTTCCAGCCTCGGTAACTATAAAACCACTTAAGAAATATTGTTAACTAAATGAAATACTCTGTGTTTATTGTGCAAATATAGTTTTAAATAATACCTATTTTATTGTGATAAAATATTGTTCATCAAAATTGGTTAATATGATTAAACTAATACTTTTGATTAATGAATAAACAATTGAACATCGATTAATTGTAATCTAGAAAAAGGATGAATTAAAAACTGATATTTTTAAAAATTGTTAAACTTGTATACTTTTAATGTAAATAATTGCTTAACACTAGAAGGTGATATTTGCATACTTAACCTGAAGCTAAATTGCCTGCATCCAAATACCCCCTCTCCCTCCAAGTTGAACCAATAATGGAATGCCTAGATTATTGGAATGTTTTTATGTTTAGAGCCAAACTTAATGAATGCAACCTTTGGTATTTTATATAATCCTTTTTTCTTTTGTCTTATACTTTTGAGGCAATAATTATTATAATACAAAATTCGAAAAATATTTAATATTCAAACATATCTTTCATATGTTTTATTTGTTTATTGTCTATCAGTTATAGTTATACTTAACAATGTGGTATTGATAAACTTAAGAATTATTTTTCTTAATTTTTGTATTAAATCAATTTCAATATGTTTTAAAAATTTTAATATTACACTTTTTACTAATATTACACTTTTTCTTAAAGTAACTAAATTATTCTTTATAATCAAAACCATTTAAAAGCTGTATAAAAAGTATTACATTTATTTAAAGAATGAACTCGTAAATAACATAAACCATATTTAATACTCACATAATTATATCCAGTAATTACATTACATATATTAAAGTAAAAAGCATTTTATAGATAGTGTAATTCTATATTAAAAATGACCACTGAGGAAAATGTATTTCAAAGTTGCAGATTTTCATTTACTTTGTCTGAATGGACTAAATTATATATGCATATTCATTTCTAGTTAAATACTAAATTCCAATATTTGTTGAAAGATTTTATAAGGCAATAAATAGTTTTCTTTCTTGATGAAATAAAACTCTGATTTTAAATTAGCAAAATAAGGAATGTATTTTAAACTTCAAGTGTAATGTAATTTAAAAAGTTAAACAATGGTATTATTAGTAATTTTGTACAAAAAAATAATATATAACAGAGGAATGTTTTTTTAATTGATAAATGTTTTTTGAAACAGTGACCAGTTGGTTTGCTAATTTAATGGTCATTAAAATTTTGTGTAACTTGGTCTTAATATTTTTAAGTTTCAAATTTTGATAGATATATAATACATCTCATTTTAGAAGCCTTATGCTATTCTGTTTATTTTACTATTCATTTCCTTTATTTTCTGTCAACATTTCTAAAAGCTGTAAGAAAATGGATACATTCTGCTATTTCTATCAACATAAAAACTTGATTTCTAACCTTAAAAAATGTAAAAATTACTATTTTTATTTATGTTAATAGTATTATATTTTAAAAATAAATTTCAATCTTTAACTGATTTTTCTCTGAATTAAGTAAATATATCACTTGTTGTCCTGGAATATGCTTTGCTAATAATGATTTGTATTAAGGACAGAAGTTTAATTTTTCTATTTCGCATGTTTCATTATATTTTGTGTTAATATCAATAGTAATTTGGATTGTAAAGCAAAAAAAATAAATAAATAACTGTAGCTTTAATATTGACTTTTATTAATAACTTTGGTGTTCTAAAATTTTTATTTTTCTGTGTTATTGTTCTCAATACTCTTGAGGAAATGGAATGTATACTTAAAATAATTTTAAAAATTGATTAAATATGGCAAAAAATTGATAGAATTGAGAATCTTAAAATTTAAAAAAATTGTCATGTTTGTATTGTAATAAATTCAGAAGTTGTCTAGGGAAAATGCCAAAAGTTTGATAATCTTGGTTATAAATAAAATTAAAAAAAAAAATGCAGTGAAATAGACATTACCACTTTCCAAAGAATATACAGGCCAAATTTGGTAGTTCTAGGTCTAACAGTCTAGCTGGTAGAGTGATAACACATACAAACATATATCCATCTTTATTATAAGGTTTTATTATTGTGAGTAAGCATAAATGATTCTCATTATTACAGATAATTCACAAGAATTAAATTCTTAGCAGGTATTTAAAAAAACAGATCCCCCACCCTAATCTTTATATTATTTCAATAATTGATTGAACTTTACTTATTGTATTGATTATTGATATTGGTGCCTTGTATTAACATGAGTTTTATTAAATGACTGAAATTTTAGTAATAAATTGTTAGGGTGAGTTACAAAATAATTTTTGTCCACTGAAATGTATTTTCAACTGTAAAAAAATAAAGACTAGCTAAGATAGCAGAACAGTTTTTTAGAGAATACAATCCCAAGGTGTTGTAAAAAAATGATTTTTAATTGAAATGTTAAATGAACCATGTTCTTATAAGGTAGTAAAAATGGAAATGTCTAGCAGTCATCTAAATATTGTGTGAACCTTACTACATCTAGCATGAATAATTTTTGTAACTTTCTCAATATTTTTAGTTCTAAATTACATAGCCATATACTGCTATTCTCTGACTCTGTTGAATTGAAAACAATTGTCATAGTACTTTAAACATTTTCTGAGAATATTGCAGGAAAGAAAGAGAAAGAGCTACATCAAAGAAGGAAAAATATTACATCAAAAATTCTATGTATATATACCTTTTATTTTATGCAATAATTTATATATATATATAAAGGCATAATTTTTTTATTATAAAAAAACTATTTTATCATTTTATAGAAATTTTCTAAGACAGTGGAGTAGTGATTCAAGATACTACCATTAAAAATAACGAATTGCAGATCTGAAACCAATTTTATTGGTGTTATGTAAACACACTTGGTGTACAGTACTATGCAAATTTATTGGGACAAAAACTTTTTATAAAATTTTCTGTCAGGCACGAGTTTCTACAACATATTTTTACTAAGACAATTGGCCTTGACTAGTCTAAACTGGTTTAACCATGTGATAATAATCTTGAGAGAATTCATTTTTCTGAAGATACTGGTTCATCAACAATAAGATGAAAGCTTATATAAGCAGGAAGATGGGCAAGACATTAATCAAAAAATAGTTATTGACAGCTGAAACGAAGAAGAAATACTTGTAAATTCCCTGGAAATATTAATCCTCAATTAAGAATAAAGTTTTATTCAGTGATGAAATGCCTTTTTTTTTTTTTTTTTTTTTTTTTTTTTGCAAGATTTTTAATCAATATTTTTCAGACAAAGAGCCCATCAAGAAACAGCATTTGATATATAGCCAAACACCTACAAAGCAAAAATGTTTTGTGATTATTTTACATCTGGAGAGCCTGGCAATTTAGTATTAGTTAATGCAATAATGGTCAAAGAAGGGGAAAAAAAAAAATTAATATTAGAAGACAAATTTATGCCTTTTAAGCAAGTTTAAGTTTTTATTAGTAATATTGGTGTATTTCAACAATTTCTTGCTCCATGTCAAAATTATAAATGGGTAAATTAAAAAAAAATTCAAGAACAGAAACGAACAGTTTAGGATTACCCTGATAATTCTTCAGATAAATATCAATGAAAATTACTGGTGCATTTTGAAGAGATGTGCGAGTAAGATGGACTGCTCAGACAAGAGAAAAATGATTGTATAAAAGTTGTTTTGTGATGACATCTTTTTTCCACCCTAAAGCTGAATCTTTTGCAGGATTTTCTTGAAGATAGAACATGACATATTTTCTACTAAATTGAAATGCCAAGTATGTAAAAGAACTTACATTATTAAACAAGAATTACATGAAACTTTTTGCTTTAGTCTAAATGGATTTGTACAATATTATATGTCAAATCCATTGAGAGGTAACTTTCTTACTAGGGAAGTGTAGAAATTGTAGAGAAAATAGTTCTCACATGAATCAAAATGAAATATAAATAATTCAATCCCTAGAAATCTTTAAAATGCAATTTTCACTTTTTTTTTTTTTACTGAAGTTTATTAAGTACATAATTACAAATCACTGTAGGATGACATTTAATCTTCTTCATGATATGTAAATCAAATTTTAATACATAGTGAATATTCCTGGAAGAAGATATACCTTCTTCTTAGAATAAATGTATTAAAAAAAAAGATATAAGACAATGACAGTTTACTATGCAGCAATTGTGTTTTTTGCACATTAGCCAGATAATAATCATATGCAATATCATAATTATTAATTTACACAAATTTTGTACTTGATCAGACAAGTTAAACAGGTTATTATTATTATTTAAGAAAAGATCTAATACTTCAGATATTTCCTTTAATGATTTAAATTGAAATTTCAGATTCAGGAAAAAAGTATTTATAATACAAGGAACATACATTGATTATTTACTATTTTGAACATTACATAATGAAAGATAATTGTAAAAAAAGATCTTTTGTATAAATTTTACACAACGAAAAAAAAAGATTGCTATGAAAATAAACACCCTAAAATTTCTATTAAATTATCTAATATTTCACTTCATGAATTTTATAAATAAGTCGTCCACAATGCAATTACTCTTTTGATATGTTTTAATTAAGACATTTCAAAATTATAAATTTTATATTTAACATAATCGCATAATTTAAAATCAACAAAATTAAATAACTTATAATTTAGACGTTGTTCAAATGAAAATGAGTACATAATTCAAAGCCAACATACACTTTCCATTAAAAATACATACATACATAAAAAAATTTAAAATAATAATTAATAAGATAAAAATTACAGATGTTTTATATTTATTGTCCATGTTAACTACTAGTATTAAAGTAGATTTTCTCCTCAATGGAAATTGGAATATTTAAGTTCTATTAAAATGAACTCCCCGATGTTCGGTAAATCTAGTGTTACCCATAAGAAGAATCTTTTTTGGAAGAGGGCTGGGTTGTGGTGACAAAACAGTAATAGTGTTTCTTGCTATGTCAATATTAGTGACACATATAAATCCAATTACATGCATTAACATTAAATCTTCTTTAAAAGTATCTGTAGAACTTAATCCAAGAACTTGATCAACAAGATTATAACCAAGAGGCACACGTTCAAGTTTAGCATCACTTGGTATCACATCAGCCAAATATTGATCATCGTCTGTTACAGGTCTTGTTACAACTTTAAACACTTGTATATCTGAATAATTAACTTCAAATGTAAAAGGTTGTAACTGATTGGTTGATCCATAGAAATATTCACGGACACGGGCTTCTCTAGTTAGGTTTCTTAATGGTCGACTTCTTTCAACTACACCATCCATTTTAGGAATAAAAATCATTTTCACACATGCAGGCATGTCTCTTTGTAATTGTAAATATAAACGTTCTTCTTCCAGTACACACAAGACATCAATTTCAAAATTCATAGCTACAAGAGTGATGGCATCATATCCATGACCTCTTATCCAGCCACAGCTGTTAATAATCACACCTGAAGTCCTAATATTTTGATTTGTCTGTCTCAAACCTGATCGAAGAGTTTGCCCTAATTTTTTCAACAATAGAAAATACAATATTATATTGTGACCTGGACTCTTGTAACCAAATTCATAGACTTGAACAGCTTGATCATCAAAACCAGAAACTATGTCAGCAGGTTTCTCAACCGTTAGAACCCCTATTGTACCTGGTATGGAAATGGAGTTCTGTCCAACATCTAGATCTATAAACAAAGGGCGTCGTCCCAGACGAGCAGCATAATTAAGCAAAAATCGACATAAAGTACTTTTACCAACATCAGTTGGTCCAACAACAAGTGTAACGGGTCCTCTTTTGTTTTCAGCTTCAGCCTGAAGCCTCCGTTCTTCTAAGGAAGCATGAAGAACTACATTGAGAATCATAGCAGTATCGCTTACAATATAAACGGCTTCCGGCGTTCCGCTTAGTTTTATAACACAACCATGCCAAGTGAATATAGAAATCGATGAATTTGATGACAAAGAATACTCTTCATTTAATACCATTTCAGCCCCATATATCTCAGCTATACCGCTAACGAGTTTTATTGTAACATCAGTGGAATCTTCTCCCACCAGTATTCGAAGCTCATTTTCAACTTCGAGTTTAAAAGTTTGTATATCATCTATATTTTCGGCCATTTTGCCAAAGATAAATCGTTTTAGATAATGATAAGATAAGGACAATTGTATATAAGAAAATATACAAGCAATGTCGAATAATATATGATTATAATGTATATTTCTCAAAAATATAATAGAAAAAATAAAATATAAGAATTTGATGAGTTAACCCGGCATGATGCAGAATCAAAATACAAACATGCTTCCAGTGGTTACAGTCACCGCTACAGTTAAAAAATTAAGAGAAATAATTCTAAGACATAATATCTGATAAAAATGTTGACTTTTTACTATAGTTAATTATGCTTTCATATAAAGCTATTATTTAAAAGTCCTGTGTTAATAATTCATTCTGTGGAATTTCTTATATGCCATCCACTCTTATATATCTTTCTTCAATCATGCGATTTCTTAGTCACGTGACTGTGGGTCGTACTTGCGGTTAAGAATGACTAGGGATTACGAATATTTTCAGAGCGGTTATTACGTAACCAATATCAAAAAGTCACAAATACAAGTGATCAATACTTTTCAAAGAGGGGTGTGATTCAAATCCTTGATACGATCTTACTGATGATATTTCGATTACAGGTTTTGGATCACGATAGAAAGTAACAATTAGACATGCATAATATACGATTTTTTGAATAACAAGTAATATTGGTATTGTTATTTTTAAATATGCGTTCCAAATATCTGTTATTTCAATCATATTATTAATTAAAAATTATTACTTAATATTAAATATAAAATTTATTAATTGTAATTAATACTTAATTTACTAATTTAATTAACGTGTGATTGAATTAATTTATCTGTTTCAGCTTACTTCCTAAATTTTATTTTTTTCTCAAAACTATTTATTAAATTTATTTATTAGAGTGAACCATTTTCTGGAAAAGATGAGATAAAAATATATGTCATTTCTTTAAAATGTTTACTTTAGTCCTATATTCTACCAATAGATGGCGCCAGCAGTAAACAGAGTACATGTAATCAAAGTCAATCATGTCACGAGCAATTAAAAATGATCTGTATGGAATAGCGCATCATCAAATACGAATATCGGTCACTCCCGTAAATTGGAGCGGTGACTTCGCACTTTCCAGTGAAGCCTCGTACTTTCCAGTGAAATCACCGCTCCGATAAATTTCAGTGATATGCAATTTAATGATACGATACGATAATTCCAATAACCGGTCCGTTCACTTTTCAATCCAATCACAGATTTCTAATCGAGAGCTTCCATTGGACAGATCTTATCAATTGTTACTTTCCAGTAAAGTCACCGCCCCGGCAAATTTCAATGATATCATATCGATTGTTACTTTCTATCGTGATCCAAAACCTGTAATCGAAATATCATCAGTAAGATCGTATCAGGGATTTGAATCACACCCCTCTTTGAAAAGTATTGATCACTTGTATTTCTGACTTTTTGATATTGGTTACGTAATAACCGCTCTGAAAATATTCTTCATCCCTAGTAACAATCGATACGATATCACTGAAATTTGCCGGAGCGGTGACTTCACTGGAAAGTAACAATCGATACGATCTGTCCAATGGAAGCTCTTGAAAGAAATCAGTGATTTCATTGAAAAGTGAATGGACCGGTTCCTGGAATTATCGTATTGCATCATTGAATTGCATATCACTGAAATTTATCGGAGCGGTGATTTCACCAGAAACTGCGAGGCTTCACTGGAAAGTGCGAAGTCACCGCTCCAATTTACGGGAGTGACCGATATTCGTATTTGATGATGCGCTATTCCATACAGATCATTTTTAATTGCTCGTGACATGATTGACTTTGATTACATGTACTCTGTTTACTGCTGGCGCCATCTATTGGTAGAATATAGGACTAAAGTAAACATTTTAAAGAAATGACATAAATTTTTAACTCACCTTTTCCAGAAAATGGTTCACTCTAATAAATAAATTAAATAAATAGTTTTGAGAAAAAAAATAAAATTTAAGAAGTAAGCTGAAGCAGATAAATTAATTCAATCACACGTTACTTAAATTAGTAAATTAAGTATTAATTACAATTAATAAATTTTATATTTAATATTAAGAAATAATTTTTAATTAATAATATGATTGAAATAACAGGTATTTGAAACGCATATTTAAAAATAACAATAGCAATATTACTTGTTATTCAAAAAATCGTGGATTATGCATCTCTAAGAATGACGAATATTTGACAAACTGTTATTTTTTGTACTCAAAATTAGGGATGCATAATCCACGATTTTTGCAATAACAAATAATTTCGCTATTGTTATCTTTAAATATTTGTTCCAAATATATGTTATTTCAATCATATTATAATTAAAAATTATTAATTAGTATTAAATAAAAAATTTATTAATTGTAATGAATACTTAATTTACTATTTTAAGTAACGTGTGATTGAATTAATTTATCTATTTCAGCTTACTTTTGAATTTTGATTTTTTTCAAAACTATTTTTTTAATGGAGTAAAGCATTTTCTGAAAAGTTCAATTAATAAAAAGTCATTTCTCTAAAATGTTCACTTTAGTTCTACATCCTGCCAATAGATGGCGCCTGTAGCGCAAACCATTAGAAAATCATGTCACAGGCAATTAGATTTGGTTTGGTTATATTAACGTCCCGTTTGAAGCAACACTAGGGCTATTTTGGGACGGACCTCGTAATTTGGAACCACGGTCAGATGACGAGGACGACACCTGAGCTGGCACCCCCCTCTCCACACCACACCACTCCAGCGGGAGGACATTTGGTCATAACGGATTTGACGTGCAACAGACCCCCTTACACGACGGTTCTTCGGTGGAATCGGGTCACGAACCTGGAACCCACCAGTTCCGAAGCCGAGACCTTACCACCAGGCCACCGCGGCCCCCACAGGCAATTAGAAATAATCTTTATGGGACAGCGTACTGTCAAATGCGAATATCAGAAAGTCAAGCGGAGCGGTAAATTCACACTTATGAACACTTTTTTTGTGATAGCTCCACTTTCAGTGATATGTGATTCATTGATACGATAATTCCAAGAATAATCGGTTCATCCACTTTTCAATCCATTCATAGATTTCTCCTTTTCCCTTTTATTCCCGTTAAGGGGATGGGAGAATACATACCCAGAGGAAACAAGAGAAGAATGTTTTGTGTTTCTGGCTTTTCCTCCTCTACCCGTGAGGGTCGGGGATCAGCCGATACCCCTTCTATTCTTTCAGAGGTGTCGGCTTAGGCCGTGTAATGTCAATACGGGGAGTTGTTCCTTTGCGGTTTTAGGTTGAAGGAAATCCGCGACTCTTTTTATTCCTTTTCCACTTACAACATATTTGCCTATTGCAGACTTTAAGATTTTACATTAATATGGTATATAAAATTAAAATTGACTAATTCCTTCAATGTCTTTTTAGTACATTCGCCTCAGAATGATCCATCGTATATTAACTATTAAGCATTCTGAATCAAATATTTTTATTTTACAGTCCCCAAGGCAACAATATCAATATTGAGAAAACTTGAGATTCATTTTACTTGAAGTTGCAGTTTTTGATATTTCTATCGCATTTCTGCTGTTTTGGATAAGGAAGCATTGCCTAGTGTTTATCATGAGGTTTCATGGTACATTAACCAGAGAATGATTAATTTTATATTAATAAAAGGAAAAATAAATTTCTTTTTTTTTAAATTTGATTATCTTATGACAAAGAGGTCTTATATTCCTTTTTGTTAAATATATTTTGAAAATAAATTAAAAAATGATATTGTGTAAATATTTCTCATACAAAATACAAATTTTTATGGATATGATTTCATAGATCGTTGTAAAAGAAACTATTCATTTCTTCTATACAACTAGAAAGAATCATTAGAGGAATGGATTACTTTAAGCATAACTAATTTTATATTCCTTTTAAAAGCTCTTTGTATTCTTAAAAAATATTTTGAAAAAATATATTTTTTTAAAACTAAAATGTATGTTTTAAATCTAATTTTTAAGGGTGGATGACGTAATATATGTATGCATTGCGCTAAAATGCGACTCTCTTAAAATTGAATTTCTCCATCTCCTACATTGTTTACTACTTTTACGTATCACAAATTGGGGAAAGATACTGCTTTCCCCTTCTGCAGATTTTCAGAACAATAGGCATGCTAATTAATTCCCAGCGAGATGAAAGCAGTGTCAAAGCACCGCTTGCTTATCGCGTCGAATTTTCGCTTTGTGAGAAGAAAAGGTTTTCGATTTCTGAGAAAAATTGAAATTGTCTTGTAGTTTCAAAACGCAGCAAATCTGTGTGAGAATTGGTAATCGTTTTACAGTTGTTTCATATAATACTGCATAAAACTTAAGTAAAAAATAAATGTTTATAATTTTTGCTTTGATAAGGACCTGGTTGTAACAAATTAAAAGTGTCCGATCCTTTGAATTTTTTTAAATGTTTAAAATTATAAAAACATTTTTATTATATGGAATTGTAAAATTATTTCTAGAAATTAGGGAGAAAGATTTAATTCTTGAAACAAAAAGAAATATGTATATATTTGTATAAATTTTATATGAGATGAATTTATTTCTTATTCTGCTATTAAAATATTTGTATCTGTTTGTGTTTGTTTTTGTATGTGCTTGCATTTTTAAGAATAAGTAGAGCTGACTTGATTTCATAGAATCCAAAAAATAATATTGTTACGAATCTGTAATTTTGCTTCCCATCACGAATAGTATCACCGTAAGAAAGACCCTTTAAACGATCAGCTCTGTGGGTGCTGATCGGGTGACGCGTCAGTGGCCTCAGAGCTTGGCGACAAAATGGATAATGCTGGAAGCGTCGAGAATTTTCATGATCCATCCAATAGGAACTGAGATACGCCCTGATTGACCAAGAAGGTTCTGGGCTCGTCTCTTGGGAATTATAAAAGGCCGCTGCATCTCTTCGTGAATTGAATTGTAGTCCAAACCTTGACCCCGCTTCCCTACCCGCCAATGTGATTATCTTACCTGCTGATAGCCAATGAATACTATAGGACAAGTAAAAATCTGCTTCTAGAATTATTTACCCTTCCCCCCCCCCCCCAATTCCCGTTAAGTTACTCCACAAGTTCCAGCTACATTTAAACCTATCTTAAGCCTTTTTAAAAAACCCTAAAAATTGTTAATTTTGCTCAATATTCATGCTCAACATAAGTTGTTTGTCACTCATTCATCATTTCAGTCGAGTGGAAGATTAAAGGCCCCAGAGCCTAGGCGCTTCCCAACACCCCCCCCCACCCCACCACCACCACCATATCATTGGCATTGGAATTGTAGTCGGAGTCGCCGACAAGTAACGAGTCTTCGAGAGGATAGCGAAGCAACGGCGGACTCCCAACGTTATGTGAAGCTACTGCTGAACTGAGCTGTGAGCATTGAGTCCTGTTGTCTATTGTGAAGGCAGCGTCGTGTTGTGTGAAGTAGTGAGTCGGCAGCTAAAGCGAGGAGAAGTTCAGCCGTTGGAGAGACCGTAGAATGAAGCTCCGAGGATCCCCTCTCCTGCTGGATTCTGTCTGGTCGCTTTATGTGCTGTGGTCGATTACTATTTGTGGGCTGCTGTTGTTGTTGTGTGCTGCTGTGTGTTCGTCTCGCCTTTAAATATTTGTCATCTTTGTGCTGTCCTGTCTTCGTGTAAATAAACGTCGTCGTTTTTTCTACTGAGACCTGCTGATTGTGTTGTCACTCCATACACCCCTACAAAAGCGAACCCGGCGGTGGTGAAATCCGTGACAGTATTGTTAGAATATTTTATAAACAACAATGAATTAAAATCTTAATTATTTACTCTGCATTTTTATTTATTTTTATTATACCACATTTCTTCATAGTATTCACTAAAATGTTGCGAATACTACGTTTGCTTCTCCAAAAAAAAAATAATATTTTACCGTATTAAAAATATTATTTCTAAAATATGCATAAAATCCTATAGTCTCCAACGATCTTGCATTTATCTTATTTTACCACACTTTTCTGTTAGTTTGCCGTAGAAGGATTTAGGGTTTGAACTTTTTTCACCATTTTTCTATGGGTTGAATTTATTGTTGCATTGTCATCAAATGAATGTAAATATTCTTTTGTGTACATAAAAATTAAGAAGAGACTAATTTGATTTTACAATAAAATAATAACTAAGTAAGATTATTATACGATATACGACTGTATTAAAATTCAAGTTATAACAAATGGTATTATACAATAAGCAATAAATTTAATAATATTATTTATATCACTACTTGGAATGAAGTTTTCAAGTAAATAAAAATTCCCTAATGGCCATACAAATGCCATTTAAACACATTTTTTAAGAATGCTTTATAAACTTTCTCTTTTGCATAAAATCCTATAGTCTCCAACGATCTTGCATTTATCTTTTTTTTTAAACATTTAGTCAGCTAAATTATATTTTAAAAACATTTTAAATTTTTAATTCACAATAATCGCAATCAAGATTAGTGAATCAAATATATCCGCCAGAGGATTTCAAAAGATATTCTTAAAAAAATATCAATTTAAAATTTGGAGAACAATAAAATAAAATAATTCTGATTAAATTTTTTATTTAAAACAAAAATTTGAAAAGATATAAGAAGCCGAAAACAAAATAAAGCTGCAAATATCAGAAAGAGTGGTGAAGAAAAAAACATATTCAAGTTTCCTCATGTGTTTAGTAATTGCCTATTTAAATGAAAGATACTGATCTTCTTTTTCAGATAGTGTTTTTTCCCAGAATTCGAGTCATAAAAGGTGGTAAAAGGCCGAGTAAATTCAGCAAGAGGGCGAATAAAGAAAGGACCTTCCAAGTACAAAACATCTGCTGTATTTTCCGTAAACCTTTTACCGAAGCACAGATTTCAATTAGTAAGCATTTTGAACGCGTTTTTTTTAAACACATTTCGAAAAACAGAGAGTAAAGTATCTGGACGAAATTTCATTTGAAATAATACTAATCTAATGCTTTCACGTTTTAAATCTTAATTCTTATAGAAAAACTGGCATGTTTTGAAAAAAATTAATTTAAAAAACTTTTTTATGCCATTTAAGAAGGCATCAATTCTGTAAAACAATCTCATGTACAAACAATAATTTAGTGCGGAAATGTTTGCATGTATATAAAAAAAACTAAAAATTACACACACATACATGTATACACAAACAAAAGGGTTGTCATATTTAAATTAGCATTTTTGATTCAGATTATAATATATATATATATGTCTGTGTGTGTGTGTTAACTATATATATATAAACGTTTTTAATATTTCAGGAAACTTCGAAATTTTTGCACTAAATCTCTGAACTTTTTCAAAATACTCTCAATCAATCACAAATTCTCAGAATGAAATAGCTTTATCTATAATAGTTAAAGACTTGATAATAGTTGAAGAATTGACTTGGGACCAAACAAAATCGATTACCTTTACTTCTTTTAGAGTAGCAGTTTCCATTATTATTATTAATTTCATGTTGAGAAGATATTAGTCAATTTTCAGGCGACCCCCCCCCCCTCTTCTCTTTTTTTAGAAGCCAAATTCTCAATAAAAAAATTATTCAGAAAATTTGATATTTGGCCCAGTATTATGTTTCAGGTATACAATTTTTTAAATCGGTACGAAATTGTCTCATTTTAAATCATTACATAATAAATTTTAATTTCGTTATGAAATATTTTTATCAGATATAAGCTTAGAATATAACATTTCAAAGCCATTGTTTTGTTTTTAATTTTCCCAAATTTTTATTAATTAATATACAAAACCTAATGCGCTATTTTTCCGTGCGTTGTTATATAAAAGAAATTTCATTTTTTCCCTCATTTCAGATTCATTTTGAATTTCTTTATGAACATTACAAAGAAATAGAAATAATTCTTATGGTTGAAAATCCACATCTCTGTTTAAACTTATAAACGAAACCAAAAAGGATAGAAGTAAATTTTATTGCAACAAAAGCGCTTTTACATATATAATTGGTCTGAAGCGATTTCAGATTTTTAACAGGTGTTCTCTGTGAGATTCCGAGTCTTGAATGTGATTAATTATGAATCATTGACATGCCGTTTCGTCAACTAATTCTGTCGGCACTCAGAGGGATTGGAGCATCACGATTGAACTTGTTGGAAAACATTCAGCCAATCACATAAAACATTTGCCAGTAATAAATAATTAAATAACTCGATATATATACTTTTTATGATAGCCATCAGGAATGATTTCATTTATTTTGTGCTTAAGATATAAGCAAAGATTTTTAATTTTTTTTAAGTCAAAAAAAACTTTTTTTTCCTGTTAATTTTTATTAATTTTTAATTATATTATTTTTATTAATTTTTTTATTTTTTTATTAATCATTTTATTTTTTTATTAATCATTTAGAGACACTGTTTAAATCGGATATTTGAGGAGTAGCAATAGTTCAAATGATACTCTTTTTCTGTTGCTGAGTTAAATTAAATTAAATTATTGACTGATTTATTATTTTTCGTTTGAATAGCTTCCAGTTTTTAATAATCTGCATAGGAACAAAAAATATAGACAATATTAATGTATTTAACTCATCGGAGTTTTAAAGTTTTCTTAATACTACAAAAGAACCAAATCTGGGAAATACTTAATTATTTAATTTATATATTAAATTAGGGTAATTTTATGTGCAATGCGAAGCATATAAGAGTATTTTATAGACTCAGCTAGATTTTTGCGCTTTTAACGAAAAAGATAAGCCATAGATAGTGCATTTTTACGAACACCGCTATAAAATTGTGTTTTAATAAAGAAAAAAAAAATTCCACAAAAAAAGTTTTTTTTTCTTATTTATGTAGATACACCGGGTTTTTATTCTGTTTCTTTTATTAAAACCTTCTCTGAAAAATAAAATATAATTTCAATAAAAATAATGTGTAGACAATACAATCTAGAATATACATGACTGACAATCAAAAGTTAACTGAAAGGAAGAGTCCGAACTGCTAATGCAGTTCCTCTCGGATCGCTTCGCTCGCTCACCACCTACTAAACCACTTTAGTCTAGCAACAGATATATTCAGATTCAATTTATTCCAAAATATGATAAAACAATGAAAGAAATAAAAAATGTAAAGCAAAAAGTACACTCACAAAAATGAAAGTTCTCTGTAAGTACAAATACCCTTTCATTTAAATAACTATATACATGCACCAAAGAAACAAATTTAAAAAAATTGTGCCTTTATCACAATTTTTCCAGTATACTACAGAAACAATAAAAAAATTAATATTGAAAAAAATTAAATAAAATTAAAAAAAAAACGCTTTTCTCACAATTGTTCAAATTTGGAAGCTACACTACAGAAACAGACTAAGAATATGATATTTACAAAAAAATAAATTGTCTGAAAGCAGCTATATTCAAAATTCGTGTATTCCACTTGAATTTACTCCTTTTTCCCAGTAACGTGCCTGGCAAAAAGAACAGAGTGCTGACATAGTCCCACAACTTTGCTCCTGTAGTTCGGAAACTTCGCTCCATTCTCATAAACCTTCAAACCCTATCTCGTTCATTAAGACTGGATTTTCGTATGAACGATTCTTGAGCATTTT
The DNA here is from genome assembly GCF_947563725.1 of Argiope bruennichi. Classification (NCBI taxonomy): domain Eukaryota; kingdom Metazoa; phylum Arthropoda; class Arachnida; order Araneae; family Araneidae; genus Argiope; species Argiope bruennichi. The sequence continues at coordinate 125,278,529 of NC_079151.1, read as the reverse complement.
CATTCGATTTGAGTTCTCTTTTTTGACGATTTCGTTTTAAAATCAATACGGCAGGAATTAAATTCATCGTAAAAAATTGTGTCCGTTTTTTGACCGTTAATTTTTTGTTTAAAAATTTTCAAACCGATGCAAGAATAGCGTTCGCTGAAATCTTATCAAACCGCGTGTTGATGCTCCCGGGTGAGGTCGAAGTGTTGCCAAACTGCGATTAACAAATTCGGCTGATTTTGCTTCCATGTAAGCCTTTTATATATATATAGATTTTTCATGAATTATTTTTCATTCCTTCATCATTTCTTTCTCAGTTTTACATATATCTTCACTTGTTAACAGCGTACTGTTTCCGATAAATTTCATCGATAAAAAATTAATTTGATGGGTAAAACGTATACGCAAAATTCTTTCAGACTGTCTCCCTCAACACAAGCATGGCTGTAACACTTTCCAGCTCCTGACTGATATCGTTTTTCAGGCAATCATTGAATAAGAAAAATGTTTTAAAATTCCATTATTATAATAATGATGAATATTTCAAAGTAGAAAAAACAGGAGGGAAAAAAAAGGAACAGAATGCACACACATATATATAAAATAATTGGCACAAAAAATTCTAAAAGAGAAAGAAAGTATTAACTAACATAGACTTTAAATATTAAAAATCACATATTTAGTCTTATATCTTTATAAATAGTTTTCAACTGAATTTTAATAGATCAAAGGTGCTACACTCGTGGAATAAGAATTTATCTATTTTACACTAACGGGGGAAAAAATCCCAACACCAAGAAAAAATTATTATAGAGTAATGAAATTTGGCCAATGCATTTCTTTAGTTAACATTAGGGATGACGAATATTTTCAGAGCGGTTATTACGTAACTAATATCAAAAAGTCACAAATACAAGTGATCAATACTTTTCAAAGAGGGGTGTGATTCAAATCCTTCGTACGATCTTACTGATGATATTTCGATTACAAGTTTTGGCTCACGATAGAAACTAACAATCGATACGATATCACTGAAATTTGCTGGAGCGGTGACGATACGATCTGTCCAATGGAAGCTCTCGAAAGAAATCTGTGATTGGATTGAAAAGTGAACGGACCGGTTATTGGAATTATCGTATCGTATCATTGAATTGCATATCACTGAAATTTATCGCAGCGGTGATTTCACCGGAAAGTGGGAGGCTTCACTGGAAAGTGCGAAGTCACCGCTCCACTTTACGGGAGTGACCGATATTCGTATTTGATGATGCACTATTCCATACAGATCATTTTTTATTACTCGTGACATGATTGACTTTGATTACATGTACTCTGTTTACTGCTGGCGCCATCTATTGGTAGAATATAGGACTAAAGTAAACATTTTAAAGAAATGACATGTATTTTTAACTCATCTTTTCCAGAAAATGGTTCACTCTAATAAATAAATTAAATAAATAGTTTTGAGAAAAAAAATAAAATTTAAGAAGTAAGCTGAAACAGATAAATTAATTCAATCACACGTTACTTAAATTAGTAAATTAAGTATTAATTACAATTAATAAATTTTATATTTAATATTAAGTAATAATTTTTAATTAATAATATGATTGAAATAACAGATATTTGGAACACATATTTAAAAATAACAATAGCAATATTATTTGTTATTGAAAAAATCATGGATTATGCATCTCTAGTTAACATGTTTAATTGACTAAATTTTCAAGATCACAGGTTAATTTAAGCTCAAGAAAATGCATTTCAAATGTGAAATGCTGTTACATTAATAGCCGGTGTAACCTCCAGAAGTTTAAATGCAAGCATGCAAACGTGCATGCATTGTGTCATACAGGTGCCGGATGCCACTTTGTGGTATTGAGTTCCATGCTTGTTGAACTTTTTCTGTCAATACTGGGACGGTCAGTGCTGGCTGTGGATGATGCTGGAGTTGTCGTCCAATGATATCCCATACGTGCTCGATTGGAGACAGATCTGGTGATCTCGCAGGTCGATATGTCGATACTCTGTAGAGAACGTTGCGTTACAACAGCGGTATGAGAGCGAGTGTTATCCTGTTGGAAACTCCCCCTTGAATGGTTTTAAGAATGGCAGCACTACAGGTTGAATTACCAGACTGACGTACAAATTTACAATCAGTATATTTGGGATAACCACGAGAGTGCTCCTGCTGTCATAGAAAATTGCTCCTTAGATCATGACTCCAGATGTAGATCCTGTGTGTCTAGGCCGCAGACAATTTGGTTGCAGGCGTTTCTCTAGCCTCCTTCTGACCAACACACGGCCATCACTGGCACCAAGACAGACCTGCTTCCATTAGAAAACACAATAAATCTCCACTCCATTCTCCAATGAGCTCTGGCTTGACACTTCTGGCGTCGCAAACGGCAATGGCTTGGAGTCAGTGGAATACACACTACAGGGTGCCTGGCTCGGAGCTGTCCTTGAAGTAACCGATTTCTAACAGTTCGTTGTGTCACTGTGGTGCCAACTGCAACTCGAATTTCTGCCGCAGACGCAGTACGAATGCACCACAGCCGTACACCGAACACGCGGTTTTCCCTTTCAGTAGTACCAAGTGGCCGTCCGGAACCCAGTCTTCATGAGGCAGTGCCGCCCCTTAACCACTACTCTCAACAATCATGCATAGTGGATACATTCCGGCCAAGTCTTTCTGCAATATCGTGGAAAGAAAATCCACCTTCTCCTAGCCCTGTTACACGGCCTCGTTCAAACTGGGCGAGCTGTTGATAATGGCTTCTTCGTCTTCGTAAAGACTTTCTTGGCTAACATCGACTCAGTACGTCAAATTTCAAAGATAACGCTCACGAACTTTACAGCACGCATTTAAAACAAAACTGATTTGCAACTTCTGAGTGCGCGAAATTTTAATCGATGTCATCTTTCAGATGCATAAATACGCTCACCAAGTTTTGTTTATCTAACACAAGTCTTTCTTTGCGTTGGGATTTCCCCCCCCCCATCAGTGAATTTCACGTCGTTCATGAAGAGCAGAATTTTTGATATAAGTTCTTGATGCAGATTTCTTATTTTAAAAGATCAGAGATATTGAGTTAAAGTTTTTTAAAATCAAATTTATACCTTTTCCAAAACATGATCATTTTGGAATTATTGGGAGTAAAATTTTGCGTAACGTTAGTGAGCATTTAATCGTAGAATTTCTTTCACATGGCCAAATACCGTCTACACTTTCGTGGACAAACGCGCACGGAAAAATGTGTGTAGTGACGTCATGTGGGGATTTGCTGTATGGTAAACCTAAAACACAGGTTAAAGATTATGGCTAATTTATCGCTCTTTATTCGCTTTTTCTGTTTGGTGAATATCTGTAGTTTACACATTTCGTTAGTGAGATTCCTGTTCATGCATTATATCCTGGGATATATTGCCGTTTCATCAATTTTGTTAATTTTTCAGTAATAATGACAGGTTTACGTACAAAAAAAATCTAATAATTGCATAATGTATCTGTATTGGTATTTCATAGATTAAATTGTGAAAATCAAATTGAAAACAGAAATATGCTAAAAACGCGATTTTGTGAGTTGGATGTGCAATTAATTTTAAAAATAAAACCTTAACTATTATTTATTAATCAAAACATTAAGCAATAACAGAATCATTCATATTCTGCAATTTCCTTAAATGTAATATATAATGTGCTGAACAATATTTCAGCGGTAAGAAAATGAATTGATCCTTATTAACTGGTACACAGAAATATGCTAAAAAAGCGATTTTGTGAGTTGGATGTGCAATTAATTTAAAAAATAAAAATTTCACTATTATTTATAACTTAAAACATTAAACAATAACAGAATCATTCATATTCTGCAATTCCCTTAAATGTACTATATAATGTGCTGAACAATATTTCAGCGGTAAGAAAATGAATCGATCCTTATTAACTTTCACAACAGCATAAAATTAAAATAATTTTTCAACTGTATGGAAGAAGTTAATTATATATTTTAGAAATTCAAAAATTATACCATTATTTAAAAAAAATAAAAGATTTAATCTGATCAAATACAGTTCACAAAAAGAAGACAGTTCACATAAACATTAATAATTTTTTTTAATTCTGAAAATAAATTTTCTTGGTTTTAATGACTATCTACGGGTGTCAATATCTCTTCGTCTTCTGATAATTATTGTACGAATTTCTTCGTGTAACATTTATCTTTAATAATGAATATTCAGTGGATTCCAAATAGCCGGCTTTTGATGAATAAAGTCGATCAAAACCCATTTTTTATTACATGACCATAAATCATTTTGGAAATGTGTTTACAAATTAGTTTCATATTGGCTCAATCGCGCCATTCTAGGCAACTACGTCAGTACCAAAGCCATGTACGATTAGCTGAATTTTGTTTGCAAACAATCTTTCCGTCGCTATCGTCTACATTTTCAAGCTGGTTGAAAAAAAGCTCACGATGACGGAAAACTTGCTTGACCGGTTGCCTGCGGGTAAAAACGGAAAATTGTCCACGAAAGTGTAGACGGTATTTGCCCGTGTGATAAGGCCTTTAGATTATCTTAATGTCGATCACACATAATATTTTTTTGTCATAATATTATCTCGAAACAGACTTTTCTCTATAACAATTGATACAAAACAATAATCTATTTTTGATTGAATTATTGTTTTAAAATACATTTTTGACAGTTTTTCCTCGATCATACATTAAATTTATGTATTTAAAATATAAGTATTCATCAACAAATTCATTTTTTAAAAACTTAAGTTGATTAAAGTATTCCCACATGACTAAAATATAGTACTCTTTCGAGTGTCCGGCCTAATATGGCAAAAGGGTAGGTCGGAGTTCTATGAACTCATTTCTTTGCCCACCAACACCAGAAGACAAAGTCTTTATAACAAAACTCACTGTTATAATATGTTTTCTTACTTCTTATTGAATACGAAACCCGCCATTTATCTCAAGCCACGTAGAATGTGAACGCGGTCCGGTAAATCATAGAAGCAGTTGCCGGTTTTTGCTGTTACACCAGAGTCTAGTCGCTTTATAGTGTGTAATTTCTCCTCCAAAATCAGAACAACTTTTTAACGTTTATCACCAATTTTATAAACTTCACTATGGTACCTTTAAAAAAACATTAAGCGTATCCCAAGAACAATTTACGAACTCTGCAGTTATAACCAGGAACAACAACAACAAGTAAGGTTCGCTACACACTGACGAAACAATGAACTACAAGCAGAACGCTGCTTTTTTTTTTTTTGTCACAATTTATATTTTGCACACGACACGTAGAAGGATCGTAGCAGACGCCCACTTCCAATGTCTTAGCACTGTTGCCAATGCAAGACATGCCTTCCTCATTTAATTACAAAAGAAAACTGGACTGGATAGTACGGAAGCCAGATAATCGCGAACGGGATACTCGGGAATATATTGCATATTAAATCAACTACATATGCTTTTATTACAGCTCTCTCTTTTTTCCCTAGAACATTTTTCTATATTTATTATAAATTCAAATTTGGGGGATATTTGGTGATATTCAGATTTCTATTTTTGATACATATTTTTGACGGAATTTCTATCAATAGCAAACAAAGAGTATAAACCAGTAAATCTGAATCTAAATTCACAGACCCATAGTATTCTTATATAAATTTAGGCTTTTTTTTTTTTTTTTTTTAACATTCTAGTATACGTAGATGGATAAAGTGCAGTAATCGTCAAAAAGCTCAAATTCGAGATTTTGACGAATTTTTATGTTTTAGACCTTCTTGAATTCGAAAAACACATTTCTGGAAAATGTCTGTCCGTCTGTGACAAGGATAACTCAAAAACACTTTGATGCAGATGGATGAAATTTGGTATACCAAATTTGTAGATTTCTATCAAAATATGGACAAAATCCGTTCAGAAGAAGTATATATCGGGCTGTTCAAATATAATTTAACACGATAGCTACAAAAAGGAGAGCCAGATAGATTAAATTCGATACACAGAATTAACATCTATAGTCTAGACAAATTTTGAGTTAAATCCAACAAGGGATCGACGTTCTATATTTTTCATAAACATGTAAACGTGATAACTCAAAGACATCAAATTTGGTATGGGATCTTGTGACTGCAATTGCACTTTTGTGTCAAATTTTTGTTTCAATCGGCTGGGGAAAATTGAACTAAAAAATTTCGGATACTATTAACCACTTGACTGGGATTAATTGTCCAAATAACTTGTCAAGGCTTACTCGATAAATTCAGTAAAATTACTATATTCATGCCAAATGTTAATATTTCGAAACTATTGTGAAAGCCAATACCATGCAAGGCGTTCTCTGAAATTACACCATTATTAAAAAATATGCGAGAAAGTTTTAAGGAGACTACTTCCGCTGGTTTCTCTTTATTCTTCGAGTTGTTTTGAATACTTTTGATCTTTCAAAAATCAGGCAGAGTTTAAAAGACGTAAGACTTAGAAAGCTTAATACTATAGAGGAACGACTGTTCTTTAAGGAATGATAGTGCAAATTAATTTATGCATATTTTTACGGATATTGCACGAAATCCTTCCGGTAGATATGTACGGTGAAGAAAGTCCAGCAGACTGTATAATGGATAAAGATGCATTATTTTGCACGAAATCATGAATTTACAGTAGCAAAACACAATCGAAGCGTACACAAAACAGCACATATAGTAAACAACAGCAACTCGGTAATGAGTGATCGTAAAAGAAACAAGCCCTCCTACAGAACTCACTGGAGAGAGACTTCACTCAATTTAACTAATTCTCTCTTTATATATCTTTTATATTTTTCGGGACAGGGCAGAGAAGTTTCTAGAAAGATCGCGGAAATTCGGACCTTAATGGAGCTTTTGCTAAGATTCTTGAATATTCGAAATTCATCACCTTTATCGTTAACGCTTCTTTGCATGATTTTTTTCCCTTTTTTCTGTGAAATAAACCAGGGTGATATAATTCATGCTCTAGATCAAAGGAAAAATGTTTTTAAAAAATCCTGGTATAAATCTATCTATATCTATAATAAAGCTCAATGTGTGTGTGTTTGTGACATTTGATTTTTTTTCCTTATTATGCAATAGTAGTGAAAAAAAGTTGCCAGCAACAATTAATTCACAGTGCATATGTTTTGAGTGTAATTTTTTGTTCACTTAATGCTATAATGGAAATTTCCTTCATCATGGAAAGAAGAGTTAAAGTCAAGTGGAGGGGGTCATTGATCCAGTATCCACCAGAGCCATCTATAAAACTTCCTTACCAGAAGACTTATTGCATAGAGATATAACAATACAAATTCTTAACTATATTATGCCCTTTGCAACTCACCTTTTCTAAGGAAGAGGCACTTTAGCTCAAAGGTTACTGTGCCAAATAACCAAGGTTTTTTTTACAACAAATTGTAACCCACCCACCTCTCCTCCTTCAATTATTATCGAAGATCATTTATTTTATGCATGAAAGAAACTTTAACAGTAAAATTATTTTCTGTCTTAGACTTTTTCTCTACCAGTCACCTTCTTAGATATTTTATTTTCAATATTTATTTATGCTTATTTCTAAAAAGTAAATACTGCTGTTACTAAAGCATTTTCTCTCGGCAAAATAATTTAATACATAATATTTCTCCAAATTATATTTGAATTACATGAAATTTTAAAAATTTAAGGCAAAAAATATTTTTTGTGGAATTTAGTATGAAATGCATGCAAATAGTTTACATACACTCACAAAACTAATAATTTCAAATATATTTTTAAAATATGGATATTGATGTAGGAAGGGATTATTATGGATTAGAAATGCCACAAAAATATTTTGGATTATAAAACTTTTTACATCATATATTTAATAATTTGACATTAAATAATTTCAATTGATTAAATTTTACTGAATTGATGTATTAAGTGTAAAAACTTTCAAATAAAAATTGAGACTTTAAAAATTCTTTCTTAATGGAAAAGAATAATGAAATAATTAAAAATTTTATTATTAAAATTCTGACATTGTTAAAATGATTTTTAACTGATACCAATTAGATTTTCAAAAATAAAATGCTACTGAATGAAAAGAATTATGTAATATCTCTATTTAAGAAATGGACTTTACCATTAAGTACTAATACATAGTTTTATTTTAAACATAAAAAAAACAAAAACACTGTGGAATATTCATTAATGTATCATGCAAATTATTTAGCCATCAGAATATTTTGTGCTGTATTCAATTTATTGGGAGATTCTTAAGAATTAAAATTTTATCATTCATGTAAAAGAATAGAATTTTTTGATTTAAAAGTATAAAAAATTAAATATATAACCAAGCATAAATTCATGTATTTCTTAATAGAATAATTCAATGAGGATAACTTTAAAAAATGCATCATCAATTCCTTGCTTTTTGTTTAACCCAATTTTTAAAATCCCTAATATTTCCTCCAGAAAAGTGTCAAGAATAATTTACAATGTTTCATACGCAAACAAATTTTTAGTATTTTTATTCACACAGAATTTATATACAGAATATAAAAAATGTAACATATTTCAAATGCTTCTTTTTTTGGCTTACTTAAAGAGAATTTTTAAAAAGAAACACTTTCATAGTTTTATTAATTAGATAAATACCACATATTGAAAAAAATTACCAAATAAGAAAATATTAATTGTTTATTTATTACTTACTTTACCATTCTGTACGATGAATTGAATACAGTTGTAAAGAATCTTATATATACCAACAATTATATATATATATATAGAATATTAAGATGTTTAGAATACATATATATATATATATATATTCTAAAAACTGCCATCATTCATCTAACTATTTAATGCTGTTCATTAATATTTCAATATTTAGAATTAAAATTTTTAATGCTGTTAGAAAATATGATATAAAATGCAGAATTTAAAAAAAATTAATAATGACCAAGTTAAAATCAAAAAGGTGAAATTTCTGTTTCTTGCTCTACAAACATTAAAACTGAGAAATAACCCTGCCATAGAACATTAATGGCATTTCTTAATTCTGGTTTCTCCCAATAAAAAAATTTTCTTTTTAAGAGGACTAGGCTGAGGAGATAAAACTCTAATTCTATTTCTTGCAATATCTACACCAGTGATGCAAATGAAGCCAATCACTGGCATATATATTATATCTTCATGCTCATCATCAGCAGAACTCAATCCAAGAATTTGATCGATTAATTTTGGGCTAAGAAGTACAGGCATAAGTTCAAGATCATCTTGCTTTATATCATCCAGCGCATAAGAGTACCTGTTTATTGGTCTAGCTTGAACTTTAAATACTTTTATATCTGAATATTTAATTTCAAATGTAAAAGGTTGAACCTGATTAATAGGTCCATAGAAATATTTACGAATACAAGCTTCTCTGTCCTCACTTTTTTCATACCTATTTCTTTCAACATCACCCTCCATTTTGGGAATAAAAATGACATTCACTCTTGAGGGCATGTCTTTTTTTAATTGTAAGTACAAAGGCTCTTCCTGCAGCACACATAAAATATCAATTTCAAAATTCATAGCTACAAGAGTGATGGCAGCATATCCATGATGTAAGATTTCACTTTTTGACCAGTCACAGCCATTAATAATCACACCAGAAGTTCTGACATTTTGGTTTGCCCGTCTCAGACGTGATTGAATAATTTGACTAAGTCTTTGCACTAGAAGAGAATACAACCTCATTTTTTGCCATGGACTCCTATATCCATACTGGTAGACTTGAACAGCATGGTCATCGAAACCAGAAACTATATCGGAAGGTTTCTTAACAGTGAGGATCCCAATGGTACTTGGAAGGGAAATGGAATTCTGTCCTACATCAAGATCTATAAATAAAGGACATCGTCCCAGTCGAACAGCATAATTAAGCAACAATCGACATAATGCATTTCTATTAACATCATTTGGGCCAACAATAAATATAACAGGCCCTTTCTTGTTTTCAGCTACAGCTTGAAGCCTGTGTTCTTCTAAAGAAGCATGAAGCACTACATTGAGAATCATTTGAGTGTTGGTTATAATATAAGCATCTTCAGGTTTTCCACTTAGTTTTATAACACAACCATGCCAAGTGAATACAGCAATAAAAGAATTTGGTGACAAAAAATACTTTTTATTTAGTTCCATTTCAGACCCATATATCTCAGCCAGACCACTGGAGAGTTCTATTTTAACATCAGAATTTTTTCCAACTACTATACGAAGTTCGTTTTCGGGTTTGAGTTCAAATGAAGATTTACTATTTGCAGCACTATTTCTCGCCTGTAAGCGAAGTTCACTTCTAACTTCGCGGTTAAATGTTTGTTTATTATATCTATTTTCGGACATATTAAATAGGTATAATTCTGCTAAAGTTAAGATTTTAGGATTTTTGAAAGAAGCAGAAAGAACTAAATTCGCCAAATTTTTATTACAATTTACTTCTTAAGAGTTGCGCAGCACTTTAATGTAAAATACAATGATACAATACAACAAATTATATTTGGAAAATTCGAGTTTAAGTTACTTCTTTACTTTGCGCTGTTTTTCGAAATTTACTGTTTATTATTATACGAGTCTAACTTCCTCCTTTTCAAAACATTTTAATTAAAAACAAGACAAACCAGTTGATGTTCCAATCACATTGCGCACGATCTAAACAAACATTGGACGAAGCGCCTGAGAGGAAAAGTTGAAGTTACTTCACTTCACATTATGCCCAAAATTTTACTAGGGTAAATTATAGGGATTTTTTTTGAATAGCGGGGGGGGGGGATTTATGTTTAAGTGTTCCAAATGTAAGATTTTGTGCAATGCTGTTAAAATTTTAAAATGGGATAGTTACACCAATAAATCAAATTCAAGTTTGGGATTAAAAATGCAGTTATCATTAATTCCAAGCAAATTTAAAATTGAACGTAGTACCAGATTTTAGTGTACTATATATAAAAGCAATGATATTATTTAGAAACGAAATATAATGCTGGAAAAAAATTTATTTACGATTTTGAATTAAAAATGTGATTTTGTAGTGATCGTAACGTAGTTGTTAACTGGCTTATATGCTATTTACACAATTCACTACAATTTAAAAAGCAGATTTTTCTGATATTTTAAATAGAAATAAGACTATCTACAAGTCATTCGCATTACTTTTTTTTTGTTTTTTTTTGTTATGACTGTTTTATTTAGTAATGAAGTATTCGTTTTACTACCTTATCTATTGCTTCCGAAGAAACTAACACATTTTTTGGAAGAGAAAAGGTTATTAAATTTTGTTTCAATGTAATGTAGTAAATGAAATTAACGTTTATGAATTATTTTTACTCAGATGTTGATACATTTCAATTCTTGAAATAATATGTTTATAAATTCTGCCTTTCTGTTAATACCTGAGGAAACATAAAAGTACCAAATTTCTATCACTATTTTAACAATGTTAAAAATTTATAAATGAAATATTCATGAAAAAATCAAATTGGTTTAAATTTGATTACACCAATAAAAACATTGTTTCAAATTGTGCCTAAATTTTTTAAAAAAATTATTAAAAAGTTAATTTTACATAATGATGCAAAATAATCAAGTATATTTTAAAATTAAGTCTATCTGCACTGGTGTGTGATATAATAATGCTATATATATTTAATGAAAGGTAAAGTAAAGAAAAATTAGTAAGACATGAACATTTTAGTTTTATAAAAACCATGAAGATTTAATCAGAAAAGAAACATGCATTTTACATGAAACTCTTTATTCAAATAAATTATTTTAAATACACTGAGTAAAAATATATTTGATGACCTTTTTGTAAAAAAATAATCATTTTAATTATAAAAATATTGTGCTTAATTTTAAAATGATAAAATACTGATAATATATGATAAAATGAAAGTTTAGTTGTCTATAGTTCCTTATTAATTCTTAACTTATGGTTTAAAAATCAGATTCAGGGTTAGAAAAATTGCACAAATATTAATTTTCTACTCTATCTTCTTTCGTAAATCATTATACATTTTCCCTTTCTTGTGTGGCATTTTTTTCTTTCATTTAAAGTAATTTTCTTCCTTACATTTTGTCTCTATATCAAATGTAAAAATTTCCAATGATGTGATACAAATTTGAGCTTAGCTGTTCTTTTGGATGTTTATATATATATATATAATGTTTTGTTTGAATATATATATATATATATATATATATATATATATATATATATATATATTAATTGTGGTTCCAACTGAAAAAGCTGAATTTTTTTTTTTCCCTTGTTGTAGATATAACTTATGGGCTTAAAATGCACAAAGCCACCGAATATAATAGCAGTGCATTTATCCCCTCCCACAATATTAGCGAACTCATTTTCTCTATTTCTTTCTACAATATTTAACTTCCCTTAGCTCATTTTTTTCCCTCTATAATATTCAAGATCTGTCTTCACTTATATATAATCTAATTCCACTTACTGCCCAACTTCATAAATCAAAATTAATTCATCAAGTAAATCAAATAGCTTGCATTACTTTCCTAGATCATTGTATTTAAAATTTCTGCTTCAAGATGAACGGAACAAATACAAGATACTTTCCTTCATTTAAACTTATCATTAATTTGCTTTTATTTGATTTTTTTTTTATGAAAACCTCTGGAAATTTTTTCTAACAAGATATTTTATTAAATCAGTTATTGGCAAAATGAATTTGTGGATCATTGAATTTAAAGCAAATGATTAGATTACTAATTGGTTTAAAATTTGAATACTTTTTTTTCTCTGTATAACATGAATGGTTTCAAAGACTATTATTCAATTACCACTGCTTCAAACCAGAAATGAATTATATTACCATTGCATTTAAGTTCTAGAAAATTTAATTTTGAATCCAAATAACAGTTTAAATTGGTCAAAATTTTAATTTAAAAATATTATAAATTATGCTTAAAATTTATAACTTCTATGTTTCAGTTTAAATAAAAATTCCTAATCACTTTTTACTAATACTTTTTTTACACCATGTAATTGCACAGAAGTTAATCTATTATAACTAAAAAGATAATTATTTTCTCTTTAAAATTATATATAAATGATTTTCATATAGTAAATATTTCAAAAATGTCAAAGTTTGTCTTAATTTTTATTTTTATCAAACATCTTCAGAATGAATTGATTTTGAATTTTAAAATTAGCACAAATGACTCATAAATAAACTTCAGAATGGCATGTACATGTGGTGACGCTTTATAAGCCAGATAACAGCTACGAGACATGAGAAATTTCTTTTGTCTAGTGGTCTTGTTACTCGGCTACGAACTCAAAGGTTGCGAGTTCGATCCTCGCCTATCGCTAATAGTAACATTGGTGACTCGATGACGCAAAATACGCAAACCTTCATACAACTGTTGTGGCGCCCTCTACCAGAAATAAATAAAAAAATGAAGCTGATAAATAATCAGCCAATAAATAAAAAAAAATGAAGCTGATAAATAATCAGCCAATAAATAAAAAAAAATGAAGCTGATAAATAATCAGCCAATAAAAAAAAAATGAAGCTGATAAATAATCGGCCAATAAGGGAAAAAAAAATGCAGCTGATAAATAATCAGCCAATAAATAAAGAAAGCTGATAAATAATCAGCCAATAAAAAAAAAATGGATAAGGCGCAACAGCCAATATATCACCACTAATAACAGCAAAAAACAGGACAAAAAAATCGTTCGTCTCACCTCCGACGCACTGAAGGGGGAGTAATGTGGTGACGCTTTATAAGCCAGATAACAGCTACGAGACATGAGAAATTTCTTTTGTCTAGTGGTCTTGTTACTCGGCTACGAACCCAAAGGTTGCGAGTTCGATCCTCGCCTATCGCCAATAGTAACATACAAATTTAATTTTTCTGCCATATGTTGTCTAAGAGTTTTTGTGTTGGAAAGATGCATTTATTCTATGTTTTATGCAGCTGTTGACCAAAAACATTTTGAATTTGCAAAAAGTTTCATTTAAAAACACAGAAGTGATTTGATTTAAAAAAATTATATTTATTACAGAAGCAGTTACTTATTTTAAGGGATATTTACTAATCCATATAGAATGGAAAATTGGTATGTAATCAGTTCTAGGAAATTTGGGTGCTTAGAATCTAAAGCTTCTGTATTTGTAAATGAAAAATAAATTTTAATATCTATATTAAAACAGACTTTTCTCAATTACAAAATTAAAATTTGTTTTTGTTCAAATTCATTGAAATGACAATTTTACTTATTCAAATTATTCAATTTGCAATTCTTATTATCTTATTTTTTTCTTTCTTCAAGAGAATGATGTTAAGATTTCAATTTTGAATAATATTCTGTGTTTGATTTGATTTAATCACATTATAAAATTAGTGTCATTAGTGTCATGTTGGTTTTAATCAAATTGTTGCTTATAAAACGTTGCAACTTTGGTGATTCTGTAATAAGAATGTATTTTTGTTGGCATATAGTTTGATGGTTCCTTTTTTTTTCTTTTTTTCACATTTTCTGATAATTTGAATCGAATTTCCTGATACAAAATCCTAGCAAACAAACGTGTTGGAACCTTTTTTGCAAATGTTTCTATAGTTGCATAGTTTCAATAAAATATCTTAATTTATGCAAATTCAATTATTTTTAATATCTTTCTAACATTAAGATGCAAATGCTTTTATTGAGTTTTAAATACTAATAACAGAAACTTTTATTTGTATTTAGACAAAAACAATGACAGTACTGCTAATAGAAATGATCTCAAATTATACTGAATACAGTTAACACCTTTGATCAGAATATTTAGTGGTGTGCAATTATACATTCATTATATAAGTTTGCAAACTTAAGAACTATAGCATAATTTTAGTATTTCAAGAAAGAAAAGTGTAAAAAACCAAATTATTCGTATTTTAATATCACAAATACTTCTTTGAAAACTTTAAAGCATTGATTAAAACTTTGTGTTGCAATGCATATAAAGAAAATACACGCCTCTGTTACGAAGAAATTTAAAAGGTTTTATAATGCAATTAGAGTAAGTTTTCTTAGTTTGTAATTATTTTAACAAATTTTTGTACATATAGATCAAGTATGTGTATATTTTAATAAATGCTAGTTTGATGTTTCCTAAGAAGTGATTTGTATTTATAATTGAAATTAGCTGATTATTCATCTTTTTTTTTGGTAATATACAGATCATATTTTTGAATGATGATTCAGAATGGATATTTAAAGCAGATCATAAATGAAATTGATAAATCCAGACAAAAATAAAATTATCCAAAATATCATGAAATTAACAAGATATGGATATGTATGTATAACAAATAGTTTAATAAATAAATTGACGCTAGAAAATTATATATAACTATTTTTTGAGTGAAGAGTGTAATGGATTGAAAATCTCAAATTAACAATAATTTCAAAATTATTTTTATTTAACATAAATATTAAAAGAAATAAAGAACTAAAAACATGAATTACTTTAATATATAAAAATAATTATGATTAATTTTATAAAATACTATCACAACTTGCAATTTGTAAATTCATACAATGTGAATTTATGTAGCTAATTTGAGTTAAAGGTGACCGCAACACTTATTTCTATAATTTTGAACATAATCAAAAAAATCAGGTTAAATACGATATTTCGTCTGCACGTCACTAAATTGTTTAGTAGCGAAAAGAAGATTTTTTTTTGTTTTTTTTTTGTTTTTATGAATGCATAGGTTTACGAACTACTCAATCAATAGTCTATCGAAATTACTCAAATAAATCAAAAGGTCGCGCAGGTGATCTAACATTCATTTGGGGCGGCGGTTTCGGAACTGCAAAATGAACGAATGATTCTGCACAGTCAGGATTCAGTTCCATTATTAAAATCCGTGGAATGATCTCGGTGTTGCCGTACCAGAACCGTGAGGAAGGAGAGATGAGTCATACGCAATGTTGCTATATTGAGGAAAAGAAGGGAATAGGAATAATATCTTGTCCAATAAGCAGTTGTGGAGGTTTTGGGATGAGCGAGGTTAGAACATTGCACCTTGTGGTTCGCAGGCCAGTAACATGACCGCGATACAAAAGCAATTGCTCACGCAGTGTAGTTGTTAACTGGCTTATAAGCTTTCACAACACAGTCATAAGTTTCCCCATTATTTATATTTTTCGCCATTGTTATCAATCATATGTGTTTTATTTGTTTCTATATGAGGAGGTAGAATTTCGTTGCTTTTAGAATGAAAGTAATTCTAATGCAGGCAAAGAATTGTATAATAATCAAAGAAACCAAAGGAATTTATAATTTTGTTTAATGATTCTGAGTGGGCGAAATATCTCTTTTTTGTGACAAATAATGTGTGCTTTTGATGTGCGAAATTTTTTTAAACCATAATAAAGCTACAAAAAACAGAATATTGTTATTATATTGTTACGAAATTTCCGGGTTCGTTTCGATAGTGGGAATTATATGGTGTGGAGAACGCTCAATCAGCAGGCGGCAGAAGAAAATAAAACGACGTTTATTTATACGAAGACACACAGGACAGCACAAAGACGTCAACTATATACAGCACAAAAGACGATTATCTTCAGCCGAGACGTGCAGCATACAACAAATCTCTACTGTAGACAGTAGCGCACAGTTTAGTTCAGCACTAGCTTCACTCCGTCGCTGCTCCGCTTTTCTCTGGAAGGCCAGTTCTTTACCGTCGATCCCGACTACTTTCTCCGATCTGGTTCACGACTACTCTTCTCTGTCGCTTCCGACTACTCAATTCACCACCGGCAGCTGCAGGCTGCTCCTTTTATAGGTCTCAGGAGGCGGGGCTAGAAGCCTCTCAACCAATCAGGAACGTTCGAGGCGTAACTCAGTTCCTACTGGACGGATCGGGAAAATTCTCGATGTTGCGGGTATAATCTATTTTGGCGTCAAAATCGCCAAATTCGTCGCCAAGTCGTCAAATGGTCGCCAAGTTTGTCGCCAAGCTCTGGGACCTCTTATGGAACCCACTATGCTGGGAAGCCGCATCACAGATTCGTAACAATATAAGATGCATCTATTTCCTCATAAGGCTCATCTGTTGATCATATTCATCTGCTCAGTTTTATTTTTATGGGTATTTTATTGATTTCTTCTTGATAAAAATCTAATTCAAACGGCTATTTATTTAATTTTTGAACTAAAGTTTCACAAACAACATAATTTTTATCATCTTTTTATAAAATATGTAATTTTTGGATTATTTCCGTACTGATAAATTTTCTGAAATTACTTTAAACTGTTTTTCACTTAGTTCTTGGACTATGACAAACAAGCTAATTCTGAAGAGTACTCTAAGATTTCTTGTTTTAAAGTAGTCCTTAAGTTCCAATTCTTCTTGTTAATTGTCTCCAAAGCTAAATCCACATTTCACTTCGTTTCATTTGACAGTATCGGAGAAAATTATTCACAGAATCTGCTTCCCTCTTAGCTGTTCCATAAAAAGCATATAAGAATATAATGATTAACCTCCAATTAAAAGCTAGTTAATAACATTATGACTTCCGTAACTTGGCTACTATAAGGGCAACACCAATGCATTGTTTCTTACCATCATGAATTTAGGATACTTTTTGTAAATCTTAAAATAAATTGGGCTATTTGATCCTCACAAGGAGAGAGCACGGGTTGGAAAAATGAGTTATAGAGGAGATTTAATATAATGATAGTGTGGTGAATAGCATATAAACCAGTTAACAACTACGCTACACGAGCATATGCTTTTGTATTCTGGTTATGTTCCTGGACTGCAAACCACAAGGTCCCAGGTTCAATCCTCGCTCATCTCAATTTCACTTGACGCAGCAACCCAAACACGCTCGCCATAACGTTTGGCGCTACTCAAATGGGTACAGGCGCATTAGAATCAACAGCTAATACATCACCACTCAACAGCCATATCGTTCGACTCACTGGAGGAATAGTCTGTTGTGAGTAGCATATAAGTCAGTTAACAACTACGCTACACGAGCATATGCTTTTGTATCCTGGTTATGTTCCTGGACTGCAAACCACAAGGTCCCAGGTTCAATCCTCGCTCATCTCAATTTCACTTGACGCAGCAACCCAAACACGCTCGCCATAACGTTTGGCGCTACTCAAATGGGTACAGGCGCATTAGAATCAACAGCTAATACATCACCACTCAACAGCCATATCGTTCGACTCACTGGAGGAATAGTCTGTTGTGAGTAGCATATAAGTCAGTTAACAACTACGCTACACGAGCATATGCTTTTGTATCCTGGTTATGTTACTGGACTGCAAACCACAAGGTCCCAGGTTCAATCCTCGCTCATCTCAATTTCACTTGACGCAGCAACCCAAACACGCTCGCCATAACGTTTGGCGCTACTCAAATGGGTACAGGCGCATTAGAATCAACAGCTAATACATCACCACTCAACAGCCATATCGTTCGACTCACTGGAGGAATAGTCTGTTGTGAGTAGCATATAAGTCAGTTAACAACTACGCTACACGAGCATATGCTTTTGTATCCTGGTTATGTTACTGGACTGTAAACCACAAGGTCCCAAGTTCAATCCTCGCTCAATTCAATCCCCTAAAATAGTATGTCTTTAGAATGATTATTCATGAAAGTTTTAAAATGCAATAGCCAGCCAATTTTGTGAAAATGACCGTCAAACTTCTAGCATAGCTTATATGCTAATAATGTGTCACCGTTACTGATCGTGCGGACAGTGTATCCGGTAAGGCATTGAAATAGGCATTCAAGAGACCCGCCTTCGGTTCTGAATTACTATTTTTTGTTTTCTTCCAAAATTTTAAATTAATTTAACAATTTACAAATAATTTTAATTAATATATATTTTATTTTTATGCAAAAATAAGTGTTTATTCTCCTTATTTTCGAATTCCAATTTAAATTTTAAAAGAAAAATAATAATAAATTTTCATGTGCGTGGGTTTAAAAAAAAATACTCGAAACGGAACTTCTTAAATTAACGACTTAAGGATGATTTTAAATAATATATTACGTTCTCATCTTTTCATACAAGAATAAATGTTTTATCTCTTAATATTTGAATTATAATTTAATTTTAAAAGAAAAATATTCATAAATCTAGATGCATTTTCAAAAATATGCATAATAAGGCGTTGGATTAGTATACACGAGACTTGAGTTCGATCTTAGGTAGTCTTTTTTTAAAAATATTTATTCAAAAATTATTATTTTTTAAAAATTATTTTAAATTTATTTAACAATTACAGATAGATTTAATTAATATGTTTTTCGTTTTTTGCGCACAAGTAAGTGTTTATTCTCGCAATTCTTGAAATAAAAAATAATTTTCAAAAGAAAAAAAAAAACAATTATAAATTTACATGCGTTTGTGAAAAAAAAAAAAAAAAAAAAATCGAAATTACTTACTTTAAATTAGCAATTTAAATACGGTTTTAATTGATACGTTACTCATATTTGTATGCACAAATAAATGCCGAATTATAATTTAATTTTTAGAAGAAAAATAATTGAAGATACGATTTGTTTGTATTTATTAATATGTAAGATTGAAATGTGAATTTGAAAGAGTAATTTATTGTACTCTCAATAAATTATTGTGTAAATTATCCTGTTATCAAGTGCTTACTATATCCATTTGTAAAATACAACAGATAGCAAAATTTGCAATAAATTATTGTTTTGAAATTAGAAATTCGTTCACAGGCCCCATAAATCTATATAGCACCAGATTGTTGATTGAGCCGGCCTTGAAAATTCTTTTAAAACAATAAATATAACTTTTTTATGAAAATATGAAAACAAGTAAAAAAATGTGTGACATAGTGATCATCCTACTAGAAAGAAGGAATAAGGAAATTTCGGAATTTGCTTTGAGAATTTTTTTTGTGTGTGTATTTGTTTTCTTCTTTGTGTGTGTGTTCGCTTCTCTCACTCTCACTCTCACTCATTATCAAGTGGAAATGTTAAAATCGCAATTTTCTCACAAGTATTCATCCTGTCTTTCGCTATGGAAAGAAACTGTGCTGGTAATATCATAAGCCAGATAACAACTTCCGGAGAAGAGAGTACACTTTTGTCTAGTGGCTTTGTTACTCGGCTATGAACCCTAACGTTGCGAGTTCGAACCTCAACATGCACATTGGTGACCCTGGTTCCGAACAACCGCATCCTTCGTTCTGCTGTCGTGGCTCCATCTACCGGCAGCAACCACTCACACACGCTCGCCGTCGCCCGCCATAACACTTGGCGCGATAACAACGTTCGTCGCTCGCCATAACGCCTGGCGCGATAATCACGTTCGTCGCTCGCCATAACTGGCGCGATAAACTCTACCGACTCACTGGTGGGGGACTATTGTGGTGATAATATCATAAGCCAGATAACAACTTCCGGAGATGAGAGTACACTTTTGTCTAGTGGCTTTGTTACTCGGCTATAAACCCTAACGTTGCGAGTTCGAACCTCAACATGCACAAAACTTTAACAGCTCCTACTGCC
Source organism: Argiope bruennichi (assembly GCF_947563725.1). Taxonomy (NCBI): domain Eukaryota; kingdom Metazoa; phylum Arthropoda; class Arachnida; order Araneae; family Araneidae; genus Argiope; species Argiope bruennichi. Next base: position 125,257,948 of record NC_079151.1, on the reverse strand, counting down.
ATCGCTTATTTGGAAATAGCAGGAGTTTCAAAGACATACAATTTCCCCTTTTATAACCTTTCATTAATAACGAGTTTCTCAAATTGTTTGAAATATATATGTATTTTTTTCTGTTTGAACCGGAATTATGAGAATTCTAAATGTATAGATGTAAGAATAAATTAATTCTTATTCTCGATCAGAAGAAAGAGGTTTTGATTTGTTACTTAAATAGTTTAATGCTACTTGTTTAAAACTTTGCTTATCATATGTAGTACTAGATAAAATATCGTTATTTAGTGCTCTAAAATGTTGCTTGAGTATCATAACTATAAATCTGGTAAAATTTTGAATGATCGAATAATTTTTCCAAGTGATATTTTGTAATAAAGAAGGGCTCAAATTAAAAGATAGCTGCTAATTCTTTTAATTCATCAGATTTTATGACAACTGTTGTTTCATTTGTATTTTACAGCCATATGAAGTGGAAAAATCTAAAACAAGATAATTTTCTCTTTTTACCAGAAAAACGAGTTAAGAAATGTGATGTGTTAAAAAAAGAAAAAGCACACTCGCAATGTTGTTAAAATTGAAAAATTAACTTCCTTGAGATATGTTTGAATGAAAGAAAAATATACAGCAAAATTCATTTTTTTCTCCAAATTGAAAATTAATAACACAAAAAATTATTTCTTTTGTTAGAATTTTAATAGAAATTAATAGATTTGATGAGAATAAAATTAATATCATTAGATTTATGTAAAATAATGAGTCTGCATTTTTGAAATGATAGAATATTTTTGGCACGCAAGGATAAATATACCAAAAAGCAGAAAATCATGAAAATTCTATCTGTATAGAAAGAAGTATAAGAAATAGCATGAACAAAGAATTAATAAGGGATAACTTTAAATGCTGACTGTACACTTTTAAAAAATCTTATTTGCAAGTATTCTTCATTCTGTTCCATTTAATATTTCTTCACCAGGACGTAACGAAACGAATATCTTTGTTTTTATTTATTGCCTCAGAACGCTGTTCAGGAATGGGAAATATAAGTTAGTTTAGGAATCATGTTCCTAAAATATTGTTGTTGTTTATACTTTACTTACTTACCATGAACAAGCTCGCTGACGAAATCTGCGATTTTAAGCCAAGGGAGCGTCTCCTGTTTTAGTAGCGCCAACTAGGGCCAAGAGTACGTCTTAGCTACTCACGCATTACATTCGTTTACACAACCCCTTTTTACGGGGGGGGGACATTCACACATCTCAGAGACAGAACAAATGAAAGACAACCACACTCGAACCGGGACGCCCAGGTCACGGGGAATACGTGCAACCCCTATGCTAGAATGCCAGCTCCTAAAATGTTATTCCTACTACATTTTGAGTTAGGAAATAAACCGAATAAATTGTATTTTATGAAGATTATTCGAAACCTGAATTTTCGTAAAGATTAATTATACTGATCGAAACGATAACATCATCTAAGGAAGATGGGCTCGAACCTGCGACCTTTGAACTCAGGTGCAGATGTTCTTCCAACCATTCCATCCGTGCTTGACAATCGCTGCCTTAACGATAAGCTCAATATTATGCTTAAAGTGTAATGATAGTTATACTATCAAACAAGTCAATGAAAATAAAGTTTTATTAATGAGGTTATTAACAAAGTAAAACTTTTGAATATTGGCCTTTAATCACCAATAATTGCAAGAATTTGTTAACAGTTTCTTGATGACGTTAAAGCATTTTGTAAATTATGGAGGAGTCAGATTAAATTAGAAATTTAACAAAATTGAATTGAATTGATTAGAAATTTGAAATGCAATTTCATCATTGAATGCTGCAATGAATAAATCGTCTCCATAATATAAAAGCAAATTCATAGACAAGTAAAATCTAAAAAACATAAATTCAAAACCACACAATACAATTTAAAATTGCCTCTAGTCTCTGCCGAAATACTGAAAATGGTATGAAGAAACATAAATTAATTATAAGAAAAACATTAAGAAATTAATATTAATTATTTTTAAGATATTTTTAAGACATATTATTAAATTATATTACTATTAATAATTAGAATTTATTAAATTATTTACTTTATAATTATTAAAATTTTAAAATAGAGGAATATTATTTTACTATTAAATATCGTACAATTATTTTTTGATCTTTTTTACAAATTATTATTTTAGTCGCATTTTTAAATTATAAAAACTCTCGTTAAGTTTAAATAATGTGTTTTAAGAGAAACATTATCGTATAAAATTGTGCATTCTTGTGTGCGTTATTAATTCTATATACCATCAAAGGATGGCGCCAGTAGTAGTTTTATTTTTGTGAGTAGTTTCAGAAACTACAAATAAAGAAAGCGTAATACTGATTTCCCTTTTCAAATGCTTTACCGTGGAAAAACATCAATTAGAGTCATATAAAGTTTCGTATGATTATAATGATTATGTAAATCGAAAAACAAAAGGAATCTCCGTTTACTTTTCTCTTCATTCTTGGAATACACCTTTTCTTTCTGCAAAAACTTATTTCTTCCAGTAACATGCAAAGAACATTTCTGGTAGCCAATGATTTATTACCTCACTTGTTATTTTTATATCGATCCGGAGGACGGCGATTATGTTATGTGGTCATTGGGTAACGTAGGGACTGCCAGAGACATTGTTACGAATTGGATGGGTAATGGCCGGAATTTTACACCTATTTATCATACACTTAGCACGCTTATTTATATTTTAGTTGAAATACACATATATATTATGCTGGTGTTAAGAGTTAACATACCTCCATATTGATTGTTCGATAGATTTTTCACTAATAATGCCGCAGTTCTAAGATATTATTTAAGACAGACTAAAGATAGTTTAGACGTTCAAATCTGTCCTTCAGAAAGAATGCAACAACTTTCATCCGTTTAAGTATTTGGACCTAAATGAAAAATTAAGATAGAACGCAATGTTGTAGCTATACCGAGATTTCCCACTAAGTGCCGAGAACCTCATTTATCTGTTATGGTCTTCTAAATTCAGAGGCATACCTGTATAAAAGTGGTGTACCTAACTAATACAAAAGCAATGCCTTGCATTTTTAAAAGAATAATACGTACAGGGTGGTCAAAAAAAAATTCCCCTATATATGAAACCCTAGCGGCCTATCCGCTCAACCAATCGAACCAAAATTTCAGACATGGTTGTTTGAAGGTATGCGCTGGAGATTGTGATGATTCTAAACAACACAGGGTTCACCGTTACGGTTACAGTGAGAGAATTTTGAAATTTTCGAATGGCAACACACACTTTTTCCTTGCGCAAATTGATCAGCGTATTGAAAAACCACAAATGGCGTTGGAACGATTAGCGTGTGACGAAAATTGCCGCCGTAAAGCATATGCAAAGAAGAGCATTATAAAGGACTAATGACAGCACAGAGAGGAAAGAGAAAAAAAGTTTTTATTGGAATGGAAAGTTATAATTACAGGTTTTCAACGTGTTCATCTTCGCAGGCGACAACGCATTGCATTCGGGAGATTGTGGACAACAATGCCGAACTTAACATGAAAGGAGGAATCTGCATAACTTCACTTGTTATGGCATATTGCAATTCTGACACATCTCGTGGACCAGGCGTGTACACCTTAGATTTCAAATAACCCCAGAACCAGAAATCCATAGGAATGAGGCTGGGGATCGCGGTGGCCACGAAACTGCAAAGTTACTAGAGATGACTCTATCAGCAAAGTGTTGTTGCAGCACTGGTCGAACACATTGGGCGACGTGTGGAGGAGCCCCATCTTGCATCCATACAATGTCCCTAATGACATTTCGTTGCTGCAATTCAGGAATAACGGAATTCTGCAACTGTGTCAGAATTGCAAGATGCGATAACACGTGAAGTTATGCAGATTCCTCCTTTCATGTTACGTTCGGCATTGTTGTCCACAATCTCCCGAATGCAATGCGTTGTCGCCTGCAAAGATGAACACGTTGAAAACCTATAATTATAACTTTCCATTCCAGTAAAAACTTTTTTTTTTCTTTCCTCTCTGTGCTGTCATTATTCCTTTATAATGCTCTTCTTTGAATATGCTTTACGCCGGCAATTTTCGTCACACGCTAATCGTTCCAACGCCATTTGTGGTTTTTCAATAGGCTGATAAATTTGCGCAAGGAAAAAGTGTGTGTTGCCATTCGAAAATTTCAAAATTCTCTCACTGTAACCGTAACCGTGAACCCTGTGTTGTTTAGAATCATCACAATCTCCAGCGCATACCTTCAAACAACCATGTCTGAAATTTTGGTTCGATTGGTTGAGCGGATAGGCCGCTAGGGTTTCATATATAGAGGAAGTTTTTTTTTTGACCACCCTGTATATTTAAGCTACAGACACAAACGAATAAAAAGTTTATTGCTGTTAGTTTGCCTGATACTTTTACTCTAAAAACTAAGCAATGTTTCTGTCTTAAGAAATGCACAAATAAATATATTTAGAAGTAAAAAGAATATCATACTCAAAAGTCAACTAGACCATTCAATTACATAACAAATAGAAGTCAAGATATAAATGATCATACACTCATAATATTACGCAGAGGAGGGAAAAAAAGAAAAACGCATAAGCTGTAAAGTATCTAAAAAGATAAAAATTTGGGTAACACCCCTGATTTATATTAAAAAAATTTGCCAATGAAATCTCACATGCTTAAATTAGTTATTATAATAATTATATTTTTTGGTTATCAAAACAAACATATTTTGCCTCCATGAATTAATATTATATGTATATATGAATTATATTATACCTCATCTATTATAATTATTATATCTATTATTATATAGCATCAATGAATAATAAATTTATGTTTAGAAATAGTTCTAAAAGCAAAGGGAATGGACAATTTCTTATATGGTACGTAGTTAAAAATATTTATTGCTTTAGAAGTTATAAATCTTCTAAATAATTCATGCATGTTTACAAAATGTTACAGATCTAACTCTGTAATAAAAATACTTGATTCTTAAAATAACATAAAGATAAAAAATAAGACCTAGTATTTGTAAACTATAAAATCATATATTACATTTTGTTTTGTAGTTTAATCCTTTCAATATAAACGTAGCACACATTTCAATAACGTTTTAGAATCAGGTTAAATAGTTCATAATAAAAATGGTTATTAACCTTTGGTTTAAAAATTATTGGAAAAAAAAAACATCTTGAACAAATTAGTCCAGCTCAGAATTTCTTCTCACTTGCATTCAAATGAAGAGAAAAGAATTCAGACTTTTTCTACGAGTTTTTTTTTTAAAGAATAAAGCGAAATCCTTGATTATAAAAGGCATCTAATATAAAAGTTATCCCAAAAAATATGAAAAAACTTATTTCTCTCACTATTGTATCTAGAGATACATTTCAAGTTGCTAAACTTCATTAAATAAACTGGTCAAATTGTGTTAATGCATTTTAAATTCTGAGGAAATTAATAATATATTTAACAAATTAAATTTGTATACGTCCCACATAATCTAAAAGTGTCAATTACTATATTGCTTATCTTAATTTCCTCTATGCAAACTCAAAATATCACATTTCTATTTAAAACTTAGAGATATGCATATTTTTAAATTTAGAGAATCGAACATATAGATGACAGCATTTTAGAAATGTAAATTTATTCAATACAGAAAAACTATCATAAGTAAATATTTGTTTAGTAAGTACATCCTCCTATTATCACTTCAAAGAAATTTACTAATCACGCGTAGTGTTTTTTAATCTGATTGGTGATAGTTTTAACATGAACTTAACAAAGAAGGGAAGAGAAATTTGAAAAGATGAACGTTTCAGATGTCTTAGAAGTAATAGAATTCAGAAAAAGGAAATAAAATTATTTGCCCGCACTTTGTGCTTCTTGAAAGAACAATATATTTGAGTTACGTGTCGATATATCCACGATCTATGCTATATGCTATTGTAATACAGACCTATTTGTATTTGAATATAAACGCATTTTTCCGATTTCTCGACATCCTTATAGGAAGTGCATTTACAAAATGATTTAAAGATTGCAAACTATAATGATCTTGTAGTTTGCAGAGAGATATGTTATGCAGAATCGACATTTTAATTTATTTCCTTCTGCTGATTTAATAATTTCCCTATTATTGAATCCTCGGGCACGTTTGAGTTTGATTATTTTTGGTTTATTTTCAACTTAGAAAAATTTTATGATATAGGAGAATATATTTTTCATTTTTAGGACGGAACCTCTTAAGTAACAGAAAGTTTATAATTTTAACTGTCCAGTATATTTATGGCTTTCGATAAATCACAATTTATATATATAATTTCATAAAAAGTATCTAAATTGATATGCAGTAATAAATATTGTGCTTTATATTCAAAAAATTTAAAAGAATGTCGCAATAAATTTCTGCCATCAGAAAAAATTTTGTTAATCGTGTGGATGTGAAAGTGAACGATCTATTGATTTTGGCCACAAAATACTGAGCAATATTTGAGACGCGATTTCTCTGGTACTCGACACAAGGATATATGCCAAAATAATCCACTGTAACTTGAAGCGAGACCGCACTAAGTATCCCGGACGTTATAAATCTTTATCCGAATTTTCAATCTTCTAAATGAATTCATTTTCGACCAAAGATTCCTGTAAACTGTGTGAAAGCAAAAAATCTCAGTTATCGAGGAGCGGACATCATTTTTACTTCTGTGAAAATGCCTGCTAACGTGTGTATGATTAAAGCATCTCGACGTGCGTGGTACGTCACGTGTACCCTCCGCAAGTAATTTAGAGTGAGATTAAGAAGTTTTTAAAAAGTTATACCTATCGAATCCTATAAGTTGCTTTGCTACATACTGCCAAAGACGTACTATGTCTCTAAATTAGAGCCAATTGGCGGCAGAGTCGCTTAATTCCGTGGATGAAATACTAATATGACAAATGTAAATTCTTAGTTACATTTTTCGTATAAATTCATGCAACCAGAGTTACACTGTAGCATTTAATGTTAAAATAACGAATTGCACCAAATACAAAGCAGTTGAGTTGCTAAAAAGAATTTAATCAAATTAATTTTAAAATTACATAAAATTTAGTATAAAATACATGAAAAAGTTGAATTGAAGAAAGACTAGACTGAATCAGTTGGAGAAGCTTCTGAGGCACTGGACGTTTCTGGCTCGGCGGATGTCAAATTCACTTCCATGCAACGGTATTCGAAGGCCCGGATGGATATATTATCCCTATAGTATCTGCATACGGTGTTATTCGGACAGTCGCATCTAAAAGGGAAAAAGAAATTAGATGATAGTCAAGGATTATTCACCAAGATAAATTTTAGTTAAGATTAATTCGCGATAATTTTGGATTCGCTGTACAAATAATTTAAAGATCTGACCTACTTTATTCCTACTAAATTCCAGAATAAAGTAGAAATCAGGCAGGGCTATTTGAAATTCCTATGACGTACATAGCAAGCAGTTTGACTAAAGGTCGGGGAAGAGTGAGATTGTGTTCTGTTCTGCAAAGAAATTTGCAACTTAATATTTGGTAAAACTCTAGATAACTGGGGTTAGGGTTAGTAAATTGACTGGAGGTCTTTTGTTGAAGACGTATTTAGTAGACGAATTTTCCTAATAACGATAAAAAATTCGGGTAAGATTAAATATAGCTTTCTTATCATTTAAGGGAATTCTAAACATTTTATTTTTCAAAAGTCTATTAAAGGTAAGAGACATTTTGTCAATTACATAAATGTGCAATTTGTATAAGCTTGAAAAGTCGGAAGGTTATAAATTATATTTTAACAACGAATCTAACGATTGAAAAGTTAGTATTCTGGCCTTTTCTTTAAATGCATTTTCTTCAAATTTCGGCATCCATAGAATATCTATTTTTGACAATCTTAAGAAATTTTATGTAACAATATTTACAAACTTTAGGTATCCGTTAAACATTTTTCTGCTCTATGATATAAATCTTTAGAGGCTATCAAGAAAAATATATTTATAGATTTTATTTAATAATTTCTCAAAACCCTGCATATTTAAATGAAAATAAATTCATTTTAATTATAGAACAAATTCTCATATTATGCTAAATCTGGTGGGATTTTACTCAAAATAATTTTTTGAGCTTACCAATTTGTGGTTATGAGCTTGAAAACTATAGCATCACAGCACATTAGATTTGCCATTAAAAACATTTGGCTAATATGTTTTAAATGGAATATTCGTTCTATATGACCTGAATTTTCTATTATATCTTAACTTTATACGCAAAACAGTCCTCTTTATTTACAACCGAAATTTGGGCAATTTTCGTTGTCTAGAAAGTCTCTTCCATTTCGCTTGATATATTTGAAACTTTATGCATATGATAATTTTTAGGATTAATTATGATTATTTCTAATTGCAATATAAGGTATGTAGCTATCTTATATTGCTTAAAAATGACAACTTTTTAAAGTCTTATAAAGTTAAGATTTATTAAGTTACTCTTTAAAGTTTTTTCGGTATATTCCTTTATTAAAAAATTAGCGATATGCTACTTTAAATAGTGATTAATAAAATGCCTGGAGCCATTAACACGTATACAATAATTTAAAGTAACATGAACTCAAATAGTCTCTATAAACGGGGAATCTTACAATTCAGATATCGCTTAACCGAGAATTCTTTTATTGTAAAAGTCATCTATGATCGATCATCAGCTTTCTGTGAACAGCACATGGTTATCAGATTAACGTCATGTGACGTTTCTGGTCAATGTTTTAAGCGAAACCACCTTGAATCCTCTGGTCTTGAATCTTAAGACGTGGCTTTTATGTACGAACATCTACCCAATAATATAGTAATTGTGATATAAGTAAAGCTATTCTAAATTTGATTCTATGAGATCAGAACTTTTTCGGTAAAGCAATTTCGATATGTACAGAAAATTTCATTCGTCACTGTACATAACCAATATCCTCGGCGTATCATTTGGTTGCTAAAGACGCACTGCAGAGTAATTTGGGTTGAATCCTATTTTAGTGAGCTCCCAAGTTTTTCGCCAATAGGGTAATCAAAAAAGTATGAGGAATAATTTTCATAGTAACCCTAATACTGATTTGTTTACAATGTTTTTCCGCTTGTTGAGTTGTACATCTGCTACAGCAATTTTGCAAAAATGAAAATTCTAAATAATCGAGAAATAAATATCCATTAAAGAATGTGAGTTTTTTAACTAAAAATATTAATACTACTACTAATAATAATTTTCGAAATATATAAAAAGCAACGAAAGAACGACGTCATTGAAAAGTTTCGTTGTTTTTTTTAATGGAAATTTTTAAATCGTTCCCGGTTTAAATGAAGAATTAGTTGAACCGTGTAAGTATATTTATTCCTTCAAAATTCATAAGGAAAGAATCCACTCCTAGCAGCTTCGCTACGAGGAATGGTTGCTTTCGTTTTTCCTTGAGCTGTTCTTGTTATTCTCAGTCTTTAATGAGCCAGCGAAACTACAAGGTTCCAGCTCCCGATATGTTGGATATGCTCGGTGCTTTCTTAAGATGTCCAAGCATGGCGTGGTCGCATTTTACTGTCTGAAGTACAGAGTGCAGCCACTTTTCAAAAATTTGTTATCTCTGAATTTAAAAAGAGATTCAACAACTCTGATCCATAAAGGTTAAAAAAGTGAAAGTGTTCTTAGATAAATCAATCATTATCAATAAATCAAAGATAGTGAGAAATCGTTTCACAGTATTTCTTCTGTGGTCAGCCGTCTTGAATGGCAAGTTGGCATCTTTGGCGAAGTAGGAGGAACACTGAACTAGGAGTTTTACCGTTCTATGCTATGGCAGCAGAATTTAGATACGACTGTAATGGTAAAAATACTTTATTGCCAATATAAAAATGTAGAAAGAAAGCAATCCGGTAAAGGGAAAGTGCAGAATCATAATACTAAAGACAGTTAATTGTATCGAATCATTTAATTTAATTACATTTGGCATTGATTAGATGTACAAGGAATATATAGAAAGTAATTTCCGTTTTCGACTTTCATCGCTGACCGTTGCTTTCACGATTTTGGGCATGCACTTTGTTGACTCCTAAAGAGTAGAGTTTTAGATCCCCGAATATTGCATCGGCAGCATTCTCATTATCTCAGAATTTAAAATGCTAAAAATTGTATATCCCGCTGTATGCAAGTTACATTCTCATTGGCTTTCATAATATTAACAAAACTAATTACGATTCACAGACAAATTTGTGAAGTTAACGGATGGAACGAGTCGAGTGATTCAATAATAAGGAGGCGAGTGCGAAGTTTGAAAGACGTGAAAATGTTCACGATGAGGAAAAAAGTGATTATGATTTGTTTACAGAAATTGAACAGAAGATTAATTAGAATCAAAAATTCATCATTACGCCATTGCCAATGCATTTCGCTCACATATCCCGTTCATTTCATCATGGCAAGTGGTATTTATGTATGACAGGGGCACACTGAAGCTCAGGTCCTGTTGAGATAAATGCTTCAACAATGGTCTTAAGTACGCGGAAAAATATCCTAAGAATTGTATTTCATTCACAATAAAAGTTTTCTAATAATAGTTCCCTCTTTCAATTCCTTAACGGAACTTGGCACCTCGATACTTCTCGTACTTTCTGGAACCAGTGAGGTTGGGTTTTTTTTTTATCTTGGATATGTCTAGGGAGAGAAACCAATTTCTACAATTTATAATTAACCGATAAGTAAATCCACGCACATTCTTATATTTATACTGTATTTAAAAATTTCAAATTTAAATACATTTAATTTGAAATTAAATTTAATAAATTGAAATTAAATTAAATACAAATGTATTTAATTTAATTTCAATTTATTTTAACCTGCTAAATTTTGCCATCTAAAGCATTAAGTCCGGTACGGCATGAAAATGCACTAAAAAATACTTACACGCTTGGATATTCCATTTCAAACGTACGTTCTTGGTTATAAACGTTATAAAACTGCCAGTGGCATGGATTATATTTTCCACAAGTGAATCGTGTAGTGTTTTCAGTTGGTTCCTAAATAAAAGATACAATAGAAATCAAATATATAAATAAGATAAATATGAACACATTCCAAGAAAAATTCTTTGGACATTTTGTTGAAGTTAAGCTATTCATTCAGATATCGTCTCGTGGAATATGAAATGTTTTGCATAAAGCCTCGCAGATATTATGGCTTTACTTCATATTGCAAGTTAAAAACAGGTTATTGAAATTCTCTTTATCAGTAATTTTTAAAATATTGTGCATATTTGAATAAATTTTTGAATTTCTTACTAGCAAATTTGCAGCTAACTTCACAACATCCAGTTGCTTTTGTAATCTAACTTTTCCTACTTACCGAGACATTGAGATTAATCACTTCTATTTACTTCCAGGGAGCGAATTTGGTTTTTAACGCTAAATGAATCGAAATTCCGCTACAACATTGAATGTTTTCGAATGATTCGGTGGGATGATGTACATAAAAGACAGTCCAATTAGCACAGAATGCCCAAAAATAATGTTGCAGTATATTCATGATATTGGCCGGATTTTGGAATATCGAACATCGTGGAGATATCGTACAATATCTTGCGTTAATAGGGAGTACATTATGATGCATTTATAAGTTTTCTATTATATGTATTTAATTCTTTTTATATGTATTAAAAAGCCCCTAATTCACAATGATACTGGTTATTAGTCTGAAGTTTAGATCGGAGATATAATATACAATGATTGTAATATTATTTCAATACACACATATCTAAGACAATTAAATAACGTGCTTTTCTTAATAAATATCATCCAAGACAAATTATTAATAAACTAACTTACGTTAACATTCCCAAGAATCGTTACATTAGCTGTAGTAGTTGCCACAGGCGCTGTGTAAGCTCGTCCATAACCTCTAGTAGTCACATAAACACCTCTGAAGTTGTCAATAATTCTCACAGTGGTGTTGAAAAGGTTCACGCTCGATTCAGTGAAGTTGTCAATAATACTCACAGTGGTATTGAAAAGGTTGACGCTCGATTCAGTGAAGTTGTCAACAATACTCACAGTGGTATTGAAAAGGTTGACGCTCGATTCAGTGAAGTTGTCAATAATACTCACAGTGGTATTGAAAAGGTTCACGCTCGATTCAGTGAAGTTGTCAGTAATACTCATATTGGTATTGAAAAGGTTCACGCTCGAATCAGTGAAGTTGTCATTCATATTGAGCTCTGTTGCATTTCCATGAAGGCCGATGATTAAAAGGCAGAAAACTATAAAGCGATAGAACATCATCTTTTCAGAATAAGATAAATATTAACTAAAAGAATCAAACACTATAAAAAAAAATCTAATAAGGCAACACAGACACCACTCGAGCTTTTATATAGTTGAAAGACATTAAATTGATTGATTGATTGATAAAAATCCAGAATTTTCTAGGCCATTCAAGAATTTTCAAAAATTCTTTAAGCATTAAATTTTTTAATCGTAGCTCTTAAATTTTCAAACTAATTTGTACAACAGCTGATGAAGAACAAGGCATAATACACTCAGGATGAAGAATGACATTAAAACAAAGACGTTTCCCACCAAACATTTTCCTGTCTTTCTTTTGGGTTGGACCAGGCAGCTTAGAGTTCTGAATGTCGTTAAATCCATAAAGCTTATGTTTTCATGGAATTGTTGCGTGTTAAGAACCGTGTGATAGTAAGAAATGCGAATGAAGATAGTAAGAAAGTTAGTTCATCGAATGCAAAGCTATGATATAATTTATTACAGAGCACATCGAATGAAAATGTATGGTGTGTGAGTCAATTCAACTTATCCATTTTGAATCTATACGATGACATTTCAATGGAGGCAACCAACATTTTGAGCTGTGATCAGAGTCGAGGACGATACTTGGGTTTACACTGTATTTCCAAACTTCCATCTACTCCACCTTGTGAATAATCATCTCCAATGTATTTAGCCTGCATTATGCCTACATGAATTGCGAAATTGCTGTGAATTCGAGGCTCGAACACGCTGCCTTTCGTTTCTTAAGCCGAGACTTTATAATCAGGCGACTGCGGACTTAGGCGAAATTAGAAGAAATTATTGTCATCAGATCTTAGCAAACTGCAAAACATACCTGTGAAGACTTTAAGCAATTTCTGATAATACTTCTAAATATAATGTCACCCAATAATGACTCCCGACAATAATAATAATCTATAATAATAAAGGATTCAAAAATTAAAATTTTTACTAATCTGCACAAGTAGTTTTCATTCTAAATAATCTTTTTTTACAGAATGTATTCGCTTCCCACCCTTCTTCTTGAATCACGTAAAAAATGCGTCCCATTTATTCTAATTTCTTTATTTATTTCACTTTAGCGTTTGACGCTATTAAAGAGTTAAATATGAATAATAATAAAAAATATGAGACATTTTACATTTAAATAGAGGAAGGCGAGAAATGAGGAAGCTTTAGCATTGACTAATTACTGGAATTGAATTAATGAATACTCCACTTACATTTATTTGGAATTTCAATAGTGGGTAGGCATATTCTTAAATAAATTATATCCTATTCTGAGTTCGATTTCTGATTGATTGATTGATTTATAACCCCTGTTTCAAAATAAAATCATTTCTATCTAAGGAAGTATTTAAGTATAAACCATGGTCAAATAACGAGGGCGACTTTTCCGCTAACAACCCATTCTGATTTTTACACCGCAACAACAGGAGGATATTTAATTTTCACAAATTTAACATGCATCAGATCAAATAACATGCTATTTCTTTTAGTGGAATCGGGTCTGGAATTTACATCTCTGCGCTCACTAAACCAAGACTCTACTACTGGTTCTCCTTATCACACAATAAGCTTATTTGTTATAATGATTGCTCTAATTTAGTGTTAAAAATAATTTTTAAATAAATCTTTATTCTTTTATTTGGTATATGCATTTTAACTTTCTGCTTAACAAATAAATTTATAAAAAGTCAACATAATCAAACCATTATGCAAAAAAGAAAGACAAAAATTAGGGATACTGAATGTTTTTTCAATGAAAAATAAATGGAATACCAAATGAAGATATTTTGTAAATACCTTTTTAACCATAAACAAGCTCGCGCGCACGCGCGTTTTGGATAATTAATGCTTCCAGTTGGGAAAACAGGAAATTTGACACCAAGATTTTGTAGAATAGTGTAAATTTCTTTATAAAAAAATTAAGAAAATGATTTTGAAATGAATACTTTTTTATTAGATAATGTTACAAAATAAACCTGCAAGTTTGTTTCCCTGCGCGAATAGTGTCATCGTAAGGAATACCGTTTTAACGATCAGCCCTGTGGGTGCTGATCCGGTGCCGCGTTAGTGACCTCAGAGCTTGGCGACAAATTTGGCGACCATTTGGCGACTTGGCGACGAATTTGGCGACTTTGGCGACAAAATGGATAATGCTGGAAACTTCGAGAATTTTCACGATTCACCCAATAGGAATTGAAATACTCCCATATACGCCCTGATTGGCCCAGAAGGTTCTCGTCCTCCCTCCCGGGAACTATAAATGGCCGTCATTCTCAAGCTGCCTGTCGTCGCGAATTGAATTGTAGTCGGAATCGCCGCCAAGCAACGGGTCTTCGAGAGGATAGCGAAGTAACGAAAGAGTGCCAGCGTTGTGTGAAGCTATTGCTGAATTGAGCTGTGAGCATTGAGTCCTGTTGTCTACGGTGGAGGCAGCTTTGTGTCGTGTATAGTAACCAGTTGTGTGAAGTAGTGAGTCGGCAGCTAAAGCGAGAAGAGACAGAGGAGTCTTTCAGCCGTCTGGAGAGACCGCAAAGCGAAGCTCCGAGGATCCCCTCTCTTGCTGGATTCTGTCTGGACGCTTTGTGTGCTGTGGTCGATTACTAATTGTGGGCTACTGTGTGCTGTCCTGTTTTCGTCTCGGCTGTAAAAATTTATCTCGTTTCTGTACTCGTGTTCTTCGTATAAATAAACCTCATCGTTGATTTCTGTTGAGGCCTGCTGATTATGTTTCACACCATACATCCACTGCAAGTTAACCCGGCGGTGAAATCTGCAACAATATTATATAGTAATTTTTAATTTAAGTTATTTTTTGCCTCGTAATTTATAAAATAATAAATTTAATTAAATTAATAATTAAAATAATAATTTAATTTATAAAATTTTTAATGATTTTTTATTAAAAGAATATTTCCGAATTTTTAAATTTTTCTTCCGCTACTCATAAATATATAAAATATTTCTTACCTCAGTTAAAAACAAAATAAAAAATTAAACTACAAATTTATAAAATATTTAAAAATTAATATTAATAAAAAAAATTAATATTAATAAAAAATTAATAAAAATTAATAAAAAATATTAAAAATTAAACTTTTTAGTACATTAAAATTTTTTTATTATTCTTTTGAGGACAATGATTTACATTCATTTTTTTCATTATGTGAGATTAATATCTTATTATTTTGACAAGAACGTGTTATTTGTATTTTGGATTTAAAATGTGTATTTTAACAAAAGCGAACAACAGAAACAAGGAAAGTAAAATTCAGTATAAACTTCTGTTGGAAATATACAAAGGATATTATGAGACCAGAATTATTTGTCTAAAAAGTGAGATCTGTTAATTCGCAAAGCAATAATAGAAAATCATGTCCAGATTAGCGATAGCTAATATTTTATATTTCCACATAGCAATAATATTTATAGCTACTGAATAGCAGCTTAAATCCGTTCCGATTTTGTTAAATTCATAAATTATTCTTCTTACACGATCTTTTTTAATTAAAGGTAAGAGCGAATCTGTTATTTTTATTTTTTCTGAAAAAAAAATCCATCTCAGATTTTCATTAATCAGGAGAAATTAGGATTCAACATTTCTTTACTGAAAGGAAAATTTAATTTCTCAAGTCTAGATTTCCACTCTTATTTTCCATACTTATAAAAAGAAGGGGGATGGGGAAAAAGAAGAAAGTAAAAAAAAAAAAAAAAAGTCTTTTAGGAGCTTGAAAATTGTGATTTATTTAAAGTTCATTTTTTAATAACTCATGAAAAAAAAAATGTTTCCCAATTTGTATTTTATTTTCCTTATTAATTTAATTAATTGAGTTTATTTTCATTGCTTTTTGCGAACTCGATTCTTTGATTTATTTGGCATTGTTCAAGATTAAAATGCTTCTAACATTTTTAAAGTAAAACATTATTTTGTGTAAAATAATATTGACACAACATTCTTTTATCGTCTGAAATTTTTTCTCCATATCAACAAATCAAATCGACAGATGTTCCTGACAGAAATTATTAATCGTCTGCTTTTAAACTTTCTTTTAATTCTCTACCAGAATACTGTTAAAGTGTTCTGGCGAAATTCTCATTTGTATTTTCGTTCTTCAAAAATAAAGAAATATTATTCCAAATATCATACAATTTTTTTTTTAACTAGCAAAGACTGATCAAAAATTAAAGACAGAGTAGTTCAAAGTCTCACCTTTGCTGAGCAAAGGAATATCTTTAAATTTCCTGTTTTCAAAATCGTCTGCATTTATTCAATTCTTCATTAAATTTTTAAAATAATAGTAATTATTGAATAAAGAGGTGCAAAGAAATGAAATTGGTATCATTGAAGAGGTAAAATTTTGAATTTTTAGATGGTTTTAAAATATATCTTGTATATTAATTTATTCATAATTTCTACTTGTATATTAATTTATTCATAATTAATTATCGAAACGCGGTAACAGTTTAATTTATTTCTAATTAATTGAATATTTAAATAAACTTTGCATTTTAGGAAGTTGATATAATTTTTTTGTTTTGTCATTAAAACTTTTCATTCTTTCTCAATGTCACAGAAAAAGAATTGCTATCCACACATTCAGAAAAACTTGACAATGAGATTTTAATTTCCAGTGAATTTAATGTTTATGCATTTCCCATTTAGATGTCTTTTCTTCACAACGATTTGTTTATAATCATTGTGGTGAGAAAGACGACACAGACCTTCATTTATACGTCGTTTTGATGTTAAAGAAGATTAGATTCTTCCGAACACGGCGAAAGATTTAAAAAAAAATATATGAAATTTCATACTGAATATCACGACAGAAAACTTTTCAAACTAATGAAATAAAGGGGAAAAATTGCGTTGAAAAATAATGCGAAAATGTATTCCTCCTTACTTTAATGACGCAATGTGATACCAATGTAAACACTAGAGAACACTATCTTATAGTATTGTAATCTTATTATCGTATCTTGTTGAAAATCTTATTGTATAACTGGTTAACAAATAAAAGGAAGAAACGACGAATAAATCAACAAAGTATAAACGATTTACTGCATGTCAAACATCAGTAACATATTTACGATTAGGCAGTTGCTTAGAATCGCAAGAAAATCGATTAAAAATTAATCTATTTGTTAAATAAAAAAAATTGCAATAAATATCTATCTTTCTGCAATTAAGAAATGGAATAATACTTGTTGCCTCGGGCGACCAGTTGGTTCGCTAGGAGTATTATTATATTTTATTTCAGATAAATATTTTTTTTAAATTCTATTCAGCTAAATTGTGTGACATTAAAGTTGTATTATTTTAATTTTCTAACTTATTCTGTGTAATAAGTGCATGGACCTTTAATAAAGACATGGACATGGATAAGTACATAAAAGTCGTCTTACGATATCATAAAGCTGTTAAAAACATAAATTTCAATACATTTATCTTCTAAATTTGGTAATATTATTAGTTGACTTTTTTATTTGTCTTGTAATTTCACAAATATTAAGCAGAATTTTTTTTTCTTAAGTTGAAAATAAGGAAGAAACAATAAAACAGTTGGATTTTCACGCCAACAGTGTAATCTGTTATTAGAAACCAAGCAAAAAAAATGTTTAAATTCTTCAAAAATTTGTATTACTTTTGAATTGCTATCATTAAAAAGACAATTTAATAAATTTTTAAGCGGCGTAAAACTTACTTTTATGCATTCATATTTTTGAAAATTATTGCTGAAAAACTTCAAAATTCAGCTAAATTTTTATTTAATTAAAATTCTAAATAAAATTTATAAAATTAATTAAAGTCAAAATATTTAATTATAATTCAAATTTTTAAAATTCTAATAAGCGCCACCACATACTCACAAACACATTCATCTTTATTATTAGTGTGAATTAATATTTTTTATCGAATATAATTGGTCAGGTTCCTATATTGACTTAGTTATTACTGTATTTGAAAACAGCGAACGTCTGTTTTAATAACTTCGCGAACAAGCGTGTATATCACGCAGTCATGTGTCTTAAAATAATAAATAAGAACATTAATATTTTTTAATAATTATTAAAACGAAAATTTAACCTAAAATAAATAATTAATATGCTGATTAAGTTAAAAATGGGTTGAAATGTGTTACTAAACTGACCAGTTTGACATCTTAATAGATAGCGGATTCTAGAATATTAAAAAAGCACTAAAAAGTAATTCTAAAATGCAATTATCAAAATAATTCTTTCGCATTAAAAAAACATGCAACCATGAAAATTATTTTCGAATCCACCATCATTCTCATATTTTTACATAACCAAACATCATTTAAAAAGCAATTAAAATTTTCCTTTTTAATTTTTCGTAATTGCATTTCACATCATCACAAAATTCTACACAACTAAATACACCCCCCCCTCCCTCCTAACCAGTATGTTAATGGATGCAATTATAAATTCTGCGAAGCTAACTAAAACTTCCTTTTTCGTAGGATGAAGCGACTCAGATTTCTTTCTTCCTTTTTTTTCCGAGTAAAAACTAATTTCGATAAAAGTGGAGGCTTCTCTTTACTCAAAGGAAACCCGGATGAACCCAATTTCCTGTCATAAAACAAATAACCTCTTAAGGAGAAGCGGGAAACGATTCATCCGCGGTGTTCTCACCACAAATTTTCGAGCAATTATCTTTTATTTGCTCTGGTTGTTTGCATTATTCTCCGTTCCGTAACTGTCATCCACCTCTAATTTTATCAGCTTTTCTTTGCCGTCTCTATTACAGTTCCTTTTCTGAGTTTCGAAACCGGAAGAGAAATCTGTTTACTCCTGAAGAACTTTGGAATTTTTTAATGTTTGCAGAGGATGAGTGAAAAAGGATTGCAGAGAGAGGTACAGGGAGATACATAGTTGCTAATTAGATATTTTAAGTTACTGGGACTTAGTTGTTAAATTCTAATTAATTAATGATAATTAAATATTAATTTAGACGCCTTGCAAGCGTGGGATTATTATCAAATAAATTATTAGCGACACACCAAAGAATCGATGAGGGCGTGAAGAATATAGTTTAGGAATGTATATATAGAGTGGTAGGTTTCCAACTAGGAAGCTAGGTAGAACCTAGGTAGCTACCAAGAGCTTCGAGGCTGAGATGGGGGAATTAAAACTTTATTTTTCTAGTTTTCAAATAAATAAGTTTATAAAAAATACAAATTATATGAATAATAGAGTATTAAGATAATATTATCACTTTCTCATGTATAATTGGTCGGGATCCTGTATGTTTCATGAATGGTAAAATGTTAAAATAATATAATTCTATCGTGTATAATTTGTCGGGGTGTTGTATATTTCCTAAATGATGAAACAGGATAATATTAACACATTATCATATATAACTGATTGGGATATATATACACACAAATGATAACTAGTCTTATATAAGATGAGATTTCCGGTCACGCACCAATTCAATACATGTGTTGATCTTGAGAAGGGCAACGGAAGTATCACTTTCATTGAAACCTAGTACTGATGGCACATTATTTTTACAGAGGAATTAATTAAACCGAAAGTGGAATTGGATCACGGAATAAGAGAATATTTTTAGAATGAAGTTACTATGGGCTAAATTAAGATAAAATATTGGAAATTAATTAAATTGAAATTAGAATTAAAATATCATTACACATATATATGTGCGTGCGTGCGTGCTCGCGCGTGTATGTAAAACTTTGCTTGTATTAACTCTATAACTAGAGTAATTTTGATAGAATTCTGACGCCTCTTTGTTATGTTGTAAGGAGAGTAAAAAAATTCTGGAATGAGTTCGTAGATTGGCCATCTGGCACAAAGTTGGAAATGGTGGGAGTGAAATTTTCATTTCCCCGTAACTTCTTTACTATTGAAGATATAAAAATACACCAAATCAAGTGAATTAACATCTCATTTAGATATACAAATTTTGCATTAAAAGTTTTTCGATAGATGCAAGTGCTCAGAAGTCAGAGACTGAGAAGTTAATTTGAGCCCTTAGTTTCGACTTTTTAACATGATTTATATTGCCACCTTTAGATACATTTTAAAAGACTTCGATGCTTACTTTTCTTCTGTAATATGAAATTATTTAAATGCAAGTGAACTAAAGTCCTGTATCTCGAAGAAAATTTATTAAATAAAAATAAAGGAGCAAAAATATTTATTGGGAACACTGAGTAAAACTGGTCAGCTTTACAAAATTTCGAAATCTGAGCAAGTTTTAGTCCTTTTGAATGTATTTGATTAGGATTCCATATTCTATATTTTTTCATATTCCATATATTTTGCAGTATTTCAAACCTCCCCCCCCCAAAAAAAAATGGTATCATTTGTCAGATTTGATTTCTTTACTTGTTTAGTAAGAGTTTTTGTGAAATCCTCCCTTGGAAACCTCAAAGAAAGATCTTGAAAAGAAAATAATCCTGAACAGATAGCACATTCTTTGTATGAATATATCCTTTTCAGAATAAAAGAGGAGTATTCAAAGTATTTTTGTTAGAAAATAAATATTTCCTCACTGAGAGAAGTTACTGCATAAAAATTCTTAGAGTGAGAAATTCTTCTAAAAACTTATCCTAAAATAAACTTATATGGTAAGAGTTGTAAGATCATCACTTATTTTGAAACAACTTGAAAGAGAAGTAGAAAAAAAAATTGTCAAAAAGTGTTAATGATTTTAAACTTCAAACGTTTTGAAAATAATTTGGCTGCTTATTTTTATAAAAATAATATTTGTCATTTGAAGAATAAATACATTATGCATAAATAAGAATACAAAATTGTATTTTCCTTTTAATAAAATTAGAAACGATAGTTCAAAAATTAAAAAGAAAGTACAAAGAGTTTCGAGAAAATAAACAGAAATTTATTAAGATAATAAAAAGAATCCTCACAAAGTTTCTTTTCAATAACTTTGCCATTGCCGCATTATTTCATTTTGTCTTTTCTTACTTGAATTGGAGTCTCTTTTTATCAAAATAACGAAAACAAAGTTTTATATTTAATTCATGATCCTTGGCTTTGAAGTTTCTTTTATCAATAAAAGTGTTCCTCTTACTTTTTATCTTGGAAAGAAAGCCAAACTCGAGAGTACTTTTATTTTTATCATTTCTTATGGGTAGTTTGAAACGGAGCAAAAATTTTCAAAGGAAAAATCAAAATTCCGTTCCTTTTTTGTTAAAAAAATGTTACGTTCCATCATTTTGTTTTAAGGTTAACTACAAATGAAATAAGGTATTCCTTATTGTCCCCAAGGCCGTTCTGCATTTATATATAAAAAAGAAATTTAAATAATTTTCTTTCCAATGGAAAAGAGCAACTAGAAATGAGATGGGAGTTCGTCAGATGGAAAACTGAAAAAATAATAATAATAAAATAACATTAAAAAAAGTTTTTTTTTTTTTTTAGAATTTTTTGTGTGATTATTTCTTTTAGTGACTGCAATAAACTGAGGTTTTAGAGACTTACAATAAACTCAGCAATGAATTTGAATGACGGAATGATGTCCTAATTTTTCTCTCTATCGTAAAAGGGAGTTAAAAAAAATAAGGAAGAATTCTAAAGTCTTTCTGTCTTTACGCTGAGGTTCTTTTATGCATTACTTCCTTATCAGAATTAATATCTTTTTTTTCTTTGAGCATTGAAAAAGACCCGGCTTTGTGAAAATCTAATTACTAACCGAAGGTGATTTTTACATTTCAGTTTTGCCATGCGCTGTGTGAATAAATTTCAAAAGAAAATCATATTGTATAGATTTACCGTTGCCTGGCGAAACGGATCTTTTAACAGGAAATAGGTGAGAAATATTCAGAAAACAAAATGCTGATAAACGCTAATACATACATGACTAAAAGATGTGCCTATCTAAACGGGTTGTTTACTCGCTAACAATATACCAATAACAATAAATAATATAACAATAAACCAATTTGATACAGATTAACTAACGAAATTTATAGTAGAAAATCTCATACATATTTACAGAGAACTGAAAAATAACTATTTGAAGTGCATTTTAGACAAAATATTGTTTGCCAACGGATTCTAAAACCCTCCGAGCTTTTGCGCATGAGTTAGGATGGGTTTAATTCGACAAAATAGGGATGAGAGGAAAGAGGAGAGGAGATTTTACATTTAACAATAAAGTAAATTCCAGAAATGGCGCATATCCTTGCGTGTGTCACTCCTTAGTAAGATAGAACCGACAAAAAGTGGTCGTCTCAGAATACTAAAACAATCAGTATAAAGAAACATTAAAAATAAAAGGCGAAACTCTATGAAAACTAAAAAAACTATAAAAAAAAGATGAATTAAAAGCAACATTTTTTGTGAAATAAACATTGACAAAAAAAAAAAAAAACCCTCAAACAAAATTTAAAAAAAAAAATGGAATTCTGCTATTCTAAATTTCATGTTATTATGTGAGAACATTTCTTTTTTTAAAGTCACGTGGTATCAATCCGACAGATAAACAACATCATGTTATCACATGACTCATATTCGCAATTGCCAATATTTAGAAAAACGATGGTTTTTGACCATTTCAAAATGTGTATGTTCAATTTTTTTCATTTTTCTTATCCTCCAAAGTAAAATTATAACAATAAAATGCATGTATTGTAATATTTACGAATGTAGCTTGCAGTTTTTATCAATAGATGGCAGTACGGTATTTTTTCACATCCGTCACTTAATTATACTCTGTTTCACCCTAACTTGGCAGTATTGTAAAAGGTAGAAAATGTGACGCTCCGCGTTGGGAAAGAGTTCCCCATCAATTCCGACTTTAAAATAGTTAAAATGCGCGGAAATTTATCAAACAATATCATAAATTACAGAAATCCTTTTTTGATCAGTATGTATTTAAAATTATTCTCAAGTTAGAAGTGCTTATCTGTTAAGTATTTTGTAAATAAAGCGAACGAATAAAACTAAAAGATTGACATAACGAATTCCACTTTGGCTAGAACCGGTCTTGAAGGTCAAATATTTGGCGCTTTTCTTTTACGTCTCCGCCAACTCAGCTTCATTCAGTTCGCAACC
Organism: Argiope bruennichi; assembly: GCF_947563725.1. Taxonomy (NCBI): domain Eukaryota; kingdom Metazoa; phylum Arthropoda; class Arachnida; order Araneae; family Araneidae; genus Argiope; species Argiope bruennichi. The sequence continues at coordinate 125,234,534 of NC_079151.1, read as the reverse complement.
GGTATAATCTTTCGTACTTTTTTATTCTCGCTTTTTTACCAGCTGATATTTTTGATACTATTAATCACATTAGTAGTTATTAGTTTTGATTGTTGAATATTTATTCGATTCGTTATTTTTATTCACTTCTAAAATGTCTGAAAAAGAGAAAGTGTTATCACCGACTACGCTGTGCACACCTTCAAGACGAGTGAAACCAACAAAAAAATGCAACATGCAGAAACATATTAAACGTTTATTCTCGACTCCGAGAAAACCCTCAAGATTCTATCAATCAAATCGTCGATAAAGTTTCACACCTTACAGTTGTTTCGCAATGAACAGTTTTCTTTTTGAAAAAAAGTAAATAAATAAATAAATAAAGGTATCCAGTCCTTTAAGTACCCCTGGAAAGAAGCGACCTGGCTCAGTAGGTAAACATTCAGGTCTTGTAAAATATGATGATTTTACATTATCCTATATTTGACGAAAAATCCATGCATTTTTTCGTAGAAATGAGATCCCAATATTAGATAAAGTTTTAAAAGATGTGAACGATGATACAGATATCTTTTCGAAAAACATTAGCCGAACTACACTTTACAGAATATTGAAAGATTTAGGTTTTTTTTTTTTTTTTATTTTTTTATTTTTTTTTTATTTTTGAGAAACGATGAAACGAAATGAAATAACAATGACTTATTAAAATAATGTATCAATAATATTGAAAAAATAATGAAAATAAGGAAACAATTAATTCTCCGAAAAAGTGATAATATAATAAAGTAAATAAATGTTTACTTTTTGGCGAAAAATTTGCGAGATAAAGTTTCGCCAGCGATCTGCATTTCTAGTAACTTTGTACTTTAAAGTAACCCAGTTTCCCTGACAACGACTGCGATTCGGCTAGCCTAGAATATACACTACTGCCAAGTTAGGGTGAAACAGAGTATAGCGGCATCACGCAATGGCGTTGAACAGAATGCACAGCAAAAGTATGTACATTTTTTTACTATTTATTATTAAAATAAACTCTTGTATACTGTTTTAGAAAATCTTAATGTCTGTTAGAAATCTTTACCAAAGTATATTTTGTTATCTGTTATAGATTCAGAGAAAATGGGAATTTAACAAGGTATACATATGTGTACCTCAGGCGTTTACGCGCCCATTTCCTGACTGCTTGTGTTCTTTCGTAATGCTTATCTTTTGAGCGCTGGTTTTCAAACTGTCTCTGCTTGTCTTTGAATACATTGCGCATCTTTTTAACAATGAATTCTTGTAATCTGTAATATAATAAATGAAATAAAAATATAAAAATATTTATTTTTAATTTTAGATGGAAAATTAATTTTATAGCTGTTTTGCAGTCAGTCTGAAATTGTATCTTTTGTAGTCAGCATTCCAATCTGTTATCATGCATAGAGTAATAATAATTTTATTTAAAAATATTTTTAATTTATTATTAATATATTATAATAATTATAAATTAATAATTTATTTAACAGAGTAATTAATATTTTTAAATAATAATTTTTTTTCTCGTCTAGGTGCTTTAACTCAAGAGGAAATTATTGAGCTTGTAATACAAAGCGATTTACTCAAAAGATGAATCAAATTCTTTTGTTAGAATAAATGAAGATGAATTTAGAGATAAATCTGAAAATGAATCCACTGTGGTTTGATGACGCGAAAACAATCACTGAAACACGGAAACTTTTATGAATAAAAAAGAAGTATGTATTTTATTTTTATTAAATAATAAAAGCAATTTCGAAAAGTAATCATTAAAAAATTATTTTTATATTATTATGCAATGTTTAAAATTTAGTAATTATTGTATTATTTTTTAAAGAATGCCCCAAAGAGGTCCAGAAATGGAAGATGACGGAGAATTCAATGATAAAAATGAAAGAGAACCTTTAGATTTGTTTTTCGAATATTTTAATTCTGAATTTTGGGAATAACTTGCTATGCAGACAAACTTATATTCTGCACAACAGCGCGATCACAAATCTGTTAAACCAACAACTCATGAGATGATGACACTTGTTGGACTCTTTATTGTCATGGTACTTTGAAATATCCTCCAATTAGAATGTACTGGTCTCGTGAACTAGGACTGCCATATTTCCTTATTACGATGACAAGAGACACATTTTCGAACTTCGAAACTTTATGCACTTTGCAGATAATTCTGCACACAGAGATGGCAGCGATAAACTTTGGAAGATACGCCTTTTCATTCACTGAGTGAGAAATAAATGCATCAGTCTACCTATGCCGAAAACATATCAATTGATGAACAAATGATTTCTTTTTACAGGGAGATATCAGTTCTGTCAATACATGCTATTCAAGCCTAGCCCACTGGGATTAAAAAAATTTATTTTAGCGTCCACAGAAGTTTGGTATTAGATTTTAAATTATATCAAGGAAAAGGAACTGTACCTGAAGCGGATATGAAAGAATTTGGCTTAGGAGCTGGAATCGTTATATTGCCGCATTGAAACAAGGCAGTTGACTCTCCCTGGCCGAATGGTCATAGCACTGATCTCATGGTCAAGAGATTGTAGGTTTGAATCCCGCTAGAGACAATGCGATTCACAGTTTGTGACAATATTTAATTCCTTGATTTTATGTTTTCCTTTATTTCATGTTCCAGAAGATTCTGGACATTTCTTTAGTTTACCAGACAAATGTTCTGGACTTTTCTTACTGTCTCCAGAAAAGTATTCTGGAACTTTCTCTGCTAGTATAAAAGCAGAAGATTTGTCAGTCTTTCTTACTGTCTCCAGAAAAGTATTCTGGAACTTTCTCTGCTAGTATAAAAGCAGAAGATTTGTCAGTCTCTTTGTTCTCTGTTCAGAGTTGAGTTAATAAATTGGTTTAACTTTACTTCTTGTATGCGTCATTGAACACTAAAGAACCTACGTGACACTATTATTAATCAAGAATGTTGCTGATGAAAGGGGAAATTCTATTTATACTGATAGATATTTCACTAGCACAAAATGTGGAGTATATTTGCTCTCAAGAGGCAAATATTTGACTGGTACTATAATGTGCAATAGAATTTCTCATGTATTTAAAAAGAAAATAAAACCTGACAAATGCATGAAGAGAGGAGAATGAGATGAATGGGTCACAGACGATTAAAATGTGCCTTCTCAAGTGGAAAGATAATAAGTCCGTGACTATTATCTACATGTATAGGTAGTGAGCCAACTGGAATTTATAAAAGATGGTCCAAAGAATTAAAACAAAAAGCTGATGTAACACAACCTGCTATTGTAAAAGCATACAATATGTATATTGGAGGCATCGATTTATGCGATCACTATTTAGCATATTACCGGTGTGCGATAACGACATAAAAGTGGCCAACGAGGGTTATTCATTCATTTTGTGGATTTACGTCTTGTTAAATTTCTGGATATATTATAAAATGATGGAAATGCGAGGAGTAAAGTAATGCGAGGAGTGAAGGAATGAAAACAAAAAAAGTTATGTCCTAAGAATGGCCATCAAATGATGGAAATTTATCTAAAAGACCGTTGGAAATTTCATCACCACCATCTAGTGAAAATACACCTAAAAGAGCAAGACAAGTTGTTCCTACCCCTTTAAAAGAAATAAGATGAACGATAAATATGCATCAAAATGCAGGTTTCCAGTATGTAAATCTAGGAGTAGAGTTAAGTGTTCAAAATGCAATATCTATTTATGTATATTGGAAAACAATGGTTTTTTGAAATTTTATTCAAAATAAAATTTAATAAATTATTAATGTAATAAATTTTGTATTGTTTTTTACTTAATATGGCCTTAAAATAGAAAAAATGCAACTATTAAATAAAAAGGAAAATTTTAAATTATTTTTTTTGTCCTTGATAATTTTACTTCCTTAAGACCTGAGGTACGCATATGTGTAACTTAAAATTATGGGACTTCATAATATTTGATCAGCAATATATTTTTCCATGTACTATTTAGACCTAACAAAGATAAAAGATATTGAAATCAAATTTTTAATTCAGTTTTAAAAAATCAGGACTGAAGAGGATATAATTTTTAATTATATATATATATATATATATATATATATATATATATATATATATATATATATATATATATATATATATAATTTTCGATACCTCCTCTTGCTGTTTCGCATTCATTCCCATTTTCTTCTCTATGCTTCTTCAGGAAATATCTGCTTACGACCGTGCCCTATAATGGCCAGACAGGAGAATCGGGTATATGGCGGACATTCATGCCAATTTGTAACTTTTTGTTGGCGATAATTCGCTAATTTTCTGCCCGTGCATTTTTAGGCTTCAAAACCCCAAACATCATCAAAACAACATCATGTTCTCACATGATAATATTATTATACCACGTAGTTTTGGATTAAACGTTCAAATTACCTTCATTTTTTAAAAGTACATTTATGGTGCAATAAACATGCATATTTAAATTCAAATAATTCAACGACGCCTGACATTTTTTAGGAAATTGTGACTCATTTTTATATATGTGAATTCAGGATGGTTTTGCTGTGGATAATAATTATTACAACATTTTTACGAGAATATCTAAACCATATTCGAAAATTCAGTCATCTAATCTCTTCAAGAGTCAAAGTTTTCTGCAAACACGCAACCTGAAGCGTTGGAATCTTCCGAATTTCCAATATTTCATATTTTTCTTATGAATGTTATCTTATTCTACAGTAGTAAAAAAAAAGGTAGATATCTCCTTTCCAAAATATTTCTGAGAAATATTTTTTTTATTAATAGCCATGATTCAGACATTGATGGTCGAACAGCTGTGGGAAAGAGACTCGCATTTCGGATTCGAAAAAGAAGAAAAGTCCGTTCGAACTACATTTCCATCCTTCAAAGATGCTATCTCTTTTGAAAGTAAGATGATGACAAACTCCGAGGAAGGAATATATGAATCCGTCTGTGAATGGAAGCGAGGAAATACTCGGGTATGAAAAAGCAGCGTCTTGAAAAAGTAGCTATCCAATTGCGAGTATTCTTTGACTTGAAGTTTCAAAGTTATAGTTATCACGTGTCATCATTTTTAAACTTTTTTAGCCTTACTAATGGTTCCTTCAAATTTGAAGCTCATTAAATTTCAAACTTTTTTAGCCTTACTAATGGCACCTTCAAACTTGAAGCTCATTAAATTTCAAACTTTTTTAGCCTTATTAATGACACCTTCAAGTTTGAATCTCATTAAATTTCAAATTTTTTTAGCCTTACAAATGGCACCTTCAAATTTGAAGCTCATTAAATTTCAAACTTTTATAGCCTTACTAATGGCATCTTCAAATTTGAAGCTCATTAAATTTCAAACTCAAAAATATTCATTGATAAAAGATTTTCATGTTTCGAAAAGTAATTCGGGTCTAATACTAAAATGACCAAAAATGTTTTCGATTCCAGATGTTAAATGGAAGAAAATTCCGAATAATATGTAAATTAGTAAAATAAAATAAATAAGTAAATTCAATCTGCATTTAACAATGATATAATTGCAGATATATAAAGATATAGATAGAAAATTAAGGAGATACTTTATATAATATACAAAATGGCTTAAGATTTCTAATATAATACATTTGCTTCTCAAAATTTGAAGTTAATAATATTTTGTTGAGGAACCGAATTGAAATATTTTGCAATCATTGAACCCAGTAAACCAACTGGTCGCCAAAGGCGGCTAGTATATATAATTTAATATATTTGTATCCCTTATACATTTTTTTTATGCCGCAACAAGGTAAATAACAATTTTAATCTACCCGTCTGCGTTTTTACCCCTACTTCTATGCAGCTACTTAGTCAGAAATCTACCACTGTACAGATTTCGTCGAAAATTCGATAGGATATAAGTTTTTGATACAAAGTATGATGTATGTATGAAGTTTCATTCATCATGTCATTTCTGTAACATAATTCATCATGTCCTTCAAAAATACTTCCTTAAGATTTATGGAAGTCTGATACATGAAGATTCATCAAAATGTCGAAGTAAAATTTTGTGACGGTTATTACATTTTTTCCTATGTAATACATTGCTTAAAAAGGTGACAATATTCAGTCTAAAAAGATTAATGCATATTTGATACTTTTTATTATCCAGTAAAGCTTTGTAATTATCTGTTAAAGAGCTCGTAAAAACAATTCTTTGCTTTAAAGTTATTTTATATAAGCTACCTGGTGTTATTTTGTCATAAATCAAATAAACGAGGTACCATGAAAGTGTAAGAAAACGAGAAGAAACAACTCCCCTTACCTTTTTCACATTTACTAATAAGGATTTTTTTTCAGGCTGTTTTTTACTTTCTCCTATACATAGTACAGAAAAAGTATTGTTATCGTCAAAAAACTCGAGCTGGGGATTTTTTTCCTCGCTTTAGACTTCCTAAATTCGAAAAACATATTTTTTAGGAAATTCTGTCTGTATGTCTGTGACAATGATAACTCAAATGGTCTTTACACTAAATTGGCAGATTTCTATCAAATTTTGAGCAAAATCTATTCATAGGAAGTCGGTCTGTCCGGTTGTTTGAATATAATTTAACACGACAATCACAAAAAAGAAGAGAGCTAGATAGATAAAATTCGGTACACAGATTTAACATCAGATTTGGCACCTATCGAATTTTGATCTTGGCATTGACTGTCTGTTGGTCTGTACTTTCAGAAATATATAAACACGGTAACTCAAAAACGCATTGACTTAAATATATTAAATTTGGTATGGGAATTTTGACTACAAATGTAGGTTTTTAACACATTATTGTCTCAATCGATTCGTAAAATCTCGTTTAAAACACAAATTTGAGTTTCTGATGCTGTTAACCGCATGTCAGGGATTAATCGCCAGAAAACGCGCCAAGGATCATAGTGTAAATTCTATAAAGATGCTAAATCACGCCAAAGGTTAATAGTTCGCAACTATTGTAAGCCAGTGCCATGCAAGGAGCTCTCTGGTGTAAGTAATTTATTAGAGTGTATATAGAAGAGAGCATTTATTAGAGAATTTATTTGAAGATGACATACTAAATTTCGTTTATCTAAGTTGTTGCGGTTTTGAATTAGTGCACTTGTGTATATAAAATGCACAGACCGACAGACAGTCAAGCCTTTGACGGATTGGATGCAAAATAGGATGAAAATCCGAACATCAGGTGCTAAAATTTCGTGCCAAATTTCATTTATCTGTATTGTTGCAATTTTGATTTATTCACTTATATGCATGTGGAAGTACCGATTGATAGCGGCCAACTCTTTGAAAGATAAGGTTCAAAATTTGATAATATCTGCTCTTTAGATGAGCAGTGTACATCGAGTTACGTTTATTTAAATTGATGCGTTATTGAATAATTGCGTTTACATAAGTACGGAAGTAAAGACAGACAGATGGAAATTGTTATCATGAATTTGATTCTACATCTAAGATATTAAATCTATACCATATTTTATTTATCTAGCCTTTTACACCTTGAAGTAAACGTGTTCCTTTGTATTCGAACAGCTTGATGGATAAATTTCTTGTTGATGGATTTTATTCAAAATTTATAGAAATGTACAAATTTGGTGTACACACACCGAAATCATTTTTAATTTAGTTATATTAACGTCCCCTTGTAAAGCAACACTAGGGCTATTTTGGGACGGACCTCGTCATTTCGAACAGCGGTCAGATGACGAGGACGACACCTGAGCTGGCACCTCCCTCTCCTCATCACACCACACCAGCGGGAGGAAGTTTGGCATGACGGATTTAACGTGCAATAGACCCCCTTACACGACGGTTCTTCGGTGGAATCGGATCTCGAACCTGAAACCCTACTGCTCACGAGCCGAGACCTTACCACCAGGCCACCGCGGCCTTCACATCAAAATCATATCCAAATATCTCACCATTTGGTGAGCCCATATATCAAATTTCACTGTTCTAGCCCAAAATGTTTTTAAATCACAAAGTGAAAGTATTATAATCATAAAATGATTCGATTATATTTTGATGTATCTTCGCATTTCAGATCTACCGAGTCAAAAAAAAAAAAGTATTTTGAACCTTTGTCTGTCCATCACCTGTCTATCTGTCCGCCTGTGCTTCCTATAACTCAAAAGTCTTTGAGCTAGGCAGAAAAACTTTGGCTTGTGATCTTTACAGATTACTTCCAATCCGTTAATACATGATAATTGTATTACGGAAAGAACTGCATTGATGAAATTTTGTTAATTTCATTAAAATTTTTCTTTAGAGTCTAAAATGTAGCTCCGTATCTTCACATATATGCGAACAAGATAACACCAAAATGCAAAGACACAGATAAGCGAAATTTGATTCGTGATCTTGTCAATAAAATTATGTTTCTGTGTCAAATTTTGATTTCAACCGGTCGAAAAAAAAAAAAGAAAAAAAAAAACCCGTCCAAAACGTATACTACAAAGCATAAAATGCTCATGCGCAAACGGTAACTGAAATTAAAATCCTGAACACTCACGGCATTCACTGCCTTTCGCACGATTCACAATTTTATACTAGAAGGAAGGGAAGAGGAATTCATTAGTATTAAAGAATACGCGAGAAAGCTTCGAGGAGATAACTCTTGCTGTTCTTTTCTTCTTTTGGTCTTCTAATTTTTTGGGAATCGATTTTTTTTTTTGGCAACGATAATGAGCTATTAAATTAATTTAAATGTGAAAAATTAAAATGAAATCTAAAATCGCAAATTTCAAGTTATCATGTGAGAACATTATTATTTTTTAAGTCATTATTTGTCTTATTAATGTAAGGGATTTTTTCTACGATAACCATTTAAAAATAGTACTTATTTTAACCGACAGGGAACGAAGTCTGATCTCCGAAACGCTTACTATATCTATTAGGGCGGAAAGGATTAAACTTTTCTTCTTTCCCAGAAAGACTTTTTTTAAAGAACACTTTCTCTTCTTTCATAACTTTTGCTTTTTAATATTTTTCTAAAGTTTCGGTTTTGTTTCAATCAAAAATATTTTTTCCCCTTTTCATCGTACCACTTTCCCGCAGCAAATATCAACGTCCATTAAGAAAAAAAAAGAAAAAATGCAACTACTCTCTTCCCTTAAAAAAAGAAAAGAAAGAAAGAAAACCACCTCATAATTCTGGAAGAAAATCAAAAAGCAGCAATTCTTAATAATTCAATATTAAAAAAAAGAAAAAAAGTTCTGCTTGGTATGATGAATACACTTTTCTTTTGAAATACTCATGTTGCTTTCGGCGCTCTTTTCATCGATTTCTTTTGAAGTCTACTGGAAAAAAAAAGATCTCCTGAGAATCTTCTTATCGGTTTCTAACTGCCGGTTTGAAGCCATATTTTTGGCCGTTGGAGGATCTTTTTTTTCTGAGATATATTTGTTGTATCCATAAAGGAAAAAAAATTATGAAATTGTTGCCCAGTGATTGCAGCGATTTTTTTACTTTCTCGTAAACGCAGTATAGAGAAAACATAATAACCGTCAAAAAATTCGAACTCGAGATTTTGACGAATCCTCACTTTTTAGACCTCCCTCAATTTAGAAAACACATTTTTGACTAATGTCAATCTATCTGTGAGCATGTAAATTCAAAAATGCTTTGATCTAGGCGAATGAAATTTGGTATACGTTCTTTATACCAAATTTTCAGATTTCTAGCAAATTTTGAGTAAACGTTTTTGAGTGAAAGTCTATCTGACCGTCTGTTCGAATATAAAATCGATGTCTGTAAAACGAAGAGAGCTAGATAAATAGGATTTGTTACACATATTTAATATTTGACTGTAGATACCTATAAAAGTGTGAGCCAAAACAAACAACTGGTTGGTTGTCTGTCGATTTGTACCTTCAGAAACATGTAAAAATCAAATCTGAAATTTTGCTTTTCAACAAAAAATTGTTTTAATAGCTTCAATAAAAAAAGCATAAGTCATAAAGTAATAATAGTATAAAAACAAGCATTGTTTCTAATAAAATATTAGCAAACAAAAATAATAACACCAAAATTTAAAATTTAATATACAACTGCTTATGATAGTTTCAAATGTAGTAATTAAATTTCCAAATAACAAAAAAATTAAGATTTTGAAAGCAATAATAAATGCTTTAAAAAACAGAGAAAGGCAAGAAATTTTCATTTAAATAAATAGATGTGATTGATAAAGAATAATTAATTTTGTTTGAAAAATAATTATAATATAACTTAAATTTTAAAAAAGAGTTCATTAGAACGCGTACACTTTAGAAGCTCATATTAACATATAAAAAAGGGGAAAATCGTTCTCAAACATTTTCTTTTGAATGCGTGAATTAATGCTTAAAAATACATAATAAATTATCATTTTTTATTCTAGTCATTCAAAATATTCTCTTTCGGAATATTATTGATTTTGAAACGAAGTTTCAAAAGATATCTTCTTTATCAAATGACAATTTATTTATCGTTTTCATTTCCGAGTTTGAATACCATTCTTTTAAAAAATATTCAGTTGTTTTGCTCTGAGAAATTCAGTTTTAAATTATTAAACTGATATCACTAACATCTTGTTTTCCCCGTATTTTTTCCCTTTAAATTCATGCATTTGTAAAACGATGTTTTTGTTGTATTATTCCCGTTGTTATACGTTTCATTTCAGTTGTATCAGAATCTGGAATGGAATTTCTGATAAGGTTTTTCCGGAAGAAAATTTCAGTTATTGTCGCTATTCGAATAAATGGGGGGAAATTCTTGCTTCTTTGTACTCAGTTATTCAGAATTTGTTTCCCGCTCAAACCGAAAAATGAAATATTGTATTTTATGGAAATCCGAAGTGGAATTTTTCAAACTTGTCAGCTTTCTTATAGCCACTGACAAAAAAGTATTTCCTACCTTACACGAATAATAATATTTATGAGTTTTAAAATATGAAAAAAATATGCATTTTAACACGGAATTCGTTTTGTAGATAGTTATATTTGCAGAAGCTGTCAAATAGAAGTATGAGAAAATTTATATTCGTTTTTATGGCATCATGACTAAAAAAAATGGTATAATGCCAAAAGAGAAAGAAAAGAGAGAGAGAGAGAGAGAAATTATTAAAAAAACTGCTAAACAGTTTGTAAAAAATTTATTTCTTCCATATTTCTTAAAGCCATCTCAAATATTGGAATAAGAAACACTGATGGTATCGAGTATTGCCCACATCCCCGATGACGGGATGTACCTCCTCCGTATGAGTTGTGCTTGGACGTTAATCACCATTTCGTAATTGGTTATAGAAACCGTGTTACTATTTAAGGTGAGCAGAAGTTTCCGGATTATTTACACTGTTATTTAGTTATTTACGACAGCTGAAATGAGCGATACAAAATTATGATAAAGAAATGATTCGTGGACTTAAAATATAATTATAAAAAAATTGATATATATTTTATGGATGGATCAACAAATCAAAATCGGTATAAAAATTCCCGCTGGATATGTTATTTCGTTGCAGTAGCAATAAAGTCTTTATGCCAGAATATAACGACAACGAGAAAAGAAACCAGAGGCAATGGTTTCCTCGAAACTTTCTCGGATACTCTCCAATAAAGGTCTTATTTCCCTATCTCCTGCATAAATTGTGGATCATGGTAAGGCTGTGGATGCCTTGCATGATGATATTGGTGAAAGATGACGATGACAAAGAAGTATCCCAAGCAGCAAGAGAAGTCGCTAAACGATTAGCAAGTTTCTATTCCTGACTTCAAAAAAGAGCAAAATATTGGAAGTTACAATTAATGTGACGGAGTATGGTTTCTACCGACTTGGAACATCAGAAGGAAATTTAATCTATATAGATGTTCAAAACGGATCTATCATTTTCTACTGAATCTATCGTGTGGGCACGTATTTTAGATGCCTTTAAACCAAAATTTGACACTGAATTCTAGTTGAATCATAAGATACGATTGCCGCATTGAAAAGAGGCAGTCGATTTTCCATGGCCGAATGGTAATAGCACTGGTCTGTTAATCAAGAGATCGTGAGTTCGAATCCCGCTAGAGACAGTGCGATTCACAGTCTGTGTAAATATTTAATTCCTTGATTTTATATTTCCCTTTATTTCGTGTTCCAGAAGATTCTGGAAATGTCTTTAGTTTACCAGACAAGCGTTCTGGACTTTTCTTACTGTCTCCAGAAAAGTATTCTGGAACTTTCCCTGCTAGTATAAAAGCAGAAGATGTGTCAGTCACTGTGTTCTCAGTTCAGAGTTGAGTTAATAAATTGGTTTAGCTCTACTTCTTGTGTGTGTCATTGAATTCCACACTAAAGAACCTACGTGACAATATACTGAATTTCATTTATTTAGGTCATTTCGATTACGAATGATTACATGTATAAGAAACAACGCCGATAGACGGTCAATCTTTTGAGAGATTTGATACAAAATTTGATTAAGAAACTGTATTTTTGATGCTAAATCTGAAGATAAAATTTTGTATACCTAGCTCTTTGTGTTTTGTGGTCATCGATCTCTCTTTTACTGGAACAACCAGTCAGACAGACAAACTCCTTGTGTATGGTTTCGTTCTAATTTTGATAAAAAACTACAAATTTGGTTTTAAGTCCATATACAAAATTTTATCAGTCTAACTCAAAGTGTTATTCATTTTACAGAAAGATAGGCAAAATGTGTTTTTGACTTTATGTGTAAATAAAATAAAAGATATAAAATGTGGAAATTCGGAAAAATTTCGAATTTGAATTTTTTGACGGTTATAATATTTTCTCCATACTTTATATCCGAGAAACTGCAAAAAAAGTTTAAATTTAATTTCTAAAAGAAAACCAAGTTTTTGTTTTTAAATACTGTTTGTTTTAAATGAAGTTGAATCATTTCTGAATAAAATTGGTTGTAGTACATTTATATTAATAATAAAAATTAATTTGTGTCTATCTATGAGTTTTGCTCTCTACAGGTCAGACCGTTTGACCTAGATGAACCAAAATTGGCACGCATATATTTTGGACAATAAAAAAGTATATTCTCGAGGAATTTTTAAAATATTTTAATTAAAAAATTATTCAAAATTTTGATGCTTTTTCAACATAACTTCCTAACATATTACACCACAAAAATGATTTTTATATCATATTAAAATTCAAAACATTATCCTCTAAAATTTCCTGTCGTATAATTGTTTATGCCTAAACAAAATAAAAGAAGATCTAAAATGTGGAAATTTGGAAAAATATTTTATGCATATTTTCCAACTGCATTTCATTATGGAAGTGAAATTCGAAAAGTTTTTATTGTTGCTAGTAATATTTCATCCTCGCTTTTTTCCGTTTTTGATGATCAAGATTTGAAGATTCAGTTTTTTCCATGTTAAATGAGTTTGAGTATAAGATATACTTTTAATAAATGTTGAACATCGTATTGTGATTACAATTAAGGTTTAGTTTCAAAATCAAGCATTAGCGAAAATTTTTTGAAGTGCATCGATTTTTTAAGCTCTGCTGCTCTTTTTTCTAATCTATTGGATATATAGCCAGCCGGAGTGGTCTCTCTAAACCCTTCTCGCATAAATTCTTTCAGGCCAGAGAACGCTTTGCATGGATTTGACTTACAATAATTACGAAATATTAACTTTTGGCATGAATTTAGCGTTTTCACTGAATCTTTTCTCTGATCCATGGCGAGTTTTTTGGCGATTAATCCCAGCTATGCTGTTAATAGTATCGAAAAATCGAATTTAAGACACATTTTCCCCAACCAATTGAAACAAAACTTTGACATTAAACTGCACTTGTAGTCACAAACTCTCATACCAAATTTGATATATTTAAGCCATTGCGTTTTTGAATGATCGCTTTGGCATATTTTTGAAAGTACAGACCGACAGATAACCAATCCGTTGTTGGATTTGAATCAAAATTTGATTGCTGTCTTTACTATAGATGATAAATAAGTGTAGCGAATTTTATTTGTCTAGTTCTCTTTTTTTGTAATTATCGCACTTGTAGTACTTTTTTAAACTGCACTTGTAGTCCCAAAATCCCATACCAAATTTGATATATTTAAGCCGACAGACCGACAGACAATCAATCCGTTGTTGGATTTGAATCAAAATTGGATTGATGTCTATACTATAGATGATAAATCAGTGTAGCGACTTTTATTTGTCTAGTTCTCTTTGTTTTGTAATTATCGCACTTGTAGTACTTTTTTAAACTGCATTTGTAGTCACAAAATCCCATACCAAATTTGATATATTTAAGCCGACAGACCGACAGACAATCAATCCGTTGTTGGATTTGAATCAAAATTGGATTGGTGTCTATACTATAGATGATAAATCAGTGTAGCGACTTTTATTTGTCTAGTTCTCTTTGTTTTGTAATTATCGCACTTGTAGTACTTTTTTAAACTGCATTTGTAGTCACAAAATCCCATACCAAATTTGATATGTTTAAGCCATTGCGTTTTTGAATGATCACGTTTGCATATTTTTGAAAGTACAGACCGACAGACAATCAATCCTTTGTTGGATTTGAATCAAAATTGGATTGGTGTCTATACTATAGATGATAAATCAGTGTAGCGAATTTTATTTATCTAGTTCTCTTCGTTTTGTAATTATCGCACTTTTAGTACTTTTTTAAACTGCACTTGTAGTCCCAAAATCCCATACCAAATTTGATATATTTAAGCCGATAGACCGACAGACAATCAATCCGTTGTTGGATTTGAATCAAAATTGGATTGGTGTCTATACTATAGATGATAAATCAGTGTAGCGAATTTTATTTATCTAGTTCTCTTCATTTTGTAATTATCGCACTTGTAGTACTTTTTTAAACTGCACTTGTAGTCCCAAAATCCCATACCAAATTTGATATATTTAAGCCGACAGACCGACAGACAATCAATCCGTTGTTGGATTTGAATCAAAATTGGATTGATGTCTATACTATAGATGATAAATCAGTATAGCGACTTTTGTCTAGTTCTCTTTGTTTTGTCTAGATCGCACTTGTAGTACTTTTTTAAACTGCATTTGTAGTCACAAAATCCCATACCAAATTTGATATGTTTAAGCCATTGCGTTTTTGAATGATCACGTTTGCATATTTTTGAAAGTACAGACCGACAGACAATCAATCCTTTGTTGGATTTGAATCAAAATTGGATTGGTGTCTATACTATAGATGATAAATCAGTGTAGCGAATTTTATTTATCTAGTTCTCTTCGTTTTGTAATTATCGCACTTGTAGTACTTTTTTAAACTGCACTTGTAGTCCCAAAATCCCATACCAAATTTGATATATTTAAGCCGATAGACCGACAGACAATCAATCCGTTGTTGGATTTGAATCAAAATTGGATTGGTGTCTATACTATAGATGATAAATCAGTGTAGCGAATTTTATTTATCTAGTTCTCTTCGTTTTGTAATTATCGCACTTGTAGTACTTTTTTAAACTGCACTTGTAGTCCCAAAATCCCATACCAAATTTGATATATTTAAGCCGACAGACCGACAGATAATCAATCCGTTGTTGGATTTGAATCAAAATTTGATTGATGTCTTTACTATAGATGATAAATCAGTGTAGCGACTTTTATTTGTCTAGTTCTCTTTGTTTTGTAATTATTGTTAATTAATATTCGAACAAACGGACAGACAGACTTCTTCTGAACACATTTTGTTCAACGTATGATAGAAATCTACAAATTTGGTATAGTGACCGTGTGTTAAATTTCAGCCGTCTAGTTCAAAGCGTTTTTGAGTTACCCTTGTCACAGGTGGACAGACTGACATTTTCCAAAAATGCGTTTTTCAAACACATGGAAGTGTGAAATGAAAAGATTCGTCAAAATCTTGAATTCGAATTATTAGATTATTACCATTCTTTATTTATACTACTAGATAGTAAAATTGTAGATAGAAAATTAGGGAAATCCATAGCGCAATGAAGAGAACTGTGCAAGTGTATCTAAAATACTATATGTTATATATGTGTCCAAATTTGAAGTTATTTGTTGAAGAAGTTGAAAATATTTTGTTAAAGAAGCCATTAAAACCATTTAATACAAATTATTTAATTAAAACCTTTAGCTATTATAAATCTTTGTGCACTAAATGCTCACCAATAGATGGTTAGTTTTTAATAAAATAAAATAAAATATTTTATCTGTACGCGAAATTATGTAAACTTGCTTGAATTTATTTTCAATGGATTCATTTCATGTGTTATTGCATTCTTTTATCAAGCACCGCTGTTTATTTGCGCTTATTCTTTAAATTAAACTTTGCATTCTATGGTATTATGCGCATGCGTCTATCAACTTCACTATCAAAACATTCCATGCTAAATTTAATTGAACTGACCCATATCTAAAATACATTCCGTATGAAAAATAATAAATGGGATTCATATAATCCAACTATCTCCCCTGTTTGAGAATGACAATATAAGAGATGCAAATAAATTATGAGCCTCAACGAACAGATGATAATATGAATTGAAAAGAGGCTCATTTTGATTGACAGGCGTATTTATTTCAGCCGACTTCGTTAACGGTGACAAACTGTTTTCCTTTACACAGCTGAACCCTAATCAAGCGTTTCCAGTTTTGATGACAGTTATGCTAAATTGGGTGACATTTGTCAGTTATATATAACTCAGTGTTTTTGCATATAATTTCATTGTAAAAATAACTTTCTGTGTAGCATAAAATGTTTGCCGCTTCTTAAATGATGTTTTTAAGAATGCAAAGCGGTCACGATTCTTTTGTGTATTAATGATGTTTAAATTTATCTATGATAGCTGATTGTCAGTTCGTGATTAATGATTGTTTTGGAATTTTTTTTCTCCGTTTGTGTGCTTTTCCTTTTTTTTTTTGTTTATCTGGGCTAATTTTTATTTGTTGTGAATTTATTAAAAATATTTCAGTTTATTATTATAGATTTCATATCTATAAGATATCCAGATTCATCATCAAAGAATAAAAAAAAATGTAACCTATTAAATCTGTGGATTTTTTAAAGCATGATCCTTTAAAAGAATACACTAATGAATTAGAATCAAGCTCACTAGTTGAAAATGTGTACTGACTTTTAAGTATATTTAATTTACAAATCGGAATTTCTCCTTTTCACTTTCTCGTGCATGAAGTATGGACGAAGTATTGAATCATCAAAGAATTCGAACTCAAGATTTTGATGAATCCTCACATTTGGGACACCTCTGAATCCGGAAAAACATTCTTGGCTTTGTTTCTCTATGTGTCAGTCAGTTCAATCTGTCTACTTGTTTGTGAACATGATAACAAAAAAAAAAAAAAAAAAAAAAAAAAAGAGTTACTTTGAGCTAGACAGGTGAAATTTGGTATGTGAACTTACAATCTATTCTGTAGGTTTCGCTCAAATTTTGAATGAAATGCATTCCCAAGAAATCCATCTGCATGACTATTTGAGTATAAGAGTACTATGTAATGCCTTGATCCACCCCACTTGTCCCACCGCTGCCACCAATACTATATAAGGCTGTAATGTCTTTATCAAGACTGATCAAATAACGAAGTAGAATTTCCAGACAATTCTTTATTTTATAGCCCTATATATCCAAAAGAACAACTTGTTCTAATCTTGGTTAAATAAATAGTTATTTACACCTGTAGTAAGAGACACAATAGTCGAATATTTATCTTGAAACTCAGTTCTCCATCAATACGGAGAAACAACACCACAGGGAACTAATAGGTTGTTAGTCAACACGACCACTCCAGGGGTAGTTCTTGGACTCCGAACTCGTGGGCGTAGTCCAACAGTCTGCATGTAATTCGTTTCTTCTCTTCTCCCTAAAAAAAAAAAAAATCTCCGCACTTTATTTCGGCGTCAATCTCCGCCTCTTTATTTACATTGATCATTTGAGCTCTCTTTCGGCCAATCGGGGTTCAGCAATATGCTCCCTCAGCGGCACCAGTCGGTCATGAGAAGGTCCTTTTAGTGATGCACCTTTCATAACTGGTTATTCTGGAACACGGAGTTATCATAGTCCTTTCACAACGAGAAACATTTAGCATCCAGATGTTTGGACACCCCTTTCTCTTTGAAGGTACTATCAATATCTCTTGGATGAGGAATTCCCACATGTGGTCTTTCACTGTAGTCGCTAATGAACAGTTGCGAAACAACTCAGATGAAAAGATCCAACATCTGGCTATCTCGAAGAGTTTAGTAATTAGCAGCGACGACACAGCTGGCTGTAAATGTCTTATCAATACTGGGAAACGGGGAATGTTACAACTATAACAACAAAACGAAGAGCACTAGATGCATAAAATTCACACATTTAACATCAATATTGTAGACACTTATCAAATTTTCAGAAAAGTCCAACAACGAGGTGAACGGTGTAATGAATCAGCTTCTTCCTGGGTGACCACTGTGACATTTCTTTTTCCCACACTCGATAATGTACATTCCGGGCCATTCTTCATCAACGAAACTCCCACAGTGTTAAGTGCCTCCAGATTGCCAAATGGAAGACCCTCCTTTTAAGTACGGTCATCTGGCCATTTAGTGCTAATCCAGATAAGGAACCACACGTGCGTTTCCCAGGCAAATAAATCGTGTCTTCGAAAGGCGACAGTGTCAAACACTCCAGATGTCCTGCATTTTTCCCATGGTGGAGGGTGAATCATCAATGGACATTTTCCCACGGGCGACCAGAGACGATTCAGGTTGTTCTGAACGGTGATTGGGTAACAGGGAGTCTGAGAGGAAAATAAAAGGTGAGATTTTTCGGAAGAAGACGGAGAGAAGCTTCGTGTGAACCAAGGAGAGGAGCTTCGTGTGAACCAAGGAGGAGAAGCTTCGTGTGAATCGGACTTCTGCGTAGAACTCCACCCGAAGAAAATTCGGTGGATTCCGAGAGCTACCCCCGGAGTAGCCTAAGACGCCAACAGCCTGTTAGCTGTTCTTGTAAAGTTGTTTCCTTCGAAATGGTTCGAGGAACTATTCTTGTGTAATTTTCGTGTTGTAAATAGCATCATTCATTTAACCTAGATTAGAAAGAGTTGTTTTTATGTAATAAAGCTGTAAATAAAAAAATTTTTGATCATATCGCTACCTGTTTTTGGATCGAGACTTTACAACGGTCTGTGCTTTCCAAAGCAGATGAACGCGATAACTCGAGACACAATGACTGAAACATATCAAATTTGTTTTGAGATTTTGTGACTACAATTATAAATCGGTTTTCAAATTTTGATTTTAATTGGTTGAATTAAAATGCGTCTACAACACAAATTCATTTTTATCGGAGAGTATGCGAGAAAATTTTGGGGAAACCACTTCCACTGGCTCATCATTAAATACTTAAGTTGTTACTTCATCTTTCATATTCTTTCATAATGCTGTTGTAAATTTTTACTTTCTAAGGCTTTTACTTTTTATTGCGAAAACTATAAGCAAGGCATTGCAACTTTTAAGTAAATTGAAAACATATCAATTAATAATAGTAATAATGCCAGGCTTCTGCTGGTAGAAAAATAGTTAACTTTTACCACATAAATAAATAAAAAACATAACTTATAGGTTAAATGATGAGTTGAGTTTTAATCAATATATTTCTATTCAACAAATATGTTTTTGAATTAACAAAATAAAAAGATTTTCGTATTCACATGAAAGTTTAAATCATTAGGCGCTTAAATAATGAATCGAATTCTTAAAAATTGTACGTTGTAACATAAAGTAAAAAAATATGTAGTTTAAGTAATCATAATAAGGAAGTGATGCTGAAATTTGATCTTTTATTCCTAATAATATCTTCCAATTATAAAAGATAATGTGTGTATGTTAGCTCTGGTTGTACGACGTATAGTCACGAGATTTAACGCACATAAGCGTTGGTGAGTAAAAATGTGCACTTCAAAGCGAGTTTTAAAAAAATTAATTCTTAAAAATTTAAATTTCAAAGTTTTTTTTTTTTTTGCGATAACATCCGAAATATTGCACAAAAGTAATTCGAACACTTTAAAATTCAAAATAATTATGATTTTACTAATACCAATGAAGGTGCCCTGAAAAATTATTCAGAATTTTGACAAACTGTTTAAGAAATATTTTTTTGTACAGCTTGGAACATTACCTTTTATTTTTGTCAAGACATTCGAACCTTTTTTATTACTTCTTCAAATATTTAAGGGTGCAATTTTTTTCCATTATTGAAAATAAAGACAAAAATATTCTGTTTATTATTTGTACATTGATGTAAACCAAATTTTTTTTTTTCATTTTTTAAAAACGACTAGGATTAAAAGAAGCTAAATGGTCTCAAAACAACATGTGTGAAATATTATAACATTATAATAGCTTCCGGATTGATTTTGAAGTTTCGACTGACGATGTAATGAAGCGACGAATAAAATTCGGATATGATCGTCATGATTGATTGCAAGGACGTATAGAAGGGAACAACCAACATCTACTGCACGTGTCTTGAGGAACTGGAGAAATGCCGAAGTGTGCACATTTTCAGTGCACGTGTGCTTTAGTTCCAGCACACGCGTTCTCCATAATTCTCTGTATATTCCGATTGTACTTGAATGCTTCGTTTGATGCTTGTTTTCTCCATTTTAATCATGGATCGCACTCTTTTAACATCGAAATATTTATTGTTTGGTAAGTTAAGTAATATCGGGTGCAATATGTTTTCAGTCTAAGAGGATGTTACGAAATTTTATGAATGGAACCTTCATGCCATAAAATGTGATAACGAAGTACCTACTATGTATAAAGAACTTAAGGCATCGCTATATTAAATGTTGAAGATCTATAGTCAAAAGCTTCAATTCTTACTGATCAACAGAAATGTGAGAAAGCAACCTGGAATGCGTAAAGTCTGATGTGCAAAACTTCTCCTTAAAAGAAGGATAGCCTGAAAATTAGCCAAGGAACAAGATAAAGTCCCATAAATAACTGCTTTCTACATTAGCGGGTGGGAAATAAAATTTTAATTATATCAGAAAAGGATGGAAAAAATATAGAAAGAGCATTATTGAAGGGCATATTTCACTGATAATGGTGCCTGAGTGTAAGTACTTGGATTATATTGAAGCATCTTCTGGCATATCTCAATGCATAAAGCAAGCAGTTGCAGATTTCTTGTTAGAATCACAAAATATGTACGGAGTTTTTAGTGGCGGTTGGGTGTGATGGTACAAACGGCTGGATATTTGGAAGAGTCATACATTTACTAGAAAAAAAGTGAGGTAAATCGTTACAGTGGATTATTTGCCTATTGCATATGAATTGAATTACCTTTCTGACACCTGTTTCAACATATTGGTGGTAGAACAACTAGAACCAAGAAATTTTTAGGGAAAATCGGCAAAAGTTTATAAAAGTGAGGGAAAAGGCCGTTGAGCCTTTTTTAAGTATTTCAACAGTGTTACCCCAGTTTTATTTTCAAGGCCTTAGTATAGACTGAACACAAAATAATCTCAGTAGTTTCAATAGGCCTACTTCCTCGCGGTTTAGGACCGCGGTGGCCTGGTGGTAAGGTCTCGATTTGTGAGCCGTAGGGTTTCAGGTTTGAGACCCGATTCCACTGAAGAACCGTCGTGTAAGGGGGTCTGTTACACGTTAAGTCCATCATGCCAAACGTCCTACCGCCTGGTATGGTGTGGAGAGGGGGGTGCCAGCCTAGGTATCGTCCTCGTCATCTGACCGCGGTTCAAAATGACGAGGTCCGTCCCAAAATAGCCCTAGTGTTGCTTTACAACAGGACGTTAATATAACTAAACTAAACTAATCCTTACGGTTTAATAAACAAATATCCCGGCGGATCATGCCCATCGCTTTCTGCATTTTTATCAATCAATGGAATCTCCTTCTGAAAAATTAGTTATTTTTGCAACGTATATTGAAAAAGTTTATGCTCCAATCTGACTTGCTATCAAAATTCACTTTTCCTGTATAGATGGAGCGATACATCTTCTCAAATGGACCCCTGCAACTAGATACTTTTCCCGAGAGCCGAAAGCCAAAGTCGATTCAATAATTCAAAGAAACAGTTATTTCGCATACTCTGAAAACACAAGGATCACAATGTCCACTGACATGAACAGCCCTCCTGTGAACTAGCAGTATATCGAATTTTTGGATGACATTTTGACCGTCTCATTTTCGGCCAATTTTTGGCCTCAATATTGCAGACTGCAGCATTGAGGAAAATAGATACCAATTGTTTCAATTTCCTACTTTAAATTTCGATGCATCATCTTACATTGATTTCATTGGTTGAGGATTGGATTGGATTGGATTTGTCATTTCATATGCAAGCCGTTGAAAGAGCAATGAAGTTTGTGGCTGAAACTTCAGCTATATTGTGCACAAAATCTAAGAAAGAAGGCTTGATTATAAACCAAATGGAGTCACGAAAAACCATGCCAAAATTCAATAGTAAGAAATATTTTCACGCTGTTTGAAATTCTATTATGATAATATTATAAATGTCATTTTGATAGATGTGCACTTTCAATAATAATATCTAAATAATACTTATATTGCTTCAATTTGTTTTCATATTTGTAAATATCTATAAAAGATGTTTTAAATAAAAAAAAAAATCAAAATTTGTACTATGTATTCTTTGAAATCAATTCAGAGGTCGAATATGATATCGAAGATCTAATAAAATTTTACATATGAGCACAAGCTACTATTTGGTGTCCTTTACTGGCTATGCCAGATAAAAATTGTAATTTTTTTAAACATGCGAAATCGATTCACCCTAGTGCGCAGTTTATATACAGCATCGGACAATAAAATTCCAGTGCAACAAGAGACAAAGTGCAGTTAGAAATTGAACTATCCTTAGAGTACATATTTAATGGTATTTTTATCTCACCGAATTTGATTCGATATTTTTCACTACTAATTTCATTCACATTTCAGTCGAGAAATTTCAACATAATAGTAATAGTAATTTTATCTACAAACTACACGTATGATGTAAAAATCGTTTAAAACTTCTTAAGATAAGACTGAGGAACCTAGAGATACCAAAGCAGACGCGAAGTTACTTTTTGAGTAGAAAATGCTCATGAAGGAAGAGTTTTTTTTAAAAATAAAATTTCGATTAGATTGTTAATTAAAAATTAATTAAAACCATAAGATTTTTCACTAATAATGTCGGTGTATAAAATCGTAAAAAAAAATATTTTTGTATTATTTTAAAATTCCAAAATTAACTTTTTAGTTATATCAATTCACTTATGTTCAATTTTTTTTGTAATTTATTATAATTTATAAAAAATATTTTTGAATCTATTGTACAGTAAAAATGCTCATTGTTTTAGTAACTATTGTAATAAAAATACATTTTTATCGAGATAATATTAAATGCATTTTTTAATATACACGCAATCGCTGTTATAGTTAAATTTTTAAAAAATGACATAAAATATATGAATTAAGTCAAAATATTATGCCATGATGTTTTGGACTTCGGATGAGATTCGAATCTCTTTTAAATTTAATTTTATTGAAATATCCCCCCCAAAAAGTTTCTGTATTTATATTAATTTTTTTGCTTAATACATAATAAAACTGTATATAAAAAGCTTTAATTACTGGCTTATTTGGATAAGCGTTTCATCGTATTATATTGATTTATTTTTTTAAAAAATAATCTCTATTAAAGAAAAATGGTGGATTGAAATAAAATTTTATGAGGGTTGCATCATTAATTCTGTAAGATTATTCCGATCGAATTTTTTTAAATATTTTTTTTTCCATTCGAGTTACGAAATTTCCGATTCCGGAGAGTAAATTTATATTTCAATAAATGATTCACAAGAATTTTGAAACTGAAAAATTCAAATTTCGTCACGTACCGAAATCTTCTGATATTTTTTAAAGAAAACATATGAGTGTCAAATTATCAGCTTGCCTTACAGCACCCACGTCTTTTTCTTACTAGCAATGCCATATGCGGATGTGAAAGACGAGTTTTGCGGTTTACCACAGTGTTAATGGTAAAGAATTCTGAAACTTGCCGTCTTAAAAACTTGTTAGTTAATGTTTTTATTTAGGAACGAATCGTGTCAGATATTTAGGGCCGGAAACATGGGTTCGAGATAGGGGTTGGTTTTTCCATTATTTCTTTGCATTTCGATGTCTAATTTTCTTATTTGGAAAATGACAGATTCGAAAAATGAATAAGTTCCTTTTGCAGATGTTTATTACTCATTTTCTTGGAAATTGCACAATTATGAGCGAAACTAATCAGGACATAAAATATTTTCCTTTTTTGTAGAGTTTTATCAAAGCTTTTAAACAAAACGCACAAAGAAATCAGCGGGAGTAGTCTCCTTAAATCTTTCTCGCATACTCTCTAATAAACTTGTCATGCCAAAAACGACTTACATGGCAATGGTTTACAATAGTTACGAAATATTTACTTTTGGTGTGAATTTAACATTTTTACCGAATTTACCGTGTCATCCTTGGCGAGTTATTTGGCGATTCATTCATGACACGCGTTAATAATATCCAAAAATCGAATTTATGTTTTAGACCTCTTTATTGAAATTGAAATTTGACACAAAATTGCACTTGCAGTCACAAAATCCTATACCAAATTTGATATATTTAAGTCCTTGCGTTTTTGAATTTTTGCGTTTACATGTTTATGAAAGTACCGACCGACAGACGGTCAACCCGTGATAGCTTTTAGCTCATACTTTGACAGGTGTCTGTGCTATAGATGTTAAATCTGTGTACTGAATTTTATACATCTATTTTTCTTCGTTCTTTAACTATCGTGTTAACTTACATTCGAATAACTGGACAGACGGACTTTTTCTGCACAGAATTTACTTAACATTTGATAGAAATCTGCCAATTTATTATAAAGACCGTATACCAAATTTCAACGGTTTTGCTCAAAACGAGTTTGAGTTGTCTTTGTCACAGAGAGACAGACGGACATTTTCCAAAATTGTGTTTGTCGAATTCAAGGAAGCCTAAAAAGTGGTGATGCGTCAAAAACTCGAGTTGGATTTTATTAATGATTACTATACTTTCTCTATGTTACATATATGAGAAAGTAGGGAAAAAAAACAAGTAGAAAGGAAAGTAAATTATGAAAAACGTATGGGTTTAAGATATATTTCAATTTTAGAGCTATCATAAGTTCAATGGCATTGTTAGTGGGAAATTTGATCCTAAAATGAGATAGATTTTTGAGGATATTTCAAAATATTATTAATTAGGAATTGGAATTCAAATTGATATTTCATTATTATGGGATAATTTGATTTCTATCCGAAAATTATATATAAAAATTAAAATTAACAGAGACAGCCTCGAATCTGTTGTTCTAAATATCGTGGCGTACTAATGTTTAAGTATGTTTAGACTGTGTTTTTTCGTCTTTCTAGATTGCTTCAACTGTTGAATTCTATCTCTATATTTACTTCACACAATTCTCAGAAAATGCGCTAACCTAAATACTTTATCATATTAATTAAAGCATACATGATAATATTCTCTTTAAAATGAATGTCCTAAAAAAGCTTTGCTTTTTCTTTACTTTATCATTTTATCAAATCGAACGCGAGATTTTGGTGCATCACCAGGATCAACACATTAAAGAGTTCCCAAAACACATTTTTGAATTTATCTGTTTGCCTGTGAACAGGATGATTCAAAAGCGCGTTGAGTCGGACTCATGAAATTTGATAGGAGTTTTTCAAATTTTAAATTCAATTCGTAAAAAGAAGATGTGTCTGTATGTCTGTCAAAGTTAAAGTAAACACAAAGACTACAGAACGCAAAGAGCAAGACGGATAATATTTTATCATCTAAAGTACAGAATGAGTATCAAATATTTAAATAAGTCATTTAATGAGTTGACCGTCAGTCAATCTATATTTTCGATTGCATGAAAAGGCGATGATACAAAAATGAAACAACTTAGATAAATGAAATTTGGATGTTATTTTGTTGCAAAAAATAAATAAATAAAAAATAAGGTTAGAAGTTTTGTTTCTTTGCGATGGATTTTTTTGGATGCATCATGTTCAAGAACATTCAAATCAAAACTAATCCCTAAAATCGTATTGAATAGCGATCCACCAACAGAAAAAGTGTGTTGCTGAAAACAAAATTTTAAAAAATTAAAATGAAATCTACGATCACAAATTTCAAGCTATCATGTGAGAACATTATTATTTTTTAAATCATTAACAAGTTTACACCGGTTTGAAACAATCACGAGACTTCTCTATCGGTCTTTATCCCCCTCCCCCTCTCTCTGTGTGTATGTATATATATATAATTATTTTATATATATATATATATATATATATATATATATATATATATATATATATATATATTATATAAAAATATAATATATAATTTTTTTAAACTTTCATTTAAAATTTTTCTATATATATACAGTGGCTCAAAAAATTGAGAGTACACCTTACTTTTATTTGATAAATCTGACTTTCAACATAAAGAACACATTACCGAGAAGAGCGAACATGTTTTTATTTTTACAAAAAACAAATGGTTCAATTTAGAGTAAAAATAAAGTAAAATCAACGAAAAAACTTCTAAACTGAAAAATTTCAGAAGTATTTTAAATAAACATACTCAGATTTTTGCCTCAAAATATTGAGAGTACACCAATGAAATTTTTGCAATATCTCGCATAGAAACAAAGTGTCACTATTAAGTTGCGTGTATTTTGGCTCCTATAATGGCCTCTAAACGTCATGGTACCGATTCGACCCATTTTGGCGGTATCTGAAGATATTTTATCCCATTCTTCTTGCACCACTTGTTTTAAATGGGTGTTGCTTTTAATTTTGTGTTTTTGTGCCACTTTTTCGAGTAGAGTCCACGGATATTTTATTGCATTGATGTCGGGGTACTGTGGTAGAGTGTGTAACTGCTGTTTACAATGAAAAAGACAACATATTTTGACGTTACGTATATTCTATTTGGGGTCGCTATCCTGCTGGAAAAGGGAATTTCAGTCTAAACCCAAATCTATAACACTTTCTTTTAGATTGCTGCGACCATATGGTTCTTCCATCTTGCTGCAGAAACTTCTCAAATCATAGGCAAAAGGGTAAGTGCTGAAACTGTGCGAAATGCCATTAGACAAGTTGGATATAAAAGTCGCATTGTTAGAGAGAATCCACTCATCAGCTTACAAATTCAGATAAAGCATTTAAAGCTTTCAAAAACTCATTAAATGAAGACCAGTTACTTTTAAAAGAAAGTTATATTTAGTAATGAAAGAAAACTCAACATTTCTGGCAGTGACAGCCATCGTACTGTATGGAGAAAGCCTGATACTGCTTTGGATCCAAAAAATTTACGTCCTACATGGTGGTGACTAAGTCATGAATTCAGGTTGCATGGCTTCATCCGGGGTAGGTAATTTAATTCTTATAGATGTCATTATAAATTGTACGGTTTACTTGGATATACTTCGCAGCAATCTAAAGGGAAGTGCTAAAAATGTGTGTTTACATGGGAATTTCATTTTCCAGTAGGACAACGACCCCAAACAGAATGCATGTAACGTCAAAATAACGTCTTTTTCATTGTAAGCAGCAGTTACACACACTACCTCAGTACCCCGACATCAATGCCATAAAATATTCGTGGGCCACATTCGAAAAAGTGACTCAAAAACACGCACTTAAAAGCAAAACCCATTTAAAGCAAGTGGTGCAAGAAGAATGGGGTAAAATATCTTCAGATATCACCAATAATGGGTCGAATCAGTACCACGACGTTTAGAAGTCATTCTAGGAGCCAAAAGACACGCAACTTAACAGTAACCCTTTGTTTCTATGCGAGATATTGCAAAAATTTCATTGGTGTACTCTCAATTTTTTGAGGCAAAAATCTGCGTCTGTTTATTTAAAATGCTTCTGAAATTTTTCAGTTTAGAAGTTTTTCGTTGATTTTTCTTTATTTTTACTCTAAATTGAACCATTTATTATGGGTAAAAATAAAACCATGTTCGCTCTTCTCGGTAATGCATTATTTATATTGAAAGTCGGATTTATCAAATAAAATAAGATGTACTCTCAATTTTTTGAGCCACTGTATATATATATATATATATATATATATATGTACGAATATAAATACCGTGACACGATATTATATATATATATATATATATATATATATATATATATATATATATATATATATATATATATATATATATATATATATATATTTAAACTTTCATTTTTAATTTTTCTAGCTGGCAAACAAAGTTTTGGAGCTCAACCGATTTTGAGATGTAATAACAGCTATGATGTCATAGTTCTACGTCTACCTTTTAAAAACGCATCTCTGCTGTCAAAGAAGCATACGTAATAATAAAGCAATACTGGTGAAAGCAGGTCCACCTTTTAAAAACGCATTTGCTTTCAAAGAAGCATGCATAATAATAATGCAATACTGGTAAAAGCAGATAAAAAAATATATGAGATTAAAAGATGACGATGAAAATTGCCATTTATGCTTTATTCATTGCCTGCGCGATTTCGAGCTTCAATATTCATTACTTACGCGATTTCGAGCTTCGAAGCCCCTTAACCAAAACAACATCATGTTCTCAGATGATAAAAATGCTACTCTTGAATCGAATTTTTCTTTTATTCAGTTGAAGAAAAAAAATGGTGTTCAAAATGCATTTTGCTTTTCTTAACTATATTACGAATCACATAACAAGTTCTGGACTCTGAAAATGAAAAAAAGAAGTCCTTTCCTAACGTCCATCATTTTTCTACGAGTGGATGGGCCGAATACTTTTATAAGGGAATCTGTGAAAAAGTTTCGGGAAAGCGCGTACCGCTGGTTCATATTATGATTTTCTAAC
Organism: Argiope bruennichi; assembly: GCF_947563725.1. NCBI lineage: Eukaryota > Metazoa > Arthropoda > Arachnida > Araneae > Araneidae > Argiope > Argiope bruennichi. The sequence goes on along the minus strand of NC_079151.1, from coordinate 125,205,598 downwards.
TATAATTGAAGTATAATTGCAAAGTTTATTATCTCCATTGTTCTAAAAAGATTTTTACATCTCCTTAATTCGAATATATATATATATATATATATATATATATATATATATATATATATATATATATATATATATATATATATATATATATATATATATATAATTCTTAGATTTTATTTTCAAAATTTATCTCATTAATTATCTCCAATTTCATTTCTGAGCTTTTTTATCTAATTTCTGAAATTTTACTTATAATTATTTTTTAACTATAGCTGCAACAGCGAGGTTACAGAAATATATATACTTCGTCTTTTTCCACAGTAACTGAGAAACAACTTGTCTGTAAACACAAAAACTACAAACATATAACATTTTTTTAACATTAATGATAACGCATCAAGTTAAACAAATTATTAAAAACGTAATGATGCTTTCATTCATTATGAATATTTGCAAGCATGCTGAAATATATATATATATATATATATATATATATATATATATATATATATATATATATATATATATATATATTAAGCCCTGCGAAGCAATTCCGTTCTGTGTGTTTATGAAAAATAGATCTTCACACAGGCGAATTTAAATTAATTGATTAATCAATGTTAGATTTATATTAATAATTTTGCTGTAAATACCATGCTATGTTTTGAGTTAATGAGTTCGCATACACGATGACATAATTTTAAAATAGCTTATTTTTTTATTTACGTTTGAAATGTCACAATTAATCAAAATTAAAATTGTTTATGCGCTTATATCGAAAAGATAATAAGTGATTGTATAAAAAGGAAAATGGTTTCCTTTCTCAAATAGAAATGATTTAAAAATTCCAACTATCAAATCTTGGAGAGAAATGAAAGCTGCAATACTTATCAATCTTTATCTTCAAAATTTAACTATCAACTAATCTATTAATTTAATTAAATTTTTATCAATACCAATGGCACCACTGGATAGTCATTTTGAAAAGTTAATTTCAAGATTCAAAAATATTCGGAATTATCAGTTATAAATTCAACATTATGAAGCAGAAAATAATTAAAATAACTCTTTTATTTATTTGTACACTGATAAAAATTTATCATTAAAACTATTTTTATAAATATTTTTTATAAAACACACATTTTTATAAAATTTTGATGTAACATTTCTCGGCCTTAATTGTTTAATACATGCATTTATGTGACATAATTTTACTGATGTGTGGACGAAAATTAGACAAATTTGGAATTTAACTTCAATTTCGTTTTCTTCTCGAGAACATGATTTCTACACAGGGGCAAAAGCGAAGCAAGTTTGTTCGTACTTGAGAAAAATAAAAATAAAGTGTTTTGATATTTTTTTTCTCAAGGTTTATATTGCGAGATTCTGATGGGAATTTTTTCGACACGTGTTGGCTTAGGAAAACGAATCTTATGTGTCTGTGAAAGAATGCGGGGATGTTAGTGATCTTCGTCCCTTCGCTCAGAGCATGAGAAATGCAACGGTCATCGAATTTTTAGAGTGTGTGTTAGAAATAATTAAATCGAAAAGTAGGATTTGGATCAAGAAATAAGAGAAAATTTTAGAATAAAATAATACGGGATAATTTAAAATTTAAAAAAATATGAAATTAATTAGAATTTAAATTAGGTTAAGAAATGTCATTACACACACACACAGTTAAAGTTTCGGTTTAATGAGTGGTTGGTTTGTTGGTTTGGTTATATTAACGTCCCGTTTGAAGCAACACTAGGGCTATTTTGGGACGGACCTCGTCATTTTGAACCGCGGTCAGATGATGAGGACGACACCTGAGCTGGCACCCCCCTCTCCACACCACACCAGCGGGAGGAAATTTGGTCATGACGGATTTAACGTGCAACAGACCCCCTTACACGGCGGTTCTTCGGTGGAATCGGATCACGAACCTGAAACCCTCCGGTTCCGAAGCCGAGATCTTACCACCAGGCCACCCCGGCCCATTTAATGAGTGGAGAGTGATGCCTAATTCCACCAAAAGAACAAACCTGTTCGTGAATTTGATATATGTTACGTCTATTAGAAATAAATGTCTTTCTGTACGGGAGTAGAAATCTGGATTACAGATCGTCAGACCAGGTGACGTCCCTGTTATTTGACCATAGTTCAGTATTATAAAATTCTTCCCCAACGGTGCTGATTTCATCTTCGAAACAGAGTTGTTATCAATCAATTAACCAAACTCGGGGGAAGATGGATTTATTTACAGTAATGCTTGAGCGCTTATGAAATCCCAACGAAATATAAGAAAAATATTCCTTGATTTGTTTTCAGCCTTTCCATCCATCATCTTCTGAATGTAAATTCCGAATAATCGCCTATTTTTAATCATTATTCATATTCAATAACGTCACTCGTTAAATTGTAAAGAAAGATGTATTTTCTATGTTATTTTTTCTATGTTCAAAGGCTTTGGGAGGGGATGAAAACATTCTTGTTCAAAAAAGTTAATTTGAATGTAAACAACTGTTACAGAAATTGGAAGGATTTTGAATCCGAATTACAGATTATTATTATTATTGAAAATCATCGCTGCATGTTGCTATATTTTGAAACACCGATCAGAAATTGTTTAAATTCTTAATTGATGCTCAACAGTTTGCTTAGAATTGATGGCTTTTAGCTTTGCGAAAGTCCGTAATGGCCTGATTATAAAGCGTTGGCTTGAAGTAACGGAAGGTAGCGTGTTCAAGCCCCTATTTCGCGGAAGATCCACAGTTTATGTAAGCATAATACTGGCTAAATACATCGGGGACAATTATTCTCAAGATGGGGCGGAAAAAAGTTGGAAAATACAGTGAAATCTTAGGCATCGTCGTAGCATCTGATCACGGCTCAAAAATGTGGGGTGCCGCTAGAAAAATTTCCTCGTATAGATACAAAATGGAAAAGTTAAGTCTCACACCATACATTTTCATTCGATGTGTATTGAAATTAATTATCTCATAGCTGTACTTTCGATGAACTAACTTTCACACTGTCTTGATTCGTAGTCGGATATCACACGTTGAATCATCCCATTGCTCGGTTCTTGCCACTCAACAAGTCCGTGAAAATAAAATCTTTACTGATTTAACGTCATACTGAGCTCTGTAAAAGCCGCACGCGGTTATTCCCGGTCCATACCAAAAGAAAGACTTGGAAATGTTTGGTCAAAAATATCCTTGTTTAATGCAATTCTGAATCCCAAGTTTGTCATTCCTTGCGCTTCATCAACTGTTATACTCATTAGCCTGCAATCTCAAGAGCTACGATTAAAATTTATAATTTCTTTCAAAATTCTTGAAGCGCCTCGAAAATTCTGGATCTTCATCAATCAATCAATCCATTTCATGGCTTTCAACTGTATAAAAACTCGAGTGGTGCCTGTGTTGACCTCTTAGATTTTTTTTGTAGTGTTTGGTCCTTTATCGTCGATTTCGTTTCTCTTGAAATAATGATGTTCTGCAGTGTGATAGTTTCTTGCCTTTTGGTCATCGGCCTTCATGGAAACGCAGCAACAGAGCTCAGTGTGAATGGCGCCAAATATACTGTAGCGAGCATCAGTCGTACTAATACTACGACGAATGCAATTGACAACTCCACAGGTTTTTATGTGGCCATTGAAGATCTTGCACAACAACCCATTGTTACAGAACCCGTCACAGTGACTGAGGCAGCTACAACAGCTATTGTGATCGTTACTAGGAGTATGAATGTAAGTTAATTTACAAGTAATTGATCTTAAAAAAAATGAAGCAATATTTAATTCGTATGTATTGAAATGTTTTCATTTGCGTTGTGAATTCTGGCTATATATGTATTAACATTTTAGTCTCGGCAAATCCAAAGCTACATTACAAATTTCTATTCAGTGTAGCACTGTATTCTTTTCGGAGTTTTCCTTACTGTATTTTCGTGAATTCCTAATGTTTTTACCAGAGGAAATGAGAGTATCAATTATGTTAAAAAATCAGCAAATGAACTTCATAAGTAACTTGCGGCAAATGCTGATGTGTTCATACATCCGAAAATCAGTTCTTCAAAAACGATTAAATCAAAGAATGTCAATATAGAAAATAACAAATTTGTAAAACTTTAAAAATATCACGGATTTTTTTTCTTAATCCAATTAAGGATTGTTTATTCATAAATATTTACTTCTCTTTGGATCTCCGCATTTTGGTTCAGACACTTTGTGATTTCATATTTTAAAATCGTGATCGAATATCATTAAATGATTGATTTAAACCACTCTTAATTTCTTTCTAGCTTCGCTTTCTAGTTGTATTTTGATATTGATGTCTAATTTTTATTTTCAGAATAAAACTAAAATTATACTTTAAATTTTAGAAATTCTGTGCAGCTTATTTTGCAAAAGAATTTTGCTCCAGAATAATATTTATTAATCATTATGGTGTTTTCCATTTAAAAATCTTTACTTTTCGACAAACTGCAATTCAATTTACGATAGCTTCAATAGTTAATCTAATTTTAATTTCTTAGTCGCTAGAAAAATAAATCTATTAATGATTCTGGTCATTCTAGTTGGTCAGCAATGTATTTGGCTACCTTCTGCAAATATTACACAATTGTATACATGCCTCAATATACTTAGACCAATCGTCTTCTAAGAAGTTGAATGTTTTGCCAAAGTTCCGATTAATTTAACGTTTTTTAAACAATGAACAGAAAGCGACAATCGAGAATTTTAATTGCATTCGAAATGATGTCCTTAATTTGCCTTACTGTATTTTGCGATTCGGTGGCCATAAATTTTCAAAAATAACACAATGTCGTTGTTGGCAGCAACTTTGCATGTAAGAAATTTTAATTGCGCAGTGTTTTGAAAAGGATTGGATAGTCGACAGGAAATCGCTGATCTTTTTTACCTGCATTATGAATAAGACCATAATCGCTTTGAAACTTCAAATATCCTTTGCTGCACAAGATGACAAGTGATTACGCTGATGAAAATATTCCAAGAATCATTATGGTAATGTGTTGATGTTAACTTTATACAACTAATCACTGTTGTATTTTTTATGAAGGAACCAGCTGAAAACAATACACGATTCACTTGTGGAAAATACAATCCATGCCACTGGCAACTTTACACCGAAGAGCGAACGTTTGAAATGGAATATCCAAGCGTGTAAGTATTTTTGTTATGTTTAATGCTCTAGATGTTGGTATTTTGTATGCTATGTTCTGCCAAGACTTTTTGGTGAAAGTAATGCAATATCTTAACTTGCAGTATCTTAAATAATTTACCGGCAGTGCAAAGATCGAAATGTATATGGACTTTTTATAACCGGTTGGCGATAAGTATTTCTGCTCTTCATATTTCTGTATAGTCTAAAAATCTAGCTTGTAAACATTTGCTCCACAATAAGCATTAATCACCAATCGATACTAAAAGTGAGATGATACGATTGGCTTATATTTTTGGTATCCGCCTATTTTCCTTTCAAATTCTTTGTTTTAATATTCAAATACAATATCTCGACTACTTCGTATATAGTAGAGTGTAGAACTACAGAATCATTGAAACCTATGAATCACTTGTATGCAAGTTGCATGGATTTTACAGTTTAAGATTCATGAGTTCTATCCATATAAAAACGAATTTTTCGAATGGAATAAATCGTGTATTTGAGAAACTGGTACGTCAAGGATACCCCTTAACTTTTATTTTCTTACTTTGATTCAAATGAAATCCATTGAATACTCGATTTATCCAAGTATTCGAAGTAATTTTAATATTGACTTGTAATCGTTATAAAGGGCTTGTTTTTTTGCTTACAACTATCAAAATTCTATAAATAGATGCAGGTATGGAACTCGGGCAAAACAGTTAAGCGGTTAAAATGTTAATATCGGCTTTCTACAAATTTCAAGCATACATCGAAACAATTCTTTTACTTGAGTTCTTCTGATCTTATAGGATCTGCGCAAGTCTTTCTACAGCTTTATTTGTAACTCGGTTATTATGCACTTTCATAAGTATACTTCAAGAACGGCCCCTTTCTCATTTTTAAGATCCTAATTTTAAGACTAATTTGGTTTTAATCATTAATGGAGCGTCTTTAGATAACTATACATCTTTCGGAAAACTTTTGCTAACCGATCATAAATGCCTCTTTATTATAAAATCTGTAGTTAAGCGATAGTTTAATTTGAATTGTAAAATGCTGTTAATGATCTCGTGTTCTTATATTCCACCTTTGGCAACCACCTGGTTCTCCGGGATTAATGCTGTTATAATTTTCAAATATTTTGTATAATTTGGTCTTTAAGTGCTTCTGCAAAATACTCTTAAGCTTCAAATTTCGAGTCGTGTGACTATCACAGAAGCCTTGCGCCGTTCTATTCATTGCACTATGCATTTCTAATCTTTTATCGGCTTCCTTGAAATTCCAATTTTAAATTGAAGAGGAAGTTATTCAATTTAAACAACTTCTCGGTTTAAACCAAAACACGCTTTTTAAAATTGCGAATATATGAAACAGAATCGTTAAGCAATGGAGTCTTAAATATACAGTAGAGTATTTTATATACTTTCAATTATTTAAGCTTCTGATAATTCGTGAAATTAAGTTTTATTTTCAATCTTACAGTTCTTTGGTTCTCTGCATCATATTAAGTAAAACATTCTTCACTTAACAAATGATCTACTACGAAATCGGACATAGTTCTGAATCCCTCGACATCGTTTTAAAGCAATCAGTTTCTTAATTGTAGACTCGTTAGTTTTGTTGAAATTCCGGGATTGGCATACTTTGAGACCATCAACTGAATAGAACTCGCTCATTTTTATAAGAGGATAATATTCGAAATTTTCACAACTCTCACTTTTAGTCGCGATAGAGAACCATTTTATTTACTGCTAATATCTCGAATATTTTACTGACTTGTGGGACCGATGATCTGTATAAAAACAAAATCTGTAAAACTAATTCAGATGATAGTCAGTACGAATTTTATACTTTATTCAGTATAAAAATCGGATTCCAACAATATGAAAATCAAAAGGATAGCAAATTTCTGCGATTAACTAGTCTGAAAACGAAGACGGCATTCATGTAGCTTCATTTTTCCCATGGGAGAATGGATTGAAAGCAATTGCGAACTTGGAAATCTTCACAAAAGGGATGGTATAACTTCTGCACATAATAATCCATGAAGTGTTCGTGAAGTACCAATTTTTGGAAACGAACTCTTATCAATTTCTTGTTTTGGCAACGAGCGTATACCTTCAACAGAACGAAGAGACTTCGTCTTAACTTTTATATTGGGATAGGCTTTAGCAATGTATAGTAGTTTTTGCAATTAACATGTGCCATTTCAAATGCATTAAATGACTAGAAAATTGTTCTTAATCTTCCCAAATTTAGTTAATTTTAGGAAAAATCGGGAGCCAAACGCTTTACTTTCTATGAAGGGTGTAGTCAATAATGTATTAACCACTTTCGAAGGCAAGAAGTTCACACACAGGTGCTTAAACAGTATCATTGGAAGCATGGTTACAAAGTATTTAATGCCTTATAGAAATCTGCAAAAGATTTCTTCCAAATGACTGAATTTTAGACCCAAAACTAAAGTCCTGTAAACTGTTCCGGCAAAAAATCTGTCGATGGTTTGCGAGCATCATTTTTTCTTCTGACAATTGCCCGCGTACGCGTGTAGCACGTCTTTGGCGATCTTGTGGTAAAAGCATTGCTACATGCATGGCGTTTTTCCACAGCAGACTGTTAACTTTAGTACCAGGCATCTCTGATATCTAGATATCCACATAGTAAATAGCGAGTATGGAACAGAATAGGTTAATTACCATGAACCCTTAGCAATTATTTTAACCTATATTGTTTAAATAACCAAGCTAGAAAGTATCTGCTTTATATTGGCTTTTAATCAAACACAATGTTTGTTCAATAAATGCAAGGTAATAGTAAATTAAATTTAACTGGAATTTATCTATCTTGGCGAATAATCATTGGCTACTTTCGCTGAAATTTTCTTTTTTAGGTGTGACTGTCCGAATAACACCATATGTAGATACTATGAGGATAATCTGTCCATCAGAGCTTTCGAATTTCGCTGCATGGAAGTGAATTTGACATCGACAGAGCCAGAGATGTCCAGTGCCTCAGAAGCTTCAACTGATTCAGTCTAGGCTTTCTTCTACTTAAATTTATCGTGGATTTTATACTAAATTTTATGTAATGAATTAAAAATCGATTCGGATTAAATGTTTTTAACGACTTGAATATTTTGTACTTGGCACTTAACGACAAGTGCTTCAGTGTAGTTCTAATTCTACGAGTTTATGCGAAAGATGTAATTAAAATTTACAATTTTTATTCTGATCTGGAGTCGATGGACAGTATGTACCGAAGGATTCAAAGGATGTAAATTTAATACTTTCTAAAATTTATCTTGACTTTTTTGCTTCCGTTAACAATGCAATCTACAGAGACTGGTGGGCAGCTCTATTATATTGCTAACACTTCCACGCCCGCACGATTCTAAATTTCCTTTTTCGGTCACGGAAACTTTCTACACATTTTTTCATTAAAATCTTCAAATAGAAAACAAAATTCATTACAAAATAAACTTGGCTACCTTTTATGAATATACGAGTGACTTAACATGTTTTTTCTAATAACTTCGATAAGTCATCCATTAAAGTGGAATATTTTAATATCATTAGAGATCGAAGGAAAGAAGTGAACGCCATACGCGAGAAAACGCTAAATCTAGATGGGACAAATAAAACGCTGACCACGAAATGAAAATTGCACTAGATTATAAACTAGAATGTTATTAAAATTTTTAAAGAAATTGCTTATTTTAATTCTGCATCTTATTTTTATCAGTCACGACGCAAAACGTATTTTTAATACCTACGAGTTTTTACTAACTTCTCTTAGTGCTCCTTTCAGCTAAAGACGTTCACTTTTCTCGGATTGAATGCATTCTTTTTCAGTGGGAATTTCACGTCCTACAATATCGTCTTAATCATCGCCTGAACTATCGGCTTCTATGTCTACTAAATGGATGTTTATAGCGCAAGCTACATAATCCTTAATCATCCAAAAAGGGGGGGGATTCTTCCTTTTCATTAGAATTTTAATTCTGAAATTCTTCCTCTGATCTCCGGAAAACTATCTTTCACAAAAGAATTTAGTATATTTACTCTCGCCTCTTTCGTGCGGAAGAATTCATATGAACGATTTGTAACACGTTTACTGACTTTTCCTAGCTTTCAGATTATATACTTGGGAGAATATTTTTTCGGAAGATAGTTTCGATAGTGCACTTCACACGATCGTATCCTCAATCGCAAGGTTTGAGCTTTGCATGAGCAACTGGTAGGGAAAAATTCCTTTCGCATATTTTGTAATTTAAAATCTACAATATGGACTGTGCATTGATTAAAAAGCAAGAGTTAAGTTTCTGTCAGAGGAATTAGCAGCCCAGTTGGCGAAGATGGTTTCCGAATTTTTTTCTTGTCATCCAAGATCTTTGTTTGAGGCATATCCAATAGGAAAGCTTTTTATTCTGCCATTTTCCAACAACTAATACGGTTAACTTTGCACTCCTGAATCGGCACATAGCAAAAAAGTTTATTAGTTTCGATAATTTCCCACTGCGGCAGTTTTCACCCTTTTCTGCAAAAGCAAATAAAACGACTCCTGTCTAGCCAGCATTCTTTACTGGAATATTTCTGCATCAAGGGCAGAAAAAGCGTTACCATTTATTTTAGGACAGTCTAGAAATTGATTCCAACAGATTCGTCAGTACCACCACCTCTTATATAAAATGGCCTAATCAACTGTTTGAAGTTGGGAATTCGTGAATTTCCAATTTAGAAGCATTTTCGATCTTTTAAAACGGGGACATTTATAGAAATTTTGTTATATGAACGTGGTTGAACCATTGAAACAATTTTTCCTACTCATCAAAAGGGTGATATTTTAAAGTTAATGGCCAATTAAAAAATAGTCCGAATTTTGCTTTAAAATCGCTGTCAAAATTGAGTATAGAATTCCAATTTAGTGAAATCGGTTTTACTGCCACAGTAAGCTTGGGTTTTTTTTTTGTTAAGGCTTTTCCTTTTCCCAACAAAGGAAATCTCTTTTTGACACCATAATTTCAAATTCTAGAGATAGCGAAAATTGCTTCGAGAATTTTTGCTAGCTCTAAAAAAGCTCTAGAAGGAATTTTTGCTCTTTTAAAACCGCAATTACAAAAATTAAATCTTGTGGAATGGAAAAACCAAGATTTTGGGGCAATAGCAGAGTATTTAAAAATTGCGTTGGCTTTTTTCCCTGTTAAATTGTTAAATGAAGTATTTTAAAGTGAGCGTTAAATCGGGAATTTTTTAACACTGCAAATATAGAATTACTTGTATAATAGTTCAAACAATAAAGTTCAACATCTTCAAAAAAGCATTAAATATTCAAAACGTTAAATCGAGGGTTAACAGTTCTGTTTGCAATGATATCATTTAATTTAAATCCCACTTAATTTCCTCGATTTTAAATTAGTCCGCGCTAACATCGTTCTAAAATATTCTTATTTTCGGATCCAGTTCCACATTTTATTTCTAAACGCTCTCTAGAAAATTGACTAATGCATTTCTCCACGCATTAAAAATTTCTAAAACCCGCATATACTTCTCAAATACCCAAGATTCCCTTGCCTAAATCGTCACGTGGCAAAGTGATTCCTATCAGAATCTCGTTGTAAATCATTGAAGAGAAATTGTCACTTTCCTGTTGGATCGAGATGTAAACACATGTCATTTGATCATCGCCTCGTTTTCGTTGCAATTATGACTTCCTTGGTGAAATGAATCGAAGTTAACTTTTCAAAGGTTTCTTTTCGGCCGCGCATCTGAAAAATCTTTTGCATATATATGTACATATAATATTGATTTCACTAAATTCCTAATTCTGCTTCCATTTAATATTTTATTTTCATAACGGATAGCAAAACATTTCCCTAAATGTAGCGCAAGTTTTACACATCAAATTTGTGGTTTTTCATAGTATCCGGTGATGTCTAGTGGTGACAAACTAATAATCCACATTGATATGACCGATTAAATAACCGATTACCCATTAGCAAATGAGATTTGCCGATGGCATCTTTGGAAATAAGTGTTTACAGTTATTTGCGAAAAAATGCATTTATAATGAAGTAAATAGAGCAAAAAATAAACTGTACATCGTCCGTTGTTGGAGGGTTTTCGTTTCCCCATATTTGATTTGCAAATTCTCTGCTCTATATAATAAAAACATCAAGATTTTATTGCATTTTTTTATAAACATAGTCGTAGATGAAAGCGTTTCACTTACGAATTTCTAATGAGAAATATTTTTGCGCATTATTAAAATTTTTCAAATTTTAATATTTAATTGTATTTGATAAAATAATGCTTTTGTTTTAAATTTTCTAGGGAATAAATCATTACAGACTAAATTGCTCAGCCATCACGCTAAAATCACTGATAATCTTTTTAAATTATGTATGCATTTGTTCCTTGCAAAATTTTATCAGAATAAAAATAGATTTTAAAAAATTAGACTTAAAATGAAATCGTGAAAATTTTAATTTTCTAAAACTCCTTTGTAAAAAGTGACTAAAATCGCAAAATTCAGATTTTTCTCTTTTTACTGTAAACATTAAGTTTTTTATTCTGAATTTTCACGATCGAATACACAATTTTAAATAAACACCGGCATTCTCAAATTATTTAAACAAACTAATTTTCTACTGAACGGCTTGTCCGATTGAACGACTTAACGATTTTCATCAACTACTTGTTAATGTATCGTGTTTGCACCGGAAAAGAGGAGACGTTTGTAAATCTGTGTCCTGGTAGCAGGTTCGAAAGTACTTAATAATATCGCTTGATAAGTTTCACCAGCCTGGTCGTGCAGTTATAGGCTTATCTCCATTTGTCATGGTACTATAGAAGACATATTGGTATTTGGACAAAATGAAAGAATAGCAAGCTGGATGTGAAGATGGATGAAAGGGAATAACCAATCATATTGAGTGAATTCCTCTATGTTGATCCGTTTTTTAAATGGTTGTTGCGTTCTAGAAATTCTTTAATAATTTTTTTGTTGTTGCTTGTTTGCTTTTCTTCCTAAACGACTAAAAAATGAGTCTCTATACTTGCTTATTTGGTGATAATAAAGACTTATTTGTAAATTATACCATGTATCGGATTTTATCTTACCGAGAAAAACGTTTTCTATTTGTCCCAAAAAATATAAGATTGCCTTGTATTTTATTTACAAGGAATTTTTACTTAAAAATTTTAAACATAAGCAAGATATAACTGAAAAAAGGAAAATAGCCCCTGAAGAATTCTTCAGCTTCAATTATGCATCTGCATTGCAAGAATCATAATCTATAGATTAGGTTTAAGTATAGTTCACTCCTCTGACTTATTTGAATGTTGTAAACTTGTGTATGCAAGTGTGCTCGTTTTATCATATTGAGGTAATGATGCATCTCGAATGAGCTGGTAAAACTCCAGTATTTAACACATTGCCATAAATTTTTATGCTTTCACATAATTTTTCCAAAGAAACTAGGGGCAGCCTTGGCGTTTTACGGTCGTAGGCAATGCATACTAAGAGACTCCTTTTCTTAGTGAATTTAGTTAGTTAAGTTAGCAAGTTTATAATAATAATAATTAAATAAACATAAGGAAATGCAGAAGCCTGAAAAATTTTACTGGTAAAAGTGTTAATATTCTTATATTTTATAATTAAAAAAAATTACAAATATATTTGGCATCTAGGCTAATACATTTGAGAAAAAATTTTTTTTTATGAAATTGATTATTAAATATCGATTTTATTAAAAGAATTTTTTTATAAAATCGATATAGATTATATTGATTTATATAATATAAATCGGAAATTCGTATTAATATTTTTATAAAAACCGATCGCTTACTGTTCCCTTTAGACATTGACTAGGTTGGCTGTTGCCTTGTATGCATATTCGTAAAATCGCCACAAATTGAAAAAATTATTTTCACAAAATTACTAATACAAAAATTAAATTACTAATGCAAAAATTATCTAAAGGAAATAATTAACAAGGTATTCAGCTAAAAATGTGTTGAAATGTGAAATTAAATGGACCAGTTAATTAAAAAAAACCTACTAATGCTTCTTGCATAGAAATGAATATAAGCATAAGATCGCTATTTGAAGCTATGTTAAAAATATTTCTAGTATCTTGTTATTTCAAACTATAAAGTTTGTAATTATAAAATAAAGAATAAATAACAATTTGTATTTTTCAGCATTCTAATATAGCCAGAGAATCATTTAAATGGAGGGAATTTTCAAATGTCGTCACAGTCATATGAAAAACGCAACTGGGATGCCATTTAAACAAGCAAATAAAGTATCCATGCGCTTCTTACCAACCATACTGCTAAGCGTTAATGTATATATCTTTTGTGAACCTCTTTTGAATAGAAAAAAAAATCAAGTATTTGGCTGTTAAAGCAAAAGATGAATGAAAATATTTTTCAAGATTTCACTTAGCGACTCTAAGTTAGCAATTAAAATCGTAAAATTTGAAAAGACATTCTATGCTCAATCATTTTGTGTAATTTCAGATATAAGCGTTTGTTTAAGCTTCTATATTAACTAACTTATAAACAAATAAAAACTAGTTGAAGAAATAATTTGAATAAAATCAAGCTCCAACTTTTAAATCTCTCTTCAATCATACAAACAAATACGAGTGATTCAGATGCAAATAACAAACGACATTAAAAAAAAGTGATTGATGGCATTTATTCAAAACAATATCAAATGATTTTAATATAAACAGCAAACGATATTAAAATGAGTAGGAAAATTGTTAAGAATTAAAAAAAAAATGAAGAAATTTACTTAAATTTCGAATATAAGAGTTGTTATGTTACAAAAGAAATTAAGCAAAAAATAAAGTTCTTCTAAAACCGCAAAAGAATTGTTCTTAAAGTACAAGACAAACGATTGCAAGATGTGCAATCGTTTTAACGAAATTATTTCTGCGTATTTTGGTGAGTCATTTTATATTTATGATAGGAGCACGAATTAAATTAATTACAAATAAGTTCGTTCATATATTTTATACTTAATGCCAAACTATATATAATTGAAGGGTTTTTTTAAAGTTACAATTACCCTAAAAGGAAGTTTTAAACATTTTAATAATTTCATCCTCTTTTTTTTCGCATTGTATTCACGTTTTAACGCAATAATTTCTGTTGATATGTCAATCTAATAACACTCGTATATTATTTAAAGACTTCTAAATATTTTTATGAGTAGAAAACCTTTTTTGCTCAGTTAAAAAGAAATGGTAAAGAAAAAACAGGAACGAATCTGAAAAATTTCACTGCATTTCCAAATGCGACAATATTCTTTTTCTTTCCCTGCACGAGCGAAATGCAAATCCAGAATAACTTGAGTATAAAGATGCAAGATTTTTGCAATTTATATGGCATGGCATCAATAAATGAAATTTTCAGCGTGGAAAGCCTTCTTAAAAATTCTATTTCAGATTCTGATACAATAGGGGGAAAAAAAGGGTAACAACTGGAATGGCGCATAAAAGAATCGTTTTCCGTATGCATGAATTTGAGGGTAAAAAACATAGGTAAGACAAGGGTTAAGTGCTATCCCTTTAATAATTCAGAACGGAATTTCCTAAAGTAAAAAAAGGTGAATGCATAAAAAAAAAAAAAAAAAAATGGTTTTCAACTCGGAAATGAAAGCGATCAATGAATTACCGTAGAAGAGAAAAATAAATCAGATACTTTAGAAACTTTATATAAAATAGGGGAATGTTCTAAAAAGCTGAAGAAGACAGAAAAAATATTTCAGCTGAAATTAATTATAGTTTTATGAAGTATAAATTTTGTGTTTGAAAAAAAAATTAATCTATAAGATTTTTTAATAATTTTTTTATCAGTTTCCTTTCTAAAATTGCGAACATATTTAAAAAATTGAACCATTGGGAACTAGAAAAAAATTATTTTCGTACAGAAAAGAAAATTTTTAATCTATACTTATAATAAAGCTCAATGTGTTTAAATTATTTTTAGGTTAGTTGCATTCTTTTGTAAGTAAATTGTATTTATGTTAGTTATATATTTTTTTGTATATGCTTATAGTTTTAAGTACATCGTTTTTTAAGTAGTTTTTTTAAACCTGTTTTTGACCGATTATTTTAAACGATTCATTTTATTTTCTTAGTGTTTGATGCATTTAAAATGAAACATTGTTAATGAATCGATCTGTTCATGATGAATCTGAGAAAATTTTGTTGACGAATTCTTGAGATAATACATAAATTAAGAAAGATATTCTTTAGTGCACATAAAGTTTAAACGCTCAGTGACTCTATTATCAGTAATCATATTATTAAAAAAATGCTTTGTTTCAGTAAAAAAAATTATTATATTAATTGCAGATTAATCATTTACACTTTAATTTAATGTAAAGCATAAATTCTACGGGAGCTAACAGAAAATTAGAGAGATACAGATTACGTTATGACTGAAGGTCTTTATAATATTATGAGTGAATTGAAATTTGAAATTTTGAAATATTTTAATGAAGAAGCTATTAAAGTAGGAATTACATAAAATATTTAACTATTAAAATTTTAACGAGCATTAAGATTGGCGAACCGGCTGGTCGCCAAAGGCGGCTAGTTTATAATAAGAACGTGAGTGTAAGAAAAATTTCATCTTTTTAAAAATTATTTTATTATGCTTTTTCAAGAGCATTTATTGGTAGAAAACATATTTTGAATATTAATTTATTACAAGATATCTTTGGTGACCAGTTGGTTAGCCCAGATTCATAAATGCTAAGATGTTTCAAATAAATATTTTGTGTTAACTATGTCTAATGTTTTCCGCAGAAAAATATTTTCTAACTTCAAATTTCGATGTACGTAAAGCACGCTATTTTAGAAGCCTTACATCATTCGCTGTATTATATATTTCCCTAATTTTCTGTCTGTATCTTTTTACAAAATTATGACAGGAAACAGCTGAAAAATTTAAAAATGGGTGTAAATTAAAAATTTTTTTTTCACCATTACTTGATTTTGAAGTTAAACCTTCATTATAAATTCAACAAAATTTCAAAACTGATATTATAAGTATACATTATATTGATACCAACTCAACATGGAAAATAAACCTAACCTTCATACCTTACTCATCAATAATGAAAAAAATAAGAGCCAGTATGAAATAATAGCAACAACAATAAAATGGATATGAATCCAAAAATTATGTATTGCAAAATAGATTAAAAATATTTTTTTAATTAATTAAAAATAGAATAAAACAATACAGCTATAAAACTGATTTCGTTGAAAAAATAATTATTTAGAACTTTTAGACGATGTAAAAGTAATTTTTGCGATGTAATGTTTTCAAAAGGTATCGCAGAAAAATACCAAAATTTCGCTTTATATTATTTCGCTCTTGGTTAAAATTTTCAATCCTAAATACACGTTTCCGTTCTCCAAAGGAGTAGCTTTAGATAAAGCAGTCTGGATTGTAGAGTGTTAATACAGCCACACATATCTTTATTGTTTGCAGAGATTCACCTTTGACAACCACCTTGTCCGTTGCGAACTGTTATTGCACTTTATTTCAGTTCAGTTTTTTATGTATAATTTGATATTCATGGATACCTTAAAAATAATTTTTGGCATTAAATTATGACTGATGATTTAAGTCTCATTATTTTAATAGCACTTTTGTTTTTATACTTATGTTGTTCATTATATGCTCGTCTCTATGATAACAAATGATATGACTTAAAAGTATGGGCAATAGAGGTGCATGATATCATCACCAATTTCATTTTTGAATATGACAATTCCATCATTAAAACATTCAGTTAGAAAAGGCTATGTTAATTTTGCTCATGAATTTGACTAATGGAATTGAATTCTATTTCGTCCCAGTGCAATTAAAAATTTAATTGTTGGAGTGTTTCAAATTGTACGCTATATTTTCAAGTAATGTAATTTCATTTTTTTATTCTTCATATAAATTGTGCAGAAAATAAGTATAGTTTTTATATTTATTATTAATAGAAGTATAATAATAATAATAAATTAGTATTATTATTAAGTATATTTATTAATAATAATAGTTAGTATTAAGAATAGTATATTAATTTTTCGAGATGAAAAAAAATCTCGAAATTAAATATTTTATGAGACAACATTATATATATAAAAAAAAGAGTTTGATTTGAGATAAAATTGTTCTGAAATGAAATTAAATCATTAAAGAAATCATTCTTTTGAGATTTAAGACACTGTAAATATTATTTTTGTGAAATAATATTTTTGGAATACATAGCTGAAAAAAACCACACTCTAGAAACTTGCGGAATTATTAATCAATCAAAATTTTAACTAATTATTAGGCTTTGCAAATTTAACAGTGATCTTTCTCTTGTTTTGAAGGGCATGTGCTTCAAATTTCATCATAATAGGCCAAAAATTGCAGATTTATATAAAAAAAAAAGACAAATATTATAAATATAGTACATTAGAACAGATAAAGTGAAACATTGTATCACTTCTGCCATCATCCCGGAATGTTATTGACGATATGTTAAGAGGGTGTTGAAAACACTGATGATTTCAAAAAGAACAGCAACAAAAAATTGCAATCAATTATCATTTTTTATGGCTTTCATCGCCTTGCCATGTACTTTTAGTACTAAGTTCCAAACACCAAGTCCAGAAAAAAAAAAAAAAAAAAAAAAAAAAAAACAAGTAACCCAACTCCCTTTCCCAAAATTGCAATTCATTTTCCCAGCTTCATTTCTTGCTAGAGCATGAAGTGGAGAACGAACGCTATTTGCAGACCACGTATTCCATGACAAGAAACAGATGATCGCAGAACTTTCTTTTAAAAATAGCAGTTCCTCTAGAAAATATGAAAACAGAGCCGGGCCCGATTTCTAGACACTTTTTGCATGAGGCCCCACTCCCACCCTTCCTTTTGCTTTTAGACGAGCTGTCATACATAACACGTGCTGCCTTTTCTTAAGCGGCAGCGGATTTGAATTGTTTATGGTCTCATCTGAGTTAAGACTTAAGTGCAAGCTGTTGCGTTCCGTCGAATGCCCGCTATCTCGGGTTGAGCTGTACCATGAGACACGATCAATTATTATCGCCGATCATCGCGTGTATAGTTTTTTTTTATTAGTGTTTTGCTTCCAGACTTTTTTTATTTGGCAATCGTGCCTTCCAGGTCAATGACTTGCCGTTGGTTGTTGATTTTTCTCATATCTTTGGCATGAAGAAATGCCGAACACGATAATTTCTTAGTTTGGGATAAGATAGAAAAAGGACTTAAAGACTGGAATGGCATATGATGAAATTTTATCAAGAATAGTTGGCCTAGTTTCATCGTTATGTTGTTATGTAACCAAAATTTGCTTTTATGAATAAGTATCATTGTAATGTTCCACGATTATCGTTGAAAAATATGCTACAGATTATTACTCCTGAAATGATAATATCACCCACGTATCTTCTGATTGTAAATGTGAAACTAAAATTTGACCTCTGCTCTAAGATTTTTTTGTTTTGAAATGTTGGCGTATTTTATTTAGTAAGAATTATCTTTATTCATTCAAAAACAAGTAACAGATTCTTAAATCAAACTTTCACTAACGAAATTCAATAACCATTAAATGCAACGCTTTTCTTTAAAAAAAGTTTAAAAAAATATGATATTTTGGGTTACAAAATGGCATTGTAAACTATTGATATGATTGCAAAAATAAACATTAAAAAAAATTATTTTCATTGTAAAAATGAGCATTTAAAACAAAATTTATTGTACAGGATATTTTGTAGAGCAAAAACTAAAATTAAATTAATTATATTAATTGTGCAAGATAATTAATTGAAAAGAAAAAAATTTAAGATATATCGAAACAAAACAAGTTTACAATAAATATATACCTCCTAGTGTTCTCCAAATTTCGTAAATTTAAAATTCGATTATCTTTTTTTGCTCAAAGAAATAAATTTTACAAACATCAAAAAATAATATTAGGTAAAGCAATAAAGCTTGAAACAACGGCATGGTAAGTATGCAAGTATAATTGTAAAAAGGTAGTCCCAAAATAAAAGTAATCACAATTTTAAGGATTATATAAACGAACGCCTAAAATTTAAACGAATATTTTTTCCCTTTTTAATTATTATTTTGAAGAAATAACTTTGAAGTGTCAAGTTTTTTTTTAAAACAATTGTTAAAAAATGATGGTTTGTGAGAAAATATGCTGAATAAAATCATTGAGGTGTGATTATTGAGATGTTATCCTATTAAATATCAAACTGTTAAACTTGTTCAATCACAGGATAACAACTCTTCTGGCTGTAAAAGACTCACAATTTCTTTTTTTAAGAGAATTAAAATTTTCTGTAATTTACATTACACCCTTTTTTACAAAAAAGGATGTCAACAAATTATATCAGAAATCCAAAAAATCCAGAATGAAGAAAATGAGGTGAAACTGGCTCGTTTTTCTTAATGTCAGATAAAAATGTGAAATCAAACTGAACTCTGCGACTCTATTGAAAAATTGGACTCATAACATTTTGAAAACTGGACTGAATTACGTAACTGGAGACCTTTCTTTCTCTAAGAAGAGGGAGGTTCTTACTTCCAGAAAGGAGGAACCAAAGTCCCTCTACTTCATGCAATTAACACTCCTTGTAAAATAATTTCGTTACACAATTGATAAGACAGTTTATTATATTATTAGCCGCCTTTGGCAATCTGCTGGCTCGTCAGAAATATAGGTTGTGCTTACTTTCAATTAAATTTCTTAAGCATAAATTAATATTCAGGGCGCCTCCCTGCAACAAAATATCTGTAAGCATCAAATTGTGGCAAAAATTTAAACCCTGTTAGTTTAATAGACTAATATCTGTCTGATATGAACCATCCTAATGGAGTCAAATCCCATGACATCAAAAAGCCACTGTCCAATTCGTCTGTCTTCTAGCTTTCATGGTACAGTAATTTCAATTTTTTATTTGTTATGTAAATAAACAGATATTAAACATGTATTAAATTGAAACCTCATTCTTTAGATTTCAACGATGGAAGAAAATCAAGCGATTGAATATTTGAAAACTATTTGAATTTCAGAGTAGCAGTATAATAATCTATTGCTCAAAATTAGACAAATAAATGCCAAAATACCGGAAAATTTTTCAGAATAGCAGTATAATAAACTATTGCTCAAAATTAGACAAAGAAATGCCAAAATTCCTAAAAAATTTTCAGAATAGCAGTATAATAAGCTATTGCTCAAAATTAGACAAAGAAATGCCAAAATTCCGGAAAATTTTTCAGAATAGCAGTATAATAAGCTATTGCTCAAAATTAGACAAAGAAATGCCAAAATTCTGGAAAATTTTTCAGAATAGCAGTATAATAAGCTATTGCTCAAAATTAGACAAAGAAATGCCAAAATTCCGGAAAAATTTTCAGAATAGCAGTATAATAAGCTATTGCTCAAAATTAGACAAAGAAATGCCAAAATTCCTAAAAAAATTTCAGAATAGCAGTATAATAAGCTATTGCTCAAAATTAGACAAAGAAATGCCAAAATTCCTGAGAAATTTGCTTGATATGTAAATTAATATCGTTAAAACGGCAATTTTTTTAAATAAAAAAAATGGCATAAAAATCATTTTTGTGCTATAATATTTATCGGAGTTATGGCGGAAAAATTCCAAAATTGAACTTAATTTTCAATTGAAATTTTGGAAAAAAATTTGTTTACAGTGCAATTTCTACCCTCAAAAGTATATTTGTGACGATTTTGATGACTTTAGACATACTTACATACGCGAGCAAGCACACATACATGCACACACACGCATCTTTATTATTGACAGGGGTAGATGTAGAAATAAAAGAAGAAGAATACAGTTTTATAATTTAGAACAAATAAAATAAGTAATAAGTCAGTAAATGAAGGAGAGTGAAATAGAATTTAATATTATTACATACTGACATACCGCTTTGATGCCACCTAGGGTTATTTTGGTAACCAAGAAATTTTGAACTATAGTCAAACGATGTGGTCGATACTTGAGTTGGACCCCTCTGTCCTTTTTTAATACCCAGACTACGCCAATGAAATGGAAGGGAGGATAGAAAGGGGGGAAGAATAAGACATAATAAAGAAGGAGGCAAAGAGGAATAATTAAAATAAAAATAATGAAAAATACGATCTTTTAACCCTTTCTAGGGCCGAGGGCAGTATGCTTCCCACCGAATTTATCAATCTTTGTATGAAATTATGTAGGTTGGCATAAGTTCTGACGCATTTTTTTAGTAAGTCAGAAACTTAGATGCTTCAGTTCTTTATCTCAGACAAAAGGATGCGTCTTGATTTGTTACTTAATTATTCATTAACCAAATTAATTAATTAATCAAATTAAATGTATCTAATAAGCTAAATGAATCCCTTTTCTTATTCTAATTTCAAGTCTAAAAATATTTTAACATAATATGATTAGAAAAAAATGGCCCTTTAAGGGGGTAATTCAAAAGTAAGGTGGGTTTCTTTTAATATAAAAGTGGATAATTACTTATGCATGAATATCCCTTGGATTCTGTAAACTTATTTTGGAGATATTTAAGAATACATTTTCACCATCCTGAAGGTTTTTTACTTTTATTATTAGCAGCTCACTATTGTTGACATTCGAATCCTTTTCGGAATATTTCCCTTCTCTCGTCTTCTTCTTCTTCTTTTTATTTTTAAACCTTTTTAAAGAAAAGCTCTTATATCCTGAATTTTCTAAAATACGCAGGTGAAATTTATTTTCCAGGAAATATGAAATTGTCAAATGAGATCTTTCAAAACCACACAAACACGAAAAAAAGGAACATTTTATGAATATGAAAGATTACCGAGTTTGGCAAGCTGGACATTTCATGCCCCACAGAAAATATTTCTTTTCTTGAATATTTTCTGATGGCTCATCATTGTGAAATGTTTCTTCGGGATTTTTTTTTTTCGTGAAATTCTGCAGAGCACTGTTTGCGTGATGATCACGAGAATGGTATTTTGTTATGCATAGGATAAAGAAAAATCCTTTGAATAGAAAAGCATTCTGAAAATCATCTGGTAAAAAGGACTGTCACAATCTCTAACATTTTAACGTTAATAAATTATTCGCAAGTTTATTCGAGTAATATAGCACCAATAGATCAATAACAATACTTTATTTCTTGATTAGTTTTAATTTATTTCTTGATTAGTTTGATTAATTTTAGTTGCTAATTTAATACAAAAAAGGAAATAGTTTTGGATAGAACCCACCCTACGGTATCTATATGGTACTTCGCATCAGTTTAATAGAATTTTATAAGAGCGAAAAATAAGATTATGTATTCTTATATATTTTAAACTTACTTCATTGCTAATGTGCTTCATTTACCATATTTAAACAGAAATGTTGCATTAGCTTCAATATAAACTGATTCAAAATTTAACAGGAAAATTATTGAGAGAGGTAGAAAAACACGAAAACGAGTCAATTCAGGAAAGTCGGTCGGAAACGCCAACTGGATGAAGTAGAGGGCGCCATTTGCCAGCTTTGTAACTGGATATCAGACGCTGTTTTCCTGAGAATATGCAATAATTAATGAATGTTGAGATAGAGGACATGACTACCTTGTCGCAAGAATCTTTGCAGAAGCTGCAGATATCAGTACTTTCTAAATATTCCCTTGTGTATATGTTTCAGTTGTTTAGCATATATAACTGGGTTTGTTTTAAAGCTTTGAATAGTGTTCCGAAATTGGATGTATTCACTCATTGTTCAAGTTTAAATTATAATATAATAAAAAGAATTTCTCATTGTTTGTTTAATTCTGCGTTCTTGCATATTCTCTTCCTCATTCGGATGGCGTGTACGGTCGCATAACCTTATATAATTTTGACTTGTTTTGTCCTTTCTACTTCCCGTAATTCTTTGAATTAAGCGAAATTACAGTTCAAATGTTGAAAAACAAGGTTGTGGAAATAATGTCCACTTAGAGCTAACAGCTTTGGGTGACCAACTCGTTGTCGCGTTTAATAATTGCTAAAAATTACAATTAAATATTTTGTATAACTTGGTTAAATTGATATTTACGGTTAGAATTGTTTTTATTCCAACTGTCATATAAAAAATTTCCAACAGATACGAATTCGATAAATTATAAATACTAAACACCTTCGACGACTAGTTGGTTTGCCAGGATTAATGATAGCAAAAAAATTCTATTGGCTTTCTCAGAAAATATTTTTAAACTTCACATTTTGATAGACATATAATTTATATTGTTTTAGAAGCTTTACACCATTTTGTTTCTTGTGCTATGCATTTTCCTAATTTTTTGTCTATATCTTTATGTGTTATGTTGGCATTTTACAAGCCCGCTGGCACTAATAATGCAGAAAAGAGCATCAATATTTAAAAAAAAGAATGCGAATTTAAAATTGTTGTATTTATAATTAAGAGAAGCAAAATTCAAAGAATTTATCAAAATGTCTTGTATTTAAGTCTACTTAAGAAGGGAAAATGAGGCAAATTTTTATATTTTAATTACCAACAATGGGAAAAATAATCAGAAAGAGATATTAATAGCATCAATGAAAACAATTTGAGATTCCCTTCTGCCATAGAATATATTGTTATAAAACGCACTTAAAATATTTTTTTAAAATTAATTATAAACAGAAAAAAATTTACACAGCAAAAAAATTTGTATAGCAGAAAAGATATTACTGTAATTTTAAGTACCAATCTTTTTGTACTGCAATATTTTTAGGAGTTAATGTTAAAAAAATTCAAAATTTCTCTTAATTCTAATTTAAAAAATGCAATTAAAATAAAATAGAATAAACCATCTCCTAAATAGCACGTTCTTACCTTTCAATGTATACATTTGCCAAGTTTGGTAGCTCTAGCTCAAACGCCCCTAGAGCGCCAATACAATCATACACACACAAGCGCGCTCATACAATCGCACAAGCATTCACCTTTATTATTAGTAGAGATAAATTGACCTTGAGATTGTATAAGATTGATCGCTGTCTAGCAAATGTGGTAATAGTGACTCAGGTGCAATATTAGCCCTCTAATGACTGAATAAATAGACTACAAGAAAGTCAATAGAATACAGTATCATTAATTATCAAATAGCATTTCATTGCAGAAATAACTTAATTAGAGACCCTTAGTACATAAGACGAGCATATCAATCACGTTGTCCCGGGTTCGAATCCCGGTTCGGGCATGGTTGTTCTTCATCTGTGTTCTATCTGTGAGGTGTGTGAATGTGCCCCCCCCCCCTGTAAAAAGGGATTGTGCAAGCGAATGTGTGTGTTTCATCTTCATATGAGCTAGAAGTCAGACTTCTGCCCTCGGGTGCTCAGGGGTCTTTACCCTCAGAAGCTACTGCACCCCCTTTCCGTGGTGACGCGGACACGACATCATCATCATCAATCACGTTGTAAGTTACTGAGGTGAAATGATTCAAGGATAATTGTTTTAAGGCTGCTTCGCAAAAATATCCAACTATTAAAGTAAATCGAGTAAGATTAAAATAATTGAAATAAGAATTTCATTAATTATTTTATATTCATCTGAAAATATAACATTTTTTTATAATTTTTGTAATATTTGATCTTTGAAAGTATTTCGTTTGTTTTATTGTAAACTGAGAATCTGTATCCCCCCCCCCCTCACCGCTATCTGACTATTTTAAAGACAAAATCCTTATATAGAGAATCACCAACCAGGCTCTGAAATCAGTGTCACATGAAATGACTCGGTCACTTTACAGAGATGTAAAATTAAGTGTGTAGCACCTCTTTTTCCCCTTATGCAGAGAGCACCCCCTTGTGGCGTTTTACCGAAGACAAGCACTTGGCTGGCAGACCTGCATCCTGAGGTCGACTTTTTCCCAAATGCGCAACCCTTGCGCTAACGCCGAATGCTTTCGGTTGGAAACGGGGGAATCCCTCCACCATACTGTTTTCTTTAACCTAATTGTTTATGTGTGATTGTACATTTTGTAGTGTAGCTGTGTTTGTGTAGATTAAAAATATTAAAAACCGGGCAGTTCATTACAAAATCACAACACACTCACTATAAGTGTATTTTGGCTTCTTGGCAGGCTATGTTTTGGATATATTTGACGATAATATCCATGGCACAATTCTGATAAGGTCGTACAACAGATTTACTTAAAGTTTTCCACTATGAGTTATCGTGTTTATATGCATACGAAAACATAGACAGACGGCCAATCTCTTGACCAATTTGATGCAAAATCTCTCATATAGTATCTACGCTTTAAATACTAAAATAGTATGCAAAGTTTCATTTATCCTTAGTTGACGCATTTTTGAGGTATTCCATTTGTATGTATAAGCAAGTACCGACTGACAGATGATCAATCTTTTGACAGATTTGATTCAAAATTTGACAAGAATTCACATTTTAGATGCTGAACTTGTGTACCAAATTTTATATTTTATGTTTTGTACTTACTAAGTTTCCTTGCATTAAAGAAGATGGATTTTATGTGAATAGGTTTTGTTGAAAATTTATGACTTATCTATATATTTTGTGTAAAATCCACATTCCATATTTCATCCGTCCAGCTCAAAGCGTGCGTTTTTGACTTATCGTGTTCACAATCAGATAGAAGTAATTCCAACTAGAGGGAATAGTCTCCTCCAAAATTTCTCGCATACTCTCTAATTAGCATCTCATGCCAAAGAACATCTTATAATGCATTGGCGTATATTTGGCGATTATTTCCTGATGCGGTAAATGATATACGAAAATCAAATTTCGTTTTAGATGCGTTTTTTTCAATCGATTGAAACAAAAATTTGACACAAAACGGCAATTGTAGTCACAAATTTCCATATCAAATTTGACACATTTAAGTCATTGCGTTTTTAAGTTATCGCATTTATATGTTTTTAAAAGTACATTAAGATAAGACAGTCAACTCCTTGTTGAATTTGGCTCAAAATTTGACAAATGTCTACACTATAGATGTTAAATTCGTGTACCGAATTTTATCTATCTAGCTCTCTCCGTTTTGTCATTATCATGCCAACATATATTCGAACAGCCGGACAGACAGACTTCCTCTGAACAGATTTTAATCGAAATTTGATAGAAATTCGCAAATTTGGTGTAAATACCGTATACCAAATTTAAACCGTCTAACTCAAATCGCTTTTTGAGTTATATTTGTCATAGACAAAACAGACGAACGTATTCTAAAAATGTGTTTTTCGAACTCAAAGTAGTTTAAAGTATAGAGATT
The DNA here is from genome assembly GCF_947563725.1 of Argiope bruennichi. Classification (NCBI taxonomy): domain Eukaryota; kingdom Metazoa; phylum Arthropoda; class Arachnida; order Araneae; family Araneidae; genus Argiope; species Argiope bruennichi. The sequence continues at coordinate 125,179,125 of NC_079151.1, read as the reverse complement.
CGTCAAAATCTCGAGTTCTAATTTTTTTTTACGATTGCTGTATTTTCTCTATAAAAAGTAGAGGAAGAGAAAGTAAAAACGTGTTTTAAACTCAGAGATGTGTGAAACATGGAGATTCGTAAAATCTCGAGATTGAATTTTTTGTCTGCTACAATAATTATTCTTTGTATACTTCGCACAAGAGAGAAAGTAATAATATATACAGATTTGAATCCTAATCACTCTTTAAAAAATATATATAATGTTTATTGTTTCTTTTTTAAATAAGTAAGCGAATATAAAGCTTATTGAAAAGTTTTGCATTTGGACATTTATCTTCCAAAAAGTTGTTTCTACAAATGAGGTATATATCCTTTTCTTTTAATCTTTACGAATACTACAAATACACAATTGTTTCAGAAACTAACAAACGGTTATTTCATCATCAGCTTGAGCGAGACACATTTATCTCAAGAAAAACGGCAGATACAAATATACATCCTGTATATTACAATCTTCCCAACCACTGTAAACACACAAACGATTACTTCACTAACTACTAAGCGAGTATTTCATCAACGGCTAGTATTTGCGCGAAATCATTGCTCGCATATTTGCACGCAAAATATGTGCGCAATCGCAGATCCCATCCAACTAGACCACCTCCACAAATATTGGCGGAGCCGAGAGTAACTACCAGCGAAATCGGTTCGTTCACCTTCAGGACAAATCTCTCGGGTAAATATTTATGTCCGTTTGCGATCATTAGGACCTGAATTTATGCTGCGACGCTGCGCAGGTGGGTCTGGGGGGGGGGAGCACGTATCTTGAGGAAGTGACGACTGCTGCTGGAATTTCCATTGGATGTTATTGGAGAATCTGTCTATTGCATTCCAGCGTTCCATTGACAGCAATTAGATTCGGAGAATATATTTTTCTGATGGTAGATTTCGAGAAAGGGTTTGTTTGATTTCTTCAGGGTACCGTCTTGTGCAATCATGATAAAATTATTATTTCAACATCGCTTAATATTATTTTATTGTTTAATTCTTCTTTGCATGATGATTGAAATTTCCATCATAACATTTAGTGAACAAAAAATTGTACTCAAAACAGGTGTACTTTAACTTCGTTGTTGCTGGCAATTTTTTTCACGACTATTGCGTAATAAAGAACGTAGCTGTCAGAAAAATCAAATGTTACAATTATTATAGAAGGTTTGAAGTTGTTATTCCTCTGTTCGTTGTGGTTGGAAGAAATGTGCGATTTCTTGAATACTTTTTAATAACTAATCTGAGATTTTTTTGTTAATGAAAGTAATAATGAGTGGTGAAATTTAAAACATAGGAACATTGGAGATATTGTTCTGGGTTTAACATGTAAATTTGCATGATGGTGGATATTTCCATCATCCTGTTGTTTAATTATTTTATATTATATATTTATTCTAGGATATTTGTAACATTTTTCCTTTAATCTAGGGCATGAATTATATCACCCTCATTTATTTCACAAAAAAAGAAAATCATGCAAAAAAGGTTTAAACACGAATAAGGCGCATGTTCCATTAGATACTTTTCATAAAATCGGTTGAATTTAGTCATAAAAACCTTTTTTATATATTATCTTGATCATGTTTAAAGATTAGATACTATCTATAAATTATTACATGATGTGATTTTGGGCATTCATTGTGGAAAATTAATTCAAAGCGTTGCACACAATAGACTTCTGGACCGATAGAGAATTAAATTTGGCGAATGGTTATTTCTTGGATATTAGATGCTCACTATGAATGGGTTTTTCTGTTACTGTTTTATATGGAACTTGTCATAGATAAGCCCACTGAATTTAGAAGTCAGTGATTTAAAGCCAAAGGTGCATCTCTTGTTTTTTCACTAGCGCCATATAGGGCCACGAGAACGACTTAGCTATATACACGTCACAACCCTTTTTAGGGGGCTGACTTCATTCACGCATTTCATTCACCCACAGATCGTAATTTAGACCTGAATTAGAGAACGATCACCCCTGATGTCGTACCCCCAATGGTATTACTCTCGACATGGAGGGCTTTGTAACCACGACATATTTAAACGTGCGCCAGCCACCCACACACGAGGAGTCTTCGGCCAACAGGATTCGAACTCGCAACCCAAGGAGCGCGAATCCAACGCCCTACCAACCAGGCTATCCTGCTCTCATGGGTTTTTCTAAACTTCAATTAAAGTTTAGTTAATAACTAATTAATATTTTCATCAATAATTTTGATGTACATTGTTGCAAACAAATTTATATCATTTTAATATTTATTATATTATTGTCAATTAATGATTTCAATGTAAGCTAAGAAAACGAGCGGAAATGGTCTCCCCAAAACTTTCTCATGTACTCTCTTATAAGAAATATTATCTTACTCCTTTGGATCTTGGGAAGGGTGTTGATGCCAGGTGTGCTCAGTATTTATTTTTAGAGTCCTGAACATGAGAAGTATGTGTTTCAGAGTATATTAAAGAAACATCACTGGAACTTGTGCATTAATTGCAAGATATTGGCTAACAATATTTACGAAATATAAATCTTTAGTGTTAATCTATAGTTTTTATTGCATCTAGCATGTGATATTTAACTATTAATTGCTGGAATTCATTGATACACAAGTCCAAAAAAGAAAAAAAAATAGAACTTCTATTTTGAACGTATTTTTTTTCCGACCGATTGAACCAAAATTTGAACTCAGAACTACAATTATACCCACAAGATCACATACCAAATTTCATTTATTTAAGTTAATGCATTTTTGCGCTTATATGCGTACGAAAGTACAAACCGACAAACGGTCTAAGCTTTGACGGATTCAAAATTTGATAAGTCATAACACTGACTCACTGACCCGCCCGAAGGCACACGGATAATAAATAGTGAATGACCGAACCGCCGCAACAGCAACACTGATGGGAACTGTGGTTGGATTCAATTAGTCCTAAGGGCCATCACCGGCCATGGCATAACCCTTCCGTAAGGAAGTACGTCCCGTCATCGATGGGAGGAGCCAGATCCCCACCTTTTTCGGGTACCCTGCAGGATGGGGAGATTCAACCACCATGCCAGAAAGAAGCATCTCATCTTTATTTTGAGGTACCTCAACTGTGGTTGCACTCAACCAGTCCTAAGGGCCATCACCGGTCTCCGTTACAACCCTTCCGTAAGGAAGTACGTCCCGTCATCAATGGGAGGAGCCAGATCCCCACCTTTTCGTGTACCCTGCAGGTGGAAAGATCCAACCACCATGCCAGAAGCATCTCATCTTCATTTCGAGGTGCCTCCCAGAGGAGGGGATTCAAAATTCGATAAGAATTTACACTTTTAATGCAAAAGATGTGAACCAAAATTTATTTAGATATGTTGTTATGTTTTTAAATCATCACTCTTATATCGAGCGAAAGTACAGACTGACAGACGATTCACCAATTGCCGAATTTGCTTCCAATTTTTTTATACAGATCTATTTTTGGATGCTAACCTTGTATCAGATATTATACATCAAACTTTTTACGTTTTTACGTTATCTTATTCACCTGTACCCCGGCAGACGGCCAAACAGCCTTCATCCGAATCAATTTCGTTCGAAATTTCAGAGAAATCTAACAAATCGATGTACCAAATTCTTCCCGCCTGGTTCAAAGAGTTTGTTATTTATCGTGTTCACATACAGATAGATATAGCGATAAACAGACAAAATGGGGGAAAATTGCGTTCTTCAGATTGTTAGATGTTTGAAACATGGATAACCGTTAAAAGCTCAAACTTTAATTTTTTAAGGATTACAGTATTTTCTCTTTATGCATGTATACGATCCGCCGGGGGGCACCTCGAAATGAGAATGAGATGCTTCCGGCATGGTGGTTGGATCTTGCCGCCCTGGAGGGTACACTAATAGGTGGGGGATCTGACTCCTCCCATCGATGACGGGATGTACTTCCTTCGGGGAGGTTGTACCGTGGCCGGTGACGACCCTTAGGACTCAACCACAGTTCCCGCCAATGTTGCTGTTGCGGCGCTCCGGTCATTCAGTTTTTATGGTTTAAATCCGTGTGCCTTCGTGGTGGGTCGGAGAGTTAGATGGTTGACTTATGCATGTATACGGTCCGACAGGGGGCACCTCAGATTTGAGGATGAGAAGCTTTTGGTATAGTGCTTCGTTCTTGCCACGCGATGGTACAGAAATGTTAGGAGGGGGGGAGTGTGGGTGGCTAGCCTCTACCAATCACGGCATGTACCTCACACGGAAATGATTGTAATTGGTCGGTGAGGATTCAGTCTCAATACCCGCCAATGCTGTCGCGGCGGTCAGGTCATTCAAATTTATCCGTGTGCTTCAGGGTGGGACAGAATAGTTAGTTTGTGATTATACGAGAAAAGGAATTAAAACCAGTTTCAGCACTTTAGCACGTAAATTCAAAAAATAAAGATGCAAAACTCTCAGATAAAAATTATGTATCTTGGACAAGTCCATGAATGCCACAAGTATTCATATTTTTGTTCCTAGAGTAACATATTTGAATTTTATGCTTCGTAATACATTAAAGAAACCAAAGATCCATTTTGAATGCCTTTTACTCAAACAATTGAAACCAAATTTGAAAATGTCCAATCCTATTAACCAGCAAGTTTCATTTGTTCAAGTTTTTGAATTTTTGAGTTACAGTGTTTATACGCTTTCCAAAGTACAAATTAACAGACAGTCAATCTTTGGACAGATTCTATTACACTTGGCAAGAATGTATTAAAAAACTATTTTGTCATTGCATTCTTTGACATTCGTACGAAATGTCTCATGTTCGTCTCATTTTAATTCTCGCATTCGAAGAGTCAACCATACAAACTCGTTTTAAATAGATTTTTGTTCAAAATATACTAAATATTACAAATTGATCTAAACACTGTATAGAAAATTTTATCTGTTTAGCTCGAAATATTTTTTTGAATTATTGTATTCGCAAGACATAAATTCAAAAAAGTCTTTTTGTGTGTATTTACTGCAAAGTAGAGATTCGATAATATTTTAAGTTCAACTTTTTTGACTATTACAATATTTCCTCTTTGTATATATCTCCAACCAGGATGTGAAAATTCCATTTTAATACCAATGTTTTTTATAGGGACACCAATCTTAATTTAATCCATTTTTTCTTTTTTTAAAAATAAATTTTTTAAATTATTTTGTAGGACATTTTGCAATACTTTTTATGGCTTTAATTGCTAAATTTATATCCACGCACATTGCGACGACGTTAAAAATATTTTTTGTTCACTTTATTATTTTTGCTTGATTGGGAGTAAATTAAAAAAAAAAATTGCGAACATTGAGATCAAGTCTACAACATTACGATGTTTAAATAAGATTCGAAATTCCTTAAATTTTTTTAGACCGATTTCTGCTTTTTATTATTATTAAGAGTGAAAATTTTATTTGATTCTTAGAATACTTGATAAATTATACGACGCATATCTGAATGCTTAATTATAGTATGTTTTATAAAAACTTCAATTAAACGAATTTTCTTTGCCAATATCCAGTGTAACGCAAGACACAAACAAATCATTAATGTTGAACTTTCTAGTCATAAATTTGTTTTCGGTTCAATTTGTGGGAAAAATAGTGCAGATTCGAACACTGATTCTGCTTGTTACAAATATTTACTGAAATTTATATCTTATCACTCAGCAATAAATATTTATGATATCTCCTTAAAAGTTATCTAATGTAGTTTTACCCGCAAAAATGAAAATATTTAGCTTTTTTTTTCATTATTATAGCTCAAAATGTTTGTAGCAAATCAAAATGGTTTAAAAATATTCATGGGGGATTTACATTTTAGAAAACTTTAAAATCATTGTGTAAATTACATTAGAGGAAGAATGTTTTTTGTGCTGAATTATAGGAAAAGAGTGACAATGCGTCAAACAGAGATTACATAAAAAAAAAAAAATACGATGTGCAATTTATTAGAAAGTATACAAGCTGGCAAGAAATATAAGGTGATATATTGCTGTTGATTGTAATCTAGTGCATTCAGTGAATGTGTATCATTCTGAAAAAGAAGATGAATCTTAATTTGTTGTGATTTCCGCCCGGAAACCCGATATGAGAGACAAGAAGTCATCTCGTATACGCGACGGGATCTGAAGATATTGGCCGATTTATGTATTTATTTCCTTGTCTTTGGCGTATGGGGTAGAGAATACGCCAAAATTTGCAAGAAAAAAAAAGAAGTTCTGACAAATTCCCATATTTCAAATCTTTTTGAATACGAAAAACACAGATTTGGAATTGTGTATGTTTCTCAGTGAACATGATATCTGAAAAACACGGAGTTGATGGATGAAATTTGGCATATGGATTTCGCACTAAATTTGTAGATATCTATCTGAATGAATTTTGAACGAATTCATTCAAAGGAAATCTATATGTCCGCCTGTCTAAGGGCAGATGAACTCAATAATTACTAAACGTTAAGAGCTATATAGATAAAATTTGGTTTATAAATTAACATCTAACATGTTTTTATGTATCAAATTTTAAATCAAATCTGTCAAAAGGTTGATCGTCTGTATTTTTGCATGCATGTAAATACAATAACTAGAAAATTCCGTGTTAAAAAATGAAATTTGATTTTGTGATTGTAATTGTAGTTTTATGTTAAATTTTGGTTTTGATCTGCTGCGTAAAAGGTATCCAAAATAAATATTCGATTTTCCGGTATTTGTATATTAATCGCATGCCAGGGATTAATCGCCATAAAAAATCGCCAAGGATCGCAAGATAGATTCAGTAAAAATGCTATTCATGTCAAAGATCAATATTCCGTAACTACATTTCGGCAGTACCGTGAAGTCTTATCCATGTGCCTCAGTTTTATGTTTCATTTTATTCGAGAGTATGTATGAAGTTTTGGGGAATCTACTCCCATTGGTTAAAATAAAAGCAATGAAAAGAAAAAAATAACAGCAAAATCATCTTAAGGTACCATTTCTCGCAAATTTTTTACATATTCCTCCCTATGGGTTAGTTTGTTTCAGATCTTTTCATTCCTATAGAAGTATGAATGTGAATTTTAAACCGTTGATTGGATTTCAAATTGAGGAACTAGATTTCAAATTCAGATGTTCCGTTTTGATGTAAGATTGCATAGTAAAGTTTAATTATCTGTTGGAGCATTGTGTTTTTGAGTTGTGACGTTTATATATGCCAGCACAAAATAAGTGCTGATTTATTATTTGATGTATTTAGTTCCAAAATTTGGAGAATACAGACACTTTTTGTATAAAGATCGTATGGAAAAAAAACCATTCATCTAACTCCTGAGTTTTTGAATTATTGCACACGAATGGATAGATAGTCAACGTCTTGATGGATTTCGACAGAGATTTTTTACATATATACAATACTGGTAGAAACGAATATGCAAAATTTCATCCAGTTAGCTGACTTTTTTTATATTTTTATGATGATATGAAAGAATGTGGATGAATTAAATTTAGAACATTGATTAATCTGAGATTGTTAGAAATAAAACACACTTAAGCATATCATGTTGATGCAAAGGCCAGTTATGAATAAATTACAACATACGGTATTTTCTTTGTATTGTTACGAACAAATTATCGTACAACATACGGTATTTTCATTGTATTGTTACAAACAAATTTTCATACAACATGCGATATTTTCATTGTATTGTCACGAACAAATTTTCATACAACATGCGATATTTTCATTATATTGTCACGAACAAATTTTCATACAACATGCGATATTTTCATTATATTGTCACGAACAAATTTTCATACAACATGCGATATTTTCATTGTATTGTCACGAACAAATTTTCATACAACATGCGATATTTTCATTATATTGTCACGAACAAATTTTCATACAACATGCGATATTTTCATTATATTGTCACGAACAAATTTTCATACAACATGCGATATTTTCATTGTATTGTCACGAACAAATTTTCATACAACATGCGATATTTTCATTATATTGTCACGAAGAAATTTTCATACAACATGCGATATTTTCATTGTATTGTCACGAACAAATTTTCATACAACATGCGATATTTTCATTGTATTGTCACGAACAAATTTTCATACAACATGCGATATTTTCATTGTATTGTCACGAACAAATTTTCATACAACATGCGATATTTTCATTCTATTGTCACGAACAAATTTTCATACAACATGCGATATTTTCATTGTATTGTCACGAACAAATTTTCATACAACATGCGATATTTTCATTCTATTGTCACGAACAAATTTTCATACAACATGCGATATTTTCATTATATTGTAACGAACAAATTTTCATACAACATGCGATATTTTCATTATATTGTCACGAACAAATTTTCATACAACATGCGATATTTTCATTGTATTGTCACGAACAAATTTTCATACAACATGCGATATTTTCATTATATTGTCACGAACAAATTTTCATACAACATGCGATATTTTCATTGTATTGTCACGAACAAATTTTCATACAACATGCGATATTTTCATTGTATTGTCACGAACAAATTTTCATACAACATGCGATATTTTCATTGTATTGTCACGAAGAAATTTTCATACAACATGCGATATTTTCATTGTATTGTCACCAACAAATTTTCATACAACATGCGATATTTTCATTGTATTGTCACGAACAAATTTTCATACAACATGCGATATTTTCATTGTATTGTCACGAACAAAGTTTCATACAACATGCGATATTTTCATTGTATTGTCACGAACAAATTTTCATACAACATGCGATATTTTCATTCTATTGTCACGAACAAATTTTCATACAACATGCGATATTTTCATTCTATTGTCACGAACAAATTTTCATACAACATGCGATATTTTCATTATATTGTCACGAACAAATTTTCATACAACATGCGATATTTTCATTGTATTGTCACGAACAAATTTTCATACAACATGCGATATTTTCATTGTATTGTAACGAACAAATTTTCATACAACATGCGATATTTTCATTGTATTGTCACGAACAAATTTTCATACAACATGCGATATTTTCATTGTATTGTCACGAACAAATTTTCATACAACATGCGATATTTTCATTGTATTGTCACGAACAAATTTTCATACAACATGCGATATTTTCATTGTATTGTCACCAACAAATTTTCATACAACATGCGATATTTTCATTGTATTGTCACGAAGAAATTTTCATACAACATGCAATATTTTCATTGTATTGTCACGAACAAATTTTCATACAACATGCGATATTTTCATTCTATTGTCACGAACAAATTTTCATACAACATGCGATATTTTCATTGTATTGTCACGAACAAATTTTCATACAACATGCGATATTTTCATTGTATTGTCACGAACAAATTTTCATACAACATGCGATATTTTCATTGTATTGTCACGAACAAATTTTCATACAACATGCGATATTTTCATTGTATTGTCACGAACAAATTTTCATACAACATGCGATATTTTCATTATATTGTCACGAACAAATTTTCATACAACATGCGATATTTTCATTGTATTGTCACGAACAAATTTTCATACAACATGCGATATTTTCATTATATTGTCACGAACAAATTTTCATACAACATGCGATATTTTCATTATATTGTCACGAACAAATTTTCATACAACATGCGATATTTTCATTGTATTGTCACGAACAAATTTTCATACAACATGCGATATTTTCATTATATTGTCACGAACAAATTATCATACAACATACGGTATTTTCATTGTATTGTCACCAACAAATTTTCATACAACATGCGATATTTTCATTGTATTGTCACGAACAAATTTTCATACAACATACGATATTTTCATTATATTGTCACGAACAAATTTTCATACAACATACGATATTTTCATTGTATTGTCACGAACAAATTATCATACAACATACGGTATTTTCATTGTATTGTCACGAACAAATTTTAATACAACATACGATATTTTCAATGTATTGTCACGAACAAATTATTATACAACATACGATATTTTCATTGTATTGTACCACTTTATTGACAGAAATTTCAAAAAGCAGTGTTAGAATCACCCACTCTTACTATTACAATATTAAAAAATCGTCTGTGTTAAATAAAAGAAATATTAATAATAATTGAGGAAAAAATTGCATGGGAAAGAATTTGCATCATTGAAAAGATAAAAGTTTGAATTTTATGGTCGTATTAAAACATTTCTTTTAAGATTATTTCTCCCAAAGTTATTTTTTTTAAAAATCCGAAACTTCGATTCATTTCTAATTAAAATTATATTTAATCAATGTTTACTTGTTGGAAAGTTAACGGTATTCCTTCTCTTGTTCCAAAGAATCTCAATCTCACATCATTTATAAAAATAAATAACACTTTATGAAACACATAAAAACAAATCTTCCGTCAAAGAAGTGAAATACACACTGTTAAGAGTAAGTTGCTTACTCAATTCACTGTTAATAAAACAGAATATTGCTCCCTCTAATAAACCAACTGTTACCATATTCCAAGAGCCATTCCAAACTGCCTTCACCATTTCAACGTTCGAATAACAAAGGCATTCTCCCCGCGCTCTAACAGAGGAAACGACACATTTCGGGCAGGACATTCAGAACGGCGACTGTCGTGGAATTCCACCATAACTTACATTATAATAGCAATAAAGCCAAAATTTATCACCCGAAAGATGCGAATTTAGGAAACGAGATCCCATCGGTCACGAGCTAACTAATTATCTCGATAAATTCGCGACACTCGGAATCCCCCCCCCATACCTCTGTTCTCGCTTCTGACGTCATCGAGTGACCTTGGACAAGCATTCGGCGGGGGGATTCTCGTAGCCTGATTAAATAAGGAAGGCGATATCACACATGGGCTTCCGATGATCAGGAAATTGGCATATAAGTTATCTCTGGCCAAATGTATGTACAGACATAAGATGATATTTAATAACTTTGTATCAAATATATAATGAAATGAAACCTCTTTCGCACGACGCTTTACCTGGTATTTATTAATTTCAATAACTTTATTACAACTCGTAGAAAAAAACAACAACTTATGTTAGATATTGCGTTACACACTCAAATTGTTCAACACATTCAACCATTCTGTTTACTTTCTCGTTTACTTAGTATAGAGAAAGTATGGAAATTGTCAAAAAAAATTGGTTCGTCAAAACTCGAGATTTTGACGAATCTGAGTTCCCTGAGTTCGAAATACACACTTCAGGAAAAGTCTGACTGTGACAAAGATAACTCAAAAACGCTTTGAGCTAGATGGTTGAAATTTGGTAAACGGTCATTGCACCATATTTGCAGGTTTCTATTAAAATTTGAATAAAATCTGTTCAGAGGAAGTTTGTCCGTCCTTGTGTTTGAATATAATTTAAGAAAGATGCGATAGATAAAATTCGCTTGATAGATAAAATTCGATACATATAATGTAGACACTTTTTAAATTTTGAGCCAAATCCATCAAGGGATTGACTATTGTAAAGTCTTGATCTAGACTGATCAAATAACGAAGCAGAATTTGCTGACAATTCTTTATTTTACAGCCCTATATATACAAAAGAACAACATGTTCTAATCTTGGTTAAATAAATAGTTATTTACACCTGTAGTAGGAGACACAACAGTCAAAGTCGAAGGTTTATCTTGAAACTCAGTTTGTTCTCGGACTCCGAACTCGTGCGCGTAGTCCAACAGTCTGCCTGCAATTCGTTTCTTCTCTTCTCATAAGAAAAAAAAAATCTCCGCACTTTAATTCGGCGACAATCTCCGCCTCTTAATTTACATTGGTCATTTCAGCTCTCTTTCGGCCAATCGGGGTTCAGCAAATGCTCCCTCAGCGGCGCCAGTCGGTCATGAGAAGGTCCTTTTAGTGATGCACCTTTCATAACTGGCTATTCTGGAACACGGAGTTATCATAGTCCTTTCACAACGAGAAACATTTAGCATCCAGATGTTTGGACACCCCTTTCTCTTTGAAGGTACTATCAATACCTCTTGGACAAGGAATTCCACATGTGGTCTTTCACTGTAGTCGCTAATGAACAGATGCGAGACCACCCAGGTGAAAAGATCCACCATCTGGCTGTCTTGGGGAGTTTAGTAAGTAACAGCGATGACACAGCTGGCTGTAAATGTCTTATCAGTACTGGGAAACTGGGAATGTTACACCATCTGTCAGTCTGTACTTTCAGAAATATGTAAATGCGATAACTCCAAGACGCAATGACTTAAATATATCAAATTTGGTAGGGAAACCTTTGGCTATAATTGTAGTTTTGTGTCCAATTTTGGTTTCAATGGGTTGAAAAAAATGCGACTAAAACACAAATCCGATTTCCGGATACTATTAACGGTATACCAAAGATTAATCGCCAAATAACTCGCCAAGGATGACACAATAGATTCATTAGTCCTGCTAAATTCACTCCAAAAATTAATATATCGTAACTATTGTACGCAAATGCCATACAAGGCGCTGTCTGGCATTACAAGTTTATTAGAGAAAAAATTTTTAGGAAAACTACTCCCACTCAGGGCCGGCCATCTGGGGGGGTGCGACGGAGCAATGCATCGGGGCCTCCAACTTGATTAAGAACTAAAATAATGTTCTGAACAATTATCGGATAATGCTCTGGAAGTATATATAACAATTTGTTTACATGTGGCTGGCTGAGCGTCTTCTGACGTCGTTAGGAGATGACGTTCGTAACAAAATCAAAGACGATATAAAAGCAGCCACGTACTATATTACCCAAATGGATTGTACTCCTGTTATTTCCCAAAAGAAGAAAACGTCACTCTTTATGAGATATGTAGAGAAAAGATTAAGTATAAATGAGTCATTTATAAGGTTTATTGAAGTAACTGAAGTGATTAGAGAAGAACTACCAAAAACTATTCAAAAGACTAAATGAACTTTCCTGATTTAGATATTTTGAATTGCAGAGGGTAGGCAAACGACAACGGTAACGACATGAAAGGGAAATATAAAAATGTTCAATCTAGAATAATTGTTCTAAACCTTCTTGCAAACTGTGTGTCTTTCTTATCACACTCTTTTAATCTACTAATTTGTGATACCGCTTCCAGTAATATATACTGTAAAATTTTTTTGAGATATTACAGTGTTTATATTGCATATTTTCTGCATATTCAAAAAGATAGGAAACTCTACAAAAGCATTTAAAAAATAATTATGCGACATTCGTTGAGAAGACAAAATAGATTCGGTTAACCCTTTCTAGGACCGTGAGAAGTATGCTTCCCACCAAATTTATCAATCTTTGTATGAATTTATGTAGGTTGGCATAAGTTCTGACAAATCCTTTTAGAAAGACAGAAACTTAGATGCTTTAGTTCTTTATTTCACACAAAATGATGTGTCTTGATTTGTTACTTAATTATTAATTACCCAAATTAATTAATTAACCAAATTAAATTTATCTAATAAGCTAAATGAATCCCTTTTCTTATTTTAATTTCAAGCCTAAAAATATTTTAACATAATATGACTAGAAAAAAATGGCCCTTTAAAGGGTTAAAGCAATGTGTGCTAAGTTTGAACAAACTTATAATGTCCTAGAAAATTAATAAATACTTATCTTCGTTCAAGTATATGTTCAAAACGCTTAAATGTACTTACACTATTAAGTATCAAAGAAGAAAATACTAAATATTGTATCTTTTCCGAAGCAATTTATGTATTGATAAAAACAAAATATGCATTAAATAAACATGCATTAGTAATATAAGTTCATGTTTGTAATTTTTTTAACTTTAAAAAAATGTAGGGCGGGCCCCAAATGGTTTCTTGCACCCTTTCCCCTTTATAGAGAAGGCCGGCGCTGCTCCCACTGGTTAACATTAGCAGAAATAGAAATTCACATTCACAAGATTCAGAAAGGATAAAAAATAGAATAATTTTCAATTTAATTATGATAATGTAATCAAAATTCAAAAGAATTTCTTGATGAAAAACAATAATGTTTTGCACACGATGCCATTTCATAATCATTGTTTCAGAATTTAATTTCTTATTTCAGGTAACAATCGTGTTAATAAGTTTCATGACAGGGATTTTTAACCACTTCCTAAGTCCTAAAGTTCTTATTTTAAAACTTAATTTATATTTCATCCTTCTTACGTTTATTGCCAAAGAAATAAAGTTTTTAGTCCATGCCTTTACTTTTGATTGAATATCCTATTTTGTACAAAAAAAAAATGAAATAAATCTATATGTAGTTGTTTGTTCAATCAAAAAAAAAAAAAAAAAAGAATGAAATAAAAAAAAAATGCATACAGTAGCGGCCAAAGGGAGAACAAATATATTACATTTTCAAAACTGAATAATTTATTAAACAAACACGGTTCACTCTCGAAATGTAATCAACATCTAACGAAATAAAAATTGCATCTCCCAGTTGGGCACAGCTTTGAAATATTTGTGCCGCTATTCCATGTCCTTTACTGAAGTATTCGCTTTAATTAACAATATGATTGTATACGAAAAGTTTATTTTGCGTATAGAGAGTATTTATTTTCGTATAGAGAGCAAAATTATGAATTCATTAGACAGAAAAAAAATTAATTTGAATATGAAATAATGTATGGTGTCATGTTTTTATTGTTTGTGGTATCTAACCAACTTTTGGTCATGCGAGGTGTTTTTATTTGTTTTATTAAATTTCTTTAAAAAAAACAAGTCGATGCAATATTCTCTTTTCATTACTGTAAACAAGTAGAAAGTATTGGGATCATTAAAAAATTAGACTTCTAGGTTTTATTGAATCTCCGTGTTTTATATCTCCCTGAATCAGGTAAACCATTTTTGATTCAGTTTAGGTTAATAATGTACGTCCCGTTTTAAAGTATTTCAAAGGTTGTTTTGAGTTCTCGTTTGTTTTTACTTTCTCGTATGCGAAATTTAGAGGAAATATAGCAATCGTCAAAAAATTCGAATCCGAGATTTCGAAGAATCTCTACTTTTCAGACTTTCCTGAGTTCCAGAAACACATTCTTGGCATTATGTCTGTCTTCCTATTTGTAAACAAAATAACTCAAAAACGTTTTGAGCTTGACGACTGAAATTCGCAATGTGGAATGTGTAGATTTCTATCAAGCTCATTTGTCTGTTCCGATTTCAAGTGAACTTAATAACAACTTAACACGAAAAGCTAGGTAGATGAAATTCGGTACACAGATTTAATATCTAAAATATAGACACTTATCAAAGTTGTCAAATCTGTGAATGGTTGACCTTCTGTCGGTCTGTTCCTTCGCATGCACATAAACTCAATGACTTAAATCACTAAAATTCTAATTACAACTGTAATTCTGTAAAAAATTTTGGCAAAAAAAGCGCGTCCTAAATGCATATTTTCGCCATAAATTCAGTAAAATAGTTACATTCACGCCAAAGATCTATATTTCGTAACTACTGTTCACCAATGTAAAATATTCGCAGCTTTGCTCAATATTTATGTAGGAGAAGGGGGATAACATCTTTATCATGGTGTATGCGAGAAAATTTCCGCGAAACCACTACCACTGGTTTGATCGCTTAGTTTTGACTAACGATCAGATGTACAAACACCGACGGTAAGATCGGTGCTTGTACCAGATAACGAGGACGATGTCTCAGCACACCAACCGATCATTTTCATCTTCTGTGAGCATGATAACTCAAAACCGTTACGAACTAGATGAATGAAATTTGTCATGTTGTCTTTGTACCAGCATTGATTAGTAGATTTGTATCAAATTTTGGAAGAATATCAAAAGCCAAATCTATTCATTTGTGTTCAAGTAGGTATGATGATCGAAAAACTTAACGAGGTGGATGAATGAAATTTTGTAACTAGATTTAATATGAGAAATGAAATGTAGATTATAAATCAAAATTTTTTACGACATCTGTCACAGAATCGGCAACTTTTCCGTTTATCTGTTCATATATATTTATGTACGCGATAAATGAATAAAGCAAAGAGTAAAAGAAATTAGATTCTGCATGCGATCTTTGCGAATATTTTTTAAGATTGTTTCAATTTTAGAAGCCAATGTGCCAAAATGAAGAAATTTAAAATGCATACTCAATTTTCTTCATATGCCAAATACGAAATTTACTGTATTGTGTAAATATATGAGTAATGTGAAGGTTAACCATGTGACATGGTTTAAAACACTGCACAATAAAATGCCAAATTAAACATCTGAGAAATAAATGTCTTAACGTCCACTTTGCAAACATTTAATGAGTTGATGGGTTGTAGACTTTTAGAGTTATTTGTGTTATCTCAAAATGTAACTCTTCCGACATACTGAGAGGTAGCGGTGGCCTGATGGTAAGGTCTCGGCTTCAGAACCGAAGGGTTTTAGGCACGAGACCCGATTCCACCAAAGAACCGTCGTTTAAGCGGGTCTGGGGCATGTTAAATCTATTGGGGCCAAACATTCTCTTGCTGGTGTGGTGCGGAAGCTTATAAAAAGAGTGCCAGCTCAGGTGCTGTCCACATCATATGACCGTGACTCAAAATTATGAGGTCCTTCCCAAAATAGCACTAGTATTGCTTTGAAACGGGACGTTAATGTAATTGAACTGAATTGAACCTCCTACGTACTGTAAGGCACTCAAGTGGTCGAATCTAAGAAATGATCAGTTTCAAGTAGAAATTCATATATGCAACATCAACTTTCTGCGATCCAATTTTCCCTCGCAGGAGAGAAAGAAAAACATATATTAGTACGTCAAAAAGTAGTTACCCATTCCCTTTCGGCAGGGAATTTAAAAATAATTAACTTTATTCTTAAGAGGCCCGTTCCTATTCAATCCCCTCGTCATCTGACCGTGGTTCAAAATAACGAGATCCATCCCAAAATAGCCCTAGTATTGCGTTAAAACGGGTGGTTAATATAACTAAACTTATTTAATCTCTTGTAGTTTGTTTGTCGTCATTGGATTTCTGTAGCCTCAAATAACAAATAATTCAAACATTCAATTCTATTTTGATACTTTATATAAATAGACTCAAAATGATTATTAATAAGCCCATATTTATGAAGAATGAAGTTAAAAGTTGGTTTTAAACTTCTAAAATTAAATTCTTATTCACTGCTAAATATTTTAGTATAGAAACTAAATGCCACCTTTCAAGAAGTGAGTTTAATTGAGAATCCTTTGGCCATAAAGCGTACATCAAAGCTCCAACTGAATAAACTGAGTTTATTAATAAACCAATGAATGAATAGAGACATCCGATTTCTCTTGCAGTTTTGTTAAGAGTTTATCTTTTTCTTATTAACTGTCTTTCAAAACTGTCGATTTTAATAAATGCCTTAAAATTTGATACCGAAGCTCTTCGGCTATGCTTTTCAATCTCATTAACCTCATTAAGTTTCACTTCGAAATTTGCTGTTTTTCGTTCTTTCATGTCATCGGATATATTTTAGGGCAAATCCTTTCATAACCTGCCTTTTCGTTTGCCATTTAATTTATTAATTTACTTTATTCTAGCAATTTCTAAGTAATGCGTAGTTTGAATAATGAGCTTGTCGGATTAGAAGGTGACATTTGGCGTTCACAATTATAATAATTTGTTCATCAGATTTATTGAAATTATCTAATTCGCAATTAGGGGGATTACAGAATTCTGGTTTAATCGACTTTATTGATTGTAAGCCAATTTCTTAAAAATATAAAGAACAAGACAAACGACAAAGAAACTGTTTCATTACAATGCTTGAATTCCTTGAATAAATTTGAAAATTTCTATTTTAAGAGAGCAAATGAATGAAATTTTTCCGAGAAAGGATCAACTTTTACAAATTTCATAAAAAAAAGCCCCCACCCAACCCCAAATGAAATTTAATACCGCAAATTTTAGGTTATCATGTGAGAACATTATTTTTTTTAAGTCACATGGTATCAATCCTGCAGAAAAACATCTCGCATGACTCATATTTCGCAATCACCAATATTTACGTAAGCTATGGTTTTTGACTATCTCAAAATCAATCTTCCTCTAAAACTTTTTCTCCAGGCCAAAATTATTTTTTCGTGAAAAACCAGTTTAAACCGGGTTTTAAATTATCACGTGACAAGCAGATTACGCAAGCGTCGATATTTAAAAAACGATAGGTTTTTTTTTCCATCTTAAAATCGTTCGAGCTCCAAACCTTTTTTTTTTTTTTTTTGCTAGCCAGAAAAATTAAATATATATATATATATATATATATATATATATATATATATATATATATATATATATATATATATATATATATATATATATATATACACGATATTTTTTCGATACCTCCCCTCGCTGTTAATTTATTAATTACTTTAATTTATTCATTCCCATGTTTTTCTCTATGCTTCTTCTTCAGGCGATAATTTCTTACGTCCCTGCCCTTTATTGGCCGAGCAGGAGAATCAGGTACATGGCGGACATTCTGGCCACGTTGTAACTTTTTGTTTGCGATAAGCCGTCAAATGTGACAACCTTCTTTATCACTTTTTAATAACATTAAAAGGGAAAAATTGATGCCTCAAAAGCGATAAATCACCTCAAACCAAAGCAACATCAAACTCTCACATAATATTTCAAATAAATAAATAAAGATATTATAAAAAAATGAAATCTAAAATCGCAAATTTAAAGTTATCATGTGAGAACCTTATTATTTTTAAATCATTATTGGTCTTAATTAATTTAAGTCATTAACCAGTTTATACAGGTTTGAAACAATCACGAGACTTCTCTATCGGTCTCTATTCCTCTCTCTCTCTCCATATATATATATATATATATATATATATATATATATATATATATAATAACAGCTATGATGTCATAGTTCTATGTCAGCCTTTTTAAAACCCATCTGCTGTCAAAGAAGCATGCGTAATAATAAAGCAATACTGGTAAAAGCAGGTCAACCTTTTAAAAACGTGTCTGCTTTCAGAGAAGCAATTCATACTAATAATAATGCAATACTGGTAAAAGCAGGTAAACAAATATATGCGATTAAAAGATGATGATGAAAATGCGAGTTCGCAAATTGTACAGACTAAGTCTATGGCAAAGGATACCGACGTGCTCTGATTGGTTTAAGCCTTGGCATCTTTTTGGCAATGTTTTCCACTCATAATAGTGTAGTTTTCGCTTATTTGGCTCAAACTTTGTACCTTTCATTAGTTTTATGGAAGAAACGAGTGAATATCAACACGATCTAATTTTTATTAATATAATTGCTTTCTCTAAATATTACTAGTAATGCTACTAATACTAATTATTATTAATAATAATAATAAATATTACCAATAATACTAGTAATACAAGTAACTAATGTTGTTTATGCACAGAAGTATAAAAACTGTATGAAAGTAATTACTGAACATATGATGCAGCAATTAAATAATTTTTATTTTTATATGATTTTCGTGCCTTTATTAGATAATTTATGTAGTCATTGAAACTTGTTGCTGAACGTTTGTTACTTTCCCGTCAACTACATATGGGGAGATGATTACTTAATGTCCAAAACGTATAAATATGTAAGCTTTAACGGAATATGTGATTTCGTAGCTAATTTATTTAGTTATATCAAGATAATATTAAGAAGAAACACACACAAAAAATATTTTTAATAAATTGTAATTTTTATATTTCCTGAATTTAGGTTTCAGGATTTGATCTTTTCTGCTGTTTATGTGTTCCAGATTAATATTACATGTAAACCGTAAAAAATAGGGGGGGGGATAAATTCGCAAATTTTATTTATTTTTATAAAAATATATTTCGGTATGGCATCTTTTTGGCAAAACATTGCCAAAAAGATGCCAAAGCTTAAACCAATCAGAGCACGTCGGTATCCTTTGCCATAGACTTAGTCTGTACAATTTGCGAACTCGCGATGAAAATGGCCATTTATGCTTAATTTATTGCCTACGCGATTTCGAGCTTCAAAACCCTCTAACCAAAACAACGTCATGTTCTCACATGATAAAAATCTTTCCATAATATTTCCAGAAAATTTAAATCGGTCATTTTTTTTATCATTCTAGGAGATTGGTTAAGATGTAAAAGTACTTATATTATTATTTGTGGTCTTACAGGATGTTCAGGAAAATTTTTTTAAGGAGATGATCCGTTTTCAAAATGCAACAGGATTTGTGAATGATCAAATTTCTTTTTAACTTACTCATCCAGGTTCGACATAAGAAACAAATATCACGACAAAACCTTCCTGCATTTGCATATAATAGTGAAGATAAATGGGAGAGAAAGCCGCAGTTTTCAAGCGCTTCTTCCATTGTGATTATGGATAATTCATTCATGAATTATAGAAGGCTTTGTGTTGCTGTATCTTTCTATGATCTCGTATTTTCTTACTATGGATAAAAAATCTTCTTTGGTAGACATGGTTGTCATTTGGAAGGAAACATTCTGTTCTTATTTCTTCGTTGCTAGATATCTTCCCTCTAGTGTTGCTGATAGGGCTTGGTTTTCACAAGTAGTGAAATGGAATTCGTAGTAGTCGTTCACTGCAAAATGACATTCTTGCTGTTGATAAATAGCTTTTACTTAACTTAATTTTTTTAAAAATAGGCTGGACATCAAGTTTTAAAAGCAACTACATCTCGATGTGTGACATTTCAAATTTCGATTTGTTTTTGTAGTATTTGAAGAGGATATTATCAGATTTAGGCTGTGTAATAAGAGCTATACTTTAAAGGATGACTTGTTTTCAGAATGAATTAGTGGATTGACGTACATCTAGAAGTACTTTCATGGATTATATATCCCCGTTTTAATATAGCATATACGAATCGATGTCAGAGGACTGAGAAATGACCAAAAAGTGAATTTGTAAAAGAAGAAAAATTGGAGACGACTTCTTTTTAAAATGATCGATTCAGTTGTATTTATGTTTATTTCATTGTTACAATAAAGCGATCACCTCGATAATTTAGTTCCAGCTTTTTGAATTTTGAATTAACAATTATAATTCCGAATAATCTCAAATTATTATAAATCATAAAAAGAAAAATTACTTTCTTGTATGCGAAAAAGAAAAAATTTTAACCTTCGAAAAAATTTGAATTCATGATTTTGGTGACTTTTCAAGTTTTAGGCCTCCCTCAATTCAAAAAACATATTTTTAAAATAATGCCTCCCAAGTAGTTTGGCCAAGAGTCCAACACAATAATATTAAAATGCTTAAGATAAATGGATAAAAATTGATAATTGTTCTTTACACCGAACTGACAGATTTCCATCAAGTATTGAGCAGAAACTATTATCGGAAGTCTGTTCGAGACACTTAATAGAAAATGTTAGATGGAACATTTGATCCACAAGTTAAGCATTTAGATTGAGAATCTAATTTTGAACCGAATCCTTCAAGGGCTGGGCAGTCTGTTGGCCTGTATTTTCGCAAGCGTAAATGCGATTAGTCAAAAACAAAAGAACTAAATGAAATTTGATCTGAGATCTCTTTAATAAACTTGCTGTTCTTTGTTCAATTTTTGTTTCAATGGATCGAAAAAAAGGCATCGAAACTATATATTTGGTCATCTTTATTATAATACAAAGCGCAAAACCCTCATGCGTGAGATTCCGAAAATGAAACTCTAAGCACTCATGATGTGGAGATAATAAAACTTTTATTAAAAAAATATGTGAGAAGTTCTGGAAAAAACCACTGTCTCTAGTTTTTGAAACTCATATCGACAAGACATAGAATAATCGTTAGTAGGAGCAAAATATTTATATTGATCGATTATTAATATATATATATATATATATATATATATATATATATATATATATATATATATATTTAATGAATGGAATTAAATACACGTTATTCTCTTTTTCTGCAGGCTTATTAAGTCCACTATTTGACGTAAAACGTTCAAAACCCATCCTTCTAACTTGCTGCGTTTTTGATGTTTAAAAATGTTCAATAAAAACTTTTTTCTTAATTTATCTTTATCAACATTGTTTATAACTGAATTAATATTATTAATGCTGAACTTTTATAGAAAAAAAATATCAATCATATATATGTACACCATGTTTTAAAGGGACTATATAAGACATTTTTCAGAATTATTTACTTAGGGTTATGAAATATTTTATGCATATGTATTAAAATATTAAAAAAAAGTCACATTTCTTTTAAAAAACTTTTTAAGACTAAATATGTTTTTTTTAATTAAGATTTATAATTTTTAAAAATTTTAAAATATTTCAGGCGACTTTATTTTTTATTTTTTAAAATTATTTTTTCCTTTTTTCCCAATATTAATTTATTTGGAACAAAACTGTATTTGATTTTCTAATCCCTATTAAATGCTAATTTTTTAAAAATATTTGTATGCCCATTTACTAAATTTTTATATGAATTTTGTGTTTTTCTGAACTAAATTTGACTTTAACTATTTAAAAAAACTCTCAAAATAAAATGTATACCCTATTTTCTTTTAACGTCTCACCTAAATCTTTATCATTCATTCTATTTAATTTCTTCGAAAATTACGACACCTAGAGCATTTCAAACGTATTTAAATCTAATTACAATATCATTTTGAGAAATGTCCTAAAGATGCGTTCTTTATCTCTAGGTCCCTCAAATAATTAAATTACCGAACAATATATTCTATAACACTATTTTAGTTGAATATAAAAATATATTTTGGTGACTAAAGGATAAAAATAAAATTTCATGTTAAAAATAAAGTTTTATTTTTTCGCTTATTTCAAAGTTCCTTGTCTCCTTAATTGAACAAAATGCTCAAAGCTTTTAATGAAAGCCCCCCTTTTTTTTTTAACATTTTAACTGCAAATTCGTTTTCAGTAAATCTGGTGACTCTTTATATTTATTTATTTATATATATTATTAATAACTTATTAGAATTATGATGATCCTAATTCGTAGTTTGAATGAATTAATTTACAAATAATTCAAATCAATTATATAAATTCAGTTTTTCTATTGTTGCCAGTATTGTTTTCCCAAAAGAAAGCAGTTTCTTGTTGTTTTTATTATTTATTAATTTTAGCGTTATCACATATTAAATGCAGCATTACGTGAACAAAATAAACCTCATTATTTTGCAACAGGTGTTTTCATATAGAATATATTTTACAGGCGATTCTTCTCTGAAGTTCAGTTTACATAAAAACCTTTTGCTGCTTTTCAATACGAATAAGTTACATCTGCATCTGGTACTCGTAAATCGTCTGCGTTATTATATCATATATGTCGCTTTCGAGTTTTAAAGAACATATATTTATTAGCAACGTGCCCGCTTAGTGATATAACTGTTCCACTTGAAGCAACTCAAATCTAAAAGGAACAAGACAGCAGAAAAAAAAAAAAAAGTAGACAAGTCATTAAAAAAAACGGTTGCAGCGAAGAAAGTTTTTAAGAAGGTGATAAAAATGAAATCTGACTCTCTTGAGTGCAATATCCTGGAAATAAATTTTAATTTCTTGAAAAGAAAAAAAAATTACGTGATGATGAAGAGTGGAATTTTGTTCTTTCTACTTCTATGACTAATATGATGACTATACTAAATGACATTTAAAAGAGTCATCATGTTGAAATAATTTCGAATTTATATGCCATCATTATTAATAAAAAGCGAAAAAGATGGACCTAATTATTTTAAAGTAATGGTTTCTTATGAATTATGAAAGATCAATGACATATTAATTAAAAGAATACAAATATATAAATTTAACTTAAATCTTTCAGTTTATTTTAAACATAGAATATATTTTAGAGATAGGTTTTGAACTTTGGTGTAATCTTACTGCAATTGTCTGTTGTCTGAAATGCAACAATGTACGTACTTAGGACTGATGATTCTAAATTAAAATATGCATTAATAATTTTTAAGATATTATATTAAGAGGCAAAAAATATATTGTTCTTTTGTAATGACATTAATAATTTTTAGGAAATTGTATTAAGAGGCAAGAAAAAAATGTATTGTACTTTTGTATTTAAAGCTTAAATTAAATCGTCTGATTTTTAAATGGTATCATATGGGAAATAGAATCAATCAAAATGTAAAAGTTTATGCTAGATTTTGAATTAGATCTAGGTTTTGAATTTTGGTAGTAATCGAGCTGTAAAGGCTGTTGTTTGAAATGCAACAACATGTGGGCTTAGGGCGACTGATAACTATAAATTAAAATATACATTAGTAATTTTTTTGGAGACTGTATTAAGAGACAAAAAAATGTATTGTACTTTTATATTTAAAGCTTAAATTAAATGAACTGATTCTTAAAACATTATAGAATCGTATGGAAAATAAAATCCATCAAAATGTAAAAGACGTTTATTTCGAAAACAGATTCATAATTTAAATATTTAAAAAATTGTTCATTGTTTTATTTGGCACTTTGAGTTATATAGTTAAAAATACTGCGTTTTAGTTATTTGTATAATTGGAAAAAAATATCGCCAGAAAACATAGTATGTAATACATATAAACCACGACATAAACATCTTTCCTTTTCATTCATTTAAGTACAACAAAATAAAAAAAATTCTTAGACAAATGTTTAAATTTTGCATTATATTTAAAAATAAAATCCTACTTACTGAATAATGTATTTTTAATTATTTTTCCTACTTTTAAAAAATATTTATTTTACAATTTTTTTTAAATAATAACTGTGTCTATTGTGAACTTAAAAAAAAAACGACAATTGAAAGGCAAATTTATCGATGAAATTAAAGTAAAGAACAAAGAGAATATAAATCATGAACTTCAAATAAAAATCACATGTCCAATTCAAATTATTTACTCCTTTGGAGATTTCGCAATTTCTTTTATTCACTTCTTTGAACATTCTTCAATAAAAAAAAAAATAAAAGATTTCGCAGATTGAAAACGATTAACGATAATTGGAAAAAAAAAAGAAAACAATTATTGATGTTTTTTAATCTCATTTCTTTCGAACATTCTTTCACAATTTTGTGCAATCGTGAAAAAAAAAAAAAAAAAAAAAAGAAAGAAAGAATTCATTATTTTCATTTTTTTTCCAGCTGCCATCAGATTAACGATTTCTTTCGCATTGTATTCGTTATTTTAAAATGAACTCTTTTAATAACAATGTCTTAATGGACATATGAATGCGGAAATTGCTATTTATCATCAAGAGATATTGATTAAGATCCAAGACAATCTCCATTACGATAATTTGAATTGCTATTTTACAGCAACGGCTGGAGATAGTGATTTCGGTTTCTCCATTTAAGTATATCCGTGCAGTGAGCATTCACGGTTTATTAAATTTTATTGGGCAATATATCACAGGGACAAAAAGCAAAAAAGATATAACTGTTCTAACAACACTTTTAAGTTAAAATAGCTCAGACGCATAAAATCTTATGTCTAGACCCAAGCCAGCCGTCTGCAGAACCGTATGTATGCTTAAAAGGACTCGGAACATTATTCTTAACGTTGTCAAAATAGAAATCGTGAAACTAAAAGCGTTTTTCTTATTTAACTTTAAAATAAGGAACTGAATTAGAAAAAATGGCTGTGTTTAAATCGTTTCGAAAAAAATCTGTTTAGTGCATTACTAGTCATAAATAAAAAAGAATTTTAGTCAGATTTCCATTTACTTGACTAAATTTTGCGACCTTTGTTTTCCAAGCGTTTACCTCTGTCGAATTTAGTTAAATTATACAACAGGAAATGTAATGCATAAAAATATTGAATTTTCAAGTTATTCTTTAGAACAGTAAATGAAAATGACTTATGGAAGCATTTTTGAAAATGACTTTTTTTATATTCTATGTTCGTGTAAGAATTTTCATGCTTGAGAGAATTTTTTTTATTCATTCCTCTTTATTTTAAACAAAGGACAGAAATGCTGTGTCTTTTCTTTGCTTGGACTCAATATTGGAGGAGAGTATTGGAGAATCTACGGCACACAGGCCAGATGTGACTCACTTATAGAATCGGTCTGACTTCCTTTAGATTTTAAAATAGTTGAGAAGAGATTTCATAGCAGTTAGAAATGCTGCATTTGTAGCAAGAATTTATAATTAAAGCAAAGATTGGCAGTCACAGTTAAATTCATTGTATCATTATAATAGAATTCTCAAAATAATATTGTCACGTAGATACTATGATATAGAACTCAATGACTAAAAAAGGGGTAGAGCTAAACCAATTTATTAACTGAACTCAAAACAAACACAGTGACTGACAAATCTTCTGCTTTTATACAAGCAGAGAAAGTTCCAGAATACTCTTCTGGAGACAGTAAGAAAAGTCCAGAACACTTGTCTGGTAAACTAAAGAAATGTCCAGTATCTTCTGGAACATGAAATAAAGGAAAACATAAAATCATACAATTAAGTATTTACATATACAATTAATCGCATTGTCTCTAGCGGGATTCGAACCCAGGTCTCTTGATCATGAGACTAGTGCCATGGCCATTCGGCCATGGAGATTCGACTGTCTTTCTTCAATGCGGCAATATTCTTGTTATTCCTTATTGAGTTTTATAATAATTCATTTCTCTTTTTTTTTATTTTCTCGAATATGAACAAAGAGAAGTATTGTAAATGTTAAAGCATTCGAAATCAAGATTTTGATGAAAATCAGCATTTTAAACCACCATGAGTCCGAAAAAGAGTTTTTAAAAATGTTGCCTGTCTATGCATCTGTAAACTCAATAATTCAAAAAAATATTTTTAACTAGACCAATTAAAACTAATATCTCGTCTTTGCATAAAATTTCTGGATTTTTATAAAATTTGAGAGGAACTCAGTGCCCAGGAAGTTTAATTTATCAGACTATCAGAGTATAATTAAATACAATACTTAAAAATATAAGGAATAGATCAATAAAATTTCATAAACATATTCAGCGTTTAAAGTATAAAATCGTGTGAAATTTTGAATTAAATCCTTCAAGGGATTAACCGTTTGTTGGTCTGTACTTTCACATGCACGTAAAAGCGATAACTCAAAAATATTGCAATATAAATTTTAAAAAAAATTGGTAGATAGTTTTAGTATGTAAGATCTTAATTAAATTTTAAATAAACTCCATCCAAGAGCTATCTGTCCATCTATGCATTTTCAAGCATGTAAATGCGATGACCTAAAATACAATGGCTTAAATAAATGGCATTTTGGTGTATGATCTTTTCACTAAAATTGCAGTTTTGATTCACATTTTGGTTCTATTTTGTGGTAAAAAAGGAATCCAAAATGCATTTTTGGTTTTCTCCAATATATTAAAAAATAAAACTTTCATATGCAGGACTCTGAAAATAAAGTTTTGAGCTGGGATGGCGTTCATGCTTTTGCCAAACAAATGTTTTTTTCCCAAGGGGATTACAGCTTTATATGGAGTATGTGAAAAAGTTTCGGAGAAATAACTCCTACCAGTTCTTTCTTTTTTCTAAAACTCCGTTCGTAAAATGTTTGTCAATGCTTGCTGTAGAAATTTTTTTATTTCGATATTCCTGGATATATTATTAATATATATATAATCAAAATGATACCCTTTATGTGTCATTTTGGTTATTATATGTGGTGGTGGGTAAATGAAATGATATAAATAATCACTCTTCATCAAAAACGGATGAAATATTTTCTCTCTAATAGAATATAAACTTTAAAAAATTAGTAATAGTATAAGCAAGCACGATACATCATAAAAGTTTTACATCGTAATTTATATTGAGTTTTAACTGTAAATCTATTATTAAGTATGCCAATGAGTTACTGATGTTTAAAATGTGAATTAATAAAAATGATTGACATTTTTTTAGCATAATAATGTTTATATTATCTGAAAATTCTGATATGCATAAGAAAAAAATTGTTCAAAATGCTCTGCAAAATACATCTTTCTAACTAAGGCAACGAAATTTGGTAAGTAGTTTCTTTTTAAATAGTAGAAATTTACCAAAAATTTTTTTCAATATTTTAATTAGATTTTAAATTTTCAATTAGTCATAGTTTTAACGTAACGTCAGTAATTTCGGGGCATATTATGGCACAACTAGGGTTTGTCGGTTTTTCAAACCCGGTTTTGAAAAACCGGTTTTTTAAAGTAAATTTGTCACATTCGAAAACCGGTTTTTAAATTAAGAAATCCGGTTTTCCGGAACGCCTGGATATTCCTCGTCTTCAAAAAAAAAAAAAAAAAAAAAAAAAAAAAAAAGAAATCGGTTGATAACGATTTGTCTAGTAGCTGAAGGTTTAAGGGCGATGAGATGCCAATTTATTAACAAGTGAAGGCATATTTGTATTTCTGTTAATTGAACTAAAAAATTTAAACACTGAAATAAGTTTGAAATTATTATATGCTTTAGAAGAACGAATTCAAGAAAGAAGACAAGTAGAATCAGCAACTCTTTTGCTGTATTTGCAAAATCCACAAAACATTTCTAGTTCAGCGAAGAAATCTAGTTTACTTTCTTTAGCTTCAAAAACCGAAATTATTAATTTATCTGGAAAGATATTGTCTAGAATATTTCCAAATTCTTATGTGGAAACCAATTCTGATGAAGAGCAAATCGAAGAAACTACTCATCAGAGTAATGCTTTTTTAAAAGAAGCCATGAAAAAATCAATTCATAAGTTTCTTGAAGACCCTGAAGAAAAACTTACAAATAAAAAGACAATTTTCATTATTTGAGACAACGAATGAAAGAACAAAAAACTTAGATTTGGTATTTGATGCCCTGAAAACTATAAAACTAAGCTCAGTAGCTAGTGAACGATTATTTTCAATTTCAGGCAATATTATGTCCAAAATAAGAACAAGACTTAGCCAACGTTCAGCGAATATTTTATGTTTAAAATCTTGTTTTCTTAAGAGAAATTAAAATTAGTGAAAATAATATAAATATTATTTGAAATTTTTGTTTGAGTTTTCGTTATTTTGTGTAAGTAATATGTATATGTAATTCTTAATTATTTTTTTTTTATATATTTTGACTTTGACTTTGATATTGATTTCGCTTTTTGTTAATTAAATAAAATAAAATTTTCCTTAATCCATTTTTTTTGACAAAAATTCGAAAACCCGCTATAACTGGTTTTTTGGAAATATTGAATTCGAAAACTGGTTTTTCAAAAAGTCAGTTTTTGTATAAACCCTAGGCACAACAACGACTTTTACACGTTTTTAAAACTTAAAATATTTTCATTGGTATCTTTTTATTGGTTAATTACAGTTAGAATTTTTCTTTGATTTTAAAAAGGTTTTTAATTATGTTCTACTGCAATATTTTTCACTGTTTTGGTTACTCACTTGAGTTACGTTAATATTAAATGCATTATTTTTGTGTACACATTATATCTGCTTTATGATTAGGAGTAAAATATAAAAATTAAAAAATATAGACGAAACAAATTTAGAGCAGTTTAACACTATAAATATGCTTCATTTTAGAAGTTCCAATTGTTTCTGTTGTTGTTTATTATATTTATAGTTAAGAGAGCAGAAAAATAAATCAGTGAATATAAATAACTCTCAAGCCTCATTCCTATTTTTTTTTTTTTTTTTTTTCAGAATGAAGACTGACCAAATTGTCAGAGGAAATGACTGGGAAGCAAACAATATATGGATCATGGAAGAAGCATTCCATTTAACAACCAGTTTTAAATTCTGGCCCTTAGATTTGTTTATTCACATCGCAAATTCTTATCTGTAACTGAAACTGTTTGGATTGTAATGGTAGCCTGAACTAGGTCATAGAGATTTTCTGTTTAAATACAATGATTTTCTGACCTATGTCTGCAATTTCGTTGTTATCATTCAAACGTCTAATCTACGCTTATCAGTCTTATCATATAAAATTAATATTCTGCTTGGAAAATAATTAATATTTATCATGGCGATAAAGTTAAACGCCAATATTTGAATACTTGGCTCCTCAGAGGCAATTTTCTCTTCTAGAAAATGGCTCACCAAAAATCAATTCTCATCCAACAGCTATCAAACATCAAATTCTAGGGCATCATGACGTAGGCTTTGTCAGAAACAGTCAATGAATTGAATTTTACATTTCTATATACAACAATCAAGGCGGGTTGTTTGTGGAGTTCCGGGGCTGAAATACACCCAGGACCCACGGCATGAGAAAATCTATCTATAAGCCATCCAAAATTATTTATGACCTCCAAAAATTAACCTATTATCTACCGCGATCATTATTTGGGGATTTTGGAATTTTGCTTACGCCACTCGGTGACAAAAATTTATTCTTACGCCTGACAGTTTCGTTTCAATCCATATATATAAATTAATATTATGTATGGCAGAAAATGTGCATTCTTTAATTCGTTTCGCTAGAACACACAAATAAATTTGAAATTCGCCTGCAAGTTGAACGGAACGAAATGATCATACTTGAAGCCTTATATTTTCGGTTTGGTGTTTATATTACTATAAAATACCGTACATAAATATATAATTTTGAGCTTACAGTAATTTATAAGTCTTTTGCTCTGTAATTTATTCAGTCTTTTGCTTTTTTTATTTTAATGATTTTATTAATAATTTTATATATCATTCGAATATAATTATATTGCTACTCAACTTTTTTTGCACACACACACACACACACACACACACACACACACACACACACACACACACACACACACACACACACACACACACACACACACACACACATATATATATATATACACCAAAAATATTAGCATAAGATAATTAAAACCTACCCGTTGGACATTTTTGTCTGTATTCCTCACAGAACACAAATCCATTTTTTTGAATCCCTGCCTGAGGGTGACTCTTGAGAAAGTCTTCAGGCCGGATTCTTATTTTATTTGGTTAAATTTTGATACTTTTTTTCCTATTAACTTGGTTTTTATTACTATATATATATATATATATATATATATATATATATATATATATATATATATATATATATATATATATGCGCAAATTCATTCATCAAATCAGGTTTGATAATACTGTTCTCTTAAATTTAACAAAAATCGCATTAAAAACTCGCCTTTCGGTCAGTGAGCGAAAAATAAAAGCAATTTTCGTGCATCAAATTTTTTAAATGGCAGAAAACTATGAAATTAAGAATTAAGAAATGTAGCAAAAGGATGAAAATTATATGAAATTACCTTTTGTAATGGTTAACAAATGAATAAATAAAAATAAAACAAAACTTAAAGCAAAGTGACAAAATTTGAAAAAAAAAAGTATTATCTTGAAGCAAGTACAATAAAACTTTTCAATAATGCAACGAAAAGTGACAAATTTTATCAAATAAAATAAAATTTTTATGCGATAAATATTAAAAATGACTGACGATTTTTAATTGGATTCATTGAAAAACAAAAAAATATATAAAAAGTGCCATTTGTGACAGTTTGAAAAAATTAATACTTAAAAAGAAACAGAGCAAAATAATATATGACAACGCTTTAATATTAAAATGCACATATATTGAGAAATAAAAACAAAATTGAAAAATCTGCTTTAGAAGAAATAATTTTACCTTTCATGGTATTGAAATTCAAAGAAAATAATACCACGACTTTCACGATGGAAAGAAAAAATATCTATATCATTGAAAATTTCGAGAAAACATGTTTGAAAACGTTTTGAAAAAATAATTAAAATTAAATAAAATGTCACATAGAAAAGAAATTAATGTCACTGAAAAGTTAATTTTTTTTAATTTTAAGACGCTGTGTAAAAACAATTTTGGGAATAATATGTTCATAAAAAGCTGAAATTTTCGGATAAGTTTTAAATAATTAAGATTTCGAATTAAGAAATTACATTTTTGCTAAGCCCAAAGAAATTCAGCAGGAAAGAAGAAATTTCCTGCTGAATTTTTCATTTCTAGGTTCTGTGTTTTAAACAATGCACTAAGATGTCATTCAAAGAAAGATAGAAAGAGCGATTATACATGTCGAAATATGTTTATAAATAGATTCACAATATTTTTTTTTCTTTTACTTCCTTGTGTACGTAGTATAGAGAAAGCATATTAATCGTCAAAAAATTTGAACTCGAGATTTTGACGAACCTCCACGTTATAGATCTCCCTGAGTTTGAAAAATATTCGTCCGTCTGTCTGTGACACAAATAACTCAAAAACGCTTTGAGCTAGACGGTAGAAAATTGGTATACGGTCTTTGCACCCAATCTGCAGATTTGCATCAAGTTTTAAGTAAATTCTGTTCAGAAGAAGTCCGTCTGTTCGGCTGGTCCAATATAAATTCACACAAAAGGAAGAAAGTTAAATAAATAAAATTCTGTTCACAGATTTAACCTCCATAGTGTAGACACCTGTCAAATTTTGTGCCAAATCCAACAACGGGTTGACTGTCTGTCGGTCTGTACTTTCAGAAACATGTAAATGCAATAATTCAAAAACGCAATGACTTGAATGTATATAATTTGGTATGGAATTTCTTGACTATAAGTACAGTTTTGTGTCAAATCTTTGTTCGAATCGGTTAGGAGAAACGCATCTAAAATGCAAATCCGATTTACAAATGCTATAAACCGCATGCCAGGGATTAATCGCCAAAAAATCGCCAAAGGATGACAAGACAGATTCAGTAGAAATGCTAGATTCACGCCAAAGGGTAATATTTCGTAACTATTGTACACCAATGCCATGTAAGATGTTCTATCGCATGATAATCTTATTCGAGAGTATGCGAGAATATTTTGGGGAGGCCACGCCCACCGGTATTGCTTAGGAGTGTTAAGTATCCTTCAACTGGCCCAGATGAGGGCCAGGTAAAATTTTTGTTAATAATCAAATGTAACATCCGGATAATGGAGGGAATATTTGGTTGATGTTTTCTGAGACTTGGTTACTTATTCAGGGATCCCATATGAAACCCTTATTGAATATGCTGAAGATCTTGTTACACGCATCATCTGTTATCCTGGCCGTCCAAGATCCCCCGCGTAGTTCCAAGAATGTTCATAGTTCCAAGATCCGATGATCTGTGACAAGCGTTTCGATCCATGGCTGCAACATTTATTACATCTAGTAATATTTGTGCATTTTGTAAATGTCTTTGTTAAAGTAAAACTCTTGTAATTCACGTCTGTGCTTTTATTTCTCATCTTCTCTGTGTGTTAAAATGTGATGGTGATGTTTCCCAAATTACCATATGTTTGGAAAAAACGATTTTTGATTGAAAACCTAAATTGCAATATCAAGAATGCTTTTAAAAACATTTTTGTTTTGCGAAAAATGCAATAAACACTGCAAAATTTAGATATACTGTATAATATTTTTTTCAATTCTTACTATTATCTCACACTATCTCTCATTATATGTCTTGTTCAAATTTTCAATCGTTATTCAAATACTTTTTATTCATCCCCTTAAGTTCAAATACATTTTTTTTTATACTTGTAGTGGATGACACTTGATGTTAATACAGTCCTTTTTTCAAATATTAATTAATTAATTAAATTTGTCCACTAATTTCTACTTTGTCACGAAAGTCGCCATGTCGTCAAATGATCGCCAAGTTTGTCACCAATTTTGTAATTATTTAATAAAAAGTAACTGAAATAAAAATAAAAAAAAATGTTGACCTAAGTAGGAATTGACTTAAAAAATTTTGTTTTATATATTACTTGTTCCACTTTTATTCAGTTTCATGCATTTTGGTTTCTGTAAAATAAAAAAAAAAAATGGTTGATGGAATCTTCGTTCATTGATTGGTTCAACAATTATAAGTTCCTGCATTTTAATGATTTTTTTCGCAACTTTTATTTATAAAAATAATGTAGAAAATTTTGAAATTTTACTAAAATTGAAATGAAGTTCATTTGTTTTGCATTATAAAATCTATTGTTTAATTGATGTTGATTTTTTTTATCATTTGTTATGCTATATTTCTGCTCTTATTTATTTCCTTGAATTTTAGTGTCTGTAAAATAGAAAAAAAAATTGTTAATGGAATTTTCGTTCATTGACTGATTTAACAGTTCTGTATCTAATTACTTTTTTTACACATTCTATTTATAAAAATAATATAGAAAATTTTGAAATTTTACTAAAATTGAAATGAAGTTCATTTGTTTTGCATTATAAAATCTATTGTTTAATTGATGTTGATTTTTTTTATCATTTGTTATGCTATATTTCTGCTCTTATTTATTTCCTTGAATTTTAGTGTCTGTAAAATAGAAAAAA
This sequence comes from Argiope bruennichi, assembly GCF_947563725.1. Taxonomy (NCBI): domain Eukaryota; kingdom Metazoa; phylum Arthropoda; class Arachnida; order Araneae; family Araneidae; genus Argiope; species Argiope bruennichi. The sequence continues at coordinate 125,144,783 of NC_079151.1, read as the reverse complement.
AAATTGTTAATGGAATTTTCGTTCATTGACTGATTTAACAGTTATAAGTTCTGTATCTAATTACTTTTTTTACACATTCTATTTATAAAAATAATATAGAAAATTTTGAAATTTTACTAAAATTGAAATGAAGTTCATTTGTTTTGCATTATAAAATCTATTGTTTAATTGATGTTGATTTTTTTTATCATTTGTTATGCTATATTTCTGCTCTTATTTATTTCCTTGAATTTTAGTGTCTGTAAAATAGAAAAAAAAATTGTTAATGGAATTTTCGTTCATTGACTGATTTAACAGTTATAAGTTCTGTATCTAATTACTTTTTTTACACATTCTATTTATAAAAATAATATAGAAAATTTTGAAATTTTACTAAAATTGAAATGAAGTTCATTTGTTTTGCATTATAAAATCTATTGTTTAATTGATGTTGATTTTTTTTATCATTTGTTATGCTATATTTCTGCTCTTATTTATTTCCTTGAATTTTAGTGTCTGTAAAATAGAAAAAAAAATTGTTAATGGAATTTTCGTTCATTGACTGATTTAACAGTTATAAGTTCTGTATCTAATTACTTTTTTTACACATTCTATTTATAAAAATAATATAGAAAATTTTGAAATTTTACTAAAATTGAAATGAAGTTCATTTGTTTTGCATTATAAAATCTATTGTTTAATTGATGTTGATTTTTTTTATCATTTGTTATGCTATATTTCTGCTCTTATTTATTTCCTTGAATTTTAGTGTCTGTAAAATAGAAAAAAAAAATTGTTAATGGAATTTTCGTTCATTGACTGATTTAACAGTTATAAGTTCTGTATCTAATTACTTTTTTTACACATTCTATTTATAAAAATAATATAGAAAATTTTGAAATTTTACTAAAATTGAAATGAAGTTCATTTGTTTTGCATTATAAAATCTATTGTTTAATTGATGTTGATTTTTTTTTATCATTTGTTATGCTATATTTCTGCTCTTATTTATTTCCTTGAATTTTAGTGTCTGTAAAATAGAAAAAAAAATTGTTAATGGAATTTTCGTTCATTGACTGATTTAACAGTTATAAGTTCTGTATCTAATTACTTTTTTTACACATTCTATTTATAAAAATAATATAGAAAATTTTGAAATTTTACTAAAAATAGAAACGAATTTCGTTTGTTTTTTTACACTATGAAATTTATCGTTTAACTCTTCAAAGGGCCATTTTTTTCTAGTCATATTATATTAAAATATTTTTAGGCTTGAAATTAGAATTAGAAAAGGGATTCATTTAGCTTATTAGATAAATTTAATTTGATTCATTAATTAATTTGGTTCATTAATAATTAAGTAACAAATCAAGACATATCATTTTGTCTAAGATAAAGAAGTGAAGCATCTAAGTTTCTGACTTGCTAAAAAAATGTGTCAGAACTTATGTCAACCTACATAATTTCATACAAAGATTGATAAATTTGGTGGGAAGCATACTTCCCACGGCCCTAGAAAGGGTTAATTAGTGCTGATTTTCTTCATATTTTGTTGTTCTATACACATCTGATTCACAAAAATTACTTGATTGGACAGAATTGAAAAGAAATATTGTTTTATATAAGGCTAGCTTTATACAAAGACATCTGATGAATTACATATCATAAAGAGGCTAAATTTAATATAATATTCAGAATCCTTCTAATCTATTCTAGAAAAGGAAATAAATACAAAAAAATAATCATAAAAAATAATAATTTAAAATATGCACACTTAAAAGTGTTCTTCGTGGCTTTCTATTACATTCATTAATTGAAAAAATTGGATTTCTTTATCCTAAATATATTATCAAACATTTAAGGGCAGTTGAAAAATCTTAAAAGTTAGAATAAGATATTTTGTTTCCAAGAAAATGATAAAAGAAACTAAAGTCAATCTCTGGTGTACCGATATATGAATAAGCTTTAATAGAAATATGAACAAATTATTGACGTTCTATAGATGGCATTTGGTGCACGCAATAATCATATTTCTCTATCTATTTTGATTTAGATTTTGGAAATTCTTGGAAATCTGCCGCGTCTATATCAGTAAGTCCCAAAACTTCAAACTTCTATTTCTTGAAATCACGCAACATGCCACTTATGAGTGCAGCAGGGGTTCATTTCTTTAGCAGATTCGGATAAACGAGGCTCTGGTCTTTTTCCGAAGAAGATATTGTAGGTCCTTTACTGGGCTTACTATTTAAGCTTCCAACGAAACTGACACCAAGATGCATTAGCTTCTCAGTTGCATTAAGAAAAAATTGGTATAAAGTATTCTGAAAGGTCAACTACTCGGGCCTAGATCTATCACATTTGACAATTAGTCAATTCTTCTTTAAAATGGTTCTTTGTAGTATTATCCAAGAAAGGGCTTTTCAAGGTTGGATTTTTAATAATTAAGGATTAATTGAAATAGTTAAAATTTTTTGTTAATAATTTGAAAGCATCTAACAAAATTCATTTTTACATAATTTTAAAATTTCTATAAAAATTACTTTTCTAGATATGTTTAATCACCAATTTCATTCCCATAAAATTTTTTCCAATTTTAATCGAACTTTTGAAGATAATATGAAATACTATTGTAACTATTAGATACTACTAATACTATTGTAACTATTAGATACTACTAATACTATTGTAACTATACTATTGTAACTATTGATACTATTGTAACTATTGATACTATTGTAACTATTAGATACTACTAATACTATTGTAACTATTAGATACTACTAATACTATTGTAACTATACTATTGTAACTATTGATACTATTGTAACTATTAGATACTACTAATACTATTGTAACTATACTATTGTAACTATTGATACTATTGTAACTATACTATTGTAACTATTGATACTATTGTAACTATACTATTGTAACTATTAGATACTACTAATACTATTGTAACTATACTATTGTAACTATTAGATACTACTAATACTATTGTAACTATTGATACTATTGTAACTATACTATTGTAACTATTGATACTATTGTAACTATACTATTGTAACTATTGATACTATTGTAACTATACTATTGTAACTATTAGATACTACTAATACTATTGTAACTATTAGATACTACTAATACTATTGTAACTATTGATACTATTGTAACTATACTATTGTAACTATTGTAACTATTGATACTATTGTAACTATACTATTGTAACTATTGATACTATTGTAACTATACTATTGTAACTATTGATACTATTGTAACTATACTATTGTAACTATTGATACTATTGTACTATTGATACTATTGTAACTATACTATTGTAACTATTGATACTATTGTAACTATTGATACTATTGTACTATTGATACTATTGTAACTATTTTAAATGCTATTTGTAACAACGTTTTTTACTATTTTGGTGAAATTCAAACCAGTTTTATTGTTTCATCAAAATTTCCATTTCCTTACCCTTAACAATGTTTAAAAATATTGCAAATCAACGGAAAAATAACAGTATATGGTCTTTATAAAAAAAAGTTGAAGAATTCTTTCAAATTTTCATCGAAATCTATACAGAGGAAGTTCGTCTGTCCAAATATAAGAAGATAATTATTATAAAACGAAAAGAGCTAGATGGATAAAATTTGGTATATATATTTAACATCTAAAACATTGATACAATTAAATTTGGAACCAAAACGGTCATCGTCATCAAAAAGGTTTAATTTTCAATGTGTACTTTCACAAGCATAAAAATAAGAATAACTCAAAAGCGCTATGACAAATATATCAAATTTGGTATGTGATTTTATGGCTACAATTGTAATTTTTTTTTGTCAAATTTTGGTTTGGAAAATAGCGTGTCTATCACACGATAGATTCAGTAAAAATGCTAAATTCAAGCCAAAGATCAAGGTTTCGTAACTATTGTTCACCAATGCCATCCATGTAAGGCTTTCGTGAAGGTTGTTAACCACAATTTTATGTAGGGGAGGGAGATAACACGTTTATTAGAGAGCTTGCGAAAACGTTTTGGGGGAAGAATCACTCCTGCTGTTTTTTTTTTTTTTTTTTTGTTATTGTTTTCTTTTCGTTTCAGTTGTGAGTATGTTATACGTTATAGGTATCAAGAGTTTTTAGCTTGAAATATATATATATATATATATATAAATCTCAATGTGTGTATGTGTGTGTTGGCGGTCTCTACAGGCCAGACCGTTTGACCTACAGCTATCAAATTTGGCACATGCATACCTTGGAGGTCGGGAATGTGCACCTGGGGGTCCCATTTTTTGAATTTTTAATTAGAATTTTAATTATTAATTAAAAACTAATTTTCCCGCCAAAAAATCTTTTCATTTCCCCACCGCCAAATGAGTAAGGCTTCAGTTTTTTTTCCCACACTAAAGAGGATAGGCTTAAGAAATTTTCGGCAAATTATTTCAAAGGATTCTGTTTATTTTCTTACTGTTTGATGCATTTAAAGTTAAGCATTGTTAATTAATTGATCTGATTCATTCTGAAGTACTTTTGAATTAAAATAAAACAGAATAAAGGAAATTAAAAATTTCTAATCTGCATAGTGTTACCCCAACTGCAGTAGAAAATTCACGCATTTGCGTTACCATAATTGTCGTTGAAAATTCACGTATGCGCATTGTGTTCTGGTTGTTGACAACTATTTTCAACGGAAACGGACTTGGTTTTGAAGGCTTAATATGTTTTCGGCAGATTATTTCAAACGATTCTATTTATTTTTTTAGTGTTTGATGCATTTAAAACGAAACATTGTTAATGAATCGATCTGTTCATGATGAATCTGAGAAAATTTTGTTGAAAACTTCTTGAGATATTATATAAATTAAGAAAAATATTCTTTAGTGCCCATAAGGTTTAAATATTTAGCGACTCTGTTCTCAGTACTCATATTTAAAAAAAACGCTTCGTTTCAGTAAAAAAAAAAAAAAAATATTATATTTATTGCAGTTTAATCATTTCCACTTTAATTTAAAGCGTAAATTCTACGGGAGCTAACAGAAAATGAGAGAGATACATATATACGTTATGGCTAAAGGCCTTTATATTAATATGAGTGAATTATATGGCTATTAAAATTTGAAGTTTTAAAATATTTTAATGTAGAAGCAATTAAAATGGGAGTTCCATAAAATATTCAATTATTAAAATTTTAACGTGCATTAAGATTGCCGCCATTGGTCGCCAATGGCGGCTAGTATATATATAACGCTGTTAAATTTTGAATGAAGATTAGAACGAAGATTCTGAATTCTTCTTCTTTTATTGTATTTTACAGAATACCACTTAAATATTTATACATATTTTAAAACTTTATGTATTCTTCTTTCATTTTAAAACAAAGGATTTCTGACAGACACATCCAATAAACTAATATTTGATAATCTTGCAATTTCCAATTCCATTAAACTTACTGGATTTAAAATCACATAAAAAGAAATAATTTGACAAAAGATTCTATTCCAAACTTCACAAGAACAACAAACCCTTTGTCGTAACGTGCAATCCAGAATGCACGGCTTCAATCTCAAACAGAATAAATTCTTACACTCCGATTCTCTCGAACAGTAGCAAACTACCCCCTCTGATCTTCGTAACTAAGTTATTTCAAGAACAGTTCTCAGAATTCCTTGCTGCGAAAAACCGTGTTTTCAGACGAAAACACATCATCCATGTCCCGTTCTTTCCTCTTCAGGATCTCGTTTTAGAAGTTGAGATACGTGTCGCCTTTTTTTCTTTTCTTGCCATTCCTTGTCTTGTGCCCGGGCACACGAACATGACATTAGTCCTGTCAAATGGAATTTATTGCAGAAACACAGCCGTATAGTGGTTCGGAACCAAGGAAACGGTGTTGGCGGTCACGTCATGGGTCTTCTTTCGTTAAATTAGTTTGGTATTGTTATCTAACTATTAACAGTGGAAAAAAATGCTGAATGTTCAGTGAATTCATCTTTCTTTATCATTCTTGAAGTTTCAGAAATAAAATAAAAAAAAGAGAATGTTTCCGAAATTGATGTTAATAGTCTCCGAATACTTGTTTAAAAAATTTGCAACGAATTTTATTCGGCTTTATTTTGGAATTTTTTTAATATATTAAGTTAGAAACATGCATTCATGGAGACAAAAAAAAAGAAAAATCGTAGGAAAAGAAAACTACAAAAATGTAAAGGAAATTCGAATTTCTAATTCTAAATAATATAGCATGAAATTGCTTTAGGATTGATTCGTCTATATCCATTGTATTTTTAAAGTCCATTTCGAACTGAATAGCTTGTATGAGATTCTCACAAAAAATATATTGTAAAATACACTTAATTTTAAAATTTCATTAAAATGAGAGGGAAAACATTTTCGAACATTCCACACCAAGCATTGAAACATTTTTGAAAATTAGCACCATGCAAAAGCGTATTTTTTATAAAAAATTTAAAGTGTGTAAGTATGATTTTTGTGCCTCATTTTGCTTTGAAATGATCGAGGGCAAAACTTCAAATTTTCGGTCAATTTTTATCTAAAAATATTATTTAAATTTTGAAGCATGTTTCCTTCAGTAAACACCTGAGAATTAATTACGTGCCAGATTTGGTATTTCTATATCCGGCGGTCTACTGTATAGAGTGACTTATTTTAAGCTGTCGAAATAGTCTGTTAGAGCCTTTAAACGTAATCTTCATAGTATTTGACATTCTTTTAGTTATATATATATACTAGCCGCCTTTGGCGACCAGCCGGTTCGCCAATCTTAATGTTCGTTAAAGTTTTAATAATTAAATATTTTATGCAATTTTTACTTTAATAGCTTCTTCATCAAAATATTTTAAAACTTCAAATTTTGATTATCATATAATTCATTCATAATATTATAAAGGCCTTCAGTCATAACGTAATATGTATCTCTCTCATTTTCTGTTAGTACCTGTAGAATTTATGCTTTAAATTAAAGTGGAAAGAATTTATCTTCAATTAATATAATAATATTTTTTACTGAAACAAAGCATTTTTTTATAATCTGATTACTGAAAATAGAGTCACTCAGCGTTTAAACTTTATGGGCACTAAAGAATATCTTTTTTAATTTATGTAATATCTCAAGAGTTGGTCAACAAAATTTTCTTAGATTCATTATGAGCAGATCGATTCATTAACAATGTTTAAATTTAAATGCATCAAACACTAAGAAAATAAAACGAATTCTTTTAAAATAAATGGTTGAAAACAGGTTTTAAAAAAACTACTTAAAAAACGATGTACTTAAAACTATAAGCATATACAAAAAATATATATAACTAACATAAATACGATTTACTTACAAAAGCATGCAACTAACCTAAAAATAATTTAAATCATCCGTTGATAGTGGTTGCCATGACAACAATCACAACAATGCGCATGCGTGAATTTTCTTCGCCAGTTACGTAACGCAAATACGTGATTTTTTCTACGCCAGTTGGGGTAACGCTATGCGGATTAGAAATTTTTAATTTCCTTTATTCTGTTTTATTTTAATTCAAAAGTACTTCAGAATGAATCTGAAAGATTGATTCATTAACAATGTTTAATTTTAAATGCATCAAACATTAAGAAAATAAACAGAACCGATTGAAATAATCCGCCGAAAAATTTTAACCCTAGCCTCATTACTGTTGGGAGAAAAAAAAACTGACGCCTTTCTCGTTTGGCGCTCGGCATAATGAAAGATTTTTTTGGCGGAAAAGTTGGCGGTGGGGAAAATGGAAGATTTTTTTGGCGGGAAAGTTAGTTTTTAATTAATAATTAAAATTCTAATTAAAAATTCGAAAAAAGAAACCCCAGGTGCACATTCCCAACCTCCAAGGTATACATGTACCAAATTTGGTAGCTGTATGTCAAAAGGTCTGGCCTGTAGAGCGCCAACACACACACACACACATTGAGCTTTATTATAAGTATATATATATATATATATATATTGTTACGAAATTTTTCTATACAGCAAAATACCGTCGATCAATCGTAATGACGCAGCGCATTTAATCTCTAATAGTTCAGCAGCTTGCTTGCTGTCTAATCCTCCAGTTTCTTTACTTGTCGGCGACTCCGACTCCTCACACACACAACTTTTGACGATCCACACAACTTCTTCGCAGCTTCAGAGTGCTCGTCTTTCATAGTTCCGGGAGGCGGGGCTAGAATCTTCAGACCAATCACGGCGTACCTGGGTGTATCTCGGTTATTACTGGATGGATCGTGAAAGTTCTAGAACTTTCCGGTATTATCCATTTAGTCACCAAACTCGCCAAATTCTTCGCCAAATTTTCGCCAAGCTCTCAGGTCATTGACACGGCAGCTGCTCAGCACAGATCTTGCAACGGTCTTTCTCACGATGACACTATTCATTCCGGGTAGCAAAATTACAGATTTGTAACATTATATATATATATAAACAATGGATGCTATTTTCAATGCATCCTTCGTTCAATGCCGTTACAAACTCTGAACAGATTAACAGATTATTGATATTTTTTGATATTTAAAGTTGTAATTAAATCCAAATAACAATTCAGAACACAAATAGTAGTTACAAAAGTTCTAAAAAATCTATTTGTCTTTACGTTATTTAATTGGCTGATATTTCCACAAACATTCCAAATAGGAGTTGTCATTTGATTAGGAGGATAAATAAATTTGTAGCTTCAGGGGTTGAAGTTTAAAATTCTGAAAAAAAAAAAAAAAAGAAATATGAAATAATATTTTAAGAAGTAAAAAAAGAGAACAAAAAAGACTAAAAAATGAAATCTAGGATCGTAAATTTCAAGTTATCATGTGAGAACATTATTATTTTTTAAGTCATTATTTGTCTTAATTAATTTAAGTCATTAACCAGTTTAAACCGGTTTGAAACAATAACGAGACTTCTCTATCCGTCTCTCTCCCTCTCTCCCTCTCTCTCTCTCTCTCTCTCTCTCTCTCTCTCTATATATATATATATATATATATATATATATATATATATATATATATATATATAATTTTTGTAAACTTTCATTTTCAATTTTTCTAGCTGGCAAGTTTTGGAGTTCGACTGATTATGAGATGAAATAGCAGCTATGATGTCATAGCTCTACGTCAACCTTTTAAAACGCATCTGCTGTCAAAGAAGCTTACATAATAATAATGCAATACTGGTAAAAGCAGGTAAAAATATATGCGATTAAAAGATGATGATGAAAATTGCTATTTATGCTTTATTCATTACCTACGCGATTTCTAGTTTGAATATTGATTGCCTACACGATAATTCGAGCTTCAAAAGCCCCTAACCAAAATAAAATCATGTTATCAAATGATAATAAATTTCCTCCATTTCGAAAATTGTAAAAATTTTTGATTTAAATAAATTGTAATAAAAGTTTTACAGTATATTAGTAATTTATAGTTTTTGTTAATAATCATTTTTAAAATAATTAATATTTAAATAAATCGAACAGAGTATTATCGCTGAAAATTAGCATCTATCAACCAATATAAAATTAATTCTTTTCTAAGTATGCCATAAAGCCATACAACTTATTAAGAGAATATTCCAAAAGTAACAATTTGCTTGCCACTTTTCTTAATATATTGTTTTTTTAACTATACATCAGTGACTATTATTTTTCTTTTATTATAAAATTATGTTACAAATTTGGTTATATAATGTGTATTTTAATAAAAAAAATTAATAAATTATAATAAAAACAAATTTTTATTTTTTTCCCATGAGTTTCATTTCGAAATGACTTTATATTGTCACGTGATGTAAAAAGATGAAGGGGAGATGGATTTATAAACTTTTTTCGAAGAAAATCGATGCTTTTGTCAGTATGTTTTAAGTATATATTTGCATATATAGTTAAAATATATTAATATTCAAAATAATATATTGAACTTACAAAAATATATTCAGCATATATTTGTATATATTTTGTCGGTATATATTTAAATACAAGAAATTTACATATAATACTTCTTGAGTTTCGATTCTCTAGAAACATTATAGCATGATAATGTCTTAGACTTACTTATTCTGCCTTCGCCTAGCTTGGTTGTTTCAGATGTTACATTTTGTGCGTAATGGTTTCTACAATACGCAATTTGAAAAAAGAATGATAGCTTAAAAAACATTATGTAAACAAAAATGAAAGTGAGCATTGTGATTTTAAACTAATGTCCAAAAAGAAAACATTTTTTATAACATGGCAAAAGCTCGTAAAAAAAGATTTAATGAAAGTATAGAATGACTTTTAATTTCATTATAACATTAATATAATCTATAACAATATCTGCTTCAAGTTGTATTACAAATTAATTAATTTTTTTGTATTGAAATTAGAGAAAGTGAAACACGGATATTAAAATAGGTGCCACTGAAAAATGAATTTTTTAACTCATTCAATGATGTAAAAACAGCTATTTATGCAATAATACGTTCCGAAATTATTATTAAAATATAACAATTACAATTTATTTTTTATTAATTGAAATTTTGTAAAACTCTTGTTTTATGAGTTTTTGCTATTCAAGATTATAGTTCTATTACAATTTGGCAAGTTTCTTAGTTCTTGTGTAAATTGTTCAGGATCCAAATTTAAAATTATTTTAGTTAATCTAATTAATCAGGTGTCTCATGCTTGTTCGTCCCTTTTAACTGTAACCAAATTAACTATTTTATTTCGTTCTTTTGTTTTTTTTTAAAAATCTTTCTGCCTTCTTAAATAAATAAATGGTTTGAATTGAGCATTTTATTAAAAAAAGTGCGTTCTTCTTTTTTAAAAACTAAATAAAGGGTTTGGATTGAACCCCCCGACTTATTATTTTGTAGATTCCATTAATACTTAAATTCCTATTTTTTTTAAATTGTTCTTGGTCATTTATATGCTTGCTAATAGCACACTGAATTCTTCCAAAGTTTAATTACTCGATTGATTGTTAGTTGAATAATGCTTTACATATTGTACATAAACTTCACTTCATTACAAATGTTACCTCAAGAAATTTACAGAGGATATGCAGCTTCAAAATATCTGCATGCTTGTTGTTGTTTTTAATGCCACTTTTCATAGAAAAGCCCAATAACGACGTCAATTGTTTTTAAGCCATGGATATGCCTCTGATTTTTCAGTATTTGCGATCTTGGGCCAAGAGTGCGCCTTAGCTACATACACGTCACAACCCTTTCTACGGGGCGGACTTCATTCATGAATTGCATTCACTCATCCACAGATCGTAATTTAGATATGAATCAGAGAACGATCACCCCTGATCCAGTACCCTAGTGGTATTACTCTCGACGTGGAGGACTTTGTGACCACGGATTTATACGTATACCAGCCACCACACCATCGGCGGGGTTCGAACTCTCAACCCAAGTGACGCGAATCCAACGCCCTGCCAACAGTCTATTCCGGCCCAGAAATTTACAGAAGATATGCAGCTTAAAAATATCAACATGCTAATATATTTATTAAAACAGTTTTTTTAACTAATCTTTTACCACAAACATCAGTTAATATATTAAATTACAGGTTTTATAAGCATCTGGGTATGTTTTATTGTATAATTCTTACTAATCATGTAGATAATATCTTGAAATTTTTGTTATGTTTTGAAGGTGTTGCTTTTAAAAAAAGCAGTACTTAAACCCTTCTAACATTTTTTAAAAGTTAGAAAATGAAGTTTGGTTTCACACTGTTATTTCTCTATCGCACACTGCATATAAAGTCTGCTCATAAATGTATATAAATTTTACTTCAGTTTATCGAATGGTAAATAGGATTTCGTTACTAATATAGAGATTTTGTTGAGCTCCAAATGACTTGATTTTCAGGCCGACAACTTTATCAATTTTGTTAGGATTTTAACAATGTTATTACACATTGTTTAGCTGGTGACGACCTATGTAAGAATCCTTCAAATAAATCGCCGTGTGATTTGCCGAAACATGAACCCGGAACTTATTTTTGTATTATTATAAGCAAAATAATTATTGGTCTCTTATCATGACCAGAAACATTTCATCAGCTAGAAATTGCATTTTCATAGAAATTATAGATTATTCTATTCTTGGTGACCTCGTCTTCTTATACCTTTTTTTTGCCTCTCTAGATGATATCTTTGCTCTCGTTTAGGATTTAAAATCCATTGGACTGGTCTCCTCCAAATTTGCTCGCATGCTGCTTTCTAATAAACTTGTCATGCCAGAGAACGCCTCGCATGGCAGTGCCGTTTACACTACAGTTGTTAATTCTGTATACCGAATCTTATCTATCTAGCTCTCTTTGTTTTGTAGTTATCGTGTTAATTTATATTCGAGCAGTCGGACAGACGAACTTCCTTTGAACAGATTTTACTCTAAATTTGATTGAAATCTGCAAATTTGGTATAAAGACCGTGTACCAAATTTCAGCCCTCTAGCTCAAAGTATTTTTGATTTATCTTTGTCACAGACAGACAGACAAACGGAGACATTTTCCAAAAATGTGTTTTTTGAACTCATAGAGGTCTGAAACATGGCAATTCGTTAAAATCTCAAGTTCGATTTTTTTTTTTTTTTTCGTTTATTACACCTTCTCTATACTACGCATACGAGAAAAATAAAAAGACCGCATGTTTATTTTAAACTCATTTTTATTTTCTTGTATGAAAACTTACCATAAATAATAGTCTTAAATAACACAATATTGACGCTATTGATTATATTATGCTAACGTTATTGTTCATTTCCACAATGATTATGTTTGGAAAGTTTTTACTATTTTGTTGACTGATAGAAACATAAGTAACAAAATGCACCTGTTAATTTCTCATGTCTCATATTTAGCGTATGCAAAGAGAAAATGTTATACTCATTTAAATATTCGAATTATAGATTTTGACCTACAAATTTTCAACAATCATGACCCTGGAAAAAACTGTAACAACTTTTATTTTTAGAAATATCTTTATATGTTTGTGAATACGATAAATCAAAACGGAACTAGGCAAATGGATTAAATTTGGTATATGATCCTTAAATGAAAATTATATATTTTTATCAAATTACAGACAAAATCTTTGAGCAAAAAAATCTGTTTATCTGTGCATATGAATATGAATGTGATAACTCAAGAACACGACAAACTAGAAAGATGAAATTTGGCAAATGGCTTTGTTACTAACTTGCCGCCTTTGGAGACCATCTGATTCTCTAGGCAGATAGGTTATTTTTAATTTCAATTAAATCATTTAGATATAACTTCCTGTAAATAATTTTGTTAAACTGTCTTATATTAAAGCCAAGTTCTGTCTTACACATATTCAGACCACTGTGTACATGAACCTCTCTAATAGAGACAATTCCCATAAACATCACAGAGCTATTAAACACATTAATCTATCTTCTAAATTTTTCTATCTTCTAAATTAGAGTATTGAAACTTTTTTGTTTGTCTTGTAAACTACGCATATATTAAGCAGATCATTTTTTCCTCAGTTAAAGCAATTAGAAAATCAAGTGGTTAAATATTTAATCAAAAACTGCTTGAACATCCATTCAACAAAGAAATATATTGTTAACAATGGTTCAAGAAAATCTTTTTTTAAAAATTGTCAAATTTCAAGACAGAATTAAATTGATAACATTAAAATAGATTTTTTTAAAAAATTTTGAAACGACGTAAAATTTATTTTTATGTCATAACAATTTCTGAAGTTACTGCAAAAAATGTCAAAATTCAGCTTAATTTTTAATTAATTAAAATTCTAATAAAAATTTCAGAATATTCGCTTTTAGGTGCACATTCTTAATCTTGAAGGAATTGTACCATTTGAATACAGCTATCATAAATTTGCTAGCTGTAATTCAAATGGAAGAATACCAACATAAATGTGTACCTCTTTATTATTAATAAAGATAGTATAGATTGGTAAACTGTCTGTCGGTCTGAACATTCTTTAGCCTAAAAGTGTACTTGTCGCCTCTAGATAGATAAATATAATTTCACATATTTAATTACTACATTTATTACTCTATTAAGATATAAAGTTCTAAGTCCAATCGGTTAACATAAAATTCAAATAATACCAAATATTAATTTATTTTAAATACCTCAGACTATACTCCCCCATTCAGTATAGAAACTCTTTAAAAACCGACATAAAAAGAACACCAAGTCAATAAGTAGCACTGGCTTGCTTTGAAACTGAAAGGAGAAAAATAAATATGACTTTGAAAAGTTTCACTCTCGAATTTCCTAATAAAAAGACTTCCCACATCAAACTGAAACTAATGAAGCAGTTCGTTTTGCTAAAAGTATTTCAAGAATGTTCTCGCCCGGAAAGTTCTCAAAACACTGCGGGAGTGAATTGAAAGAAGGCATTTTTATAGAAAGAGCAGCTCAGAGCCTTTGAAGAGCGATATATCTGATGGAAAATTGGAAAATGTTAAGGAGGATCTTTTAAAGAAAGTCCCGAAGAAGAACTTTTCAAGTTACTCTATTTCTAAACAAATACTGAAAGACGTCATAGGCAATGGAAGCCGTTGCCAAAAGAATTTTTAAATTTTCAGTCAAGTTAAATGGATGCCGAATATAAACTAATCGGGATAAATGTTATAGAATAAAATAAATTAAACATTGTCTCTGAACAGTGTATCTGCAGAATGGATCTCTCATCATCTTTTCCCTGTTCTCTTTAGTTTCGTGACACAGTGAAACGAAAGTGTTTTATATATATACTTACATAGAAATGCACCAGAGTATACTATTTGTGTATTTCTATGTATTGTACTATGTATTATATTAAGGTATCCGAACACGTTCGGAGCACTTTTTAGAAAAACATGGTGTAGATATACTTTAACCATATTTCTAGGTTTAAGACTATTCAAAATTAGTAATAGAATGTCAATATTTGAAATAAACATTAAAACTTTTTGAAAATTGTCTTTTTGAAATAGCATAAATTTAAACAAATTCTTTAAAAATTTCAAATTGGATACGCCAAAAACTATTCATCCGAACAAAACTTATACTAAAATAAACTACATAATTTTCTTTAGGGAATGAACTACAATCGTATGGTTATAATAATAAATAAAAATTTTAGAACCAGTCGAAGAATTTATCATGAAATTTTTAGTAAATTTATGACGTTATGGTTCAATAGGCTGCAAATTAAAAAAATATTCCCTCAATCTAAATTCTTTTAGTTCATTCCCTAGAAAATAGTATAAAGACAAACTCCATCAAATTTCATATTAATATGATAATTATATTTCGAGTTATAAGATTCAAAGTGAGCAAAAATAAGAAAAAGTCAACTTTGAGAAAAATGCATTAAACACTAACATGTTTTAATAATAATTTATGTGTGTGATTACTTAAAATTCACCACATTTATAGGTTATACTTTCTTCCTCCTCAGCATTTAATAATTTCCCTTTTTTAATCATTTTTTTTCTGGCAATTTTTGTGTTTGGCAGTGAATGCCGCCTAGATTCGTATATTCTGTTTCTGTCGCTCTCAGCAAATACTCTAACTGAATTTGCACTAGGATACACTCCAATAACCTTAAGATCATTCCGAAATCCTATAAAACCTTCATTAAAAAGTATTACAGACATAAACGCCCCTAATCTGAGGGTTCGGAGCTCAACAAAGATATCTTTAGGTACAAATTTCCACAAAACACCTTTGAAACTCTCATTGGCATTTTGCAATAAAAGAATTTTTTTAAAAAATGTCATTTTTGACTAAAATCGACCTTTTTAACGTGTTCGGATACTTTAAGTAATTTTTATTATACATATTCCGAAACGTATTTCCGGCTTGTCAAAATAATTGAGTACAAAATTTGATAGATGTATAATTTCTCCCTGTTCCCCTTCGTTATGTGTTACAGTGAAATAAACATGTTTATATATTTCTATGTATTGTATTGAGTAAATATTTTTATGTATATTCCGAAATGTATTTTCCATTGGATAAAATGATTCGGTACAAAATTTAATAAATATATATTTTTTATATTAAGACCATATAATAAATTTAATTTATTTTGCTTGGTGTATTTTTAAGCAATGTGTTGACAGAAGTACTAACAGATAATCTTTTTCTTTGTAGATCAAACGTGAAATTAAATATAGACTTATTATTTTGGATATTATTTTCATATACATTAATCATTCGGTTTTAAGCTCTGAAATTATTGCATTCACATACTATATGGACAAATAGATAGATAGACAGTAAAACCGGAAAAAGATTTTGTCTATAAAACCGTCAAATTATATAAGCATATAATAATAAAGTTCTATAAGACTAAAAATAAAACCATATGTTAAATTTCACTTATTTTCTTGTATTAATTCTTTGTAAACGTTTATATACTACTATAAGCTCAATAATAAAATCATATGCTAACTTTTATGTATCTTCTTTGTATTAATTCCATGTAAATTTTAATTCGGCTCTAATAATAAAATCTATGCTAAATTTCTTATATCTTATTCAAGGAGTGGTTTAGCTACTATATTTATGCGTACATTGATGGTCAGACAGACTTCAATTAGACACATTTCATCAAACATTTAACGAATTCTTTCACTGAAAATTTGATAAAGTTAGCATAAAATGTAAAAATAGAATATCAAATTTCAACCATTTAGCTAATTGCATTTTTTGAGTGACTCTTTTCATAAAAAGATAAAAAGACAAAGTTAAAAAAATTTTCAGAAACTTAAATCAGAAAGCATTTAGTTTCGTGAGAGTCTTGTAGTCCAAATTTTGTGATGGTTAAACTTTTTAAAAAATAATTAATAATTAACTAATATTATTTAATTAATTCTTAAATAAAATTCTTTACTCAGGAAAATAAAAACATATTTTTTGCGAGAAGGTCAGAAGTTTCCAAGCAGAAATAATAATTCAAAACAATTATAATCATCGAAGAAATTTCCTTGCGTTTTCAAAACAAAAAAAAGTATATGATCGGTAAACGTTAATCATTAATAACCATTAGTAACACGGTTTTCGTTATCTCTATTCTTTATAAAGATATCCTTTTTTATAATGATTATTGATGGAATATTGATTAATTTATTCTGGAAATTAAAAAAAAATTTGAATATCTTATGTATTTTTTTATAATGTTTAATAATGAATAATACATAAGTATAAAAAATGGTACTTCCATCAGATTATAATAATTTCCAATCGTGAACTGGCAGCCCTATCTTGAGGGAATTAAAGATGAGAGAATTAGGACGAATAGGTAGCATTAAAGTTTTTATTTATTTATAATGGCTCCAGGTAGCATTAAAGTTTTTATTTATTTATAATGGCTCCAGGTAGCATTAAAGTTTTTATTTATTTATAATGGCTCCAGGTAGCATTAAAGTTTTTATTTATTTATAATGACTCCAGGTAGCATTAAAGTTTTTATTTATTTATAATGGCACCAGGTAGCATTAAAGTTTTTATTTATTTATAATGGCTCCAGGTAGCATTAAAGTTTTTATTTATTTATAATGGCTCCAGGTAGCATTAAAGTTTTTATTTATTTATAATGACTCCAGGTAGCATTAAAGTTTTTATTTATTTATAATGGCTCCAGGTAGCATTAAAGTTTTTATTTATTTATAATGGCTCCAGGTAGCATTAAAGTTTTTATTTATTTATAATGGCTCCAGGTAGCATTAAAGTTTTTATTTATTTATAATGACTCCAGGTAGCAATAAAGTTTTTATTTATTTATAATGGCTCCAAGTAGCATTGAAGTTTTTATTTATTTATAATGGCTCCACAGCATCCATAATTCTATGCAATTATATTTTTGAGTAAACGCTTCGTGATTCAAAATATTATAATAAATAAGAATTTTTATTTATTTATAATGGCTCCACAGCATCCCTAATTCTGTGCAATTATATTTTTGAGTAGGCAGGTTTGAGGATTCTAAATATTATCATTAATAAGTAAATATATCGAAATATATAATTCTGTGAGCAATCGTACTTGACATAGTACTGATCTTATTCTAACATTTTAGAGTTCTTAAAATTTGAATATTTCAAAAATTTAATGGCAGTTAGGCTAATAATATTGTTTAATCAACCGGCTCTCAGTGCAGCCTCCTTAGACCCTTGCCTTGTTTGCCTAGTCAGATCCACCACTGACTCTGTAAATTTAAGTAGAAAAATATGCAAAGTGATTATAATAAATTAAAGTGTTTTGAGCTGAATTATAGTAATAAATGGATGAAATGCAGTGCCGTATAGCATATTACACTTAAATCCTGTATAGAATACATTTATATTAGAATATTAAGGAATAATAAGATCTTAAATCTGTGCATCGAATTTTATGTATCTTATTCTCTCCGTTTTGCAGTTATTGTATTAATTTATATTCGACAAGCCGGACAGACGGATTTCCTCTTAACAGACTTTTACCCAAAATTTGAGAATAATCTGGGAATTCGGTGTAAAGACTGTATTCCAAATTTCAAGCGTTTCATAACTCAAAGCGTATTTGAGTTATCTTTTTTCCAGACGGACGGATATTTTTCCAAAAATGTGTTTTCCGTGCTTGTTGAGGTCCAAAACGTGGGGATTCGTCAAAATCTCGAATTAAATTTTTTTAACTATTACTATACTTTCTGTATACTACATATACGGGAAAGTAAAAATGGGTAGCAATATTTTAAATTTGGGGAACACCTTGGCTAAATAATATGTTTAAAATATAACATTGAGTTTTTTTCCCTATGATAGTTTCTTTGTAATTGAAATCTAACCACCTATATGTGAGTTATGATCCTCCAATTGATATATTTACAAGTAAGCTAAGTTCATGAACCCTAAAAAAACGAACCTAAATAAACTGTCAGTTAAATATCTTATTGACTGAAAGTATATGGCTGGAAAGATTTCACACAGAATAATGATAAATAAAAAAGAAAGTTGAGAAAATCAATATATACTATTTAGCATTTAAAAGAACAACAGACTTTAATTTTAGTAATGTTTCCTTTAATTTTTTTAAAAATATGATTTATATCTTTGAAGAATCCGAAAAAATAAATGGACTTATCTATCTTAAAATTAATGGAAGAGTTTAAAAAATGATGGCAGTTTTACCTTTTATAATAATCAGAATGTGAAATTCCAGAGACTTTTGTCCTTTATAATAAGCATTCAGTATTCATTCAGGACATTTATATAATATTAATACAAAGCTTCATTCTTGAAAAAATGCTGAAGATCAAATTTTTATTTATATATATACTTCCAACAAATATGAATACATATTTTATTCCGATTAGAATATCAAAGAACTAAATTTGCCTAAGAAATAGTTTGTGAAAAAAATACTGTTAGAATAAATATGAAAGAATAAATTGTCTCTGAATTCGAGTTGCCATTTTGGAAATTAAAAAAACAAACCGGAATATTAAACAATGAGTTTTCGTTACAAAACCAGACGATAATTAATTAAAAAAGCAGAAGTAAAAGATGAAAATTTAGATTAACAAAAATATTATGAAGTACGATAAAAGAAACAAAAAACATTTAAAATTATTACAAAAAAAAAAAAAAAGAATACTTTTTTTATTATTAGATGGCAAAATAAATATTGCTTTGTCTTCGATCAAATCAAAGAATGCAAAGTTACTAAGCGTTCATTTAAGAATGAAATAACCGTTTACTAACTGTCATTTTAAAAAAGAAGGAAGCATCCGGAATCTAAATAGGAGTCATAAATTGCAAAGAAGAGTTCTCAGTTTTAGATGGTATCTAGACAGGGGATTCCAAGTTCATCCATTATGGTGCGAGTATAATGCAGGGATTCCGCTAATGGCAAGAATGCAAGAGGTACGAATTATTTTGGGCTTTCTTTCATGTAGGTAAGAGACTCAAATTCGTTTGAATGTTCTGAGTAGATTTTATTGTAGTTCTATTTCTTTAAGCATTTACTGTGAGTCTTTGACTCAAAAATGATTTTCAGCTGTGAGACGAAATAAATTATATAAATTGTTCAAGATGGTATTTTGGTGCGGTATGAAGCCTTGCTTTATTTAAAATAGATTGCAAAGTCTGGTAGACGTTGGTTTTTGTACTTGCAGCGATAACAGGATGCCGCATTATATTTTCTTCTTCTTCTTCTTCTTTTTTTTTTAACAATCTGAAAGTATTTTAGGAAACTCCAGTTGATGATTCCCCATGTTTTATTTTAAAATAAGAATGTAATGATATTATTTTCGAAATTTCAGTATGAAAACATTTTAAATTCTTACTTAAGAAAACTAAAAATGTATTAATTCTCATATTCATTATATATCCTGATTTATATCTATGAGTATTGACATTATTCGTCGATTTTGAACTTTTAGAGATAAAAATGCTAATTCCGTTTTTTACTAAGTGGCATTATGCCTCTGTAATCAGTAAAAAAAATTCTGACCTGGCCTAAGACGGTCGGAAGGGATACGGCTGGTGTCTCAATGCAAATTTCTCAGCAAAAAGGCATGAAAGCACATATATACACCTCTCCACATCCAGACACAACATATGTAGAAAAATTGTGTAATGCAGTAAACAAAAACAAAATAAGAATCTATATAAATATCAATAGAGTAAGGAATAAATAAGAAGCAATAAATAATAAAAACAAAAAATAATAAAGTTAAAGGAAAATAAAAGTAATGAATTAATAAAGTAAAAAGAAAATACAAATAAGAAATAATGAAGTAAATACACATACGAAGTAAGTAATAGCAATACATATGCAACATATTATGATAAATAATTTTGAAGAATAATAAAGGTAATATAAAAAAATATTTTAAATTTAAATAATAAAATAATGTCAGATAAATTTTTTTAAATAAATAAAAATAAGTTAATTCAAGTAAATAAATCACAGGAGAAATAATGATGTCAATCCATTTGTTTCCAGTTGCCATGGCTAGAAGAAAAATTTCTTTAAGTATATTTGCGAAAGAGTAGAATGGGTATAAGGTTTCTAAATTTTTCCAGATTTCCAAGGTTCTTTTATTTTCCCTAGACAGAATATTCCTAAAGGGTATGGTCATTAGAGTCTTCTATGTGTCCGCACTGGTTGATGGTTTATTATGAATCACACCTCAGGTTTTTTTTCTCTCCAAAAATTCCATGATTGATGTAGATTTGATTGATATAAAAATCACCTTTAAATTGTTTTAACTTTATTTTTTTTAAATTTCTTTCTTCCAGTGGCTTTTGAAAAGCCCTGTATAAGGAATATACCTTTATTGAATGGAAATAATCTAAATAACATACAAAAATTTAAAGGGCAATTAATTTGTAACTATAATAAATACAAAAATTATCAAGATGTTTTGCAATTAAATAGAACTGGAAAGTGTTTGAATTCAAAAATAAATGCGAACGATGGACATTAACTTTAACTATTACAAAAGAGAATCTAATTTTTATACGAGAAAAAAACTTTTTGGAAATAAAAAAAAATCAAACCAGGCCTTTCAATTCAGTTCTTTTTATTAAATTACATTAAATCGCCACAAGTAAAAATAAAATGCCGGTGTTTACTTTAATATAATTGAAAGACGGAAGATATTGTAAGAGAAAAAAGATAAGAAAAATACCAGAAGTGAATATTAAATTTAATTATATGGAGAAAAATTGCTTTATAAAGTCTGTTCCAAAAGAGACAGTTTTGACAAGCTCAGTCCATTTTAGAGGAAACCCATTTAATCTCTGGGGAAGCAATTATATATAAAAAATAATAATGTGGTCTGCATGGCGGAAATTAACATAAGGCTCTTTGTGCGAGTGGCTTTAAAAATTATACAAAATTAAAAAAAAAAGTACTTAAAGAAAATGGTCATAAACAGCAAAGTACGTTAATTATTTTAAATCTGATGGCAAAAATGATTTTGAAAAAAATAAGACTAGAGGAGTATTTCAATCGTAGAATTTTGATTATTTTGCGTCTAATTAAAAGATTGGATTTAATTTTTTAAATGTAGCTTATAGATAAGTTTAAGACCAATAGTGATAAATAATGTAAGTGGCAATAAATAAAAAATATTTTAAAAATCAAAAGTCGTTTTTTTATGTTAAAGTGTCAAATGAGCAACGCTTCTAAATGCGGTAAATTTGAAAACTGTTTAGATATCTTTTCTGTGTTATTATATAGAATCCTCTACTATTGTCTGTAATTCTTGGCGGAATTAAAAATAGCTCCATCCCTTTGGTCTGCATCTTTATCAGATGCGAAGCATCAGCTTCCTTTTGTGCATCGAACAACTGAGGTAACTTTTTTTTTATAATTAAATTGACTGATTTATCAAGGCGCGAATAAATCTAATCTTGAATAAATAACAAATGTCAACGAGTTAAGGTCTGAAGTTTCTGATACTTTATATTTATGCTTATTCACTATATTCTCTTAACGGACCAAGTTGAATTTTATAGCTGATATTTTCGCTCCATATCTTTTTCTTATATTTTTATACCTGAAATTTCATTTTTTTTTTAAATTAGGGAATCCTTATATGTTTCAATTCGATTTTAGTGATTAGTTTTGATTTGGGCATTCATGAACTTTGAATATTTAGAAGATCTCTTTTCTATCTATATCTCATCTTCCAATGTTATTATATATCTAAAATTTTAACTATTATTTTTTATTTCTTAAACCACTGTGCCTATGCACATGAAATTTTCTATAACAACTTTCGTTAGTTAATCTGTGACATTCAAATCTGAGATACTATTAACAGGATAATAACCCATCCAGGCTAGCACATTTCCTACGTAAGCAAGCTCGTTGGTGTGATGGTTCCTATCGCGAGCATGAACAACCATTTTCCATTTCCCTACGATTTCGCTTTCAGCTCTTACAACGCTTGCCAATTTTAGTCCTCAGTTGGTTCAGTGCTAATATTTACCCACCCAGAGGTGATTCTGCGCCCCTGATAGAACCGCCAAAAACAGCTAAGACAGCCAAACTACGAAAATTTTTCTTGATTTTTCATCACTTTTATGATCCCTCTTCCCGAACAACTGTCTTCCTTGATTTTTTTTTCTTTACAAATTTAGAAAAATTTAGTAAAAATGATATATCCTTGAAAAATAATATTTTAATGAATACGCTGATGAACAATGTTACGCATTATAAAAAAAATGTATCGCTGCTTTAACCCTTTAAAGGGCCATTTTTTTTCTAGTCATATTATGTTAAAATATTTTTAGGCTGGAAATTAGAATAAGAAAAGGGATTCATTTAGCTTATTAAATAAATTTAATTTGATTCATTAATTAATTTGGTTAATTAATAATTAAGTAACAAATCAAGACACATCATTTTGTGTGAGATAAAGAACTGAAGCATCTAAGTTTCTGTCTTTCTAAAAAAATGTGTCAGAACTTATGCCAATCTACATAATTTCATACAAATATTGATAAATTTGGTGGGAAGCATACTTTCCACGGCCTTAGAAAGGGTTAAGTAAATGATAAATTGTACATATTTTTAAATATTTATTTGCATGGACTTTTTACTCAAATACAGAGTATATATACTCTTTCTTTTTTTTTATTTGAACAACAAATCGAGCTAAACGAACTCTTGAACACTTTTATATGGTTATTCTTGCAATCCATCTGAGTATTTAAGAGGGAATAAACTGTTACTCCTTTTATACTATCCATTGCCAACCAGTAATATGAAGCGGTGAAAGTTCTACATTCTCAGATGGCAATACTCAACAAACTGGACAACCTATACGTGCTTTAGCAGTTAATTACTTCGTATTGGTGGCTTGACATTTATTTAGTTTTTCAAGAAGCGTAACGCGGAATATGGGGCTTTTTCCACTGAAAGCTCTCTAAAAAGGTAATCTATTCCTATATATCGAATTTAAGTGAAGCGTTACTTTTGGAAAAGCATTTTCACCAACTCTCTTAGTTTTTTCTCCAACAGAAGAAGGCCCCTTCCTTTTTTATCTTGAATTCCTAACCAGATATTTGTATAGGTATACGAGAGCAAAGGGTCTGTGGTGTTATTAGCGTAGTTTAGTCAAACATAGTTCTTAACCAATAAACCTTTAGCGCCAAACCAAACATCTGTAGTCCTGTAATTCTTCAGTTGTTGTTTGATGCACTAGTTATGTACTTGTAGCTGGTTTTAAATAAAAAGACAAATAAGAACAGAAAAAATATGATTCGAAATTAGACTTTTTAAATTCATCTACGATACTAAATTATAACTTTTTATGTATCTAAGGGCACGAATTGTACAAAGAGAAAGTATGGCAATCCTGAAAAAACTGGAACTTCAGATTTTGACGAACATCCACTTCTCAGGTTTCCTCAGAGTTCGGCAGGGGCGGCCATCTGGGGGTGGGGGTGGGGGGTGGATGCTATGTACCGAGGCCCTGCGATTGAGAAGAGGGGGGACATGATCAAGAACTAAAATAATGTCCTGAACGATAATAGCAGGATGGAAAAAAGAGAGGAATAAATTTAACTGGAACAATCGATGGATTTTGAAACATATGAATTTTACAAATATATTACAGTTTAGTGCACGCTTGCCACATAATATAAATATAAAGTACAGTCATATACCTCACCTACTAGGTAATATTTCATATATTACTTTAATAATTCATACTATAAAGGATTTAATATTGTTAGATCTAATCATATCCATGATAAAGAAGTATCCCTCTGGATGTCAAGACTCGGTTTCAAAAAAGACAATTAACAGAAAAAAAAAACTAAAAGCTATATTTCAAAAAGTTATGTGTAGATCTGTTTTCTTGTCAACGAATGAAATTGCTTCGACTAAAGAAGTTACAACTCAAGCTTCAACTGTCGAAGAAAGTTCTCACAGGCTACACAATTTTGCAATGTAAGTGTAGAAACTGTGAAAATCTTTGAAGAACCATATTTTTTATACAAATATGATTGAATCAGAAAGTAATGACAATAACAAATGTGATCAAGTACATATAGGTGAATCAGGTTTATCACCAAGCATTATAACTGATAAGTTTAAAATGCTGTGTGTTAAAAACTGACCTGTACAACAAAAAGCAGCTTTTGCTAAGAATGCTGAAGGCAGATTATTTTCTACTACTTACTACTTTTTTTAAAAGGTGCCAAATGGTGAAATGCAGCTTCGCAGCTGGTTGATTTATTCAAAAACGCAAGACTCGGTATATTGTTTTCGTTGTACATTATTTTCCAGGGGAAAAGGAAAATCTGCATGACTTATAGGTATCTATAATAACTGGGGAAAGGTATTATCAACTGTAATTCAAGATCATAAGTGTTGCATTTGTCACTTAATTCATTTATTGCTTGGAAAGAATATGAATTATTATGGAAAGAATTTATGTTCGACTATTGATAAAACAAATTAAATTAATATAAATAAGGAAACGGATCGACTTAAATCTCTATTTTAAAGAACTGTAGATGTGACTCTATTTATAGCATTTAATAATCTTCCAATTCGAGGAAATCATGAAGTAATAGGAACACCTAATAATGGAAATTTTTAAAGTTTAATCGAATTATTAAGTAAATACGATCCTGTTCTTCTGGATCCTATAAACAGAATAAAAAATACCTAAAATAGAATTGTGCATGATTTAGCACATAGAATAAATTGTGCTTGCCTTAGGAAATGAAGTTCTTAACAAAATTAAAGACGATACAAAAGTGCATGGGTTTTTTTTAACTCTATAACTGATATTGCTATTATACAGATAGAAGGTAGATTTTAAAGTATTTCAAATTAATCATTGATACAAAAACTTTGGAAAAACATGAATTAGAAAAATCTTCCAAAAACTTTGTAGCGTTTTATAATAACGATGTAGATGAAAAACCTAATCCAAATAATGGTTTTACTACGGGATTTGATCTTTAATGGAAGGGATGTAAATAACGCTCAATCCATATTGCAATAATTTATTTTCAAAGGTATAAACTATGTTAAAACTGTTCTTTACATTGACAGATACTATAATAAATGCTGAGTGCCCTTTCAGCAAATTAAAATTAATAAAGAATTTTCTACGGTCAATCATGTGCGCATAACACTGAAATGCACTTGCTATACTAAGCATGAAAAAAGAAATTGCAAGAAATTATATTTTTCCTGAAGTAATTAAGAGCCAAAAAAAAAATTAAGCATTAAATAAACGTTATAGCAGTATGTGTTCGTATTTGTATTTTTTTTTTTTTTTTTTACTTTGCAAAAAATTTGGGGCCCCAAATGGTTCCTCGCACCTAGGCCCCTTCATAGAGAAGGCCGGCTTTGGAACTCCGGAAATATATTTTTAGATTTATGTCTGTCTGCGAAGACAATAATTTTAAACGCATTGAGCTAGATGGTTGAAATTTAGTATATGATTTCTGCACAAAATTTGCATATTTCTGTCACATTTTGAGCAAATTCATGCACAGGAACTCTAGCTTTCTGTCTTGCTGTCCCAGTACACGATAACTACAAAACGCAAAGAGCTATATGCATGAGATTTGTTGCACATATTTAGATCTATATTGACGATCTGTATCAAATTTTGGAACAGAATGCATTAAAGGATTGACCATCTGTCGGTTTGTGCTTTCGCAAGCATGTAAATCCAATAATTCAAAAATGTAACAACTTATTAAATGAAATTTGGTTCTCAATTTTTGCATCCAAAGTGCAGATTTAAAAAAAAAATTGCAACTATAAAGAGTTAACCGTTTGTCGGTCTGTCTGTACTTTTTCATGCATGTAAATTCGCTAACTCAAAAACGCAATGACTTAAATAAATAAGTTTGTATGAGATCTTGCAACTTTTATCAAAGTTTTATGACAGATTTTAATTTGAATCGATCAGAAAAAAAGACGTCCAAAGTACATATTAGATTTTCTGGTTTTTATACACTAACCGCATACCAACAGCTAATTGTAAAAGAAATGTCAAAGATCGCACGCAGAATTTAGTTAAAAACTTTAGATTCACTAGAAAAATCAATTTTCGTCAAGTTTTGGATAGACCACTGACTCTAGTTATTATTCTGACTCAAAAATGTTGCAAGATAAAAGAAAATGTTTTAAGCATTTAAGGTAAGTGATAATGATAATGATTTTTTGTTTTGCGAAATTATAATTTTTTTTATTTAATATTCTTAGTGTTTACACAGGTTGCTTTATAAAACCGTTAGTAATTCTGTTATTATTTTTTTTGGAAGTTGCACTGATTTTTATATGTGCCTTTACATATATTTTAATGCTATTTCATATCTTCAGATGTTATTTTCTCAAATAGAGAATATGATAGAATTTTCTAACAAAAAACCTCATCAATTAAAAATTTAATGAACTTTTTTAATTCGAATTTGGTATAACAATTTATCAGTATGTTCTGTAAATCTTGAAAAAGAGAATAAGTAATATATTCATTTAAAAATATTTTATAACTGTTTTAGAACTTCACAATTTAAAAAAAATAAAATAAAATTTCGTGCTATTTATGAGTCTTACCCCATATTTAAAGAATGGAATATAACTTTTTTTTAAGTTCAGGAACTAGATAATACATTTCTTAATCTATATGCAAAATTTTAAATAAATCATTTGATAAACTTTTAAACTAGGAGATTTTTACTTTATATCTTTTTTTTAGCTAAAAAAGTAATTTTTTTTTTCAAGTTTTGTGAAAACTTCTGTCCCTTAACTGGTATATTTTGGTTTTTGAGATGTTTTTTTAATCTTTGTCATGCAAATTTTCAAAATTATTTCGGAACATTTTTTTCAAAAAATTCATCCTGAACGTAGTCACACACATTAGATAATACACAACGTCATTTAATATAACGTAGAATCTTTAAATAAATCATAGATTAAATTAATGTTTCAAAACCGAGTGTAGAGGAAGTTTGATTGTCTAAAAATACAATCAAAATACAAGCCAGTCAATTCAAATAAGAGTAAAAAAATAGAAAATTACTTTTGCGATGCATTGTATCTTTCAGCATACCACAAACAGAAAACTTAAAAAGAAATCTGTAAAAAGGAGCCTTTGAACCACATAAAGAGAACAAACCGCCACCCACCATCTTTCCCCAAACCAAAAATTCATTTTCCAGAAAGAGAGAGAGAGAGAGAGAGAAAACATTCCTCAAATCTGGAAAACCTGTTCACAACTTTTAACTTTTGTTCATGTTATTTAGTAATTTCATTTTTATTTTTCATTCCAGCTGTAATTCCATCACCCCCGAAATTCACCAAGATATTCGACAAATTATCTCCGTGGTCACCTCGGGACTGAAAAATGGGGGAATTCCACCTTCATCAGAGTGCAACGTGGGGAAAACGCACTTAAAATAACTCAGGTTTTTATCTATAAGTAAAAAAAAAGAGAAGGAACACTAGTAAGTCTCGTGGTGTTCGTGCATCGAGACATAAATCTCCCGATTTTTTTTCTTTTTTTTTTTTTTCCCCTTCCAAAACGCGATTAGATGCAAGTGTTCCTTTAATAGAGCGAGTCTGCTAGAACGAAAGCATTCTTTGAAAATCCGAATGAATTGTTGGGTGCATTATTTTGTAAGGCTAGCTTTAAAAGACCTGCATGAAAAGAGTTGGATTTCAGACTTTACTAGAGATTTATCTCGATTTACGAAATCCAAACAGAGTACAGTTTTGAATCCACTTGGACAACTTACGTTTCATCTTCTGAAGGATATTTTTAAAATATTCACTAGTTACGAAATGTTATAAATTTTTTATAAAAAATGAATAGAGGGAAATTCCTCTCTCCAAGTTTGAATGCAAACAGAAATTCTCTATCGTCTAATATAGAAGTTACAGAATCTATGTTATACAGTACACTTCCGAGTATCCGGTTCGCGACTATCCGGCTTCCGTACTACCCGGTCTAGTTTTATTTTATCGTCATTAAATGAGGAAGAATAGGCGTTTCATGGGCAACATGGCCAAGACATTGCTACGATCCTCCTACGTGTCGTGTGCAAAATACAAGTTGTGAAAGGAAAAGAGCAGCGTTCTGCTCATTATTTCGTCAGTGTGTAACGGATATCAATTTTTGAAGCTGTTCCTGATTATAACTGTACAGCACGTACAGTATTCGTCTATAGTTTTCTGTGTAATCATTTATCAGAGAAAAATAAAATCAGTTTGAGTAAATTTTTTTAAGAATTAGGCCTATGATTTATTTTAATGTTTTGTTTTTGTTTCCTGCATTTAAGTTGGGCATTATAGAATTTATACTAAAATGTGCACAGTTTATATCCTTTAGTTTACTTTTTCTTTAATATATTCTTGAAATGTGTAATTCAATATATAAACAAATATAAACTACCAGTACAAAGCCTTCTATTTTAATTCGACACATTACCGGAAACTGCTTTCGTGATTCAACGGGCCGTTGTCGTGTTCACATTCTACCAGGTTTGAGATAAAATGGACTTAGCACTCAATAAGAAGTAAAAGAATACATATTATGATAGTGAGTTTAGGAATAAAAACTTTAATTTGTGGTATTAGTGAGCAAAGAAATGGGTCCATAGAGCTCCAGCCTATCCGGCTTTTTTTGTTATCCGGCCAGTTCTTCCGCCATATTAGACCGAATACACGGGAGTGTACTGTCACTTCTTTTTAAAAAAATGATGGATAGAAGGAAATTCTTGTCGACAACTGGAAAGCAAACGTAGATTCTACATCGTCTAATATAGACGATATAGAATCTACTTTATATATCATAATATTTAAAAATTCCCTTCGGCCCTTTGCAGAAACAATGAAATATTGCATGTTGAAGCAACCATAGATAATTATTGATGTCGCTTAGTTCAGCATTTATTGTAAAGAAAATATTTAACACGATCTGCATTTCAATGTTTAATTACATTTATATGAACTAAATTAAGCGCAGCTGCTAAAAGTTTCTAAAGTTGTTTCCAATAAATATTTCTGCTACTTTATTTTAAGGAGGGTTTACACTCGGCCAGTCATAAGGCGGTCAGTAGGCAACGCATGTATAGAATGGCTGAAAATGCTGTTCAGTCCATGGCAAGTATGACGCGGCAACAACATGCTGCTGTAATGTATTGTTTTTCTTATGGCGCATGCGTTTGTAGAATTTGGCATTTTTTTTTTTTTGGCGTGAAAAAATTGATCATTTATCATAGATTAAGTGCGACAATTTTTGCTCTTAGTTCTTTCTGATGCGTGGTTGTGTGTGTGTGTGTGTGTGTGTGTGTTTTCATTTTATTAGCCATTTTTTTTATAGTTTTCCAAATTTAGATATGTTGACCTTTATTTTATTTTACCAGGTTTTTTTTTTTTTTTTTTTTTTTTGTAAATATTCGCCATTTTAAAAAACTAATGTAGATCATTTCTGTGAAAAGAATAATTCATGGACGTCAAAACGGCAATTTACAGTCAAGCATGGTATACCTGAATCTATCTTGTGAAATTGTAGCAAATATAAATCAGTCCCTTTCTGCGCATGCGTTGTCTTCTTACTAGCTGTCTTATAACTTGCCGAGTTTAAACTGCTTTAATTGAATTAGTTTTCTTCAAGTTGTTAAACTTTTAGACTACGTGCAATTAAATCATTTCAAATTAAAAAGCGAAAATAAGTGTAGAAGTTATTTTTTTTTAAATTTGATCATATTAAAAATAGTCCAAGTTATAAGTTGAAAAACATTTTTCTTGTTTGTGTTTATTATTTTAAGCCGATTTACAACACGTTGATCAATAAATTTTCTCGGAGGATTTCCATTAAAATGGCCGATGATCATCTAGTACAAGAAATACTGTTTATTGAATGTGTTACATGGAACAAAATGTGCAATATGATACTATAGAAACTGATGGAATTTAGTTATTTAAATTTAAAGGAACTTTTTACTAACTTTCATTGAATCTATGAATTATTAATGTCAAGATGGAATTAATATTAGAGTATAAAGTTTATTTTGAGCGAAAAAAAGCAAAAGTTATTATTTATTTTCTCAAAATTAGACGATTTTTGATCATTTAAATGGCCACCTCGAATAAGACCCGTCAATCAACGCACGGTATTTCTTTGAGGAGGCCGTTGATTGGCCTAACATAATAAAATTCAAAGCTTCATAATTCGGGTTTTTCTTTCTCTACATCAAGACCAAAAATAATCACCACCTGATTCGCCGAGATCAGTGATAGCTAAAATTTTCAATTAAAATATTTCATGTAACTTGCTTCTAATGGTTTCTCAGTAAAGTACTTTTAAACATTAAATTTCGAAATAAATAAAAATAGTATTATTTTTGAAGGTTTATACGGTTTTCTTTTCATTGTCTATAGATCACTTTAATTAACTATCGTCGAATCAAAAATTTAAAACTTAATTTGAACCTTTGGTATCAAAATTTAAACATTTGAAATTTAATTGTTACCGTTAATTAAATGAATGTGATTAACTTTCAATTAATACAAAAATTTCTTTGCCGAAACAATATTTTTTTTTAAATTTTCTTCAAAAAATATGAGTACAGAAAATAAAATCACTTAGCATTGAAATCTTATGAGCAGAACAGAATATATTTCATATAATTTATGGTATATCTCGGGGGATTATTCAACAAAAATTTCTCTAATTCAATTTAAAACTCAGTTAATTATAACAATAAAGCGATTTTCGAATAATAACAGAGTACTATATCTTTATATACCCAATTGTATTAGGGAAAAATTCAACATTTTTTTTTTTAAATGGCACATTAAATTTTTTTTTTTTCATTATTGGTTACTTGAGAAGTATCATTGAATATCATTGAAAGTGTATTTTAAACAGAAACCTACATAACATGAAAAAGCAACCAGTATTTTATATTTTCTTCAACAAAAATTGAGAAAATGTTAGAATGAGATATTTGCAGCAACAATGAAAACGATATGGTTATGAATAGACTTCAAAAATGAAATATATTGAAAAAAAATGCTTCCAGAAAAACCTTATTTGAAATGCATAACCCTCTATAGTGCAAGTCAGCCATCTAACTCTCCGACCCGCCACGAAGGCACGCGGATTTAAGCCATAGAAACTGAATGACCGGACCACCGCTACAGAAACATTGGCGGGAACTGTGGTTGAGTCCTAAAGGCCGTCACCAGGCACGGTACAACCCTCCCCGAAGTAAGTACGTCCCGTCATTGATGGGAGGAGTCAGATCCCCCAACTATTATTGTACCCTCCAGGGTGGCGAGATCCAACCACCATGCCGGAAGCATCTCATCCTCATTTCGAGGTGCTCCCCCCCGGGGGGTACCCTCCATAGTGTATCTATGCCAGATTTGATATTGTAGATTCCTGTTTAGAAGAATTTTTAGACACCTCGGAGAAATGTTTAAACATTTTTTTTTTCAATTACAATTGTAATGAATTAAAAATTAAGCAAGATGTGGCATTTTCCCATGATAACTCCCGAAAATATCATTGCAAAACACTTTTACATCATATTAATATTAAAAAATCGAATTTTTAATGATATTTATTAAGTTGTTACATAACCTTTTCTAAATTTGAGCACTTTTATAATAATATTTTTCCAATTCCTATTATTAGTTCACACTCTCCCTATATATGTTTATATAACTTGTTCAAATTTTCAATCGTTAATAAAATGCTTTCTATTCATCCACTCCAGTTCAAATACATTTTTTTATACTTTTAGTGTATGACACTTGATGTTAATACATTTTTTTCAAAAATTAATTCATTAATTAAATTTAATTCATTTTTAATACTTTAAATAGAGTTTTAGCAGTTTTTAATGAAAGTTGAAATCAACAGGCTGTAGCTCAATCTGTAAAATGCAAGCATTTCAGTACTTTTCACGTGAAGGTGAAGAATGCGAGTTCAGTTCTTGCGAAAATCAATAATTTTTTGATAATAATTTGTTTGATAATTATTCAATAAAAAGTACCAAAAATAAAATTTTTATTTGTTGACCTAAGTAAGAATTGTATTTTTTAAAAAATGTTTTTTTTATATCACTTGTTTTGCATAATTTTTACTTTCTTGCATACGTAGTATAAAGGAAGTATTGCGTTCGTCAAAAAATTAGAACTCGAGATTTTGACGAATCTCCAGGTTTGAGACTTGGGTTTGGAAAAGCCTTTTTGGAAAATGTCCATCTGTTTGCCATTATGATAACTCAAAAACTGGTTTGAGCTAGATAGATAAAATTTGGTACATAATCTTTACACCACACTTATAGATTTCTGCCAAATTTTGAGTAAAATCCATACAGGGGAAATCTATCTGTCCGGCTATTTGAATACCAAATGAAGAGAAGTAGATAGATAAAACTTTGAAGACAGATTTAACATCTTCTGTGTGTCAAATTTTGAGCGAAATCCAACAACGGGTTGACCGTCTGTCGGTCTGTACTTTCAGAAATGTTTAAACGCGATAACTCAAAAATGCAATGACTTAAATACAATAAATTCTGTATGGGATTTTGTGATTACAAGTATAATTCTGTGTCAAATTTCAGTAAACGTTCTGCATTCAAACCAAAGAGTAATATTTCGTAACTATTGAACGCCAGTGCTATGCAAAGAGTTTTTCTTGGATAACACCTTTATTAGAGAGTATGCGAGAAAGTTTAATTTAGACTACATTTTTGAACTGAAATTCAAACGGGTTTCATTGTTTCGCCCGATTTTGAAACATGTTTCTCTTCCATTGTTGAATTCTATGGAAAAAGGATTCTGTTTAATTGTTTGAATAATTCACAGGAGGAATAAGGGGATGAAGTTACAATACAATACTTCTAAAGTTAAAAGATTGTCTGTCTAGACAGTTACGTTTTTAATAGCAATATAATAACATAATACTTGTTTTATTACCATATTAAACAATGGACAGAAGAGATGTGAAGCTATTAAAATAACACAACTTTAACATAATTTGTTGCTTAAAAACATTTTTTTGGTGGAATCATGAGCATTAAGATACGCATAGGAGATTTAACTAAAAATAAAAAGAACCAATATTCCTGGCGAATCAATTGATAGCTAACGGTGACTGATTATTCATTAAAAATGCAATAATTTAGAACACTTTTTCTCAATAAATACTCTGCATAAAATCTTCATATCAAAGAGACGGGAGCCAGACTTATCTTAGCGTGAGGCATAAAGTGGCGGCAACCATTTTAGAGAAAAATAACACCTGCACTGTCTGAACGGAAGCATAAATATGCATTTTTTTCCAGGGAAGTTTCCTTCTAAAGTAAGCTGAAAAACGACATTGCAGGTGCCGTGTCATTTCTTTTATGACTAAACATTGTGACCCGCGTTAACTACCTTTCCTATTCATATCCCACGCCGTTTTCATGATGGGGGAATGCTCTCTTCCATGGAAACTTACTGGATGTACACCGCGTATCGACAAGCTGTGAAATTTTGTTGTGCCATTGGGAACTATGAGTTTTATTCCCTTCTTCACTTTAGTCATTTTCCTTACAAGGAAAATTTGTTTTTATTCATGAATTCCGAAACTGTTATATGCCCAAGAGGAAAAAAGCTATTTTGCCATAAGACTTTGTGGAAGCATGAATTCATTTTGATATTTCGATTACATGAAAAAAAATTATATAAGGCTGTCTGAACAATTTGGTATAGTTTCCAGACAAATTATGCTTTTAAGCGATCGCAACATTTGATAAAATAAGCCAGACACATAATAATATAAAATGTTGGCTTTTATAATCTTCATATTAGGTGCTTATATGTATTTTAAAAAGCGACATCTATTATAAACATGCGAAGTATCTATATAAAAGACAATGGTTTTGGGTTTTACCAGTTTACTATTACTTTATTGTTATCATTTTGAAAGCTTCCCATTTAATATTATTGAACTTTTCAGTGTATAAAGACTCCAATCATGGAACACTCCAAATTGCATTTTCGACATTCATTGCTGTTTTTGTTTGATTTGAAGAAATCTGCTGCCGAAATCCATCAGACACTTTTAGAAACTTATGGTGATGCTGCTCCATCATATCCCAATTACCGGTTTTGGATTCAACGATTTAAAAGTGGTGATTTCGATGTCAATGACATAGAATGGCTTGGTGGACAAAAAAAAAAAAAAAATTCGTAGACAATCAGTTGCAAGACTTATTAGACGGAAATGGAAAAAAGTTGTGGAAAATGACGGAAAATATTTTGATGTATAATGTACCAATTTTTCACAACAAATGCTTTTTTTAAAGTGAAAAACTGATCAAAATACATGCAAGCACCTAATATTATTTAGATATTAGGTATTTTAGATAGATAAGGTATTTTAGATAGATTTAGATTTTTAGATTAAGCTTATTTTAGGTAAACACTTTAAGAAACTGAAAATTGCCTGAGCAAATTAATTCGTATTTAATTTTATTACATTTGAGTTACATTTTGCTCCATTCATTTCTTAATAGCAGTATATAGTTATAAGGAAGCAACGATCTTACACCAAGATAATATTTTTAAAAACTTTAAAAAAATGGAAGTTTTGTTAATACACTCAGTTTAATGTTGCTTATTATTTTAATAGCAGTCTTAGGAGAACAGTTGTTCCGCCGAGGATATTGATTGTGCTTAATTTCAATTAAACTTCTTAAGAAAAATTTCATGTTTATCATTCCGCTAATTCTTTTGATAACTTTATACCTAATGTGTACCTGAACATTCCTAATGGAGTCAAATCCCATGACGTCAGACTGGCATTAAAAATTTAAGTGCCTGAATAATCCATTTGAAATTCCATAGTGTGTTTTGCGGTAATGTAATTCTGCTTTCTAATCCTACATGTAAACTACCATGCTAAAGTAAGATCTTTCTTCCTTAACTTTCATCAATAGCAAAAATAAATAAATTAAAAAATTTTAAAAAATTAAAAATTAAAAAAATATAAACTATGAAACGGTTTATAACGACTTGAATAAAAACAATGGAGAATGTAATCATTCGTAACAAATTGAATTGAAAATGGTCTGCATGTCACTCCAACAATAAGATCTACTGTTGAAAATTATACAAACAATGTTTTTAGAAATTGCCGAAATTCAAAATAATATAATAAAACTGGTATCATTAATCACTGATGTCATCAAGTCCATGAACATAGAGCCTTTAACAATTTAAGTTTTAGATAATCTAGTTGAAACTGCACGTTGTCTTTTACGGTTATGTAATTTCACTTTCTGATTCCTCATGTGAACTTGTAAATAATTAGCAGAATCTTTCTTCTTAGCTTTCAACAACAACGGTTTTAACTTTATCACGACAGCGAAATCATTCGTTGAAACTTATGCAACAAATTTTTAAATCTTGTCAAAATTCAATAAAAATTTGTGCGGCAATTAAATTGGTATAATTTAAAGAAAATTTTAAAATGGTGTAAATGTTCAGGTCTGTACTATGCTATTTTTGTAGATTATTGCGAGAAAATGCCAAAATCTTACTTACTTTTTAATTAATTAATATTTTAATTGAAATTTTTTAAAAATTCGCTGAAATTTATACATTTTTCTTCTCCAAACTTCTCCATTTCTATTCTTTCTAAATCTTAGCCAAGTTTTTAATTCAAGGTGAAACAATTTATGAAGTAAAGCGTCAACACATGTACACATCTCTTATATTATAATCAGTAAAAACTTCCTTCTGGTGTATTTTTTTTTTTTTTACATGAAAGAAACGCAAAATGTCGAGAATCCTCAAAGTCTTAAAATTGAATATTTTTATAATTACTATATTTTTATCTTGTTTATTTCAAATACAAGAGAGTAAAAAGAATAAGTTTATAAAACGAAATATCATGAACGAACTATGGAGTATTTCATGAAATGGTTAGAAAACTTGAAATACAAGTGAAAAATTTCTCTGTTGAACATTTTCTACGTGTTGTGTCTACAGTAAACTTCCTTTCTACAGCGGAAAGAAGGCCAAAATAGCAACTAGTGAGTCGGCTTCGAAGAGTAAATGATTGCCCTCACATTCTTTTCAGTTGTCAGCCTTAAGATACTTTCAGCTATTCTTTGTGGGCTTAGGTCCCATCTTGCTGGAATAACAGACCATGAAGCATTTGGGAAAAAATAATTCTTTTTGTCTTTTGTGTGGAATCATTTTTGAAGCCAACGCAGTAACAAGATCATTTGTTTCGAAGACATTACGAAGCCTGTAGGTCTTCTATTTTCATACTTTTTTCGAATAATTCCACAGTAAGGGGCATTTTGGCACAATAAAAATTGTGGAATATGCATTTTTTCTTCATAATGGCTCTTCTGTTTACCGATTTTATATACAAATTAATATAAATCCCCACATTTTGGAGCAAAGACCACACATTAAAATTTATCTCTCTAACTTCGGGTTTTTGAATTATTTCATTTGAATGTACTCGAATATACAGATAATCCACTGACAGATTTGGTTCAAAATTTGATGCAATTCTTATTAGTGAAAGAATCATGTGCGAAGTTTCTATAATCTCAGTAGATATGATTTTGAATTATCATATCCATATGCATATGGACAAATAGATAAATAAACCATTTGTTGAAGCATTTCTCGTAATCATTGATGCAACTACTCTGGTGTAAAGGCCATGTAAAAAATTCGTCCGTTTTACTCATCTTTCTTCTGGAAGATGTTCACATATGTTTTAATAATATTCCAAAATAATAACATGTTCCCGGTTTATAATTCCATTATATTGCGCTCAGACAGATAAACATAACTCCAAAAATGATGATCATGTCCACAAACAGAGAAATATAATTCTATAAATGAACCAGGATGTTAATTCCAAAGGTGATGGTCTTCATAGACAGATAAACATAATTTTATGAATGAGTATCATATCCATTTACAGATAGACATAATTTTATGAATGAGTATCATAGTCATAGACAGATAAACATAATTTTATGAATGAGTATCATATTCATATACAGATAGACATAATTTTATGAATGAATATCATATTCATATACAGATAGACATAATTTTATGAATGAGTATCATAGTCATATACAGATAAACATAATTTTATGAATGAGTATCATATCCATTTACAGATAAACATAATTTTATGAATGAGTATCATATTCATATACAGATAAATATGATTTTACGAATGAGTATCATATTCATATACAGATAAACATAACTTTATGAATGAGTATCATATCCATTTACAGATAAACATAATTTTATGAATGAGTATCATATTCATATACAGATAAACATAATTTTATGAATGAGTATCATATTCATATACAAATAGACATAATTTTATGAATGAGTATCATAGTCATATACAGATAAACATAATTTTATGAATGAGTATCATATTCATTTACAGATAAACATAATTTTATGAATGAGTATCATAGTCATATACAGATAAACATAATTTTATGAATGAGTATCATATTCATTTACAGATAAACATAATTTTATGAATGAGTATCATATTCATATACAGATAAACATAATTTTATGAATGAGTATCATATTTACAGATAAACATAATTTTATGAATGAGTATCATATTCATATACAGATAAACATAATTTTATGAATAAGTATCATATTCATATACAAATAGACATAATTTTATGAATGAGTATCATATTCATATACAGATAGACATAATTTTATGAATGAGTATCAT
The DNA here is from genome assembly GCF_947563725.1 of Argiope bruennichi. Classification (NCBI taxonomy): domain Eukaryota; kingdom Metazoa; phylum Arthropoda; class Arachnida; order Araneae; family Araneidae; genus Argiope; species Argiope bruennichi. Next base: position 125,105,999 of record NC_079151.1, on the reverse strand, counting down.
ATTCATATACAGATAAACATAATTTTATGAATGAGTATCATATCGATTTACAGATAAACATAATTTTATGAATGAGTATCATATTCATATACAGATAAACATAATTTTACGAATGCGTATCATATTTACAGATAAACATAATTTTATGAATGAGTATCATATTCATATACAGATAAACATAATTTTATGAATGAGTATCATATTCATATACAAATAGACATAATTCTATGAATGAGTATCATATTCATATACAGATAGACATAATTTTATGAATGAGTATCATATTCATATACAGATAGACATAATTTTATGAATGAGTATCATAGTCATATACAGATAAACATAATTTTATGAATGAGTATCATAGTCATATACAGATCAATATAATTTTATGAATGAGTATCATATCCATATATAGATAAATATAATTCCGAAAGTGATTATAATACTTGCATACAAATAAGCATAATTCCAAAAATAATGATACTCATAAACGGCTATACATTCTAATTCTGTGAATCAGTTATCATGTTCACATACAGAAAAAATTAATTCCAAAATAAATAATTATGTTTATAGATAGATAAACATAATACGAAAAGTAATAATGACAGTCCAGGCAAGCATTTTCTTTTTCGTTTAAATTAACTGATTTATCGGTGTTCGGATAAATATAAACATAAATATATATCAAGTGTAAATGAGCTGAGGTGCAATTTTTAATATTCTCCCATTCCGGGCCAAATTAAAAGTTATTGATAATATTTATTTCAGTATTCTTTTTTTTTTAATTTTGCATTTGGCACAACATTTTTTTTCCTGTCAGTGAATCATTATTTTTTTTCAAGTGTTTGATATGTGATTTTGTGACTACAACTGCAGTTCTGTTTCAAATTTTTTTTCCAATCTGCTTGAAAAAAAAAAAAAAAACGCGTCTAAAACACAAATTTACCTTTATTAGAGAGTAGGCGGGAAATTTTTCTGGAGACCACTCCCGCTGATTTTACCTCCAAGTTTTCTGTTGTTTAAATACCAGCATTGTTGTCTGCTCATTCATGCTGGGTTCCAACCAAATTCAGCTGAAGGCGACGCATTTGCCAAATGATTCATGAATATGTAGTGTTCGACAGACACTAAGCTTCTTGTGATTGGGTAGCGTAGAATCGTGTAATTAACTGTACCCCTGACTATTCATACTCATGAGCTATTAACTGTGACGGCGACTGCATAACGACGATCGCAAGCGGGGGAGCTAATAATTCAATAAAGGACTGTGTTAGGTGGTCATCCATTCAAATGTGTGGGTTGCCGAGTAAATTCTGCAGCTCAATAGGGTAATGTCATTATGGATAAGAATGCTTAAAGGATGATTTACTCCTTCTTTGAATCTGAATTTAAAGAAAACAGTTATTTAAAACTTCATTTAACTCGGCAGTTTTTTTTTTTTTTTTGGTAAAATTGTGAGTTGTTTCTTTTTTTTTTGGGGGGGGGAGGGGAAAATATTTAGATACGAATGACATAATGATTACATATGAATATTTTAAAATCTTACCTCCATATGAACTGATCATATAAATAAGAAAAAAATTAGGAATTAGTTTAACATGTTATTCGAAACCATCTGCTATATTACAGTATTCATTTTGCAGTTTATCTATTATTGCTTATATTTTTGACCTTGTCTTTGACCTATATTTTTGACCTATACTTTGACTCAGTTTTACCATGGTGAAATCGGGTCCGAGAGGGCGCTATAGGACATTGCCAGCATGCGAAACATGGCTGTAGTAATTAGTTATATTTTTTTTGTGTGTGTGTAAAATCACGTTTTCTCAGGAAAGACACTTACATTAATAAACTTGAAAAGCAAAAGTATTAAATATAAATCCATAAATAAAACACAAAGCAAAAAGTGAGCTTCTAACCGAGGACACGCAACATATGCCTCATTTATGCTGTTCTGACCAGTATACTACACACCCTCTTCGAAGCGAAAGTTGAATACACTTCTTCTAATAGTTAATTATAACTTTGCTCTTCCGCCTTTCAAAATGGCAGACGCATTGGGATCTGGAAGGGTGCTAGATCTTGCCGAAATACCCTTTTCTGCCTTGAGAACATGTCACAAGCATTATGAAGCAATTGATCCTTCAGAACACGAACATACTTGCCACCATTCATGGCTTCCCGTACAAAATGAAGTCGTCCAGTTGATATGACATACACCCTCATACTATTACCCTTTCTGGATGTTTTGATGTATGAACCAGACATTCTGGTCTCATGCTCTCCTTTGCTTTACGCCAAACGTAGCCGGGCTTGTCAAACATTAAAGAAACGAGACTTCCGTCTCTGAATATAACTTGTCTCCATTCCGAAATACTCCAATTTTTATATATCTTGGCCCACTCCAATCGTTTTCACAGCATTGCTTTCGTCAGTACTGGTATTTTTCTATGTAGTTGTACCTTGTAACCAGCTTCATAAGAGTCTCTTGCGAACTGTTCTGGGTCTGCCAATGACAGGCGTGGACTCGTTCCATTCTCTTGCAAGTGTAGCAGAGTTTGCATATCTAATTTTACTGCATAATCGAGTAAATGTAGCACCAGCACGTTTAGAAAATAATCTTGGAAGACCAATTCTAGACTTTTTATCTACGGTTACTTCGGTTTTGAATCTGTATAAGGCGTGAAACAGTCGACTAACTGCAGAATCCGACAAAGGATGGATTTTTTGTTAGTTTGCCTATCTATGAGTAACGGCAAAACACAGTTAAAAGAAAAACAAAAATTTAGTTATGATTTTGAAATAAAAAATATGTACACTATACCACATTTTAATACAGATCAAAACAAATTTTCAAAGGACAAATGACAAAAATGTATGCTTAATTCTTTTCACTTTACTGCGAAATTAATTATAAAATGTGTCATATTTTGTCGCAGAGAGAATGCCGAGTGAAGATATTATCTATTTTAAATACAAAATGCACCATAAATCCGGAAAACATTTCATGCAATCCAAAATGCTAAGTTATCTCTAAAACAGTATACATTAGAATATCTACAGGCAGGGCCGGCCATCTGGGGGTGCGGTGGATGCTATGCACCGGGCCACTGAGATTGAGGGGCCCCGCTGTGATCAAGAATTAAAATAGTGTTCTGAACAATAATAGCGTTTACACATACTGAAAGTATACGTTTGTTTCTACTTGGCTGGCTGAGCTTCCACTTACGCTGTTACTAGGCTACGATCGCAGTGATACCTATAAAAGAAGGGGGGATCATTTATGAATAAGGAGATCCCATTCAGATATGTTAAGACAGAGCGTCGCGACTTCTGGCACATGCGGCTCCCAGAAGTCGAGGATGAGGCTGGGTTCAAATGGACTTGTATATCATCCAATATCTACTTTCTTTCTACATCTAATGTAATATATTTTATGTGTGCATCTTTGCATATTTGTTTATATTTAATTGTTGAAACAAAAAGTAAAACGAAGATAAATTAAACGATCAACTCCTAGCAATGCACACTGCATTACTTCTTCACCCGCCACGACTGGAATAAGAAGAATTAAGGAAGACGTTTAAATGGAGTAGTCGACGGATTTCGAAATATACGAAGTTTACAGTATATATTATAGTCTAGAGCAAGTGTGCAAATATTATTAATATAAGGTAAGTAGATTTACAGTTACTTATCTCACTTACTATGTAATAGTGTATTGTATAGCATATATTAATTTGATAATTCATTCTACAAACTGCTTAATACTGTTAGATATAACCATGTCCATGCCAATGAGATATCACTCTGGGTGCTAAAAAAGAAAATTATCAGAAAAGAAAAAAGAAGAAAAACTAAACTTGACAAGAAGTCACGAGTAGATCACTTTTCTTGGCTTCGAAGTAATTCTGGAAAAGAAATTGCTCCAACTTCAGAAATTACAATTCAAACTTCAACTGGGAAAGAAATTTCTATTCCAACTACACAGTCTTGCACTGAAAATGTTGAAACGGTGAAATTTGTTGAAGAAATGTGTGTTTATACAAATATGACCGAATCAGAAAATAATGAAAGAAATGAGAGTAACAAATACGATCAAGAGAGTTAAATGATCCTGGTTTATGGCCAAGTATTATCACAGATAAATTTAGAATGATTTGTGTTAAAGCAGACCTGTACAATACAAGGGACTTTTTGCTAAAAATGCTAAGGTAGAGATCATTTTCCACTACGTACTACTTAAATTTATTCAAAAGCGTAAGACTCCGTGTTTTGGTTTGGTTGTATACTATTTTCCAGAAGAAGAAATGACCAAACTACACGATTTATAGGTGTCTATGATAACTGGAGAAAGTTGTCAAATGTAATCCAAGATCATGAGCGTTCTAGTTGTCATTTTAATTCGTTTATTGCTTGGGAAGAATTACTAAAACGACTAAATTTACGTTCATATATTGGTAAAACAAATCAAGCTAAATGGTTCTATTTTTCTAATCTTCCACTTCGAGGAAATCACGAAATAAAACCATAGCTTAATAATGGAAATTTTTTTTTATGTTTGATCGAATTATTAAGTAAATACGACCCTGTGCTAACGAATCATATAAACAAAATAATAAATTCGAAAAATAGAATTGTGCATCATTTAGCACATAGTTCAAAAGAACAAATTATCTCTGCATTAGGAAATGAAATCCTAAACAAAATTAAACATGATATAAAAGCAGCCATGTATTATAGTATTCAAAGGGATTGTATTCCTGATATTTCCCATAAGTAACAAACTTCAATCATTATTAGGTATGTAAAATTTGAAGAGAGAAGGTTAACTATAAACGAGTCATTTACAGGGTTTATTGAAGTAACTGATATGATTGGAGAAGGACTAACAAAAACTCTATTGAAAAGATTTACTGAGCTTGATTTAGATATAAATTGTAAAGGGCAAGCATATGGCAACGGTAGTAACATGAAAGGGAAATATAAAGAAGTGCAATCTAGGATACTTTCTCTAAATACGCATGAAATTTATGTTTCTTGCCTATGAGATTCCTTTAATTTATTAATTTGTGATGCCGCTTCCAGCAGTATATATAGTAAAAAAAACTTTTTGGGATATTACACCGTTTATATTGCTTATTTTCTTCATTGGGAAATGGATGGGAAATTCTGCAAAGCATTTAAACATTACTCTTAAATTTTTATGTGACACTCGTTAGAAAGCCAAAATAGATTAGGTGAAAGCAGTGCACAGGCATATACAGTTTGAAGGAACTTGTAATGCCCTAGAAGAATTTATTGACGTTTAAATGATGCAAGTAACGATAATACAGCGGTATCCGAAGCTAAAAGTTTATTAAGTGCAAGGAATGTGATTTATTTTATGTTTAATAGTATTGTTTACAATATTTTTCAAAATTAACACAATCAATAAACTATTTCAAGTAGAAACAATTGTTCTTGACTCCGCTTTCAATTTAGTCAATAAAATTAAAACTGAAATCCAAAATTTAAGAACAAACTTTAACACATTTTTCGACGAAGCAAAAGTGCTAGCACATAATTTGAACATTTTCCTGAAAACCGAATTCGAAAAAGGAAAATATTATGTTCCGAAGTTATATATAAAAAAAAAACAGTAGAGGAATTTAGATGTTATTTTTTTACCACTGTAATTGGTACTGTTATTGTACAAATAGAAGATAGGTTTAAAAGTATACCAAATAGTATTTCTGATTTCAAATTAATCACTGATACAACTTTAGAAAAATATGAATTAGAGAAATGTTCCAAACACTTTGTAAAGTTTTATAACACAGACGTAGATGAAAAACCTAATCCAAGAAATTTATTTGTTACGGGATTTGATTTTGAATGAAAGAGATGTAAATAACTCACAAAACATATTGCAATGCATACTAAATAATAATTATAATGAGTTATTTCTAAATGTATTAACTGAGTCGAAACTTTTCTTTACGTTGCCAGTAACTGCAGCAAGTGATGAGCGCTCTTTCAGGAAATTAAAATTAATAAAGAATTATCTTCGGTCAAGCATGTTTTAGAACGCTTAAATGCACTTGCTGTATTAAGCATCGAAAAAGAAATTGTAATTTTTCTGAAGTAATTGATGTATTAGCAAAAAAAAAAAAAAATCATGCATTAAAAAAATTTGCATTAATAATATATGTTCAGATTTTTCTTTGTGCTTTACAAAAAAATTATGAAATTATGGCCCCAAATGACTTTTTGTGCCCACGCCTCTTTGAAGAGAAGATCGGCCGTTAATATACTTTGTTATTACCGGCTATAAATATATGGCGACGAATTATGTAATGAATTTGTAAATTTTTGTCACTATAATTTTTTAAATTTAAATCATTATAAGATTCTTCCATGAGATTTACGATTGCCAACGCTATTGATTTTCTGTATGTGTGAGTTCTACAGCAATTCTTTGTCAAAAACATATTTTAAGTTCTTTTTTTATTTTTTTAGTATAAAAAATATATAATTCTTACGTATACCTAAGAAACATTGCAGTTGTTGCTACCGTAAATACACGTTCTGCATGTTTTGAATTTGATGAAATTTTGTGGCATTAAAACGAAAAATAAAAAACTAGGTGTGTAATTTTGTGAAACTAAATAAAAAGTTCATTATTTGTTTCATACTTGAGTAGCCTCTTAGCCGATGCAGTTCCAAAGAACTGCACCGTTGCCCAGGGAACACCACGTGGAGGTGGGCTACGTTTGTTCCCCGCCCACCCACCCTCCATTGCTGCATCCGAAGACAGTTCTGATCTGAAAACTGCATCGGGCAGCCGACGACAGTTTTGATGTTAAACTGCGCCCTTCTGCGACCGGTATCTCACTGGAATATCCAAGGCTAAGCAGAACTGGTAGATCGCAAAGGATTCTACAATTGACACTCCGATAGGAGCCATCCGTGCAGGCAAACCCAGAACAGAACACAGCTTGTAGACCATATAGGATTCTACAACAGGGATATCAGACATCTGGGTTGCAGATGGAGCCAGTTTCGCTGGAAGTTCTAAAGCCTGGCAAATCCTAAATACCGTGTAGGAGCGAACCACTGGGACGGATTCTACTCTAGTCGCAGGTGGATCAGATGGTGTATCAACATCTTGATCCAAATCGGGATCGAAAAACAGATCTCCGATTGAGGGTAAGTGGGGGAACATGTAATATTTCAACAGTTCCAAGATCGTCCATAGGACGATCCATCCAATGATGGCCGTAGCCTCATTGAAATGTACATAAAACGCACCAAGCATAGCTCAGAAAAAAAAAGTCACACAACGATCAGTTGCAAACAGAGAAATGATTCTTAACAGAGCAGCAGAAGATGGATTCATTGTTTCATCAATTATATTGTTTGCATTTTGTGCGTTTTTTTAACATTAAATAGTAATATTTCTGCTAACAACAATAATAAAGAATGATTGTTGAAACCTTCTGCATCCAATAACAACTGAAATATAACCAATGATTATTATTAAGTTAACAACGGAATAAATCTAATAATCAAGCATAGAATACTAGAGGGAGGCAAAGAGGGGAGTTAATATTTAATTAAATTATGTGGGTTTTAATTTATATATTTTTTCGAATATTAATTAGATTTTCATGAGAGATTTAAAACGAATACTATCGATCGAGATTGAAATGGATTAAAATTTGTAAAAAATGTGTTGAGTAAAATTTGAGAATAAATTTCCTTTTTACTTAATATGTTAAGAAATAAGTTTCTGCCCTGTGCTGTATTTGAGGTAAATTGCCATCTCATATTAGTGTAGTAATTAGTTAAACAAAGGAAATGGGAGGTAAAAGAAAAGTGAAAGAAAAAGAGAAGAAACGCACAAAAGTATGCTGAAAGATAAAATTCACACGAAATTAATGCAGAAAAAACATCAAGAAGCACCAAAAAAGCACTATCAATTTTCAAAATCCCTTACATGAGCCTTTAGAACTTCGTAGAATAATGAAGAAAACCGAATATGCATTTTGGACGCTCATTTGTCAACCAAATGAAACTCAAAATTCCATACCAAACTATTAATACTGATAATTATAAGATCAATTATCAGATTAAGTCGCTGTTACTATGTTACACGCTTGTGAACGAGCAGACCGACAGATGGTCAATCCAAATTTGAAATACTTTAGATGTTAAATCGACGGCTTCTGGCCTAGGGGTAGCTCATCTTCACGTGATCCGGGTGTTCTGGGTTTGAGTCCTGGTTCGGTCATGGTTGTTCTTCCCCTTGTGTTCGATCTGTGAGGTGGTGAAAGAACTCCCCTGCAAAAAGGGGTTTGTGCAAGCGAGTGTGTGAGTGCTATCTTCATATGAGCTGGAAGTCAGACTTCTGCTCTCGGATGTTCAGAGGTCTTTACTCTCAGAAACTATTAGACCTCGCTCTCCGTTGTAACGCGGACACGACATCATCAGATGTTAAATTTGTACATCAAATATTAAAAACTGAGCATTCTCCGTTTTGTTACTATCGTGTTAAATTACTTTCGGACCACCGAATTGAGAAATTTCCTCTGAATGCACTTTGTTCAAAATTTGATAGAAATTTAAAAATCTGAAGTAGAGACCATATACAAAATTTCACCCATCAAGCTGAAAACGCTTTTGCATAATTGTGTTCACTCATGGGCATGATTTTATTTTTAAAAATTAAATTTCTCGGATTCTAGAAGGTCTGAAATGGGCTGATTCGTCAAAATATGGAGTTTTTTAAAAAAAATTTTAATTTTTATAAGTGCAAACTACAAAACGATACTTAAACTATTATTAAAAACTATTATAAGTCCTGGCTAGGCACGCCGTCAACCCATTCTTATTTGATTGACTGTTGACGAGTTTTTAGAATGTTAGCACGATTTTGTCATGTTTTGCAAGTAACTGGACATTAATCTGAAGTCTTACCGAAACTTTAATTATTGTGTCTTATTATAAAAAGCACCTAGAAACTGAATTGAAGCTTCAAGTGGCACAAATAATGCTCAAAACCTGCAAAGTGAAATGTAATCATTCATTTTGTTAAAATTTAATAATATGGAATGTATTAAATATAATTAGTATTTTGTCGCTTTTTTCATTTTTTGTTAAACTCATCTTTAACTAGGAATCTGTTTTATACATGAAAAAATTTAATGTTTTGAAAACTGATGATATAAATAATTTATATACCTTCTTCCTACATTTATCCTTTAAGCTTTATACATGAGTTCAGTCTTAAACCTTTAGAAATCACAAAGACGCCAGAAAAACTGAAATTTATTCTTTGTGAGAAATTAAGAGCTATTGAAGGTGTTTGCGTAGCTTTCGTCAGGCTTTGTCACAAGACACAGAATATACATTCGAGAAATGTTCCAAAAACTTTTGTAAAGTTTTATAACATAGATGCAGATGAAAACCTAATCAAAGAAATTTGTTTGTTACGGGATTTGATTTTGAATAAAAGAGATGTAAATAAAACACAAGACATATTGCAATGCATACTAAATAATAATTATAATGAGTTATTTCTAAATGTATTAACTGTGTTAAAACATTTCTTTACGTTGCCAGTTACCATAGCAAGTGCTGAGCGCTCTTTCAGAAAATTAAAATTAATAAAGAATTATCTTCGGTCAAGCATGTGTTCAAAACGCTTAAATGTGTTCAAACGCTTAAAAAAAATCATGCATTAAACAAATATGCATAAATAATATATGTTCAGATTTTTTTTTTTTTTTTTTTTTTTTTGCTTTACAAAAAAAATAGGGCCCCAAATGACTTTTTGCACCCAGGCCCCTTTGTAGAGAAGAGCGGCTTTGTATACAGGAAAAATGGTGTCTCAACTGCGAATAAGTTAATTTTGTATTTAATCTACATAAATTCAAAAAAAAAAAAAAAAAATAGAACACAAATCAATGCAAAAAAACTGTGAATATTTTTTTTTTCGTTAGCAGGAGATTTACAAGCACAATTATGACTTAATAAAGAATAGAGGCCTTCAAGTTTAGAGTGTGTTTTTAAAAAAAATTTTGTTAATACCAGCTTTTTTTTTAACTTTCTCGTATACGAGTTATAGAAGAGGTATTGGAATTTGAGATTTAGGTGATTCTCCTCGTTTCAGATATCCATGAGTTCTAAAAATACATTTTTGTCTGTTATGTCTGAAATGTCTGTATGTCTGTCTTTCTCACAGCGATTAATAGTTAAGGATGTCTACCAATGTCTTTCCTACTTTATGACCATTGCACTAGTTAAATAACCAGTGTGTTATAGTTGCAGCGGCATGAATCGGTGTTATGTCTGTCTGTGAGCATGATGATTCAAAAATCAAGCTAAAAATGTTTGGTTTATGAACTAGTGATTCAATTTATAGATTTCTGTCAAATTTTGAACGTAATCTATTCTTTTGAAGTTTGTCTGCCTGGTTGTTCGATTACAAACTTGCAAATTGATAACTCTAAAACGCAAAGAGCTTGGCAGATAAAATTTGGCACTGAGGTTTAATATTTAAACTATAGATTCGTATCACATTCTGAAGCAAATCTGTCAAAAGGTTGGTTGTATTGGTCTGCATTTTCGCATATTATGTAAACGCAACAAATAGTAAATTCTGAATGGAATGAATTAATGAAATTCTGTATGTTATCTTGTGACTACAACTGTAGCTCCGTGCCAGATTTTGATTTCATTCAGTCGGCAGTGAAGCGTTCAAAATACATATTCTCATGATAGATTCAATAAAAATGTTAGATTCATATTTAAAATCCATAATTTGTAACCATTTTTCGTTAATGCAATGCAAGGATCTTGCAGTCTTACCCAAAATCCATAATTTTGAGTGACCACTCTCGTGGTTTTATATGTGAGTGCAGTGCTTTATAACATTTTGGCAATGGAAGACAGCAGTTAATCCTCGAAACTGGTAGTCGGAAGTTTACTGTATTCTAAAACTGTTACATACTATATAATAAATTTTATGTTCCCGACTTGTTATTTGTTCTGTAGCAAATTTAACATCAAGTTTCATTCAAAACACCTGCTCACAAGCACTAACACCTGCTCTTTGTTTACACAGTTGTTCCACTCTGGAGATAGCAGAAATCGTACTTCTAAAAACCAATCAAACAATAAGTCAGATGAACTAATAGCAATACAAAATATCACCATACTTGCCGTATTTCTTGTCATATAATTAAAGCTTTAAAGCCTTTGTAGACTCTTGTAGAACCATTCTGTCCTCTATTCATTAACTCACAAAGACGACGGCGAGAAGCCTGAAGGCTTTTAATGATCTAAAAAAAAAATACACAAATGAAGTAACGTTGGATTTCTTGAAGACATCTTGTTAATAGAAAGAAATAAATGCGGACACTAGACGATTTTTTAACCGCCGTCCATTGTTGCGTTCTCCGAATAAGGACGCAACTTTTAATTTGATTTATCTTAGCGTGAAGACCGCTGCAACGAAGCGCTGAAAATGCGTTTAGCGTTAAGTTCGTTATTAGTTTTCATCAAATTAGGAGTTGGTGGAAGAAATTTTTGTTTGTTTTGCTCTTCTCTAGATTGTCGGGAAGTTTGAAGGAAGTCCACAATGAGATGGGAATTATTTAGCCTTTTCAGAGACCTCAAAACTTTAACAAGTTTGGGAAGTTATATAATTATTTTTATTTATTGTTGTTACCTATTAAAATCCTTTGCGAAAGTAATGCCTTTTAATTGCTATATTTTGGGAATAAGATTCTTTTTCTTAAACTGTAAAAACAATTCTGACTTTATTCATGCCTCGAATAATTTTATATGAGGAAATTTCCCTTTCCTAAGACAATACGTGTCAAAGAAACTGCTCTTGTATCACTATGTAGACAATACCTCTAATGTTATTATATTATTTATATTCAAAGTGTGCTGCAATTAATAATTTTTTTTATTTCTTAAGCACTCTGCCGATGTGCGTGATATTTTCTACTTCAAATTTCGTTCATTAATCTGTGATAATCACATCTGAGAAAATGTTAGCAGGCTACAGCCCGTCCAAATAACTTTTAAGATTAAATAGTAAAATAAATATTAAGTACTAAGGATATTGAATACTAAATAAATGCTGAATACTTATTATTATTATGGAATACTATTTACGATGGATAATAAATAATTGTTGGATAGCAAGGATAATAAATAAATATTGAATATTAAGGATAATAAATAAATACGAAATACTAAAGATATTAAATACTAAAAGCACTAAAAACCAAATAAATTTTGAATAATTAAGTAATTAAGTACAAAAAAAAATACTGAAATATGTTCGAACGGTGTGTAATAAGAAATCCATCAAAATCGATAACATATAACGACATTTTATTCCACATAAAAGCAGAAATGTGTTATATGCTCAAGTTGCAAAACACAGCCAAAGTTTACACAAAGCAGCACAGAAATCAGCAACAAACACGAAAAGAGCAAATCTTATTTAACAGCAATAATAGCACAACAATGTTCAGAGTACAGCTAGAGAGCTCGCTCCGTGATCAACACTACAAAAAGAGAATTCAATTAATTTTCAGTCAGTTTTTTTTTTTTTTTTTTCATTTTTCATTCATTTTTATAGATTTCTTTATGGAAGAATATTCGGGCAAATAATCTTAATCCAAATATCGCTATAATTCTTATATTTTCAAGAGCCTTTATTTTTATCATTAAAGTTACCGAGTTTATAGCCGGCGTCACTTATTATCCATTCAGCATCCATTAAAAATAATAAGAAATACTCTCTTTTTTTTCATAAAATAAAATGCAAGATATATAGTTTATAACAACGCTAATGTTAACACGATAACAAATATTAAAATACATGCTAAATACTTAAAATCTTAAATACTGAAATAAACTATAAATATGAAGGATAAATATTTAAAAAATACTAAATACATAGGATATTAATAACAAATGTTCTTGTAACGCATGTGCACTGCATAATTAAAGTATTAACTCTCTTCCACATTTTTCAAAGAAATAAGGTAGATGCCATTTAGATGATAAAAATTCTTTGAAAATATGTGCAAACCAACAATAAATACTATAAACGAAGGGGAAAATAATAAAGGCAGGAAGTTAAATTGGTCTGTAAATATAACTAAAACCTTCACCGAATGAAGCATAAGCAAGATATTTTTGGCAGTTTGACAATTATTCGTAAACAAATTTATAAATATCGAATTTTAAAGAATATTAACTTCACGGTAACCTAGGTGACTGGATTTTATTATTACTTTCTCTCTCATACCTACATACATCCTGCACTATGCTTTTCATGTGGAAATATTTATCTAGATACATGAAAGCGCGTGGCATTTTATCCCCAGAGAATTCGGCATTTTATCTATTTGACCCCATTTTGAAGGATACAAAAGTAAAGAGCGTCTTAGATTTTATTTTCAAGACAGATAAATTTCGTTTAAAAAACGCCGTTTGCTTTTAGATAGGATAGTATTCGTGTTTCATAGATTTTATCCGTAAACTCTCGGCAATTTTGCTGAGCAAACAAAAAACAACAGCGTCACATACTGAATGGGGGATATTTTTTATTGAAGTTTTATGTAACAGAAAAGACGGTTAGGAAAGACACGGTAAGGAAAGAAAGTGAATCCTAATTATGAACTGTTCTGTTTCGCGCGTAACGCTTGTCAGTACATGTTGGTTCTTTTCTTTTCTTCTTTTTTTTCAACGATAACTCATTTCATTGAAATAGTAAATTTATATGCGATTATTCTTTTTTATTTTCTCATATAACCAGAATGCAAAGAGGATATATTGCAATCGACAAAAAAAAAATCAGAAATCGAGATTTTGGCGCAATCTTTATGCTTCAGATAGATCTCAACGAGTCTGAAGCCATCTGTCCGTTTGTCTGCAAGCAAGATATTTCAAGATCGCTTAGAGCTAGACGGATGAAATTTGGTACATCATCTATATTGCAAATTTGTAGATTTCTATCAAATTTTGACTGAAATTCACGGAGAAAAATTGTTTCTGCCCAGTTGTCAGAATACAAACGAACATGATAATTAAACCAGTAGCATGATATAAACCAGTAGAAGTGGTCTCCATGAAATTTTCTCGCATACTTCCCAATGAAGGTCTTGTCCCTTTTCTTCTACATAAAACAGTGAGTCATCAATAAGACCGCGAAATCATTGCATAGCATTGGAGAACGATAATTGAAAAATATGAATCGCAGGCGTGAAGCTAGTATTTTTATACAGTCTATTGCAAGAAGATACAATTTAGCTGTGGGAGGCCGGGATAGCCTGGTTGGGAGGGCGTTGGATACGCGTCCCTTAGGTTGAGTATTCGAACCCCACCGGCCGAAGACTCTCTCTGTGTGTGGTGGCTGGTGCACGCATAAATCTGTCGTAGTCACAATTTCCTCCATGGCGAGAGTAATACCACTGAGGTTATTGAATCAGGGGTGTCCGTTCTCTGATTCAGGTCTAAATTACGATCTGTGGATGAGTGAATGAAATGCATGAATGAAGTCCGGCCCGTAAAAAGGCTTGTGACGCGTGTGTAGCTAAATCGTATTCTTGGCCCTAGATGGCGCTACTGGAAAACAAGAGACGCACCTGTGGCTTAAAATCACTGACTTCTAAAGTCTGCGGGCTTGTCTATGACAAGTGCCATTTGAAACCACAACAATTTAACTGTTTTTTGCCGACCGATCGATATCAAAATTTGGCACAAAACTACAGTACACACGCAACAACAACAGTACAACAACAAGCTGAATTTCATAGATTTAAGTCATTGCGTTCATGAGTTATTTGCGATTACATGCATTCAAAAGTACAGAGTAATAGACGATCAACAAATTGGCGAATTACGCTCAAAATTTGATAAGTATCTATATTTTAGATGCAAAACTTGTGTACTAAATTTTATCTACTAAGCTCTTGAGTTTTGTAGATATTGAGTTGACTTGAACTGAACAACCTGTTGTAGCTACAGTTGAAATCAAAAGATACAGAATTTCATTGATTTGAATCATTGCATTTATGATTATTATTTTTAGATACATACGAAAGTGCAAATCGAAACACTTTCAATCGTTTGAAGGAATTAGTTCAAAATTTAATAAGTCTTTATATTTTAGGTGCTAAACTTGTGCACAAAACCTACCTAATCACATCTTGATCTACCTAGCTCTTACATTTTGTAGTTATTGAGTTAGTTCACTTGTACTCGAACAGCCAGACAAACAGACTTTCTGTGAATGGAGTTCTTTCAAAATTTGAAATAAATCTGCTAATTTTGTCTTAATTGTATATAACAAGTTTTAGTCGTCTAGCTCAAAGTGTTTTTGTGTTCACAGATAGGTAGACATAATGCCAAATTGTTTTTCAGCCTCATCAAGGTCTGAAAAAGTAAAGATTCGTCAAATTAACGAGCTTGAATTTTTTTACGATTACAATACTGTTACGAAATTTCCGGGTTCGTTTGGATAGTGGAAATTATATGGTGTGGAGAAAGCTCAATCAGCAGGCGGCAGTAGAAAAAAAACAACGGCGTTTATTTACACGAAGACAGGACAGGACAGCACAAAGACGACAACTATATACAGCATACAGAAGACAATTGTCTTCAGACGAGACTTGCACACAACAAGACTCTACTGCAGACAGCAGCGCACAGCTTAGTTCAGCACTAGCTTGACTCCGTCGCTGCTCTGCTAATCTATGGAAGATACGTTGTTTACCGTCGACTCCGACTACTCTGGCAGCTGCAGACTGCCTCCTTTTATAGGTCTCAGGAGGCGGGGCTAGAAGCCTCTCAACCAAGCAGGATCGTTCGAGGCGTATCTCGGTTCCTAATGGACGGATCGGGAAAATTCTCAATGTTTCGGGTATAATCTATTTTGGCACCAAAGTCGCCAAATTCATCGCCAAATGGTAGCCACGTTTGTCGCCAAGGTCTGGGACCTCCGACGCGACATCCGGACTCCATCCAATACAGATGACTGTAAAACAGTCTTTCTGATGATGGAACCGACTATGCTGGGAAGCAGCATCACAGATTCGTAATAATACTTTCTCTGTACTTAAGTGTACAAAAAAGTAGAAATCCAAAGACCTATATTAATACAATTTAGTGTACGGGTTTAGCATTTAAACCGTAGTGCTGTATAAAATTTGGAACTAAATCCATCGACGGGTTAATCATCTGTTAGTCTGTACTTTCGTATGCATGTAAAAGCAAATATTTATTATTTTTAATAATAAATGAGGTCTTTTTCTTCATAAAAGTTTATTTTGTGGACATAAAACTATTTTCGAGAAAAACACGAACTATTCCCTTCTAAAATAGTTCATTGCGCTGATGATAAATTGGATTGCATTGTTTTAAATTCGGAGAACTCCAATTTTAGCAAATTCTGATCTCTTTAGCAGAGAAATAAACGATTTACTATTATACCAAACTTAATAGAACTTCAAAATGTATTTTCAAATAATGTGGAATACCAAAAGGTATTTTTCTAATGAAACATTTTCTATAATTAATCCCAGAACCAAATTTCCATATTGGAAATTCTTCTATTATAAAAATGCAAATGATTATATCCAGTAGAATTCCCTACTTCTAACTCCAAACTACACTAATGGATTTCATAAAACGATGTTCCGGAGATCGGAAGATAATATTCTACATTGCCTCTCTGAGAAGGTTTATTCAAATTAATTGGTTATCGCAAGCTCATCTCTAACTATCAGCCCCTTATTTACCCTGTTGAAACATTTCAAATGATGCGACATATGGAATCTAATTCACCAACTATATATCATCACAATAATTCCTTCTCCCTAACGGAACATATCTCGTTATTCAATAAGCATTATCCGGATTCGGCAGAAAATAAATTCTTCGCTTCGAACGTGATCTCCAGGGCTTCCTGCGAGTAATGAAAATCGTTTGGTAATTGAACCGCTGAGAAATGCTCGGAATTTAATCAAACGTTCCACGAAAATGGCAGAAGGGAGTTTTAAAATTAAACAGTATAGCTCGACATCAAACGATATTAAATACCAACATGGCATTTGTTTGAATGGAGGTTATTACTTCGGATAACCGCATTACAGTGATTAAATTTGGAATTTTATTAAATGATACCGTGGACAAATTTTTGGCCAAGATAGCTTATGTTTGTTTAATTGGAAATATTTTATATCTTTGCAGGATTTTGGATTTGTAAGATAGTATTGTTCAATACAAAGTCTTTTTTTTTTTTTTTTTTATTTTTTTATTTTATGCCATTGCGGGATTTTAGATTTGTGAAATTTAAATTCCGGTTTAAAGTATCATAAATTGCTTTAAACATG
Source organism: Argiope bruennichi (assembly GCF_947563725.1). Taxonomy (NCBI): domain Eukaryota; kingdom Metazoa; phylum Arthropoda; class Arachnida; order Araneae; family Araneidae; genus Argiope; species Argiope bruennichi. The sequence continues at coordinate 125,088,588 of NC_079151.1, read as the reverse complement.
AAAATAGAATAAACAAAATAAAAGATTGCTTGATTAAATTAAATTAACCGAATCAGAACTTCAATATTCTGAAAAGTCCACAGTTGAATGCCATAAAAAATTTCGATACCAAGTTATTCAAAAGTCCTTAAATAAATTTTTAGGCTTAATCAGATATATATAGATGATATATCTCTACACAGAAACGTGTGTTCGCAAAAGCAGTATGGGATATCTACAACAGCAGCTTGACAAAAATAGTAGGAAATTAGTAAAAAAAACAATACAGAAATAGTAAAGAAAAGACCAGGAGACCAATAGTAAAAGGACACCATCTTATGACGCTGTTTCCTTAACATAGAAACCTTTTCAAGCGTTCTTTCTTGTGTATGGGATCGCATATTCTTATGCATGAATGAATCTTCTGTGTATGTCTGACCGTCTGTGAGCGGTCGTACTTTGTATTTGGGATCACATATTCCAATGTACAAATAGATTTCCCGTGTGTATCTCATCGTGTCTGAACAATCAAAGGTTGTATTTGTATTCAGATATTCCAATGATTAAATGATTCTTTTATGATGTCTGACCATGTGCGAGCTATCCATTTTGTCTGTGGAACTACATATTCTTACAAATGATTTTTCCGTGTCTATCTTATCGTGTGTGAAGATTATATTTGGGACCACATATTCCTCTTACAAACGAATCTTCCATGTGTGTCTGAATGTGTGTGGACAATAACGCTTTGTGTTTTGGACCACATATCCTTATGTACAAATGAATCTTCCATGCGCATCTGATTGAGTATGAGAGATCGCAGTTTGTATTTGGGAACACATGTTCTCATGTACAAATGAGTTTTCTGTGTGTGTCTGAACGTATATAGACAATAGTGCTTTGTATTTTGTGTCGCATATCCTTATGTACAAATGAATCTTCCATGCGCATCTGATTGAGTATGAGAGATCGCAGTTTGTATTTGGGAACACATGTTCTCATGTACAAATGAGTTTTCTGTGTGTGTCTGAACGTATATAGACAATAGTGCTTTGTATTTTGTGTCGCATATCCTTATGTACAAATGAATCTTCCATGCGCATCTGATTGAGTATGAGAGATCGCAGTTTGTATTTGGGAGCACATGTTCTCATGTACAAATGAGTTTTCTGTGTGTGTCTTATTGTGTGTAAGTAATCAAAAATTGTATCAATTCATTTTATAGGAATATTGGGTCCATATATTCCTATAAAATAAATCATCCATGTGTACCTGAACGATAGCACATTGCGTTTGAGACTACATATTCTCATATACAAATGAATCTTTCATGTGTCTGATTTTGTGTGAGAGATTTCACTTTTTGTTTGGGATCCTATATTCAGATGCACAAATGAATCTTCCGTGTGCCTCTGATGTGCCCTTTAAATTTATGTAAGAGCTTTTGTATCATCCTGTGGACTTCCAGGAAACTTCTAGGGAAAAAATGTCTTTTCAGTATCATCTAAAACCGTGCAAAGTATGCTTAGATTAGTTTGTTGCATTAGTGTTCTCGTGACACACTTAAGTAAAGAAATTTAGTTGTTGTCAATGAAAAAAAAATAATAAATGTATTTTGATTACATCCGTATTAGCATCAAGCCACCATATTTTCTTCATTTATTCAAGAATCAAAATGAAAAATATTCGCATTTTGATTATGTATAGAAATGAGTATAAAGGTTTAAAAAGTAATTTCATATTCAATCCTTGTTTATTTCAAAATAATTCTGCTTTTGCAATAAATACAAAAAAAAAAAAAAAAAATGCAAATGAATAGATGAGTCATACAAACAACGCAAGCTTCAACAGATTTGAAACAAAATAAACATTCCCAAACTTGTTAAATAAATATGAATACTTCTGTTAAATTTCAGAGAAATATTGATTCAAAACGTGTTTACAAATTTAGTGTGAGTTATGAAAAAAAAACTTTAAACCATTACCAATACTATTATCATATTTATAAACTATTACCATAAACGTGATTGTAAAATAAAAACTTTAATATTTAAGCATTTTGTTAATGGCTAACTTCCAACTTTCGTAAATATAATTATAAAAAATGAAACCATATACCAAAGCAACCGCACCTGTGGACTAACCCATAAAATTGTGCTTACATTAAATTTATAATCATTCATTAAAAAGTAGCTGCCAAAAATGAAATGTAATCTCTATAAATTCAAATATTTAATTTTAGATATTTTATAAATTATAGAAGGATTTTTTTTCAAAAATATACATACATTTACCTGTCCAAATAATTAATAAATTTCAGTTATTAGTTTCTAGTATTTGCTTGAAGAGAATGATCTTTACTTTAAACAAAGACGTTTGTCTATCCGGGTATTTTTGGGGTAGGTGCAAGAATTCCGAAAGTCAAAAATGCTTCCTTAAATTTTATCAGCCTTAACTACAAATCATATATTCTATAAACAAACTGCCGGCGTCCTGGTATAGGGGTAGAGCGTCTTCCCCGTGGCCTGGGCGTCCCGGTTCGGGCATGGTTGTTCTATCTGTGAGATGTGTTAATGTGCCCCCTTGTAAAAAGGGGTTGTGCAAGCGAATGTGATGCGTGAGTAGCTAAGACGTACTCTTGGCCCTGGTTGGCGCTACTAAAATAAGAGACGCTCCCTTGGCTTAAAATCACTGACTTAGTCAGCGAGCTTGTCCATGGCAAGTGCCATTATAAACAACAACAACAATAAACAAACTAAAAACTATTGAACTAAAACTATTAACTACAAACTAAGCTTCTTATAACCGAAATTTATTCGAATTTCATGCTTTACTTAAATATAAAATTAAACAGTTCAGCACTCGTTTTTTTTTAAATTTATGAAATGATAATTCTAGAGAACGCATCTGACAAAAATGAAAATATAATCATCTTTTTTAAACAGAAAAATATAGGTGAGAAATTTCTTAGTTTTCTTTTACTTTCTTAATGCTTCTAGGTTAACATTCTTTTTCTATAATAACTGGATAACATGAAAATTGTTGGATAATTGCCTAATTGGATAAGATAAAAATGGCAAGACTCTATACTATTTTATCTGGAACTTTTAAATTTGGCACATAATTACTTATTGAAAGATTTTACATTAAAAAAAACTGTTTCTTACATTTTAAGAGTTTACATATTAATCAAAATTTTAACTTTTCCGAAAGATATCATCGCATGAAAATTGTTTTCTATTCTATTTTAAAATTTAAAAAAAATAGCTTTTTATGGACGCAATTTTTATTTTAATTCTTTCACTAATTTTGATATTTTTTTTCAGAATCAATTTTAAATATAAAATTGTAATAGTGATTTCTATTGTCGTAATGTAATTCAAAACAATTTTTTTTCTTCAAATCTTACAAAAAGAATGCAGGTACAGAAATAATAAAGAGTAAATCGTTAATTTAACAACCACAGAAAGAAATTGAATTCGGCTCATCCGCTAGCAATGCAATCAATACTCGAAATCGAAAATTGGCTCCTTGTGTGAATGTTTGGCCTTTTATAGCTTTCCAACTTGATATGGAATTTTCTAGAAAGATCTTCTCATCTTGGCTCCTAACAGAGATATTGCCACGATTCTAGTAGTTTCCAGAATCTTCATTTTTACCCCCATATTCGTTACAAAATGGTAGAAAAATTGAAGAATCCGTTGCCAATGTCGGAATTATTGATATGGTACTCATTCAGCATTCATTAAAAATAATTCCTGTCGTTTTCTCTAATAAAATTTTATTTCTGCGAATATTCTGATAATTCCAGCGTTAGTTTTTGAGTTGATTATAATTTGTCCATTCTCTGAGTTGGTAATCGTGCTATAAATATAATATTCGTACGGTAATTAAAATTCTATGCACTAATAGAATTTTAATAATTCGATAATTAAAATTCTATGCACTAATAGAACTTTAATAATTCGATAATTAAAATTCTATGCACTAATAGAACTTTAATAATTCGATAATTAAAATTCTATGCACTAATAGAAATTTAATAATTCGATAATTAAAATTCTATGCACTAATAGAAATTTAATAATTCGATAATTAAAATTCTATGCACTAATAGAACTTTAATAATTCGATAATTAAAATTCTATGCACTATAAAATTTCGCAGTGGATATAAGTGCTACATCGTATTATAAACTTCATTACTGATAAAAAAAAAGTTTGCAAAATATTACATAATTTGACAATAATTCTAATAATCTGATTCCTTTCCAACGAGAATAATTCCATTTATATCAAAATGCTTTCACTGAACCTTTATGTCAACGTTATTTCTAATACAAAATCGAGTGGAATTGGATTACATGGAGCTATGATGATAAGGTATATGCAAATAAATAAGGCTAAGAAATTCTGCCCTATGCATCTGTCTAATGTGACTATTTATAAATCAATTTTGTTTTAAACCGGCTGCATAGAACAAACCTAGTCGAGAATTAATGTAGGATCCGACGCTAAAACCATATATTTAACATTACTAGAGATGGAGCGATTATTCTCAATTTACGTTCCGAATAAACGAAGCTGGAAGTAATGTATGGGTTCCTCTTTCCGAATTAGAGTTAGCCGTCCAAAGAAAGAATTTCCGGCCATAATGGAAGAGGTCGTCGCTGACTTTAATTTAATAATCGATCATACCGTTTCTCGTTGGTAAAAAAAAAAAAGAAGAAAATCGACGAATTGGCCTCTGATAAAGACAATTTTCAAAATAAATATATTTTAGATAAAAATGAGACAACCGTATACATTTTCTGAGTGTATCTATCTGATAATCTTAATTTTTTTTATGCAGTTTCTGATCTTCTGTCAAGAGATGTTTGTATAGAAGTTTCGTAAAACGAGATAAAAAATGAAAAAAATGTTGTTATCTACGCAGAAGAAGTCATTACATTTTCTAAATTTACTGATATTTTTTTCGTCAGCGGAATTCAGAGCCATTTTGAAGTTCATCTTAATGGGAATATGAAAAAAAAAAATGCATAAATTAACAATGTACTGAAATTTAGATTAAGAAAAACTTATCTGCGATTGGATTTATAGCAAACGATATTTGATTCCATTAAATTTAGCTGTTACAGCGTATTCTTCTTTTTTTTTTTAAATAGATTTCCATAAATTTTAAGAGAAAAAAATCGTTTTTTTTATTTAAAACTTAATTAGTGAAAATTTAATTTTTTTATAATATTATACATTACTTTATAATATTATGATAAATGTTTATAATAGCTATTGATATTTGAAATATTAACCTAATTATCAGAAACCCATATTTAAATTTCGTAATTTTTAAAATTTTGCCGTTATTATTCTAAACCTAATGCTTCAAAATTGCGCTTTCCAGAATTAACATTTTGATTTCTACAAAAATAATTATCCCTGCACAGTGAAATAATTCATATTTTCATTATTAACAGTTATGGACCTTTCGTTAGCTGTTTATAATTTAATAATAACTTATAAATTAATTTACTAATTTTATTTTTTTCTTAGAAATGGAAATTTGGCAGTAGTTTTTAAACTAAACAATTTATTTCCTTCATTAATCATTTTAACTAAACATGAATTAAAAATAATTATTTCTACTATATTTTTTCTGCACTCATTTAAGTATGTATATGCAAAATATTTTTTTAAAAAAATAGAAATTCAACAAATTTTATTTATAAAACTAGCGAAAGTGGTTACCCAAAATTTTCTCGCATAAAAGTGTAATACCAGAGAACGCCTTGCACAACATTGGCGTACAATAGTTACGAAATATTAACCTTTGGCGCAAATTTAGCCTTTTTTACAGAATCCAGCGTTTCAGCTTTGGCGAGTTTTTTGGCGATTAATCTCTGGCGTTCGGTTAATAATATGCTAAAATCGAATTTGTGTTTTAGACATTTTTCTCAATCGATTGAAACAAAAATTCGATTTGCAGTCACAAATTCACATACCGATTTTGATATATTTAAGTCATTATCGATTTTAAGTGTTTCTAAAAGTATAGACGGCCTAACCCTCACTCGATTTTGCTCAAAATTTGATAGATATCCATAAATTTGATGTAAAAATCGTATAAAAATTTTATTCATCCAGCTGAAATCTTTTTAAAGTTATCTTTATTTCAAAGAGACGGACATTTTCCAAAAATGACGATTACAATACGTTTTCTGTACTTCGGCATAGGTGAAAGTAAAAAATGAAAATTATGTTTTTAATTTTTACAGGAAAATGAAATTATAAATATAAGTTAGTTAAGATTTGCATTTATCATTATAATTTTGTTATTTTATTATTGGTTTTATTTAGTGTGGCGTTTCATATTTATAAAAATGGAATTTTACAAACCTGATCGGTTTTGTAATCCAGTTTTTGCTTACTTTCTGATGTGCCTGAATTCTGTTTTGTAACTAACATTAGAATACTTAAATGGCTCCTGAAGTTGATTATTAATCATCGAAGTATTTTGATTCAATATCGAAGGCACCATCTATTCAATTTGAGAAAAAAAAATTCTAATATATCATAATAATTAATATTAAATTATGAAATATATTAAAGATTAAAAAATAAAAAATAATAAAAATGAAACATTTCTTAGAGCATGCGCTTTCACTTTTAATTAAAACATAAAAAGCAATGTGTTTTTCTACATCGAAAATTTGTAAAAGAAGTCCTCAAAATCATAAGACACAGAATATAAAACAAATAGAAAACTGAGCTAAAATGAATGAGTGTATGAAAAAAAATTTAAGCGCTTATTAAAATTTAGAATAAAATGTGAACTGGTTAAAATTCAAATTAGTGCATTTTTACTATGTTATACATTGCAACCCCTTTTTCTTTAACTTCAAAATTTTAACTAAAAATATTTTCTACAATTTAGTACACTAACAAAATTTCCTCTTTAAAATTATTAATTTTATATTTTTTTGTATAAAATTAAGCCAAGCAAACGTTTTTCTATAAAAATACAACAAATGTATTTTTATTCAAATTGAACTAATGAACGAGTTATCTTAAACTATTTTTATCTCAATTAAAATATCGTTTGGACATGCGCGCTCCCAATTGATCACGTGGTATCTAAAGTGTTTTATTATTTTTTTTTTCCTGTCGACAGAAGCTGAGAGGACTTCAACAATGACAGACTTGATAATAATAATTTTTGAAATCGAAACATACTATTACTGCTAATACTTTATCGAAACATACTATTACTGATAATTCTTTATTTTGATTCTTATTCTGTGTGTTTTATTGCCTTTTTTAAGCTTTATTTTTAAAAAAAAACTATCACTAGAGCTATTTTATACTGAATATCAATGAATTTTAATCTAGAACAACAATTAAATTTTTATATTGTATCTTCAGCTGATTCGTGTAAAATGTTTTTCAATTTGTAAAGCCATCATTTTAATTCTTACGGAACTATCTAATTTAGAAATTCACAGAAGTAATTTATTTAACAGCTGAAAATAAAAGGCACAAATGTTCATTAAAAAAAGGAAATCGGACTTATGCAGAGTGTTAAATGCTAGAGTCAAAATTAATATCAATGGAAATTGAAATAATCGGTTTCCAGTAATTATAATTATTTAGGTGGACCGAAAATGAAATAATCCTATTTAAAAGGAAATTATATTTAAAAGGGTAGTTTATAAGCATTTAACACCAGTTAAAAGATAATTATCATTAAAAATCTCGTTTATTTTCAGTGACTGAGAGCTATTTTCTGTTACCAAGTTACAAGTTTTATTTTTATCAAATGATTATAGATTTAAAAATGTTACATTTTGATCTGCTCTTTAATTCATTCACCATTAACTATTTATTTAACAAAATTAAAGCTGTTAGTTGAAACCCAGTGATTAGTTATTATTATAACAAAGTAAATTGTTAACAGGTTAAATTGAAAATTTAACTACAGTCCCATTGCGTTCTAAATCTGCCTTGTTCTGTTTGAAACAGATGATTAATATTATTAAACAGTGTTGGAAATCATCACGGATATAGAATTAATCAAGATAAATTGCTTTTGTTAACTACGAGTAAACTAATTTACGCTTATTTAGCAGTAATTATTAGAATGGGAATTCTCCTAATAAATCTTCTTTTCTTTGTTTACAATGTCAGCAAACGTTGGAAATCTATGCACTAAATCATAATTTTACTGCAAAGAAAAATGCATTAATTTAGTTCAATCCAGTTTTCAATTAATATTTCTTAAGCTTATTAATTATACCACGATGGAATTTATGAATTCTTTGGAACGAATTTTTCATCCTCCATAAACCTAGACAACAACAAAATTTTTAATGCTCCGGAACAACTACAACCACCCCTCTACCAAATCCCACTTCATTTCGAGTCGAGACCTTTGCCGAATTGATTAATTAATTAAGTCGGTACCTTAACCTAAGTCTGAAATAAAACGCGACAGCTATTTCAGCAACTGTTGGGGTGAACATATCCTCCCCGCCTATCCGCCCCACCCATGTCCTTATTCCTGCTGCTTCTGTCCTTTATCCCCTTTCTGATGAGGATCATAACGGACACTTACACCGGGAGCAACATCTGTTGTTGAATATGAAGTATTCCGAAGACAAAACTGTACAAATATGTCGCCACAAACGCCGTACATTAATCTTTCTTCGCCGAGTTTAATTAAACCGCTATCGATTAAACGCCAAGAGCATAATGATATTTATTTCTAACATCTGTCGCCAAGATAAAAGATTTCGGGAAGGCATTAAGAGGTTATGTTATGCCTTGTGTTAGTTTGAAATCCGGGAAGCGGCGTGTTTTCTTTGCGTTTACATAATTAATCTTTCAACTTACTTTATCTATCTTTTCTCTGGTTTGGCGGTGGGATGGCTGTTATGTTTCGGAGAGTTGGTTATTAATCAAACTTAAATTTTCTTTGTATAGACAGTGGTGTCAAAGTAGTTTAACAAGTTTGGAACTAAATGATGGGATGTAAAAATATTGTTTGCTTGCTGCACATGTTTTGGAAAATTTTAATAATGTAAGGAATATATGCGGATTAAAGCTTTACAGAATAATGTCAAACAAGCCAATTATTTAACTGAACTAAAATTCTTTACACGGGACAGCTCAGTGATGTAGTGACGCGGAGGGGATATAAATATCCACGTGTCCGTTTTGGGGGATGTTTGGTCGCCTCATAAATGAAAGAGAAATGCATGCATTTTACTCTACAAAGCCAAATGTAATGAAGAGGTGAATTCCCAGCGGGATTTCATCAGGATATTCCACATAATGTCATTTACGATGCGTTTGAAGCAGCATAGCCAGAAATTAAATCTTGTACCATGTAATGTCAACTTCTACTTCAACACCATTTTAATGAAATGGTAGTACTCCAAAAGCGACCATTATTATGAAAAATTAGCCAGAACTGGCAAAACGTGGGCTAGAGAACTGGGCATCGAACCCATTTTCATAAAGGCTTTTGGAATGGGTATTCATTGAAACTAAATGAGGGAAGGAGAAATTAGGAAGTATGAAGGGGCGCTTAAGGTGAGGGGCGCTCATCAAGAAAGTTCGAGTGAAGTACGAATGGCCAATCTAAATGGAGGTGGTGGGGATGGAATGTTATAGAAAACTATTACTCCATTGGCATTTCGTGAAGTGCTTTGGAAATACTGGGTTTATTTTTGTACTCTTCTAATGTATGTTTAATGTCTTTTGTACTCTACTAATGTATGTTTAATGTCTTTTGTACTCTACTAATGTATGTTTAATGTCTTTTGTACTCTACTAATGTTTTTATTAGCCTAAAATGCTCTTCTTCATTTCAGAAAAAAATATTGGTAAAAAAATATTTCATAAGAAAAAAAATTTAAAAATAAAAACAACTTGACCGTCATTATTCCAAAATTTTGAATTGTAATTATTTTAATTGTGTTTTAAAAGGTTTTTGATTCATCTTTTTTGGATGATTTCTAACTAAAATATTAATACAAATTAATAAGGGCATTAACACAAATACTTAAGTATTTGCATTAATGCCCTTATTAAGCTTCCTTCGAGATAAAAAATCATATGCAGTAAAAAGCTAACACGAAAACGGTTCTCACATGGAACAGAAGATGCATCTCACAGTTGGCAATATGCCAAATGAATCGTCACCAAACGAAATGGCGACGATTATTATTTTTATGTATTCAACTTGAGCAATGGACGAATTTCAATGTTTTCTAGGTTTCTTCGGAAAGCAGACCCAATAATTTAAGTATTAATTATTAATTAATTTTCTAACTTTTTTAAAAATATTTATTGTTATTTTTCTTTCCATTTTCATCGTGCATTCAGCTACCAATTTAGTAATATAATCAAGCAGCATTAAAAATAAAAAATATACTTTTAAAATAATTTCGGGGCATATTGTGGTTTATAACCCTAATAGACAAGTTCCCATTGTTCTTTACTAATGAATTCTCTTTTTTATTCATAAAATTGAGATTTCTGGGCATTTATTTTTCGCAAATTTTTATCAGTATTTTGAACTTGTATATTTTTACTTTCTCGTATTCGCAGTACAGAGAAAATATAGCAATTGTCAAAAAATTCGAACTCAAGATTTTTTCGAATTTACACATTTTAGACCTATCTGAGTAAGAAAAATATGTTTTGGAAAATTATTTTGTGTCTGTAACAAAATAATTCAAAAATAGTTTAGATCTAGACGGATGGAATTTGGTACACAGCCGTTGCAGCAAATTAGTAGATTTCTATCAAATCTTGAGCAAAATCCTATCAGGGGAATTCTGTCTGTCCGGCTGTTCGAAAATAATTTAACCATTTAATAATTTTAAATAATTAACGAAAATTGCAAAACTGCAATCATATTTATCTAGAGCTAGATGAATAAAATTCGGTACAAAGAATTAGCATCTATAGTGTCGACACCTTCCAAATTTTGAGCCGAAACCAATAAGGAAATTTGGACACATAAACGTGATAACTGAAAAACGTAATGACTCAAATATATCAAATTTGGTATGGGATTTTGTGATTACAAGTGCAGTTCTGTGTAGAATTGTTGCTCCAATTGGTTGGGAAAACTTCTTCTAAAGCACAAATTCGATTTTCGAATATTATTAACAGCATGCCAGGGATAAATCATCAAATAACTCATCAAGGATCACACGATGGATTCAAAACCTCTGCCAGATCACGTATGCCACGTCAGTATTTCGTAACTATTGTACGCCAATGCCATATAAGGCATCCTCTGGGATAATCCTTTATTAGTGATTATGCGAGTCAGATTTGGGAAGTCATATCACTGACTCTCCCACCCGCCCGAAGGCACAAGGATAAAGAGTACTGAATGACCAGACCGTCGCAATAGCAACATTGGCGGGAATTGTGGTTGAGTCCTTAGAGTCATCACCGGCCACGGTACAACTCTTCCCAAAGGAAGTACGTCCCGTCATCGATGGGAGAGCCAGATCCCGCACCTATTTATGTACCCACCAGGATGGCGATATCCAACCACGATACCGGAAGGATCTCATCCTCCTTTCGATGTGCCCCCCGGTGGTCAGTAAGTTTTGGGAAGACCATTCCCATTGGTTAAAAATCATTCTATTTGGAAATTGCATGCATAAGTGTGAATATTTTCACTGGGTATATTAAATCTGATGCAATCTTTATGACTTATATAGTTCGAAGCAAATACAATTAACGCTATGAGATGGATCTTTAGCATTTAGAGCTATGTATTTCCAGAATTACTTAAACTTCTCCACAAATAATACAATAAGTGAAAACTATAATCGTCCTGGTGTGCAATAACAGCTTGAATTACGACACTCCGATTTTAGAAAATTCGGTTTCTTAGTTTTCTTCCTCGCTTCGAATATTTCCCACTCTAGAATATGATACACAGGGCTCGTTCTCCGGGGTGTGCAAAACGTACACACACAAAGGCGGCCGCTCTCGTCAAAACAGAAGATCGGTGCGCGGCTCGTTTAATGTCTGCACCTAACCTTAAAGAAAAACGGGAAAGTCATAACACGTTATTTGTGTCAGCTGAAGTACATAGAACATCCATCCAAAGGTTTTCGCAGTGTTCGTGGCTTCTGCAGTCTTTGTTATTTTCGAAAATCACGAAAATGAAATAGATCCGTTTACATTTTTTTTCTGGTGAATTAATTAAACTCAGCATCAATTCATTAAAAGTATAAGTCAAATTTCCATTTACCAAAGAAAAAATGATTTAAAAAAAAATTTGATATTGAGATGGTTGCGAAAGTTTTGTAATTCGTAATACACTACTGGTTCAGAAGAATAAGGGATGCATTATAGCAAGGATTTTTCAAAAGTGGCACAAATGTTATCAGCGGTACATTACATTATTTTTGGTGGTGCAATTTTTAAACAAAAATTTAAATGAATGCTGACTGTTAACCCATTTAACATTTTATTTCAACCTTTATAATTTATGCATATTCGATCTTTTTGCATTTTTACCTCTCATTCTTTCCTATTACCCCTCTGTAAAATAATAGTTCAGTCAACCCTCCTATAACGCGGTGAGTGCGTACCGCGTTATATGGAAACCGCGCTATAAGAAACTCGGATTTAACAGTACAAACCAGGCTAATTCGTAGCGCGTTGTATGGAAACCGCGCTATAAGTAACTCAGAATTAGTACAAATCACATCATTCGTACCGCGTTATATGGAGACCAATAAATACAAAAGACAAGCGATATAAACTTTCTTTTTCATCCTTTCTTTTGTGTTTGACATGATGCAAATCTAGGTTTAATAATTACTTTATTATTATTATATTAGAACAATTGAAGAATATTACTTACAGTATTGTGTAATGTTGTCCAATTATAAACCACAAATGAAGCAGCAAAAAGCTAAACGAATGGACGGTGCAGACACAATTTTAGAAAGAATGGGTCACCAACGAGACGTACTGTGAAAGAGACGACTCAAACCGATGCCGTAAACGGCTAAGAGATAAGCTTGAATGTTTATATAGACATATCCAGTTAAAACCATTCATTGGGTGCACGGAAAGAACTGATGGGACGTTGTTGAACGGAAACCGCGTTCTGAGAGTACCGCGTTATAGGAGGATTGACTGTAATGGTATAGATCAGTGGCAGATACTAAGAGCATTGTGGTGAGAGTTACAGTTCCTAGAGACACTATGGGTAGAGGGGCCGTAGACTGGTTTGCTGAAATAATGTCATTACGCCAAGTAAATAAATTTAAGAAAGTAAAAATTTTTGATGATGAATCATATTAAGGTGAATCAAATGAATCATATAAAGATGAATCAAATGAATCATATCAAATGAATCATATGAATCATATCAAATGAATCATATTAAGGTGAATCAAATGAATCATATAAAGGTGAATCAAATGAATCATATCAAATGAATCATATGAATCATATCAAACGAATCATATTAAGGTGAATCAAATGAATCATATTAAGGTGAATCATATGAATCATATCAAATGAATCATATTAAGGTGAATCAAATGAATCATATTAAGGTGAATCAAATGAATCATATCAAATGAATCATATTAAGGTGAATCAAATGAATCATATGAATCATATCAAATGAATCGTATGAATCATATCAAATGAATCATATTAAGGTGAATCAAATGAATCATATTAAGGTGAATCAAATGAATCATATTAAGGTGAATCAAATGAATCATATTAAGGTGAATCAAATGAATCATATGAATCATATTAAGGTGAATCATATGAATCATATCAAATGAATCATATTAAGGTGAATCATATGAATCATATCAAATGAATCATATGAATCATATCAAATGAATCATATTAAGGTGAATCAAATGAATCATATTAAGGTGAATCAAATGAATCATATCAAATGAATCATATTAAGGTGAATCAAATGAATCATATTAAGGTGAATCAAATGAATCATATCAAGTTGAATC